>NW_024544726.1:995625-1616250 GCF_018167655.1 Microtus oregoni
GTGAACAGCAAACAGGATAAACCCCAAAAGATGGAACAAATACATGTATGATCAGCCTTTGAAAATGGAAGACAATGAGGAAAGTATTGGAAGCAAGACCAGCAGAGAAGTCACTGGGGAACAGCCTCTCTCAGGGAACCGACTGTATTTTTCAAAGACTGAAAGAACTGTCAATCTAGACTCCTGTATGAAATGAAAATGGCTTTCAGGAAGAAGAGGAGACGCTGCCACTCCAGGTGCCAGGAAATGAGGAGAAATTGTTACCAGCAAGCCTCCTAAATAAAGGGCAGGGGGAGGCCACGCAACAGAAAGGAGATAATAAAAGAACTCTTGGAACAAATGGGAGGAAAAGACTGCAGGAGGGAAAATTATGAGTGGCTACAATTTTCCCTCTCTTGGATCTTAGAAATTTTGCTGGCCGCTAAAGCAAATACTGTAGACCGTTTGGCCCAGTTTCCAGCACCTCTAGAGGTAATAGTCGAGAGAATTTAATTACAAATAAGGGAGCATGGGTATTATAAACAAATGCAAGACTTCTGCCTGTCACTCACAAAAGTAAAGAGGAGATTGATGATGAAATTCTGTTTATGTGATAAAATTCTGGGCCAGAGAGATGTAGGTGCTTATCACTAAGTCTTATTACCTGAGTTTGATCCGCAGGACCTAGATGGTGGAAGAAAAGAAGCATTTCTACCCACATGCTAAGACACGGAGGCATATATGCTACCCCACCCCAATAAATAAGCAAAATGCAATGATGTGATGCCTGGGGAAACCAGTAAAAAATACAAAGAGATACATGAAAAAGTACTATAAATGAGTCAATAGAAAATTAGAAGAAAAGAAGAAAAAATAGAAAATGGAAAAAGAAAAACAAACAGAAAGCAAGAACTCAGACAGCAGATTTAATTACGTTAAGCACAGACTGTCTAAATGCACCATTTGCAAGCAGAGAATAGTAGATACAAAAGCACAACCCAATAATGTTACATATACAAGAAACTAACGTCAAATATAACAACAAAATGCTGACTGAGGAGCTGAGAGATGGCTTAGTAGCTAAAATCGAATATTGCTCTTGTAGAGGACCCAAGTTCTGTTCCCAGTAACCCTATCAGGTGGCTCACAACAACCTGTAACTCCAGATCCAGAGGGATCCCACACCTCTGGCCTCCTCAGACACCTGCACTCATGTCAATGTACCCACACACAGAAAAAAAAAGCCTATTAAAAGTCAAAGAATGAAAAGTAATATATATTGCAACAATTAAAAGAAATTAGGACTAGTTAATATGAGATAAGATAGACTACAGAGAAAAGAAAATCACCAGCATCAAAAAAAATGACTTTATATAACAATAAAAGCATTGAGACACCAAATGGACACAGCATCTGTAAATGTATATGCACAATAGAGTATCAAAACAATGTGAATCAAAACCTAACAGATTGAACGGTCGGAGCGCTGGGTGAATGGAATGGAGCGCCGCCTGCAGAGACTGAGGTCGCTGGTTCGAGTCCCAGGTAAGTCAACGTGTCTGTCTGTGTGTGATGTAATGTATCTGTGCTGTGTGAGTGACGTGTGCGTGCATAATTAATCGGGAAAAAAACCTAACAGATTGAAAGGAGGTATAGACAACATCATTTGAAATTCCAACCTAAGTTTCTCAGCAACTAACCTGAAAATCAGCAAGGGTAGAGAGAACTTAACAGCACCTCACTAGAATCCAGTCAACATTTAGAGCATATTGTACCCAACAGCAGCAGAAATAGCACTCAAGAATCCATTGCTCAATGGAAAATAAGCTGAAATCAAGCAGAGAGAATAACACAATAAATATGGGAGCAAAAGTAAGTGAAATTAAAATAGTAAAACAAGGGCTGGAGAGATGGCCCAGAGGTTAAGAGCACTTGACTGTTCTTCCAGAGGTCCAGTTCTATTCCAGAGTTCAGTTCTCAGCAACCACATGGTGGCTCACAACCATCTGTAATGAGATCTAGTGCCTTCTTCTGGCCTGCAGTACACATGCAGACAGAACAATGTATACATAATTTAAAAATGACTCTTTAAAAAATAGTAAAACAAGATTAGGTGTGGTGGTGCACACCTTTGACCCTATGCACTCCAGAGGTGGAGGCAGGTGCATCTCTTGAGTTAGAAGCCAGCCTGGTAGACATAGAGATTTCCTGGCCTGCCAGAGCTACATAGTAAGACCCTGTCCCCAAAAGCAAGCAAGCAAACAAATAAAACAAACCCCCAAAACAAAAAATTTAAAGTCAATGAAACCCAGTTGGTTCTGTGAACTCATCAGGATGATTGGTGAAGCTCTATTTAGATGAACAAAAAGGAAAGAAGGAAGAAGGCAGGGTGAGGTGCTCAGTGTGAAGGTAGGAGCCGAGTGGGGCTCCCAGGAACCCATGTGAAAGCCAGGGTTGGCATGACCAGTCTCAAGAGCGAGCTAAAGGATGTCACTGCTGGCCATGGAGGTATCAAAACAAATAAACAAAAAAAACCAAGAGAACCTTGGCAAGAACTCTACACATAGAGATTTGACAACTCGAGGAAATACACCACTACCCAAAGGGGGAAAACATAACTACAACTTACCCAATGTGATATGCGTAATTTGAGGGGCTGGAGAGATGACTCAGAGGTTAAGAACACCGGCTGCTCTTCCAGAGGATCCAGGTTCAATTCCCCAGCACCTACATGGCAGCTCACAGCTGTCTGTAACTTTAGTTCCAGGGGATCTGACACCCTCACACAGAGTATATACAGGTAAAATAAAAATAAATTACATCCAGGTGGTGTGGCGCACGCCTTTAATCCTAGTGCTTAGGAGGCAGTGGCAAGCAGATCTCTGAGTTCTGAGTTTGAGGCCAGCTTGGTCTACAGCACGAGTTCCAGGACAGTCAGTGATACACAGAGAAACCCTGTCTTCAAACTACCCCTCCCAAAAAATTAAAAAAATATAAATGAAATATATAATTTAAATATCTCTATAACTATCAAGGGGATTGAATTTGTAATTTAACACCCCCCAAAAGAAATATGGGTAGCCAGATGATCTCACTGGAGAACTCTACCAATTCTATATCGTATCTTCCAAAAAAGCAAGAGGAACAGCTTTTAATTCATTTTCTGAAGCTAGCCACACATCTGTAAGAACATTAGACAAAGTCTGCACAAACAGGTACTCCAAACCTGCACCCATTGTGCATACACTTGCAGCAATAACCAACATAATATTGGCATATAGGATTGAGCCTATGTGAAATATCAGAATCTATGAAAAGAACTATGCAACAGATAAGGTAGACTTTATAAGGGATACAAGGCTGGTTCTAAAACCATTCAGTGTAATCCACCATCCTAGCAGTTTCAAGAAGAAAAGTCAGAGGTCATTGAGATGGTTCAGTGGGTAAAGACAGCTGGCACCAAGCCTGACAACCTGTGTCTGAACCCTGGGACCTACATGGTGAAAAGGGAGAACCAATTCCTGCAAGCTGTCCTCTGACCTCCACGTTTAAACTGTGGCATGAGCACTCACGCGAGTACACACACTAAATAAATAAAATGTGCCCATTATAGTTTATTTAATAGAATAACCCACAAAACTGAGTGTATTTCTGTATACTATCATGGACACATAGACACCAAAATTAAATATAAAATGCTATTCATGATCATTTGAGATAAAGCAGAACATGTCTCAGAGAAGATGCAGAAATAGCCAAGAAGCACACAAGGAGATGCTCAGTATCCCTAATCATTTGGGAAACACAAATAAAAACTCAACTCAGGGCTGGAGAGGTGGCTCAGTGGGTAAAGTGCCTAGTGCAAAAGCAAGAGCTTAGAGTGTGGGTCCCCATGGGAAATGCGACCATGGCTGTGAACACATGTAATTTCAGTGGTGGAGGGGGAAGCAACAGGATCCCAAGGGCTCACTGGCCAGCTAGTCTAGTCTAAATGGAGCTTCAGGTTAAATGAGAGGCTGTGTCTTTAAGAAAAGATAAAGTTAAAGATCAAGGAAAGATATCATGTCAGGTTAGTACATGCATACACATATATGTACATACTTGCACGCATACACACAAATTACCCATGTGTACACACAAATGTGAGATACCACTTCACATCTATTAAAATGGTTACTATTTAAAAAGAAGTGTTGACAAAGATGTGAAGAAATTAGAAGCCCCTACATTTTTGTGGAAATATAAAATGGCAGAGTCACTATGGAAAACAATTTTCCATCCTAGGCATGACTTTGGTGTTGTGAGCAGTCTGCTTATGCCGTTGTACTAAAGATGTTGCTATCATGGAATGGGTATATGGGACTCTCTTAGTACTTTTTCTTACAAGTAAATGAAAAGCTAGAGTTATCTGAGTATAAGATGTTGGGGTTTGTTTGTTTGGAGACAGGGTCTCACTTTGTAGCACCAGCTTGCTTGGAACTTGCTTTGTGGACCAGGCTGATCTCAAATTCACAAAGATCTACCCGCCCCTGCCTCCTCCCAAGTGCTGGGATCTTAAGGCATATACTACTGTGCCTGGCTCAAAGTAAAAAAAAAAAAAAAAAGAAGAAAAAGAAAGAAAAAGAATATTCTTTTTTTAACTTTATTTCATGCGCATTGGTAGAACGATGTCAGATCTCCTGGAACTGGAGCTACAGACAGCTGTGAGCTGCCATGTGGGTGCTGGGAATTGAACCCGGGTCCTCTGGAGGAGCAGTCAGTGCTCTTAACCACTGAGCCATCTCACCAGCCCGAAAAAGAATATTCTTAAAGAGGGGGCTGGAGAGATGGCTCAGTGGTTAAGAGCATTGCCTGCTCTTCCAAAGGTCCTGAGTTCAATTCCCGGCAACCACATGATGGCTCACAACCATCTGTAATGAGGTCTGGTGCCCTCTTCTGGCCTGCAGACATACACAAGACAGAATATTGTGTGTATATATATATATATATATATATATATATATATATATAATAAATATTCAAAAAAAAGAATATTCTTAAAGAATGAGGAAGTAGACTGTCTTCTAAAAAGCCCAAAGTATATGAGACTCTGAAGAGAAGTTTCCCTTGGGGTGATTTCAGGACGGTTGTCAAGTCAGAAAAGGCTGTACAATCATTCTCTGCTTCTTTCTCTAAGGTCAGTCCTGGCACCTACTCTAAAGAGATGTTAATATTTATATATGAGTGATTTAAAGAAGAATCTTTCCCCTGCATAAAATTCACAGTCACTGACTGGAGAGATAGCTCAATGGTTAAAGCACTTGACATGCAAACATGAGTTTGCATTCCCAGCATCCATGTAAATGCCAGGAGGATTTGGTAGCTGCCTGTAATTCCAGCCGCAGAATGCAAAGGCAGAGCAAGGGATTAGCCACATCAGTGAGCTCTGGGTTTGACTGAGGGCCCAGGCCTCAATGAATAAGCTGGAAGAGTGATGGAGGGTGATTCCCAACATTATGGGGTGGGGGTGCACCACATCTACAAAAAAAAAGCATGCACACACAAAACAGAATCAGAAAAAAACAGTTTTCAGTCATCAGTAGGGAAGAGTCTGTTTCTTAGACCTAAGCATAAGGGAGTCCAACAATCTCATTGGGTGCACTGATTGTGTCTCACGTAGTTTAACTGTAATGTCTTTCATCTAAAGACTAACACCGACTTAATCTGTGGCCGAGAGGAATGTGAGCTGGAAAGATCGCAGCCCCATCTAGGTGCATTTTCGGGACAGCTTCTTATTCTTAGAGAAAACAGCCCCAATCTCAGCCAGTGCTCTTAACCTCTGGGCCTTCTCTTTAGTCCCACAATTCGGTTTTTTAAAAGAGCGTGACTCTGCAGCCAGAAATCAGGAAATGGAGGCATGTTCTACATAAGGAGCGAATGGGGGGCACACGAGGATGAAAGGGGGGCACGTGGAACCCGGAACGAGAAACCACAAGCTGATGACCCAGAAGAGAGGGGCTTGGAAAGAAATTAAGGAGTGATAAGCAAATTCTAAGAAGACTCCCCAATTTTTCTCTTCAAAGGTATATGTATTTTGTATTATGCCATTGTCTTTGTGTGGGTGGCATCTGTGAATATAACAGAAGAATCAGCCCGCTCCACTGATTAGTTTGCATCACACAGGACTCTGTGCAGACTGCAGCAGGCCCTCCTGCTGATCTTTGCAGGTGTTGATGCCATATAAGGAGAGGGCCACATGGCTAGGGTCTCAGGGCTGTCTTAGATGCTGTTAATCTCCACAAATAGCCAGCAAAAAAAAAAATGGGCTCTCAATGTCATAGTTGTGTGTGTTACATGTATTTGTGTGAACATACATATATGCAGGTATACATGCCTGTGTTGAGGTCAGAGGTTGACACTGGGTGTCTTCCTTGACAGCTCTGAACCTTATACGTTGAGGCAATATCTCTCATTTGAATCCAGGGCTCATATACTTTGCTAATCTAGCTAGCCAGCTTGCTGTAGGGATTCTATATATTTGTTTCACCAGGAATGAGATTGCAGGTAGGTTACTGTATCCACCTGGCATTTACATGGGCAATGGGTTTCAAATTCTGGCCGTCATGTTCGTGTTGCAAGCAGTTTACTCAATGAACCATCCTCCAGTCCAAATTCCACATCTATAAGGAAATGAGTCTTACCAGCAACTCAGAAGACTTCGGAAGTGGTTTCTGGGCCTCAGAGGAGAACACAGCTAGTGATGGCTGAGAGTCCAGGCAGAAAGAAGACTCAGCTCTATGAGGTAATAAATTTGCATTGTTGCAAGCTACTAGCTTGGCAATTTATCAATAGAAAACTAATGTAGAGGGCCTAGGAGGTGGATTGGTGGGGGGCAAAGTGTTTGCTATTCAAGTATGAGGACCTGATTTGGATCCCTGGCATCTAACTATAGTGCTAGCGACAGACAGAGACAGAAGGACCCCTGAGACTTGCTGGCTATCCCATCTAGCCAGCTCATCAGGTTCGGTGAGAGACCTTGTCTCAAAAATTAAGGTGGAGAGTGACTGAGAAAGACACCCAACACTAACCTCTGGCCTGCACATGAATTTCCAGGCATACCCACCGCCACCCATGTCTATACACAGGAGAAGTAATATAGAAAGCCTGCTCTAGATCTGGGAAGATCTGGACTATTAAAAAAAGAAAGATGGAAGACAGTATCCCATTGGGTAAATGGATCCCAGAGGGGTAAAAATCTCATTTGGAGCAACCCCAGAGGATAATGCATACACCACCCCTTGTGCAACTGTCTTCAGCCTTGGCCACTCTAAGATTTGACAGGACGGAGTATAGACTGGTACAACCTCCACAGAAAGCCATTTAATAAGGCAAGTGTGGTGACACATGTTTGTAATGCCAGCATCTGGGAGGCTGAGGCAGGAGAATTGAGGAGGACACACTAAGCTGCGCAGCGAAACCATGTATATCTCAAAAGAAAAAGGTAAACTCGAGTCCATTTGACAATGGCTATCAAAATCACAAGAATATATACGATTATTTTAAAAATTACATTCTGTTTGTTTGTTTGTTTGGTGTGTGTGTGATTTTGCTCCCTTGTGTGGAGATCCTAAGACAACTTTCGGGGCTCTGTCAACTTTTGATTGCTATGATAAAGCCCGTGACCAGAGGCAGCCTGTGGGGAGAGGAGTTCATTTAAGGTCGGCTTACACTATTACACTCTTACTTCAGCCAGTCATGGAGGGAAGTCAGAGCAGGGATGCAAAGCAGGCTCGTGGAGGTGGGAATGTAAGCAAAGACCATGGAGGGGTGCAGCTGACTGGCTGGCTCTCCATGGCAGCTCAGTTGGCCCTCTTCTCCAGCCCAGAACCTCTGCCCGGCGGTGACTCTGCCCATAGTGGTTGGGCTTTCCTACATCTCTCCAAGAAAATGCCCCACAGGCTTGCCTATAGGACGGTCTCACACAAGCAAATATTCTTGGTTGAGGTTCCTCTTCCCAGATGACCTTAGCTTGTGTCAAGTTAACAAAATAATTAACCGACATACCATCTTTCCTCCTGCCATATGGGGCCTGAAGATTGAAGTCAGGTCCTCGGGCTTTGCCCAGGCAATTTTACCCGCCAAGCCATCTGGCTGGCCTTAGTATATGCTCTTTGATTCAGTTACTGTGCTTCTAGGAAGTGACTCTACCCAGAGACATATATTAGCAGACACAGGAGGTCCTCTGTACTTTGGACAATATTATACTCCGGAGTGCACTTGCGCTTGGTCAATCAACAGGTATACATTATTAGTAACAGAAAATGCTTGTCAATAGAGATGCCTCAATATATTGTTATAACAGAAGATGCTTGTCAATAGAGATGCTCAACATATTGTTGTACAGCTGAATACTACTGAGAGGATAGTAGTGAAGGAATTGATTCTATATGAATCAATTTCAAAACATTTCAATACATTTTTAAAAAATTTTAAATTTTATTTTACTTTTGATTTTTGAGACAGGGTTTCTTTGTGTATCCCTGGCTGTCCTGGAACTCACTCTGTAGACCAGGCTGGCCTTGAACTCAGACATCTGCCTGCCTCTGCCTCCTTAGTGCTGGGATTAAAGGCCTGCACCACCATGCCTGGCTTCAATGCAATTTTTATGGAAAAAAAAACAAACAAACATGCCCACAAGGTATGTTAGATATGGTGCAAAAGGGACCTTTGGGGCTTCCCTTAGCAGGTGGGGCCCAAACTGCAGTGGGTAACAGAATACACTCTGCAGAGAGAGCTCTGTGGGGTTTACTGAAAAGAGGGAGGATAAGGGGAAAGGAGGGAGAGATACAGAGACAGAGAGAGACAGAGGGAGAAAGAGGCAGGGGAGGGAGGAGAGAAGAGAACAGAGGGAGAGGGGCTGAGACAGCTTGCCTTGGGAAAGACTGAGATATGGAGTGGGCGGAACTTGTCTCTTAAAGGGACCTTTGCACCTATGTACAATCAGAACTGCTTGCCATAAACAGAGGAATGCCAGGTTCCCAAAGGGCAGGGTCAAAGTGTGCCTGGATATTAACAATATAGATATTAAAAGGAGAGAAATAGAGCTGACTGTGGTGGCGCACGCCTTAAAGTCCAGCACTCGGGAGGCAGAGGCAGGTGAAATTCTGTGAGTTGAGGCCAATCTGGTCTACAGAGAGAAACCCTATCTCAAAAAACAAAAACACATTGGAGCACCGGACAGAAATCTCAAGGTCCAAATCAGGAGCAGAAGGAGAGGGAGCACGAGCAAGGAACTCAGGACCACGAGGGGTGCACCCACACACTGAGACAATGGGGATGTTCTATCAGGAACTCACCAAGGCCAGCTGGCCTGGGTCTGAAAAACCCTGGGATAAATCCGGACTAGCTGAACATAGCAGACAATGAGGAATACTGAGAACTCAAGAACAATCGCAGTGGGTTTTTGATCCTACTGCACGTACTGGCTTTGTGGGAGCCTAGGCAGTTTGGATGCTCACCTTACTAGACCTGGATAGAGGTGGGCGGTCCTTGGGCTTCCCACAGGTCAGGGAACCCTGATTGCTCTTCGAGCAGATGAGGGAGGGGGACTTGATGGGGGAGGGGGAGGGAAATGGGAGGTGGTGGCGGGGAGGAGGCAGAAATCCTTAATAAATAAATAAATTTAAAAAACAAAAACAACAGCAAAGAGGGAAATGAGGGTGCAGACTGGCTTTTGTTCATTCTGCTTTAACTCTTGCAGAAGGCCCCAATGGCTGCCTGTTTGAAGAGGATAGGGACTACAGGAAATGAGGGACAGAGTCCTCTCACTATGTGACTGTGGATATATTTCCTGGCTTATTTTTGAGCTAAGGTCTCCCGTATTTCAGGCCAGCCTTAAACTATGTAACTGAGGAAGACCTTGAACTTGTGATCCTCAATATCCTGAGTGCTAGGATTGCAGGCCTGAGGTTTGTGTGGTGTTTGGGAATGAACCCAGGGCTTTGAGCGTGCTAGGTAAGGGCTCTGTTAACGGAGCTATACCTCCACTCCCCTACACATTTTGTTTCCGAATCATGTTGGGCTATCAATTGTGTAAATGGTCAAATAAATGTATTTATTTCTAAGAATTTTTAAACCGTGTGTGTGTGTGTGTGTGTGTGTGTGTGTGTGTGTGTGGCCACAGAGGCCAGCAGCATCATGTCTGCCTGGAACTGGAGTTACAGACAGTTGTAAGGAACCTGATATAGGCGTTTGGAAGAGACCTCAGATCCTCTGCTAGAACAGTACACGCTCTTAACTGCTGAGCCCTCTGTCCCCGTCTCTCGAGCCTCCAATGAATGCATTTTAAAGTGAAAACATTTAATGGTACAATAGAGTTCAGAAACCACAGGATGAGTCTAGCACCACGTCTTCCCACTCCTTCACAGTGCTACCAAGCCAGAGGCCCAAGTTCCTCCCACACCAGTCTCGAGCCGGGGTTTTGCAGCCACATCACTATCTTCTAAAGGAGTCACTGCTTACCTTTCCCACGCCAGCTCTCTGGGCGGGAATTAGGGGCTGCTTTTTCCCAGAGGTCACCAAAGCTCTCCAGTTGCATCCTCAGGGCCCCTGCTGGCAGCTGAGAGTCCCCCAGGAGTGGAGAATTCTGAGGCTCTGGCTAACTGCCAGGCCCCAAGCATATGGGAGAGCTGGAGATCAGACAACCCCGCCGAGCCTGTCCTGCAGGTCGGCACCCCCTCAAGCAGCCCGGGATTCCAAAGGGATGCATCAGGGCAAAGAGTTTGCGCAGTCGTCCACTAGGCCTGTTTGAGCCCTATCCTTTACCCGCCCAGGTCTGTAATTTCGCTTATCGCCTCTGTCCCCAGTGGTCATTCCTCTCTCCTCAGTCCCTCCTCCTCCTTCCTCCACCCGAGCTTTTGGCCTTGATCTGGTCCTTTTGCTGCTAATCGCCTTCCGGTAGCAGACAGGACCCAGCAAGAAACAGATGGCACACCCCAACTGGGTAATTTAAGAAGAATTTAATAAAGTACTATTTTTGAAAGTATGGACAGGATACAGGGAAGCTACTCCGGCTAGGGCAGTCCCCTGTGGTAAGGGGTGGGTGCAGCGCCATTGGAACTGAGGTTTGTGGTCACTGCCGCAGGCAGGCAGTTAGTTCCCTGGGACTCTCAGCTAAGTTACAACACTGGACCTCAGGCTACTCTTTCCATCCTATTTCCTAAACCCAACCGGAATCCACTGATTCTGTTCAGAGGGACCAGCCTCGCAGGCACACGGCATAGTAGGGAAGGGTGGAGAACACATCCAGAGGACAGAAGGGATGCATCCAACACCCTTCCCACTTCAGAAAGGCTTCAGAGCCAGAGGTTTCCAAACTCTAGGACACAGGGGCCAGGGGTGGTGGCAATGCTGGGATTGCAGCTCAAACCTGATCCAGACAGATGTTCAAGGCCATCCTCAGCTACTCAGACACTTAATGAGTTTGACGTACCTAGGCTAAACGATACCCTGTCTCAAGCAAAACAAAACAAAATAAAGTGGATGGAGAGATGGCTCCGCGGTTAAAAACACATACTGTTTTTTTCAGAGGACTAAGTCCAGTTCCCAAGGACGCATGTCAGGCAGCCCACAAAGCCTATAACTGCAGCTCCAGGGTCATCTGAGGACTGCAGCTCCAGGAGCACCTGGACTCAGGTGCACACACTCCCATAGAGACACAAAAATACACATAATTTATTAAAAAAAAAATCTTAAACACAAAACAACAAAAGCAAAATAGTCATATGAATTCTAGCAGCCGGTGTCTAGAGCCATCAGCACTCACCCCGGAGCCACTCTGATTTTAATCATGGTCCCGCAGACCCATCTTCACCACACTACAGCAAAGCCTTGTATTCTTTCCTTTGTCGATAATTCATATGCATGCAGAATGAATGAACCCAGGGACTTTCTCATGCTAGCCAAGTGTGCCTACCAAGGGAAACTTTCTGTTTATTTGTTTTAGAGAGACAGGATCTCACTGTGTACCCCCATGCTGGTTTTAAATTTGCAATTCTCCTGTTTAAGCTTCCCAAGAGCTGAGATTACAGGTGTGAGTTTACCACATCCCAGACTAAATGATAAAATAAAAAACTAAAAGCTGATCATGGGCGTGCATGCCTGCAATCCCAACATTGAGGAGGAGGGATCCTAAATCCCAGGTCAGCCCGGTCTACGTAGAAAAGCCTGCGCAGGATCCTTTGTGAAAACAGAAGTTGAAAGCAATGATCTCAGCAATGGTCGTTAGTGGACACCAAAAGCATTAAGTAAAATCAACCCTGGAAACTTTCTAATAGATGAACCAGACTGGTGCCACGTGATCCCACTAAGGGATTTCAGTCTTTCTACAGGTGAGACAACACCTGGATCTATCTCTTGCTGTGACGTGGCCAGACGTTCACAGCAGGGCCTACTAGGTACTCCCTGCCGGTAACAAAGCTTCAGTGAAGTCTCTTTGTCTAAGAAGAAAGAGCAAATGAATGCAGGGACACCCTGCGGAAGCAGTCAGCAAGTGCCCAGGACGGATTAGCCAGTACTTTCAATAAAATCCATAGTAAGGAAGTAAAAGGGAGATTAAGCTGTTATAGAATAACCCCAGCTTCTGAGCTGTGACAACCAAGTACAACACAGAAACCTTGCTTAGGTCTTAAAAATCTTTGTTATCATTAGGACTTTGGGTAGAGACTAAGATGCGATGATGCTGTGGATTTATTGGGGCTGGGAATGGAATTCAGTGACAAAATGCTTGTCTAGCAGGCATCGGGCCTCAGGTTTGAGTCCCAGCCCAAGAATATAAAAAAGAAAGAAAAAGAAAAGGGAAAGAAAGAAGAAAGGAGAAAAATGTTGTTGTTTGTGGAACTGGGGTTTAACCCTGAACTTCGCACATGCTGGACAGACACCAGAGCACACAGCTACCGGGTCCAGGTGTTCATTTTGAAGCTGCAATTGGGGCTTGGTGTTTAGAGCGATTTCCGTGTCTTTATTAGGTAGATGCCGTGACACGGTCTGGGCTTGCTTTAAAATACGCTGACAAGACCAAGTGTGCCTGTACATAGCGAGTGTCTATACCTAACTTATTCCTTCAGAGAAAAATACTTGTGTCTCTCTCTATTCCTGAGTTAGAGGTTTTAAATAATTCGCAGAAGATGCTGGACGCTTCTCTTCGTGCACTTCTCTCCCCACAGCCGTTAGGATATGGTTGGCCACAGCACAGTCATCATGATTCTCTCTGTTGCCATGGTAAATATAATATGCCTATGAGAGTCTGCTCTTGATGGACCATTGACCACTCCTAGCCATTTTTTAAAATTGTAACTATTATTTTTCCTTCATGAGTATGAGTGCTTGTCTGTATGTGTGTCTCAGAGGTCGGGGGGTGTCTGATCCTCTGGAAGTGGAGTTACAGACAGTTGTGAACAACCCTGCAGGTGCTGGGAATTGAGCTTGGGTTCTCTGGAACCAGTGCTCTTAACTGTTGAGCCATCTCTCCAGCCCCAATTCCTAGTCATTTTTTTTTGTATTGAAGGTTCTAGTCATTTTTTACTGAACCAATCAATTAATTTGTGTGTACGTATGTGCAAGTGGTATGTTAGGCCACACACATACCACAGTGGACAATTGGTAGCCCTTGCTGTACCCTATGTTTGAAGCAGTCTCTCTCATATTGCTGGTGCCCTGCACACTCTAGGCTAGCTGGTCTATGAACTTCTGATGTGGCGGACAGTGATTCCTGCCCCCACTCCTGTCTTGTGAGAGTACTGGGGTTAGAGACGCGTGCACCTTGCGTTTACTTGGGTTTAAGGACTTCGAAGTCAGATGGCCATGTTTGCATGGCAGGCGATAGCTTCTGTCCACAAATTAGTGATTAGAGAATTTTCAGACACTTGTGTTTTCAAAGAGAGCTCTGGGGAACAATGAGGCATGCCTACCACTATGCTGAAGGCTCCATAGGTGTGGCTCCTCCACCTCCGAATGCTGGGCTGCTGTCACAGAAAGACTGGAAGCCAGGCAAATTTTACAAGTGATTTGATTTGCTCACAATGATTTGAGTAGAATTCTTTCTTAATCTCTAAAGTTCGGTGCTTTCATGAGGATTTATACCAAATTCAGCTGCTGCATGGCAATTTTTACCTTGGGTGGGTAAATTTGGTATTATTGTACGTATGATGGGGGAGTACTCATGCCATGATATATGTGTATGTGTGTACACATGCCATGTAGTATGTATGTGGGGGGGGTTGGAGAATAACTCTATAGAGTCAGCTCTCTCTTTCCATGCAGACAAAATACTCATAGCTATAAAATAAAAATAACTGAAACTTTAAAAAATAAAACAAGACAAACAAGCAAAAACCCTGTCTTGAAAACCTGGAGAGAAAGCGAGAGAGAGAGAGAGAGAGAGAGAGAGAGGATTGAATAACGATAGAGTTCAGATAATAAACATTTTCTGCTGGTCTGCTGTTGTTATTGCTGCTGTTAATCAAATGACTACTGAGAGAAACTAAATTCACATTCTTTCAGAAAGGAAAAACCCAAGGCAAGATAATTTGACAGGCAGGTGCTGCCAAATGTGTAAGGACTAACGATGCCAACTCTCTAGAAGCTCTTCCAGGGGTTGGCGGAGAACCCTAGCTCACCTTAGGAGGGCAGTGTTCCCATGACGCCAGTACCAGAAGTAGATATTGCAAGGAAAGAGCACGACAGATGGACAGACATCCTTTCTGGCCACAGACAGAAACACTAGTAAACGATGATAGCAATGAAAAATAAGAGCCAACTACGAGTGGCATTTACTGTGGGAGACGAAGCTCCCAAAGTCAGTGGGCTCCAACCTGACAATGGGATTCCAGAGGGAAATCACGTGCTCGTATCAAATGATGCAGAAAAGGCGGCTGGCAGAAGTCAACCTCCACCCAAGAAAAAGGAAAGAAAGAAAGAAAAAGCCCAAGCCATTCACAGTAAATTAGGAGGACAGATAATTTTCCTCAAGTTAATAAGGCTTACACACACACACATGCTCACACACACGCTCACACACACACACACACACACACACCCTATTTCAAATAGTTTTTGCATGTTTTTGATTTGTTTTGTTTTTTGAGACAGGGTTTCTCTGTGTAGCCCTGGGTATCCTGGAACTCACTCTGTAGACCAGGCTGGCCCCTGTTTCCTGAGTCCTAGGATTAAAGTTGCTCACTACCAAGCCCGGCTACTGCAAATGTTATTTTTAACCATGTAAGATTGAATACTTTTCTTTTAAGATACAAAACGGGGACGGTAGCTCAACTGGTAGAGTGTTTCCCTTGCATGCACAAAGCCCTGGAATCGAATCCCAGCACTACATAAACCAGCTAAAGATAGTGTCTTTAGTAGTACTATAACGGCACACATCTGCAATCCACCCCGTGACAGTAGAGGCAGGAAGATCAAAAGTTCAAGGTCATCCTGAATTGAGTTTATAGCCAATCTGGGATATGTGAGATTATGATAAAAATATTTCCACTCCTACAACTACTGGTGATGATGATAGCCAGGCATAGCATTGCACGCCTTTAGTCCCAAAAGGCAGATCTCTTGAGTTTGAGGCCAGCCTAGTCTACAAAGCAAGTTCCAGGACAGCCAGGGCTACACAGAGAAACCCTGTCAAAGAAAAAAAAACAAAATAAACAAAATAAACAGAAATAACAATAATAGCCAGGTGGTGGTATACACTTTTAATTCTAGCACTCGGGAGGCAGAGGCAGGTGGATCTCTGTGAGTTTGAGGCCAGCCTGGTCTACAGAGCTAGTTCCAGCTCCATGACAGTTAGAGCTGTTACACAGAAAAACTCTGTCTCTAAAAATTCATAATGGTAACAACAACAACAAATTGAAAACAGAGAGCCGAGTGTGGTAAGCTTGTAATCTCAAGCTAAGACAGGAGAATCACCTCAAATTCAAAGTCAGCCTGGGCTACAGAGTGAATTCCTGGGCAGCCTGAGCTGACAGAAAGAAATCGAAAGCCAAGCCAAGGTGCCGGCTCTGAGCAATCTACTCCTGTTCAAGTCTTCGCTAGAAGTCCTGGGTCAGTAAAAGAAGACAGTAAACAGAAGGTGCTGGGGGAAAATGTCCCTTGCCCAGGCAGTGGGATTGTCTCTGGAGAAAATCCCAAGAACTCCACAAGAGAGTGCTAGAACTCAAAAGAGAATTCAGCCAGGTGAGAGGATACCTGGTCAAGGTCAACACACAGCGTTTCTATACATGGTGCTAGCAGTTTGTCCGGCAAGTTCTTATATAGCTGCGTTTCCAAAGACTTTTCCTATCCTGAAACTCAGTAGACCAAGCTGACCTGGATTAAAAGAGTGCGCCACCATGTTCAAAAACAGCTGAAAAGGGGGCTGGAGAGATGGCTCAGAGGTTAAGAGCATTGCCTGCTCTTCCAAAGGTCCTGAGTTCAATTCCCAGCAACCACATGGTGGCTCACAACCATCTGTACTGGGGTCTGGTGCCCTCTTCTGGCCTTCACGCGTACACACAGACAGAATATTGTATACATAATAAATCAATAAATAAATAAAAAAACAGCTGAAAAAAAATTTAAAACATCATCTGTGTATCTCTAAAAGTGAAATGGCTAGATAAAAATCTGATCACATGACCTAGCGAGATGATTCAGTGAGTGGTTAGGAGCACTGTGCGCTCTTCCAGAGGACCTAGGTTCAATTCCCAGCTATAACTCCAGTTCCAGGGGATCTGACACCCTCACACAGACATATATTCAGGCAAAATGCTAATGCACGTCTAAATAAGTTTTTTAAAAAATCTGATAATACATATATTATCAGACACTAAAACTATTTAAGAACTGAGGGAAGAAGTCAAACAGGTAAATAAATGGAAGTATTTTTTTTTAAGATTTATCATCCAGAAGAGGGCACCAGATCTCAGTAGGGATGTTTGTGAGCCACTATGTGGTTGCTGGGAATTTAACTCAGAACCTCTGGAGAGGCAGTCAGTGCTCTTAACCTCTGAGCCATCTCTCCAGCCCATAAATGGAAATATGAATTGGAGAACTCACCAAAGAAACATGGCAACTGCCTCCAAAATATCTATAGAGGTCAAAAATCTATCAGAATTATTTTATAGTCAAGGTATTCTAAACTGAAAAGGCAAAGTCACTAGGTTACATGAAACAATTTAAAGAAGAATAAAATTGAAGGTGCCTTCAGTTTCTATTTTTAAGACTTATCAAGGGCTGGCTGGTGAAATGGTTCCGTCACTAAAGCGCTCACAAGCATGAAGATCTGAATTCAAAACCTGTCATCGCCTACAAAGCCAGGTGCCCGTGTCTGCCATCCCAACACTGGGAAGGTGAGAGACAAGTGGGTCTCTGGAACCCGCTGGCCAGCTAGCTGAGCCAAATCGGTGAACCCCGCATTCAGCGAGAGACCTGCCTCAAAAATTGTGAGGGATGGTACCTGAAAATGACACTCAATGCCAACCTCTGGGCTATACACACATATGCACACACAGACACGTGTGCACAAATACACTTTACACACACCTAAGCACAAAAGCCTTGCTATGTAGTTATAATCATGAAAGCTGCTTGGCATTTTTGCAAGGAGCTAGCCACCCAGATCAATAGACACAGAAATCAATGGAACAAAATCAAGAAGCCAGAAATAGACCAGTAGAAATGTGGACAACCAATTTTTGACAAAGGTGTGAAAGCAATTCAGCTGAGGAAAAATTGTCTTTTCAACAGGATGCTGGAGCCATTGAACATCAGGGGAAGTGGGGGGCTCAATTTAAACTTCTCATCTCACATAGAAATGAACTCAGAAGGGAACAGAAACAGAAGTATAAAATAGAACTATACAGCATTTAGAAAAATAGTGGTTGGAAAAAACACTTCAAATTCAGAGCTAGAGAAATAATCTATAGAGTTGATGTCAAAAGTAAAAATGCACATTGCAGTTAGTGAAAAAATGGTTTTCTCTTTGAAAGAGCCTATGAAGAAGCAAAATTGGGCAAGTTATGACGTGAGAAAGGCATTTGCAAAGCCTACATCTGATAAGGATTCTAGTTTAGAAGATGGAAGAAGCGCTTGAAATGCTACGGTGAAGAAATGAAAACCAGTAATGAGAAGATGGATGGAAGAGAAACGGACTTCACCCAATGAGACACAGAGATAGCAAACACACCTGCACGAAGGTACTCACTTGACCTTAGCTGGCAGAGAAGTGAGAGAAACGACTTCTGGGAGGTACGAACGCATGCATGCCCACTGGAATGGCTGTGAGATGCTGGCAAGGCTAGACACTTTCATGCATACAGGGTGCTGGAGTCCTCGTGCACGCTGGAAAGACTGCAAAGACGGCAGCACTGCTTCTGAAGCTAAGCAGATGGCTTAATAATTCTCTCAGGTATTTACCCCAGAGCAGGGGTCGTTCAAGTAAGACAGGTGAGTCAACCAGACTCAGCATCTGCTTTGGAAAGGCCACAGTCTAAAGAACGTTTTTTACATTTTTAAAATAATTGCTTAGGAGAGGAAGGGGGAGAAGACAGTGGTGGCGGTGGAGGAGGAGGACCCGTGACAGAGATTATCAGTGGCTTACAGGGCCAAAAAGTCCCCCTCAACATCTACAGAGAAGATGTTGCTGACCTCTGCCCAAAGAAATGAAAATGTGAAGTCCCCATTGAAATCTGTCAGCTCCTTCCCTTTCTTACAGCTCCTTCCCTTTCTTACAGCTCCTTCCCTTTCTTACAGCTCCTTCCCTTTCCTTCTTACAGCTCCTTTCCTTTCTTACAGCTCCTTCCCTTTCTTACAGCTCCTTCCCTTTCCTTCTTACAACTCCTTCCCTTTCCTTCTTACAGCTCCTTCCCTTTCTTACAGCTCCTTCCCTTTCTTACAGCTCCTTCCCTTTCTTACAGATCCTTCCCTTTCTTACAACTCCTTCCCTTTCCTTCTTACAGCTCCTTCCCTTTCTTACAGCTCCTTCCCTTTCTTTCTTTTTTTTAAATTTATTTATTATATTATGTGTATAGCATTCCTTCCACGTGTGCCTGCAAGCCAGAAGGGGGCACCATGTCTCATTATAGATGGTTGTAAGCCACCATGTGGTTGCTGGGAATTGAACTCAGGACCTCTGGAAGAGCAGTCAGTGCTCTTAACCTCTGAGCCATCTCTCCAGCCCCTTCCCTTTCTTTCTTACAGCTCCTTCCCTTTCTTTCTTACAGCTCCTTCCCTTTCTTACAGCTCCTTCCCTTTCGCTGCAAACTGGAAGTCACCCCAAATGTCTTTCAATGGTGACTAGGTAAACAATGAGCAATCTGATTATTAAAATGGAACTCTACTCAGCAATATAACTTCAGGAAAGACTAGATGAAGGCTAGAGAGATGGCTCAGTGGTTAAGAGCATGTGATGCTCTTGCGGGGGACCTGAATTCAGTTCCCAACACCCATGTGAGCCATCTCACTAACCTTCAACTCTAGCTCCTGGGGAAATCTAACACTTCTGGTCTTCCAGGGCACCTATACTCTGTGCACACATTCAAGAGCACACATACACTCATACACACACACCAACATACAGACACACACACACCTAAAAATAAAAATATTTAGGCTGGGTCTTGGTAGTGGTGCATGCCTTTAATCCCAGTACTCAGGAGGCAGAGACAGGCAGGCGTTTGGAGGCAGAGGTGAGTTCAAGGCCAGCCTGGTGTACAGAGTGAATTCCAGGACAGGCTCCAAAACTACACAGAGAAACCCTGTCTCTGGAAAAAAATATAAAAATATTTAAAATAATACTATATTGTTGATATAATAATAGAAAACTCAAACTTGGATGAACCTCAAAACCATTACACTGAGGGAAAGAAGCCAGTTTTAGAAGAGATCCCCTGTGTGATTCTTCTAGAACAGTCTTAAAACTATAAAAGTCCAGCGACAGGAACAGATCAGTGGTGTGGGTCATGGGTGGATGTGACCACGGGGGGGGGGGGGATTCCGTGATGGAGCTGTTCAATTTCCTTATTGCGCTGCCGCTCACACAAATATACATATTTAAAGATTTGTGTGATTTTACAGCCAAGGAAAGCGTCCATTCTACAGCATGACATTTGGGATGGGGGGTTTGCTTTGTTTTGTTTTGGGGAAGGTTGTTTGTTTTGGTTTATTTTTATGACAAGATCTCCAGTTGCCCAGAGTGGCCTCACAGTAAGTAGCCAAGGCTAGTCCTGAACTCCTTTTCTTCCTGCCTCCTCTTCTGCGTACTGGGATTGCAGGTGTGTACCAACTACCACGTCTGGGAATTTTTATTTTAATTTATTATGTTTATTTATTTATTCAGGGTTTTTGTGTTTGTGTGAACTCACACACACATATACCATAACATCCACATACAGGTCAGAAGACAGAATTGCAGGGGTCAGCTCTCCCCTTCCACCTTTACCTGGGATTCTGGGGATTGAACTAACGTCATCAGGATTGATGACAAGCCTTTATTTGGTGAGACACCTCTTTCCTGGAAGCTTTTAAGTAAAATACTGAAAGGAAATTGGAAGCACTCAAGCACTTGGTGATGCGTAGTTCACTTTAAAGTTGGTCATGGGGCTAGGGACATAGCTCGGGGAGAATGCTACCAAAAGGTCTTGGGTTCCATCCACAGCATTACAAAAATAGATACATGGCTGGTGAAAGCAAATGAAATTTTCTTCTCTCTCTCTCTCTCTCTCTCTTCTTTGAGACAGGGTTTCTCTGTGTAGCCCTGGCTGTCATGGAACTCACTCTGTAGACCAGGCTGGCCTTGAACTCGGAGATCCACCTGCCTCTGCCTCCCAAGTGCTGGGATTAAAGGTATATACCACCACTGCCAGTAAAAGTGAAATTTTCAATTGAGCTGGCAAGGGTTAAGGGAGCAAGATAACGGCAAGGATACTGGCACCGCTTTGGGTAGAGTTTAGGCTGGCTAGTGTCCCCTGCCAGGCTGCCATCCAGTACTGTAGAGACACTACTGCAGAATGTTGCACAAGGAGGAAGAGTTAGGTGGCGAGGGCCATGGGGCTGAAAACAGATGGAGATCATTAGGCATGTCACAAATCCTCTGTAATATAAGGGCTTCTGGGATGACATTTTCAATGAGTCATTTCGAGCTTCACTGATACTTTGGCAGAAGTTAGATCAGAGGGTTACAAGTCACTCTCGAAGAGGAAAAAGCATATTTTCAATTTTCAGAACCAGTGCCTAAAGTAGCACTTTAGAGCAAGAAGGCTCGGCATTCACGAGCAGGTGCTGCTGGGAGTTGGGTTTCTCTGTGTTGAGCCTATCACACACACAGGCCTCACAGGCTCGGGTACTCATGCTAACAGGGCCCTATGGTAACAAACATTCTAGTGTTACCTCCAGATGGTGGCAGTGACGAATGATAACTCCAATCCCTCTTCATCCAATTAAAGACTTCCCAGTCGAGCCTTGCAAACGAATGTGATATTCTTTGTCATCCAAGGACATGGCTCCCTGCCTAGTATCTCATAGTCTGTTAAAAAAAAAACATACAGTTTCTTTTTCTTTTTGTCTTAGGCATATGTGTGCTTGTCTGTATGTAAGTGTACCGCATGCATGCAGTGCCTTTAGAGGCCAGAAGACAGTGTCAGAGCCTCTGGAAATGGAATTACATGGGTTGTGAGCTGCTAAGTGAATACTGGGATCAGAACTCAGGTCCTCTGCAAGAGCAGTAAGTGCTCTTAATGCTGAGACATCTCTCCAGTACTTCCGCACCCATTGCTGAAGGTTAGCTGATGGGGATGTGACCCAGTCAGTGACGAGGTACTTGCCCATCTCGTGAAATGCCTCTTGTATCCCCAACACACACACACACACACACACACACACACACACACACACACACACTATGATTAATTGATATGGAGAAAAAGGAATTTCTAAGTCCATCCTATACTCTGTATGTGTGTCTTGGTCACTTTGTTATTGCTGTGAAGAGACACATGACCAAGAAAACTTACAAAATAAAGCATTTAATTGGGAGCTCACTTACGGTTCCAGAGGGCTACAGTCCACAGCCATCATGGTGAGGAGCATGGCAGCAGGTAGGCATGGTGCTGGAGCTTCAGCGGGGAACAATCCTATTCACAATCATGAAGCAAAGAAAGCTAGCTGAGAATGACATGGGCTTTTTGTTGGTTTGTTTTGTTTTGTTTTCATATCTTTCAAGACAGGGTTTCTCTGTGTAACAGTCCTGCCTGTCCTGGAATTTGCTTTGTAGATCAGGCTGGCCTTGAACTCACAGAGATCTGCCTGCCTCTGCCTCCCAAGTACTGGGATTAAAGGTATGTGCCACCATCACCCAGCTGGCATGTGTCTTTTATTTTGTTGCTGTTGTCATTGTTTTGAGACAGGATCTCTCTACATAGCCCTGGCTGTCCTGGAACTCATTATGTAGACCAGGCTGGTTTCAAACTCAGAAAGCCACATGCCTCTGCGGCTTTTGGGATTAAAGTTCCAAGTTTTAGGCATGGCCTTTTGAGACCTCAAAATCTACTCACATTAAAGCACCTCCTCCAACAAAGTCACACCTCCTAATCATTTCCAAACAGTTCCACCAACAGCAATCAAATATTCAAACTATGAACTTATGGGGGTCATTGTCACGCAAGCCAGGGCATGTGGTGTATGTGTGCAGGTGCAATTGTGTTTGAAGGCCAGAGGTCAAATTTGAATAGCCTCCTCAGTGGTTTTCACATCATCGTTTGAGACAAGGTCTCTCACAGAACTTGGGGTTCGCTGATTTAGCTAGACTGCCTGGCCAGCAAGACTCTGGGATCCTCCCATCTCTGCCTCATTTGCCAATGCATAGGTCATTTTTCTTTCTTTTTTTTTTTTGGTTTTTTTTTTTTTTTTTTGGTTTTTCGAGATAGGGTTTCTCTGTGGCTTTGGAGCCTGTCCTGGAATTAGCTATGTAGACCAGGCTGGCCTCGAACTCACAGAGATCCGCCTACCTCTACCTCCCGAGTGCTGGGATTAAAGGCGTGCGCCACCACCGCCCGGCTCATAGGTCATTTTTCTATCTTCACAATGAGATTATGTGCCTAGACCACCACATGTGGCTTTTCTGTCTCTGCTAGAGATGAAGCCAGGTCATCATTCTTACACAGCAGGAAAACGGAGGAAGAGGCTCCCTGACCAGCCTCCAGTTTGCCACAGGAACTTTGTGGTGGTGGAGGATGGGTTGGTGGAAAACCATTCGGACATCTTCCTGAGAGTGTTTTTCACAAGGTAAAACATTAGCCTGAAAAGAAAATCAAGAGGCCAAGCCAGGGCCTTTGATGTCAGCCTGTGTGCTGATTAGGTCCTCCAGGAGCTTTTCAGATGCCGACAGTCTGGAGGGAAGAGGCCTATCAGAAGGAAGTGCCTGTGGGAGATAAAAGACGGAGACCTGCCAGGTGGGTAGGGCCAGGCTCAGCGCATAGCCATGGAAGAACAAGACCTCAGCTAAGAAACTGAGACAGAATAAAAGAGACTCCAATCAAAACTATGCTAAGATCTCATCTCTACTATTCGGCATGGCCATAATCAGGAAGTCAAACAAGAAGGAATGTGGGTGAGAACAGGAGATGGAGGAGCCCTGGGACACTGTTGGTGGGGATGTAAATTAGTGTACCTACTGTGGAAATCACCATGGAGATACCTAAAACACTAGTAAAGACAGAACTTCTGGGCATTTTCTCAGCACTGCCAACTTACTCTAGAGATCTCTGCACACAATAACCACGTCATGGGATCGCCCCAGTGCTCACTGACTGGTGAATGGGGCAAGAAAACAGGCTTCATACACACAACAGAGGTCTTTTTTATTTCTTCCAAAGATTCATTTATTTTATGTGTATAAATGTTTTCCCCCTGCATGTGTGCCTCATGCCTGCAGTGGCCAGAAACAATTCTGAGCTGCCATGTGGGTGGTGGGAACTGAACCCATGCCGTCTGAAAGAGTAGCCCTCAAACACTGAGTCATCCTAACAGCTCCTGCAATGGAGTTGTCTTCATCCATAAAGAAGAGAGAAAGTATATAATTTGCAGAAAAACAGATGCATCTAGAGATCATAATATTAAACAAAAGGAGCCAGAATTGGGAAGAAAGATATGGTGTGCTTCCTCTTACATGTGAATCCCAGATTTGAAAAAAGGGGGATGGTTGTAGGGACTATTTAGGCAGTTGGAAGGACAAAGGGAGAGTGGAGGAGGTCAAGAGAAAATAATGAAGGGAGAAATACAAAGTGTCTTGTACTCTATAAAGGCCTCGCAAGGAAGCTCCCAATTTTGCAGAGCTAATACATGAGCACAGTTTTTGACATGCCAAGTCACAGTGATGTCAACAACATGGCAGATTAAGAAGCTGTGGACCATAACCATTTTTCTTCCCACAGGAACAAGGTGTCCACATCAAAGTGTGGGCCTCTTCCCTTTGTGAAAATGCCAGCCAGGTGGCTCCTGCATCCTAGGAAATGGGAGAAAGAGTTTCATGAGAAAGTGGCTGGGACACACTGGCACCTTCCCTACGGAGAGTCTCTCTCATCAGTACAGGCCCACCCGAGGCTGTGGGAACTCAGTACCCTGGCTCTTTCTTCCATGGGAAGGGAAAAACAGAAGTGAACTGGATATCAAACATTCTGACTTCTCTGGGGTCAGGGGCCACCTGAGGGGCTGGCTTTCTGTCTTCCTTGTCTCAAGAGTGCTGACAGAACTCAGCATGCTTCAGATGCCACAGGTCACTCGGAGCAAGGCAGCCTGCAGTGACTGCAGAGAAAGCTTCCCCTAAGATAGCAGATAGGCTCACAGGGCTTGGAAGCTTCTCCGGTGAGGATGCAGATAAGCAGACTGGAGCCAAAAGGTCAACATCAGGGTTTCTCAGGGCTGCCTGAGGGACTGATTTCTGGCAACAGCCGGGAGTCTGGAAGTCTCTTGATGCCTGAGGGCAGCTGAGGACTCACCAGAGTTTGAGTACAGAGGGCAGGCCAGAACAACTCCTGGCTTCCCAGTGTGTAGGGAAAAGGGGAAGTTAGCCTGTGCTCAATGGTTCTGCTTTGGGGAACCTGTTTTCTGCACCTCAGAGCAAGGACAGAACTCAGAAAACACCAAGCACCAAGAATACAAAGGAAGGAAGGAAAGAAGGAAGGAAGGAAGGAAGGAAGGAAGGAAGCTCCCTGTGGCTTTACTCCAGAGGCCAGAACAAAGACTGGGAGCAAATGGATGGGAGAGAAAACAGGGTGACCACATTTGAGCAGGGCAAAAACTGTCAACATGAAACAGACAGATATTACAGAACGCTAGCAAGGAAAGTTCGCTGGGAAGACATAGCAAGCGTAGAAGCATATGCAAACAGCATCAGGTATCTAAATATACAGGGCCACAGATTGATGTGGCTGGGTTGGATAGATGGCACAATGTGAGGAGTGTGGACGACTTGTGGTGGTCCCCAGCATCCATGTCCTTGGGCAGCTGTGAGCTGTCTGTAATTCCAGCTCCAGGGAATCTGACACTTTTTTTCTGGCCTCTGAAAGCACAGGAAATACAAAGAAATAAAAAGAAAAAAATAAGACTCATGTAATCACTACCAATGAGGTAAGAGTAGAATGATCCACTCCACAGCAGCAAGACACACATTCTTCTGAAGCACACGCAGAACATTCTCACATGTGAGAGCAGCCAAAAGAGGTCCAGCCAAGTTAAGATGACTATGGCTTCCTGACCACAGTGGAATGAAGCTCGGAATCTGTAGCAAAGATAAGCCTGGGCAATTCACAAATATGTGCAATCAAACAACAGACTCCAACAACAGACGACAATTAAAAAAGAAGACAAGGGGGCAATCAGAAAACACCTTGAGATCAATGAAAATGAAAACACAACAGGAACTGGGGTGGGCTGAGAATCCACAAGGCCCAGTGCCCCAAAAAGAAGGAAGAAAAAAGGAGAGCAGGAAAATGGGAAGAAGAGAGGGAGGGAGGAAATGAACTATACCAAAATGTATGTGATGCAGCAAAAGCAGCTCTAGGAGGGATGTTTAGCGGTTCCAGTTAGTGATAAACAGCTACCTTCAAAAAGGAAAGCCAGCAAGATGGGAGCAAAGGTAAAAGCACTTGCCACCAAGCCTGATAGCCCAGGCTGGATCTCCGAGCTCTCTGGTAGTAAGGGCCAACTCCTGAAGGTTGTGACTGCCACACTTTATAAAATAAATGTTATATGCTCCCAACTCTAGTGTGCAGAAATAAAGGAGCTGAGCAGTTAAAACCCTGGTAAAGAAAAGCTCGGCAACAGGGCTCAGAGTGCATTCTCATTGACAGTTTGTGTGAAACCTGGGCCCTACAGAGAGAAGCAGAGATGGAGGAGGGGAAGAAAGAGGGGAAAGAAAGAGCAGGGGAGGAGGAAACTGGGAGAAAGGGGAAGGGGAGAAGGACTGCAGGGGAAGAGGAAAGGAGGAAGAAGAGCAAGAGGAGGAGAAAGAGAAGGAGAGGGGAGAAGGGTAGGAGACACGCAGGAGTAGATGGCTTCACTGGTGAATTCTACTAAACATTTCAAGAAAAATTAATGCCAATCTTTCCCAGATGTAACACCTGATTTTGTGTTACACCCTCGGTACAGTTCGCACACCACTGTACTGTATGCGAGCAGGGCAAGGGCCTGGAGATTGAAAGAACACACAAGAGACCTGGGTCATTTGAAAGGAGATCAGCCGAGTGTCATTTATTCAACCTTGGGGAAATCCTTATCTACCTAGCTGCTGCACAAGGATTTCCGCCCAGGCAGGTGGGAAATTATCATGCCAAAGATGGAGTCAACAATGCCCTACAGCTAGTCACCAGGCGGGGCAGGGAGAGCACGGGAACAAACAGAATGCTTTAGTTAGCTGGCTGACCAGAAACTGTCCTCAAGATGCACCCCAGGAACAAGGGTAGACCCGGACCCTACACCCAGACTTTTTGAAAACACAGAAGAGGCAGGGCTACTTCTCAGTTTGTTATGCAAAGTGAGCACTGTTCTTATACAAAGCTGTGAATGACACAAGGTGTGTGTGTGGGGGGGGGGAGTACAGCTCAGTACCCACTTAAGATGTTTTTTTAAAGAGTCATTTATTTTTATTTTATGTGTATAGGTGGTTTGCCTGCATAGATGTCTGTGTGGCACATGCATGCCTAGTGTCTGTGGAGGCCAGAAGAGGGTTTCTGATATCCCTGGAATTGGAGTTAACAAATGGTTGTGAGCCACACTGTGGGTACTGGGAATTGAACCTGGCTCATCTGGAGAAGCAGCAAGCGCTCTTAGTCACTGAGCTGTCGTTCCAACCCCTAGCTCAATAACCATATATGTAAATAACTTCAGCAATTTATTAATGACATAATGTAACAGCACACTAAAGTGACCCCATGAGACCTGCGGATGGCATGAAAGAGTGGTTCCGTGAATAAAAATGAATGCCATACAGGCACTCCAACACTACAAAGGACGAAAATCACATGAGCCTCTTACACGATTAGGAGAATCATTTCCCAGAATTAAACATGCAGAAGAATACTTCACAAACCAGAAATAGATAAAAGAACCCAGCACAATAAGCACCACGTGTGCTAAGCATCAGGTAATAATGGTAAGAGCCTGGGAGGACACCATTTCTACCCTGTCTACCCCACAGAGTACTGAAAGTCCCGGGCAGAGCGATTAAGCAAGAGAATGAAAGAAAAGGAGAATTTCAATCATCTGCCCACAGATTATATGATTCTGGAACATAAAAAACCCTCAAGTTTGCAAACACACTTATATATGCATACTATTCGAAGTAATAAATGAATTCAGTGAGCTTTGTTAAAAAGTCAGAGATGGCCTGCTCACACTCCCGCAACCCCAGCACTCAGAAGGCTGAGGCAGAAGGAATGTGGTGGCAATATCAGTCTGCACTGCACAGAAAGAGCTTGGCTGCTTTGTTGTTGCTGCTGCTGTTTTGTTTTAGGGAGAAGTTGTTTGTTTTGTTTTAAAGGAAAAAAATCAGTTGTTTCAGTGTAATATTAGCTAAGAATCTTTAAAAGGGAACTAAGGAAACAATATTAGGGCCGTGGAGATGGCTCCATGGGTAAAATGGGTGCTGTGCTGTATAAGCACAAGAACCCATGTTCAGATGCCCAGCACCAGGTGGGCACAGTGGTGTGAGTCTGTAATCCCAGTGCTGGGGGAGGTCACAGTAGAGACAGGTGGATCCCGTGTTCCTGGGTTCCAGCCAATCTAGCAAAACTGGTGAGATTCCAGGTTCCTGTAGGCCCATATTTCTGTATGGCACAAGAGTCATAAGCCTGGTCTGAAGTGGTCACGAACTCTGCAGACAAGCTGTCTCTGTTTAACAATAGCCAGGATGTGCTGCTCCTAGTTTCTTTTGTTATAAATGTAGATTACCTGAGAAGAGATGTTGACTAAAGCTGATGACTTAAGAGTCAGGATGTTTGGTGCTTATTTCTTGGTAATTTGGAGGAAGTCTTACAGAGATGCTAATTCATGGCCTATGAGACAGTTAGCATACTCAGAAAACAGGTAGATGCGGACTAAAGGCCATTCACCTGGTTACCTAGGATACGAGTCTAAGAAGTTCCGGGTCAGAATAGTTCACAGAGGGGAAAAAGCAATCAGTAAAATGCCAGAAATGCTTCAAACTTTACAGATGCCTAAACAAATTAATATCCCAGACTGGCAAGATTGCCCAGTGGGTAGAGGCGCTTGCTGCCAGGCCTGACAACCTGAATTTGATCACATGGTAGAAGAAGAGAATGAACACTGAGTTTGTTCCCTGACCTCCCGGCATATGCTCTCTCCCAAAATAAACAAATGCAATAATTTTTTAAGAGGTTAATATATTGGTGGCGCTTACCTTTAATCCCAGCACTCGGGAGGCAGAGGCTGGCGGGTCTCTGAGTTTAAACCTAGTCTATAGAGCAAGATCCAAGACAGCCAGGGCTGTTACACAGAGAAACCCTTCTTGAAAACACCAAAAAACAAAACAAAATAAAACGTTAATATCGTGGGCTGGAGAGATGGCTGGGCAGTTAAGAAGAACTGGGTTCAATTCTCAGCTTACACATGGCAATAATTAACCGTCCGTAACCCCAGTCCCAGAGTGTGCAATGCCTTCTGCCTTCCACACTCACCGTACTCACTCGGTGCATTTACATACATGCAGGCCAAACACCCACACACAGAAAATAAAAATAAAGGTTAAAGTTAATATCTCCAAATACTAACAACTCAATAGCAAAACAAAACAAAACCCTGGTTTTAAAATGGACAAAGGACTCGATAGGCATTTCTCATGAGAAGCTGGAAGCGTTGACTTGTGAAACCACTCACCTTCACTAAATGATGAGCAAACGGCAGGTGAAAATCACCAAGAGCTACTACAACTTCATACCTCGTGGTGGGGGTATGTGATAAAAATAAATAAGTAAATAATAAAACCAGAAAAATATCCAGTGATAACAAGGATGTGGAGAAACTGGGGCTCTCACTGAGCTAGAAACCACTGTGAAGTCTCTTTAACAACGGTCTTAGGATTCTACAACCCCATTCTCTCTGTCTCTCTGTTTCTGTCTGTCTGTCTGTCTCTCTCTCTCTCTCTCTCTCTCTCTCTCTCTCTGTGTGTGTGTGTGTGTGTGTGTGTGTGTATGTGTTGTACGTGCAAGGCCCACCAGTCTCTGGGTCTCTGACTCTCTCAGTACTGCGGTTAGAGGCACATGTTGGACCATGCCAAGCTTTTTATAAATGTGCTAAAGACTGGAACTCCAGCCCTTCTGCTTGAGTATCAAGTGCTCTTATTGGCTGAGCCATCTCCCAGCTCTGAAATCAGGATCTCAGATGTTTTTTCTATGGCATTCACTGCAGCAGTGTTCGCGATAGCTAATCTACAGAAGCAGCCAGAATGCCGATTGAAATGAATAAGCCCTGGGTTCCATTCTTAGAACAACACAAAGCACCCAGGAGGTGAGGGTAGAAAGATCAGAAGTTCAGGATCATTCCCAGCTATATAGGACGTACCACAGCAGGCCACAAGAGACCCTGTCTCAAAAAAATAAATTACAATCATTAAACAAAATAGAAAATGATATATACGGACATTATATGTGCAATGGTAATGTTACTCAGTCCTGGGACCAGCGGGAATCCTGTTACCTGGCACCACAGCAATGAACTTGGAAGATGTTCAGTGAAATAATCCTGTCCTATAAGGACAACTATCACAAGACAAATATCACTTCCATGGACCCCCTAAAGCAAAACTCACTGGAACAGAGGATAGAATGGTAGTTGTCAGAGACCTGGGGCAAGAGTGGAAAGGGGAGATCTGCTGCCTAGGATGTGTCAAGTCTCTGGTAGACCAACCTTGGGCTGTAGCTCGGCTGCCTGGACTGGCCTTGGCTTCCATTCCCAGTACACTGTAAACTGGGAGAGGTGGCACTGTAATTTCAGCGCTGGGTGCCCAGGGAGGCAGAGGCCAGAGGCCAGAGGACCAGGAGTTCAAGGCCATCTTTGGCTATGTACAGAGTTCAAAACCAGCCCCCCATACTCGAGACTATGTTTCAAAACAAATTAAAAAAAAAAAAGAACAAAAGGTTCCGTCATGCAAGATGAAAAGGCCCTGAAGATGATTGTGCGACACTGTGCTCAGACTTAGGACTGCAGCGGCCACGCTCCGCGGGTCGCGGTGGCGGGCAGAGGCGGAGCCGCGGGAGCCCGGCCCGGCGGCCCCAGGGGCGGTGGCAGCCCAGCAGGCGTCTCGCGGGGCTGCTTCGCTTCCAGCTTCCACACTCGGCTTGGAGGACCCGAGAGGAAGGATGTCGTCGGAGCTTAAGGCTGAGCTGGAGTTCCTGGCGTCCATCTTCGGCAAGGACCACGAGCGGCTACGCATCGTGAGCTGGCAGCTGGATGAGCTGCAGTGTCAGTTCCTGGTGCCGCCGGCGCCAGCGGGCAGCCCGCCCTCGCCGCCGCCGCTCACCCTGCACTGCACCATCACCGAGTCCTACCCATCTTCTTCGCCGATATGGTTCGTGGACTCTGACGATCCAGATCTCACATCGATCCTGGAACGTCTGGAAGATTCGAAGCCCAACAGTTCGCTTCGTCAGCAGCTTAAGTGGCTGATCTGTGAACTCTGCAGCTTATATAACCTGCCTGAGCACCTGGATGTGGAGACGCTGGACCAGCCGGTCCCCATCGCTCAGAAAGCGACCATCCAAGAGGTGCCTTCGGAGGATGAAGAGGAAGACGCAGCTGACGGGCTGGAAGACTTGGATCACTATGAGTTGAAAGAAGAAGACACTAGTAGTGACAAAAAGTCAGAGGACGAAGGGATTGAGAAAGAACATTTGGCAATACTAGAGAATATTAGGAAGAGTCAAAGGCAAGACCATTTGAATGGTACCGTGTCTGGATCAGTGCATGCTTCAAGTCGACTTATGAAAGAATTGAGAGAGATATACAAATCGCAGAGTTACAAGTCAGGGACTTACTCCGTGGAACTGATAAATGACAGCTTATATGACTGGCACGTTAAGCTGAGGAAGGTTGACCCTGATAGTCCCTTGTATGGTGATCTTCAGCTTCTGAAAGAACAAGAAGGCACAGAATATATTTTGCTTAACTTTTCTTTTAAGGATAACTTTCCGTTTGACCCTCCGTTTGTTCGCGTCGAGTCACCTATTCTGTCTGGAGGGTATGTCTTGGGTGGAGGGGCATTGTGTATGGAACTGCTCACTAAACAGGGTTGGAGCAGTGCCTACTCCATAGAATCGGTCATCATGCAGATCAATGCCACCTTAGTCAAAGGCAAAGCTAGGGTGCGCTTTGGAGCAGATAAGAATCAATATAATCTAGAAACGGCCCAGCAGTCCTATGACTCTGTTGTGCAGATGCATGAGAAGAGGGGCTGGTTCACTCCTCCAAAGGAAGATGGGTAAATAGTTCACTGCCATGTGTTTGGAACAATGTAGCTTTAATGACACAGGCTTTGAGTATCTTTGTAACAGTAGTCCTGAAAAATGTTAGCTAATTGGTGTTTTAGCGAATAATCTGTCAAGTGACCGCCAGTAGAAGTTCCAACCTTTTCATTTTGCTTACTGTAGGGATCTTGGGCTGAATCGTGAACCTTTATTGTGGTTTTTCCTGATAAGTAGACATAGTGTTAATTCTTTTCTCCTTAAGTGAAATGTGTTAAGTAGGCTGGTCAGTTGCAACTTTACAATCTTCTTTGCTTGGGGGGGTGGGGGGATAATGAGAATTTGCAAACTGTTGTTCCATTTAGAATCAATAAAAGTTTGTCAGTGTCTAATACTGGCTAGAACATTTTTTTTTTGTATTCGTGTCTTTTGTTCATGTGGTGTTGGGAATGGAAGCCAGGGCCTCCTATGTGCCACACAGGACCTATACCACCGCGTTCTCAGTTGAATGGTTAAGCCTTCTCAACCACAGTCTTTTCTCATCTAAAGCCGTTTTATTGCCTAAATAATGACAAAAACCTTGCTTGTGAATTGATAACATTTTTCTGGCCAGGGGATGATATGGATTATTTCCTGAAGCTGGGCTCCTAACTGAGGTATGCTGACTGCACCTGGGCAAAGCAATCAAGGCCAAACCCCTTGAGGCTTATTAGCAGTCCTTTGCTCTTCCTGCTGGGCGAAATCTCCCCCTTTCCATTGCCTCTTCTCATTTGAGACAGGGCCTCAGGTACCCAAGGCTGGCAGGGAACTCCTGATGCTCCTGCCTCCACCTCTCAAGGGCCAATGAATCTGTTTCTTATTGGCTCACTATTTCTTCTGAAGAAGAGCCACAGCCTAGAGCGTGTGGTTGTGAAACACTGCCAGACTACCTTTCCATTTTATAAATGGGATGCTGCGAGTCTTTGTAGGCCAATGAAATTATAAAGTGCACAGCGTGAAAACGGATTCCTCGAACAGAAGTTACACAGTTAAGTTAAAAAGTTACCTGATTTGGAGACTTCTAAATTTTTTACCTATTGTCATAAAAATGACTGTGCATCAAAGAGCCGATGGAATTCTGTGTGTGTCGATTCTTTTATAAGGCGTGATCCAAATCAGTGTACTTTGCATTTTTTTTTGTTTTACCTGAACCTGTCTCCTTTGGTTGGTAATAGTTTGATTTAAAAATAAATTCTAATTATTAAGTACTTGAAAAAGAAAACCAGAAGTGCATTTTTCCATGCACAAATCAGTTATAAATATCAAATGTGATTCATATACATTTGGTTTTTGTTTGTTTTGGGGGGGCTTTTTGTTTGTTTGTTTGTTTGTTTGTTTTTAAGACAAGGTTTCTCTGTGTAACAGCCCTAGCTGTCCTGGAACTAGCTCTTGTAGACCAGGCTGGCCTCGAACTCACAGAGATCCGCCTGTCTCTGACTCAAGTGCTAGGATTAAAGGTGTGCGCCACCACTGCCCGGCCAATCCATATACATACGTATATTTGTGCTTAGGTGCAATGTGTGCAAGTGGAAATGCCTGTGCACACCCACGTGTGAGCACGCGGAGGCTAAAACTTGACATTGTTGTCTTCCTCCATTGCTCTCTACCTTATTAGTTTTTAAGATTTATGGTTATTTTTAATTGTGCATATGCATGTGTGTGGAAGGGTTATCCATGCACATGAGTGCAGATGTCTTCAGGGCCAGAAGGTGTCAAAACAAATTTGGGTCTTCTGCAAGACCAGAACGCAGTTAATGGCTGAGCCATCTCTCCAGCCCCTCTTCCATGTTATTTTTGAGACAGGGTCATTCATGAAACCCGGAGATCACAGATTGTCTAGGCTTGACTAGCCAGAGAGCCCCAGCTCTGGGATTACAGCCATGTGGCACTGTATCCAGCTTTCTATGTGGGTGCTGGAGCTCCACACTCGGGGCTCTATGCTCAGGCAGCAAGCCCTTGCCAGGGAACCATGCCCAGCCCTACATTTACTTTAACATTCGTGCGTTGGCTACCGTAAGCACAGCTAAGAGATTTGACTTTTGTGCATTGTTGTGTATATTTAACTTATTTTGATTCTATGTTGGGTTTGAGGGCAGGAGATCAAGATTTGTGGGCCGAGCCTGGTGGTCATCCCAACTACTCAGGAGTTTGAGAGGTAGGAGGATTGGAAGTTCAAGGCCTATCTGGGCTGTGAGTTCATATTCAGCCTGGGGTAAGATACTGTTTCAAAATTAAAAGTTATAAACTACAAACAAAACGAAATAAAATAATTTTTAAAAAGAGTAAAAATTAAAAGTGAAAAAGGGTGGGCTAGGAATTTAGCTCAGTGGTATAGCCCATAGGTAGCATGAAGAATTTCCTAGGTCCCAGCACTAGCCAGTACCGCCCCAGCCCACTTCCTTTTTTTGATATTCTCACTCGCTTGGATATATTTGCATCAAGTTCTGGCCAGTTGTTCAGGTAAATTGTGACGAGGCAGAATTATTTAAAGCATTAAAGTTCCTTAGGCCTATGACTAAGTCTTGAACACATTACAGAATTATTCAGCATCTTGACTGACAGCTTAAATCTGGTAGGCTTTACTTCTTTTGTTCATCACTGGTTTGTTTAGTAATGCATGGTAAACTTTATAAAATTGAATCAAATTTACAAATAACCATCAAAAACATTGGAGCATGTACTGCTCTTGCAAAGGATCTCAGTTTGGTTCTCAGCATCCACTCCAGGCAGCTCCCAACTGCCTGTAACTCCGCTCCGGGAGCATCTGATGTCTCTCCTCTGTGGGCACTGCACTCACAAGTTCCCACTCAGACACACGTGTATATGTGTAATTACAAATAAAAATAAAATCTTTTTAAAGATAGTTATTTTTATTTATTTTTATTATTATTGATTCTGTTGAGACAGGGTTTCTCTGTGTAGCTCTGGCTGTCCTGGAACTTGCCCTGTAGATCATTCTGACTTCGAACTCAGAGACTCTTCTCCCTCTGCTTCTCATTAAAGATAGCTACTTATACTGTATCAAACCTTTAAATAACATCAATAATAATAATAATAACAATAAATGAAAAGTTTCTACACCCGATAAGCCTCTCTGTCGACACAGAAATCCAAATCAGACTAAATCAAACAGAATTAGAAACAGCCCAGGTTTAAAGGATAAAATGTTTCCGGATGATTCTCCAGCCCCCAAGAGAGAAGATGGGAAAGGAAAACTGTAAGACCAGAAAATGTGTCTGTTTACTCGGTGGCAGTTTAAATATCCTGTGGGAGTGATCTTGAGCATCTCTGGGAGAGGGGGCATCATTTGGTGTGCTTTCTGAGATGCAGTAGGGTTTGGAGAGAGATGGGGGAGGGCTTGGGGTGGAACTCCCGCCAGAACATCCCAGACCCTTTGGGTATATGGATGCCAGGGGTTGGGGTGGAGCTTCCACCAGAACAACAACAACAACAATAATAATAACTCAGCTAACATACTTTCAGGAACTTTGCTATGTAGACCAGGCTGGCCTCAAACCCACTGAAATCCACCTGTTTCATGGCTCCTAAATGCCAGAATTGAAGCTATACACCACTGTACTTGCTCAATTTTTTTTTTTAATTTTGAGACAGGGTCTCATTATATAGCCCTGGCAGGTATGGAACACTAGACCATACTGGCCTCTAATTCACAAAGATCGGCCTGCCTCTTCCTCCTTCCTCCTGAATGCTGGGATTAAAGGTGTGCACCATCACTCCAAGCTTGGAACCAATCTTTTATTTCAAAAGAGAAAGAGTTGGAGCTGACATTAGTTGCTGAGACAATTTGCTAGCATTATTCCCTGTAGTTGGATTTTTTCTTGACATCAAAGCCACATCCTTCGCCTCCAGGGCTGCTGAACCTTGCACTGTTTAGCATCTGGGGTAAAAGAGACAAAGGTAGAAAACCATACAGATGCCTACAGCTGAGTGGCCAGATGGAAGACAACCCTTCTTATGGATAACTAGCAAACAGACTTGAAAACTACTTTGAGGTGACCATCACAGAGCATGCCTTCAAGCTCAACCCTCAGAAGACAGAGGCAGGTGGAAATCTGTGAGGTTGAGGCCCCTTTGGGCTACAGAGAGAGTTGTAGGCCAGCCACAGACTCTTCTCTCTCCCCTCTCCCCCTCTCTCCATCTCTCATTCTCTCTCTTCCTGTCTCCCTTCCTCCCTTTCTCGCACACAAACACACACATGAAGAAATAATTTTTCATGAATTGCTTTGATGACTGGAAGAAAGTTGGGCTGAATTCAACCAAATGACATCCTGCAAGCCATAACTAAAGATCTTCCATTTGTATTTGTGATAATCTATTAGACAAGTGCCAATTGAGAGCTTGTTTTGCTATTTGCTATTTATGTGTAAGATTCTGAAGAGTTTATTTTACTTCAAGACTAGAACAGGGCATGATTGCACACATTTGTAATAGCAGCTTTGGGGAGGCTGAGACAGGAGGGTCAACTGTTTCAGATCAGCCGGGGCTACACAGGGAATTCCAGACTATGCTGAGCTACACTCACAAGCATGCGTGCACACACACACACACAGAGACATGTGCATGTACACACATGTATACACTAAAAAGGACACAAGAACATGTGTGATAGCTACTTAGAGTCAAAGAAGATTCTGTTCACACTGAGAAACTTTTGCGTCTAGAACAAGAAGTTGCAGTCTATGGGAAGCTGGCTGTTCTCTCCTCGGCAGCACTAATTAAGAAGGAACCTGAGAGATGAGACAACCTTTAGACGAAGACAGCCTGGCTCTTGGAAAGTCCCAGAACCTTGTATTATTAAGAACATTTGTTATAAGCCCTCTTAACACCCTGGAGTTTCCCTGTCAGGAATTTTAGAAAACACTGTAAACCACAGCACTGTTCCATAAATAACGTTTCAGTTGCACAGCTATTTCCAAATTTCTTGAATTAAAAACTTGTAAATGTATTCTTTTTGAGATAAGGTGTCATCGTGTAGGCCAGGCTGGCCTTGAACTCAAGGGCCTCCTGCCTCAGTCTCCCAAGCACTGGGGGTTCCAGGCCTGTCCCACACTGGTATCTCCCATTTTCCCTTGAGATAGCAGAGCCACAGGACAGCGCAAACATGACTCAGACAGGTTCTGCAAACCTTTTGCCTGATTTTTCTGAGTCTTACATTCCGTAGAGTTCCTGTGTAGTTTGCAAACCAAGAAGTGGACACTGGCAAAAGGCATGTGTTTTATCTGTCATATTGTCACCTGTATGGATTTGTAGAACTGCCCCAAATTTTATTGACCTTTGCAAAGAATCACCTTTTTGTTTGGTGTCTAACTGTGTTCAACCTCAGTGACCTCTCTCCTCCTGTCTAAACCTGTTCTTCCCTGCTCTCAGCTGTACTCTGGTCTTTTCTGTTCTTGAGGTGGGATTAAATCACAGATTGCTGTTAGCTACTGTCGGCGTGTGTTGCTTTAGCTTTCTTCTCAGTAGTACTATGTTTGATACATTTTTTACTTTTATTCTTACTCACTTCAGCATACATTTTAGGTTCACCTGAGATTTCCTCTTTTTTGTTTGAAGTGTTAGGTTTAGTTTCTAAAGCTTTGGAAATGTTCCTCTTAGCCTTCTGCTACTGATGACACCACAAAGTAGAGAATCACAATATATGCTTTCTTTGGAATTTGCTAAGGTTCACCTTATGGCCCAGAACCTTGGTATAGTTCCATGGGCAGTTGAAAAAAATCCATTCTGCTGTCAGTTGGCTTATTCAGTGTTGACTCCATCCAGTTGGTGGATGGCTGTGTTATCTTCTTCTGCCTCGCTGTTTATTGATCGTTAAAGAAAAGCATTGACATCCTGGTATAGTTGTAGATTTGTCTATTTCTCCTTCCAGTCCTATAATTTTTCTTTGAAGTTTTATTTTATTTTTAATTTGTGTGTATGTGTGTGTGTGCGCGCACATATAGGTGCTAGGAACTGAACTCAGGTCCTCTCCAAGAGCAGAAAGTACCCTTAACCACAGAGCAATTTCTCCAGTCCTCACTCCTATAATTTTAGATTCACATGCTCAGCTCCATGATATGCAGCATATGCACACAAAAATTGATGCCTTCTTGATATACAAACCCTTTGATTATTATGTAATGCAATAATATTGGATTGTTCTTTTTTCTTTTCTTTTCTTTCTTTCTTTCTTTCTTTTTTTTTTTTGAGACAGGGTTTCCCTGTGCTGTCCTGTAACTACTCTGAAGAGCAGGCTGGCCACAAACGCACAGAGATCCACCTGCCTTTGCCTCCAGACTGCTGAGATTAAAGGTGTGTGCCACCATCGCCCAGTGGCATTTTCTCTGCACTCTATCTGATGATATGGCCAATCCTGCTTTCTTTTGATTAATACTCGAATTATATAACTTGTCTGTGTTTTCACTTTCAAACTACTATCATTATATCTGCAATATGTTTCTTGTAGACAATATATAGTTGGTTCATTTTTCAAATGTTCTCTGCTAACCTCTGCCTTGTAATTGGTACACCAGGCCACTAAATTTAATATAATTACAGATTTGTAAATGGTTACATTTGAAATTTACTTGGTTTTCTATTCATTCTCTGCTTTCTGTTTGTTTTATTTTCCCTAACTTCCAGTAGGTTATTATAACACTGTCTATATTTTGAGTGGTGAGTAGTTATTTATTATAGCACTGTCTATATTTTGAGTGGTTGGTAGTTATTTATTATAGCATTGTCTATATTTTGAGTGGTGGGTAGTTATTTATTATAGCATTGTCTATATTTCGAGGGGTTGGTAGTTATTATAGCACTGTCTATAATTTGAGTGGTGGGGAGTTATTTATTATAGCACTGTCTATATTTTGAGGGGTTGGTAGTTATTTATTTTATCTCCTTACATAGCTTTCTTTCTTTTCTTTCATTTTTTTTCCTTTTTCTTTTTGGTTTTTCCAGATAGAGTTTCTTTGCCTGGTTGTCCTGGAACTTGACAGGACAACTCGAACTCACAGAGATTCTCCTGCCTCTGCCTCCCAAGGGCTAGGATTAAAGGTGTGTATCACCACCATTGGACTCACAAAAATTTTTGTGGTTTCTCTTGTAGGCCCATATTTCTGTATGGTGTAGCAGCTAGGCATAAAAGCCATAGGCCCGATCTGAGGTGGTCTTGTAGCTCTGCAGAGAAGCTGTCTCTGTGTAACAATAGCAAGGGCACACCGCTCCTTTCTTTCCTTTTGTTAGAAATGTAGATCTCCTGAGGACAGGTGTTGGCTGAAACTGGTCAGGATGTTTGGTGCTTACTTCTTGGTAATTTGGAGGAAGTCTTTTTTTTAAATATTTATTTATTATGTATACAATATTCTGTCTGTGTGTATGCTCGAAGGCCAGAAGAGGGCACCAGACCCCATTACAGATGGTTGTGAGCCACCATGTGGTTGCCGGGAATTGAACTCAGGACGTTTGGAAGAGCAGGCAATGCTCTTAACCTCTGAGCCATCTCTCCAGCCCCCTGGAGGAAGTCTTATAGAGATGCTAATTCATGCCCTAGTGACAGAAGGCCATTCACCTGGTTACCTAGGATACGAGTCTAATGTATTTCCTGCTTAATTGATATGATAATATCTAAGCTGTTTAGAGAATAAACATGGGAGATCTTCAGGAGCTCAGCAGGAGAAAAGACCCTGAGATGCCCTTCCATCAGGAGCACCTAAGCTGTGTCTGATTATTCCTTGCAACTCTGTACCAGTCCCAGTTAGGGAAGATAACTATCTATGTTGGACCCACATGGGCTTCAACATTCTCTGATAAGTGGTTCTTAATTTGTGGGTCGGGATCCCTTGGGGGTCATAAATCAGATGTCCTGAATATCCGATATTTACATTATAATTCATAACAGTAGCAAAATTACAGTTATGAAGTAGTAATGAAATAATTTTATAGTTGGGGGTCACTACAAGATGAGGAACTGATGCTATGAGGTCATAGCATTGGGAAGGTTGAGGACCACTGCTCTAGAGAGTCTATGTATGTTGTGTGTATAATGCATTGTAAGTCATGTGCATCTGACTAATTGTGGCCTGATTGCTTCATCAGTCCACTAGTTTTTATATATAAAATTTTATGTCCCAGCCGGGCGATGGTGGCGCACGCCTTTAATCCCAGCATTCGGGAGGCAGAGGTAGGCGGATCTCTGTGAGTTCGAGACCAGCCTGGTCTACAGAGCTAGTTCCAGGACAGGCTCCAAAGCCACAGAGAAACCCTGTCTCGAAAAACCAAAAAAAAAAAAAAATTTATGTCCCAGCCAGGCATATGGCACAGGCCTATAATCACAGTACGTGGGAGGCTGAGGCAGAGGATTATGGGAAGACATATGGAAACTTGCTAAGTCCCACATTTCCTACAGGAGTACCCAGGAAATAAACTTGCTTAATTTTGCTTGACCTAAATTGATTTGACCACAAAATCTCATAACCCCTATTAATATCTCAAAGGCTAGTAGAACCCACATGACCCAAGTAGAGAGTACACTTCCTATGAGCCTTTGCTGCTTGCTTCTCTCGTACATAGCATTAAAACTTTATTATTGTGCCAGGCGGTGGTGGCGCACACCTTTAATCTCAGCACTCAGGAGGCAGAGGCAGGTGGAACTCTGTGAGTTCTAGGCCAGCCTGGTCTACAGAGAGAGTTTCAGGACAGCCAGGGCTACACACAGAGAAACCCCCGTCTTGAAAAACCAAATATAATTGTGCTAAGTGCTCAAAAGTATCTTTCAGGAAAATTATGAAATCCTTAACCATGACTGTGAGACTTCTTGTCTTAGTCTGGATTCCTGAAAGACAGGCGCACGAGCATTAACTTGATGCACAAGGAGAGAGGAAAGCTCGGTAAGAGCTGGTAGGGGAGCTGGAAAGTGATACAAACAAGATAAGGAAGCTGGGGGCTGGAGAGATGGCTCAGTGGTTAAGAGCATTGCCTGTTCTTCCAAAGGTCCTGAGTTCAATTCCCAGCAACCACATGGTGGCTCACAACCATCTGTAATGAGGTCTGGTGCCCTCTTCTGGCCTGAAGACATACACACAGACAGAATATTGTATACATAATAAATAAATAAAATATATAAAAAAAAAGATAAGGAAGCTAAGTGGGGCGAACATGTTATAGGTATGGGCAATTGAGGCTCTACCAATGGGGGACCCTAGGAGATACTGTAAAAGCCAATCTCGCACACACACACACACACACACCCCTGAAGCCAGGAAACTAGAGTCTTTATCTTTAGCTTGAATCCCAGCTACATTCTTCGGCGCTTAGCTAATTTCTAGCGCTGGCCATAGCTGGGGGAGAATGCACAGGCTGCTAGCCACAGGTTCCTGCAGTAGAAGTATTGGTCTTGTGCGGGAAGAATGAGGGCCAAGGGACTATGAATGGGCCAATGTCAGTATCTACCACGTCTCTGAATTATAAGTTTGTTTTTCCTAGTCTCTTCTTGGCTCTGGTGTAGCTAAATATACAACCTGACTAGCAAAATATTTTTGAAAATACTGAAGCAAGCTATTGATTTTTATTTTTTTAAGTCCAAAAAGACCATGTGAGAATGATTATGTCGGCAGTAGCAAGATGGGCAGGTTGGATGGACTGACCACTCAAGTTGCAACAAACACCTCTGAAATGAAACAGATGCTATGGAGATGGGCACAGCTGCAGGGGTGTGAGGTCACAGGCTCAGCATCTGGTGTTGCCAGTGTTGCTGACAACCCATGTCATCTGATGGCCACCACAAAGGACAGCTCACTGTGTGCCACAAGCAACAATAGAAAGGTCAAAATTGGGATGGGGACGTGGCTCTGTGGGTGAAGTACCTGCCCAGTAGGCATGAGGACTTGAGTTTGGATCCCATGCACCCACCCATGTTGGGGTGAGGGAAATAGATCTTGGGTGACTCGTCAGCTAGCCACTCTAGCCAAAGCAGGTTCAATGAGAGACCCTGTCAACAATAAGGTGGAATGTAATTAAGGAAGATATCTGACGTCAGTCTCTGACCTCTACACACACACAAACACAGAGAAACAGAAATGAACAGTGTCCCTAAGGGTACTTGCACATCTGATAGGAGTACAGGTATGGTGCTTAGACACCAAGGCGACAATGGGCAAGGGTGACAGTTACCTGTCTCTAGCAGCTGGAGCCTCCTCATGCTCTTGCCAAAGAATAAGGTGGGACCGGGAGCCACAGAGGGGATTAGAAAGGATGTTCTCAAAGACAAGATCTCCTGAGGATATTGGGAGTGTGGGGGTCGTGGGAGAGAGGAAAAGGGGAGGGAAGCAGAGAAAAATATATAGGTCAATAAAAACAATTAAAAAAAAAGAAAGTAGATTCTCAAGGAAGGGTCTCAAACATGAGAACCGTGTGCAAAACCAAGGGAGGGTCAAAAGCAGAACTGTGGCTAAGAAGTGCGGAACTGTGACTCCAAGCTTCAAGAATCTTAGTTCTGAATCTCAGCCTATGGAGCAAGGGCTCCTGAGACACCCCAGCCAAAGGCACTGTACGGCTTAAGGCACAGGAACGCAGTGCAGGCAAACAGAAATCAACTGGGCCTTGACTTCGAGGACAAGACATTCAAGGCCAGAAGTCAGGCAAGGAAGGCACAGCCCCTGATGTAATATTTGCGGCTAGCAGCCTGGGAGATGTCACGAGCCAGGCCTCCATCCTTCCTTCTCGATGCCTTCTTTTCAATGATTGTTTATATTTAGCTATGTATCTATGTATGTATATATTGTGTGTGTGTGTGTGTGTGTGTGTGTGTAGGGGGTGGATGAGTGCCATGGTGCTCAGATGGAACAAGACCACTTGTTGGAGTTGCTTCTCTCCTTCCGCCATGTGAGTCCAGGGCTGAGGCTTGGCAGTAAGTACATTACTCACTGAGCCATCTTGCTGACTCCCAGTGTATAGTCTTGTAAAACCCCTTGTCCTCCTACCCAAACCTTTGGGGAAGGAAGGGAGGGAGAAAGAAGAAAGAAAGAAGTTAAGTGAGGGAGAGAAGGAGGGAGAAACACACTTTAAAAAATGTTGATCAGGCCAAGTCACCAAACCAATCACTTCTACTACATCCTGAGCTGTGATCAGGACACAAGCCAAATCACACACCCAGCCTTCCCTACTCCGTGCCACGCTCTTGTCCTCTAAACAAGCAGATGTGCCAGTCCTCCACTCTGAACATGTAAACTCTCCTCCTCTTGATCGCTGCTTCTCTCCATTCCCCTTCCAATGACACAGCGCATGTCTATTCTGGTCAGTTTCCTGTTAAAATCACTTCCGTTTTCTCTTTCTCCTCTAGTTCCGGATTCATCTTTCCCTCTAGGCTCATGTGTTTTCTGCCTTTGCAGGATTTTCTTTTTCACTGGGTTTGAACTTGGCCTGCTTTCCCCACACTCGATGCCCTCAGCTCCTCACAAAACGGAGATTCGGGCCTCATCTCTTGGATGTTCATTTTGCCAGTTCTTTATCCCTGTGGCCCTTTCCTTACCCCTGTTTCCTTTCCAATTTTGTTTTCATTTTAATCCTTCATTACCCAGCTTTTCTGGCAGATGTCCAGACCAAAACTGCATATTTTTCTAAGCCTTTTCTCTCTCCTTTCTCTCGGGCTTCCAAAAAGTCTACTTCAGGTATCCATGTTCTATCACTGACTATTACAATAACAAATACTTCATTTATTATTTTGAGTACATGGTGCCTTCTGAGCAATAGAACCCCCACCTAGATTGTCCTCTCGGAAAACTTTCTTTTGGGAAATACCGTGTGCCAGCAGAATCCGATGGACCCCTTAGAAACTTTCTTGGAAATATTTCTGTAGTCTAGATGCAGAGTCCCAGCTTCGCACCTTCATGCAGATTTGGAGCTGCTCGCTGTCTCCCACAGCTTCCTCAGAAGGGCTTTGGTTAAGGGCAACCACAATAATTAAGATGCCCCAAGTAGGGGCTGAGGAGGTGGTTTAGTGGTTAAGAAGCACTGGCTGCTCTTCCAGAGGACCCAGGTTCAATTCCCAGCACCTACATGGCAGCTCACAACTGTCTGTAACTTCTAGGGGATCTGACACCTTCATACAGACATAAATGTAGGCAAAACAACAATGAGCATAAAGCAAGAAAAAATAAATCATTTTAAAAAGAGATGCCTCAAGTGATTCAACTACAGGCATCTCAAAACAGGAAGCCGGGTCACTTCAAGGGGCTGCTTTTCAGGAGACTATTTTGCAGCAACTTTTACTTGGCTCTCAAAAGTCCTTTAACTGTAGGATATGGGGAAGTCCCCTAAAATTGCTCTGTCTCTCCAAACTGCTGTGAGCGAGGAGAGAAGCACAGTGCATCATTGGAGCTGGTGCCAGAACTATCAGAGTACTTGAGTCTCTTGGACGTTCGTCATGCCGGCTTCCTCTCCTCGGTCCTCCAGTCCCCCTACCCACTTTCCAATGGAGCCATGTAAGGGGAGGACAGGTCAGTCCCAGGGCATATTCAGGATGTGTGCTGCTCCTTGTTGGTCACATACAGAGGACAAGAACAGAGATGAGAATAAGAACAAGGGTAGGGGCAGGAGAGAGCTGATACATGGTCTGTCTCCCCAGGCCTCTGCCAGGCCTATTTCCCAAACAGGCTATTATTATATTGAATACCAGAGAGCTTATATTCTCAAGGCTATATAATCCTTTTTGCTCAAGCTAATAAAAGGCCAGTGGAGCAGTAAGCTGTAACCCACCCAGAGGGTCAGTTATTCCAGAGTCCCGAAGAGGCGCTATCTGAAAAAGATATGGGCAGGAGACAGGAAGGAGACCAAGCAAGATTCTGTTGTCAAGGTCTCACTTTATTAGTGAAATGGTTGTGGCTTATAGAGCCCTTGAATGAGGAACTTGGCTTGGGATGGGGGCAGGGGCAAGGCAAGGGCAGGAAGGGATCTTGCCGGGGCAGCAATGGTCACAAGTTGACACACCTAGTGTTCTCTATGCAAGCGGAATCATTTCTTTTGTGATTCCAACCACAAACAATTCTCCAGATAGTTGGAATGTGGGGCAGGTTCCACTAACAGATAGCTCTCAAGATAGTTGGGTGTGGGGCTCCCCGCAAACATCCTCAGGACAATAGTCCCTGCTATAATCTTTGGAAAAATGGCTCCTGACAGTAAGCGATATTGGACAGGTCAAAGGTTGTGTGATTGATAATATACATTTGGGCTGGGTATTGTAGCAACCAATGGAGATACTGGAATGTGGCACATATATGTAATCCCAGCACTCAAGAGGCAGAGGCAGGAGGATCAAGAGTGTGAGGCCAGCCTGGGCTACATAATAAAACCCTATCCCATTAAACAACAAACAAAACAACAAATTAAACAAAGAATACACATTTGGAAGGCATATTAGCGGAGTTTGACACGCTCTACTGCGTGGATAACTCTGTCACTTTGGGAAACTATCTGTGCCTTAGTTTCCTCCTTTGTGTTTGGGGAATGAGGTTCTGAAGACTGAGCAGGTTCCACTTGGAACGGCGCCTAGCACATAGGAAGCACTGAACAAGAGCATTAACTCGATTCTGATGCTTTTAATGCCATAAAATCTTTCTTAGAAATAATTAGGTATGCTATAACGAAGCATTGTTTGAAAAGACAGCCTTCTTGTCTCCAGAGCATAAAAAATGTGGTTACATGGGAATATAAAATGTAAACATCAAAACTGAAATGATTTAGGGAGACACCAGGCAGACTGTCACAGCTGTCCTGCTGGCAAGACTTCCCAGCACGAAACAAGAGCTCGCTGATGGTGCTGCTGTTTATATAATAACTGAAAGGAAGGACAGATGAAGGTTAGGGAGGGGGAGGGAGGGAGACAAAGGGGGAGGGAAGGCAGAGAGCAAAGAAAACCCTTGGAGATTATTTTATTTATTTTTGCTTAGGGATAGAACTCCAGGCCTCACACATGCTTGGCAATACTCTACCATTGAGTTAAATCCACTCCCCCAAAGCAGTATAGAATCAAGGGCTGGTGAGATGGCTCGGTGGGTAAAGGCGCTTGCCGCCTGATCAGATCTTGAGTTCTGATCCCCAGAACTGGAGTGGAAAGAGAATCACTGATCCCTAACAGTTGTCCCCTGAACTCCACACACACCCCATACACATGCCATATGCACACATACAAAATTGATAAATGAAAAAAAATTGTAATTGAAAAAATGCAGATTCAAGATATTAAGGGGGGAAACTAAACATGGTGACATCTATTCATAATCTTAGCACTCAGGGGAGGCAGAGGCAGAAAGATCAGGAGTTCAAGGTCATTCTCAACCTGGGAGACCAGCCTGAGCTGCAGAAGACCCTGTCAAAAGAAAAGAAGGGAGGAGGGAAGGAGAAAGGAAGAGAGAGATTAGTTGGGAGGGGAGAGAAATGAGAGACACACAGAGACAGAGAGACAGGGCAGGAGGAAAGGAGGGTGCTTGCTGAGTTCCTGTGCAGATGTGGACAGTACGCTGGCCTGCATCTCCCCAGCATGGCCGTGTGGGCACTCTATGTGGCACTGGCCCTGCCCACAACCTTCCACCATAGACTAGGGTCTCAGTTTCCTTCTCTGGAATTTGGGCAAAGATCTCCGAGGACTCCTGCCCATTAGTACAGTAAAATGATGCTGACTTCTTCCAGGGCTAGGTCAGGAAACAGATTCTTCTGGGATCTCTGCCAGAATACTCGCTCTTGGACTCAGGCCCTACTTGGCCTGGGCCACGTGAGAAGGCCACAGAGACACGTAGGAGGGCTGGCTGACAGCCCACATCAACCACTGACTGTGTGGGGAATGAGCCTTCCGATGGTTTCAGCTCCCGCCTGCGAGTTCTTCCCAGCAGAGGCCCTTGCATTGTGAAGCTGAGACAAGATGTCTCTGAGGATCCCCATTTGAAGTCCTGACCCATGGAAGCGTAATAAAATGATTATCATTGCTTTGTGCCGTTTTGAGTCCGCCTCACTTGTTAGGTAGCTCACTTGCTAGACAACTCACTTGGGAAATCTGTAAGGACACAGAGTTCTAAAAAAAGAAAGACACCAGAAGTCTCCCATGGGGAATTTGATTTGAACCCTTCGGATCCATAGCATAATGTGTCGAAAATCTCTCCCTTTTAACAAGAACTCAGAGTTCCCAAATCTTCTCAGTTGAGCTAAGCTTGGTCCAAGCCAAACTGGGCAAGAGCTGTGAGGTGGGGTGGGGGTCACTGAAAACCTACTAGGGCTCCAGGGCTTATTGACCCAGGTTGCTCCCCAAGAACCCCAAGCAAATGAAGACGAATTAGGGAGTGGTCTGGCGTCTGGGGCCCATCAGAAGAATGGCCAGCAACACTCTGCACTGCGTGCTGATGTTTTGTTAGCTATAAGTTCATGGGAGAAATGTGGGCCAATCCATTCTGTGGAATGAGTTCTGGGTCCATACAGAAAAGAAATGGAAGAAAAGGGCTGGTCATGGCAGCACAGTCCTGGAGTTCCCGCACTCAGGAAACAGATAGGATTCTAAGCCTGAAGCTAGCCTGGCCTATCTAGTGAGCTCCTACCTCAAGCAAGAAAAACAAGAAAAGTAAGAAAATATAATTTAGAAACGAACTGAAAGAAGACACCAGTGAATTTTCCATTTTTCCTAATTAAACATCCAAGTATTTTAAATTTAATTTCCTAATTAAATATACAAGTCTGTCTTCTAGAAATACTAGAATACTAAAGAATGTCAGGTAGTGGTGGCTCACTCCTTTGATCCCAGCACTCAGGAGGCAGAGGCAGGCAGATCTCTGAGTTTGAGGCCAGCCTGGTCTACAGAGCAATTTCCAGGACAGCCACGGCTGTTACAAAAAAGAAACCCTATCTCAAAAACACATTAAAAAAAGAAAAAAAATACTAAAAAATAAAATTTTAAATTAATTCTAAATACGACCATAATTCTATCACCCAGAGATATAGAAATAACCACTCATAATGTGTTGGTATATGCTTTCTATTTGTTTATTTTTTATTTATTTATTTATTTTTTTGGTTTTTTCGAGACAGGGTTTCTCTGTGGCTTTGGAGCCTGTCCTGGAACTAGCTCTGTAGACCAGGCTGGTCTCGAACTCACAGAGATCCGCCTACCTCTGCCTCCCGAGTGCTGGGATTAAAGGCGTGCGCCACCATCGCCCGGCTTATTTGTTTATTTTTAAAAGATTTTCTTTTTAATTATGCTCATATATGTGGATATGAGCACGTGACAGGTGCCCTCTGAGGCCAAAGACCCCAGGCACCCCTTGAGCTGGAGTTATCTGAGTTGTAAACCCTCTGACGTGAGGGCTGTGAACTGAACTTGGGCCCTCTGCAAGAGCAGTATGAGCCTTCTCTCCAGCTCCCTAGTCTTCTTTTTAAAAAATTTTAAATTTATTTATTTGGCAGGGGGACATGCATACCATGACACATGTCTGGAGGCCAAAGAACAACCAATGGAAGTTGGTTCCTTCCCTCTGATCCCAGGTACTGAATTCAGGTGGGCAGGTCTGGTGGCAAGAGCCTTAGCTGCTGAGTGGTCTCACAGACCCTGCTCATTTTATTTTTAATTGACAAATAACACTTGCACATCTTGTTGTTTGTTTGTTTGTTTGTTTGTTTGTTTCGAGACAAGGTTTCTCTGTAGCTTTGGAGCCTGTCCTGGAACTTGCTCTTGTAGACCAGGCTGGCTCTGAACTCACAGAAATCTGCCTGCCTCTGCCTCCCAAGTGCTGGGATTAAAGGCGTATGCCACCACCGCCCAGCGTGTTGCTGTTTTTGAGACAGGGTTTCTCTGTGTAACTGTCCTGGCTGTCCTGGAACTCGCTCTGTAGATCAGGCTGACCTCAAATTCACAGAGATCTGCCTGCCTCTGCCTCCTGAGTGGTTGGATCAAAGGTGTGTACCATCACTGCCTGGTTACTCGTACATCTTTATGGAACTTAATATAATGTTAGGAGGCATGTATATATTATGGAATAAGCAAATAAGATTTATTAACATATCCAGACCTCACACACTTATGCCATTACTCCGTTGTAAGGAATAGCCATTACTGTGAATTGGAATCTTCGTGCTGGGAAGTATAACTTCCTTGTCTTGTTCCACTAACTGTTGTACATACTGACATCTTTCTATCTTACTATAGCTCCATCTTATCCTAACAGCTACAAAGTAACACATTATTCCAATATACTATAGTTTATTTCTTATTCTTGGGAATTGGAACAATTATCTTCCCAGCTATCTGTAACACAGTATTGCACTGGACACATCTCTCAACAGACATAACTAATTATTTCTTTAAGATAAATTCCTAGAAGCAGGGCCAGGCGTGGTGGTATATGCCTTTATTTTTTTTAATATTTATTTATTTATTATGTATACAATATTCTGCCTCCATGTGTGCCTGCAGGCCAGAAGAGGGTGCCAGATCTCATTACAGATGGTTGTGAGCCACCATGTGGTTGCTGGGAACTGAACTCAGGACCTTTGGAAGAGCAGGCAATGCTCCCAACCACTGAGCCATCTCTCCAGCCCTGGTATATGCCTTTAATTCCTGTTCTCAGGAGGACGCAGAGGCAGGAGGATTTCTATGAGTTCAAGGCCAGCCTGGTCTACAGAGTAAGTTCCAGAACAGCCAAGGCTACGCAGAGGATTCCTGTCTCAAAAAAAAAATTGCTAGAAGTAGGATTTTTAATAACAAAAGATTTTTGTTGTTTCAGTTTTTGAGACAGGGTCTTACTATGTAACTATCTTAATGTTCTATTGCTGTGAAGAGACACCATGGCAACTCTTATAGAGGAAAACATTTAATTGGGGTGGTTTACAGTTCAGATATTTAGTCCGTTATCACCATGATGCGTCTATGATGGCATGCAGGCAGACATGGTGCTGGAGAAGGAGCCAAGAGTTCTCCATCTTGATCTGCAGGCAACAGGAAAAGAATGTCACACTAGACTTGGCTTGAGCATTTGAGACCTCAAAGCCTAGTGACATATTTCCTCCATTAAGGCCACACCTCCTAATCCTTTAAATATCACCACTTCCTGGTGACCAAGCATTCAACTCTATGAGCCTATGGGGTCCATTCTTATTGGAACCACTACAGTAACTTTGGCTGACCTGGAACTCACTATATAGAACAGGGTGGCCGCAAACTTGTAGAGATCTACGGGCCTCAGCTTCTGAGTGTGAGGATTGAAGACAGATACATGCCACCGCACCCAATCCTGTGTATACTTTTTATCAATTTGTATAATTTGATCTTTAATAAACTATTTGGGGAATGTATGAACCTGTTGTTCACTATAGCATTGTAATTGTTTTTTTTCTCAAGTTGTTTGTGTTGTTTATTGATTTTTTTTCCTCCATATAGAAAGTATCTTCACATTCAGTGATGAGAAATAACATAAATAACAGCACTTGAGGGGCTAGAGAAATCTCTCTCTCTCTCTCTCTCTCTCACACACACACACACACACACACACACACAATTAAAATAAGAGAACAGCTTACAGGTCACATACGTAAGCATGCACCAACAATCTCCACTCTTGGGAGGCTGTAAAACTGTCATACGTTTGATGCTACCCTGTGCTAGATAGGGAGATGTTCCCTGCCCCATCTCAAAGAAAAGTAGAAATGAAAAATGAACTAGAGAGCACCCAAGGGAAGCAAAAATACAAAATGAGCCTCAGGTGGGTGATAAAATCCTTAAGGAAATTCGGCTCTGTATTTTTTCAGGTAGGCTAGAAGGAATACTTAATTTTTAAAATGTGTATTTTATGTGCACTGGTGTTTTGCCAGCATGTAAGTCTGTGTGAGGAGGTTGGATTCTGGAGTTACAGACATGAGCTGCCATGTTACCCACATGAGCTGCCATGTGGGTGCTAGGAATTGAACCCAGGTCCTCTAAAAGAGCAGTCAGTCTCTTTGTTTTAATCATAAAAGTATTCCAGGGAGGCTGGAGGCAGTCACAGCATGCCCAGCCAGAGCCGCAGCTCTGTGCAGCATTCTCGTTCCTAGTCCACTGTCACCCCAGGCTATTCTCATGCTCCCTCCAGACTGCCCAGTACCTGGGCCTGATCAGGAGATCAATCCCACCCTGGAGTCTCTGTGTCTGAGCATGGCAGAACACGCCTCAGGTGATGGGACAGACAAAACCTCCACCATCTGACAGGACCCACAGCCCAGCGCACCCTTAGGCTCCCTGGACAGCCGTCAGGAGCCATCCCCTAATAGATTTCTTCTCAGCAGCGAGAGGGTGGGTTGGCACAGTTATACATTCTGATATTTTTCTTCCTCTTAAGTTTTGTTTAACCTTGGCACACGCCTTGCTCCCTTCCAAGCCCATTGAGGGATCTCAGCTGAAGCCTGGGGTCAGAAAGGGCAGTCAGGGGCAAGGGGCAAGGGCTGACCAGACTGCCTACCCTTTCCCTCCTGAATCCCCCACCAGCCCCATCCACCCCTGCCTCCTCTAGAGTGCTGACACCTGTCCTCTCCCAAAAGAGCAGACTTCCTGAGAGATACTGACCGCCACCTTGTGCAGCCTGCCCTTCAGAAACGTGACAGTGGGGGAAGCAGTGTGGACAGCCTGCTCACCAGTATGTCACTGGAGAGCCCCTCTCCCCTGGTTCCTACCCTTCACCATTCCTGCCATTCCTACCCCAGGACACTCACCATCTTCCTCCCCCCTCTTCCTTGCCCTGTTTATCAGAGGTTCTCCACAATTAATTTCTTACCTGCTTAAGATACATATTTAGATAGCTCTTAACGGTTTTTCTCTAAGCATTCCCCATCATTTTCACAATCCCCAGGCCTCTCTCTGAGCCAGGACAGTGGGGGTAGCCTGAACTTTATGAGAGAACCAGAGACCTCCAGACCCCCTCACCCTTCCCCATCCCTGCCCTGGTTCCTAGATGCAGAGGTTGAAGGTGGGGAGCCCCTGGCCACAGTGAGGTCAGGTAGTCTGTTGCCTTAATGTCCCCATCTTCCACCAACATAACCCTTCTCTGCTCCCCAGGTCTGTTGGCAAAAGACTTGTAGAAACCAGGGAAAGGAGATTGTTAGGTTTTTGTTTCTGTGCTTCTCCCCTCTTTCTGTCAATGTTCCCCTACCCCCATTATGTCATGACCTCATGTAAGTGGAACCCTATACCATAACCCAGTCACACGAACCCTCTGCTACCTGTTACTGATGAGGGCTGGTGCTGGAACCCAGGTGGAGGAAAGAAATTTGGGGATTCAGGCTGTGGGAAAGCCAGGGTCCCCTATCTCAAATTCCTCTTCCCCCTCAACCTATACCCTCATTGGGACATTTTGAAGCTTTTCACATGAAAAGGAAAAAAAATGCGATTTTTAGATACATTTTATGAATAACTTTTGTTATGAATATAGCTGATAACCATTGTGTATGTTATTAAAGATACAAAATGTTGGGGAAAAAGTATTCTAGGGATGGGGGTAGAGCTCATGGTAGAGAACTTTCTTAGCATACATATGAGTCCCTGGATTCCAGTCTCAGCACCACACAAAACCAGGCATGGTGGCACACACCTGTAATCCTAGAATTTGAGAGGTGGAGACAGGATCATCAGGAATTCAAGACCACCTTCAGCTACATAATGGGCTCAAGGCCATCCTGGGGCTACATGAAACCCTGTCTAAAGATTTGAGTTTTGTTTAAACAGACATTTTTGTGTGGTCTATGAGAGTGAAATGCAAGAAAGAGAATGGCAAAGAGGAGGTGCAAATGAGAAGTCAAAAAAATAACTGGAAAAACCATCCTGTGGTAAAGCATACATGTGTACAATTTTGGAAGAAAATGAGGAGCAGCCCACCAAAGTCTGTATTTCATGGCTGGGCTGCAGTCTACAGCTGGGGGTTTTGAGGCAGTAAAGGGTTTTATCAGATCCACAGTTCAGAGAGTATTAGGTATAAGAGGAAAAATTAATTTTGGAATCAAGAAATTATCTGTGATGATATCAGTCATTTGTTGCTACAATAATGCCATCTGTCAGTCACAAAACCACAGCCATAAACAATAGCTTTTATTGTTCACATGTCTGGGGTCAACTAGAGGCCAGCTAATCAACCCCTCTCAATGTGGCAAAGACCTAGCTACTGTTGGTCACTCTAGACTGGCACTGACTTGTTCTGGAAAGTCTTTTTAAGGGTGTTAGAAAGCCACCAAGCTTGGGAGATGGTTATGGTGTCCCCATCCAGAGGAAATGGCATTGTGCTTACCACCTGTTACTTTCCAGTCCCCTAAAGTCCGTGCACACAGACATCCACCTATGCCCAAACATGGCACCCTCATCAGATTTGGGGACAAGGGAAACTCATGCAAATATACTCACATCCACACTTCTTGCTCTGCCGTGAGCAATACAATTCTTTGCCTTTGACCCAAGCCACTTGTCTTCTGCCAGCCACTGTGCAACTGGGTCAAGCCAAGGTCTTAACTTGCAAGTAGGGTAAAATTTCAGTCCCTTAGCAATTCTTCACACCGTCAGATCCACGAGGATCCTTCACAACTGTGTCCCTAATGCTGGGCACAGGGTTCGGTATATAAATGGCATTTTGGAAACTGTTACCAAGTAAATAAAGTAATCGTTATTAATAGACTTGAAAATACCTTTCTACATGACATGGACATCATCACTCTCTTGTCATTGTTCCTCTAAACCTTCCCCTATTTCCCTAGAACGTGTTAATGTGACAATATTTGAGCACTTGGGCATGTTTCTTTTGGGCTTTGTTTTTTGAGACAACATTTCATTACTTAGCCCAGGATAGCCTTGAACTCATGATCCTCCTGTTTCAATCTTCTGTGTGCTGTGATTACAGGTGTGTGCATCTGGCTGTACTACACTTGTTTTTTGTTTTTTGGGGTTTTTTTTGAGATTTTATTTATCTTTATCTGTATGGGTGTTTTGCTTTCATGCATGTCTGTACTTCATGTGTGTTCAGTGTCTGAGAAGGCCAGAAGAAGGTGTCAGATCCTCTGGAACTAGAGTTAGCCATCTTGTGGGCGCTGGGAACCAAACCCAGGTCCTCTGGAAGAGCAATCAGTACTTTCTTTTCTTTTTTTTTTTTTGGTTTTGCAAGACAGGGTTTCTCTGTGTAACAGTCCTGGCTGTCCCAGAATAGTTCTGTAGACTAGGTTGGCCTCGAACTCACAGAGATCTGCCTGCCTCTGCCTCCTGAGTGCTGGGATTAAAGGTGTGCACCACCACCGCCTGGACTATAGCCAGTACTCTTAACTGTCAATATCTCAACTCCTACACTGCACTTAAATTTTAGGAGTTGTTATGTCTCAGCTCTTAAATTTCTGTTCCCACATCTCTGAAAATTTTCATATCCAGGCCTTGATTTCTGCGATCTCTTTCTGTTGATATGTGTGAGACGTGCACGCACATGTATGTGTGCACGCATGTGGAAGTCGGAAGTCAATCTTGGGTGCTATTCTTTAGGGGTCATCCATCTTCCTTGCTCTTCAGCTTGGAGCTTGCCTGTTAGGCTAGGCTGGCTGGCCAGTGAGCCTTAGGGATCTGCCTAGCTCCATCTCTCCAGCGCTGGCATTACAAGTGTGTGCCACCAAGCCTGGCTATCTTTTCTATGTCTTATGTAGGTTCTAGGAATTTAAACTCAGGTTCTCAAGCTTGTATGGCAAACCCAATTTTCATAAAGCATATAGACAGGATATGCTTCTTCAGTGCAGATGGAAAGTCGCCGTGTTTAAACTTTCCTGACTGAGCTATCTTGCCAGCTCTGGGCTCTGATTTCTTTGTGACCATTTTTTTCTCATAGACTTCAGACGAGGAACTTATGATGCCTGCATATCTACTTGTAAATTAGATTCTGACTATTTATTCAGCTGAGCATGTAAATCCAGAGGGAAGATATGGGAAATAAAAGCTAAACAAACGTCAACAGGTTCAAAGGAGAGACACGGATAAAGATGGGGACAGTGTCCCTATGCACCTGTGTTGTGTAACTTTTCTGCAGCTGTCTGCTCAGCTGCTGGAGTCTGAGCTAAAGTTCAAAAGGGAAGCTCTCCATGAACATATTCTCTCATTTAAAAAGCGTTCAGGTACTTGAGACTCAAATACCTTCATGCACGCGAGATCCACAGATGAATTTTAATAAAGCATATAGACAGGCTGTGCTTCCTCGGCGTGGAAGGAAAGTCACCCGTGTTTAAACTGCATTTATTAAAAACCTAGGTGCTGGTGCAGCCCCTTACTTCCTGCTGCCTCTGGAAACCAGCTCAGCGCTGACCGTGAGTCATAGCTTTGCCACTGCAGACAGAGGCGGGCTGTTTCTCACTCTGGCTCTGGTTTGCTTCTGCTGATTGGAAAGCAAGCGTGAGAATGGAATTCTAATTCCATTCAAAAGGCTACAGATGAGAGCTTGCTTAAAGATTTATAAAAGCTATTTTTACCGTAGCTTTTTGAATGGCACAGAGCTTTCCTGCATACTGCAATGCAATGAAAACCGGGCATGGTGGTGGATTTATTCCCTTAATCCTATCACTACATAGAGAATTTTTTAAAATGTAGTGTCAAAAAAAAACCTGCAAAAATTAAACACCAACCCCTCTCTCCCCAAACCACCAGCTAATAAATGTGCTAATGAAATGAGCAGGCAGCTCTCAAAAGAAGAAACACAATGACCAATAAGTACTTTTAAAAGTGTCAAACGCCCTTTACCCATCAAGGAAATGCAAATGAAACTGAGTTTGAGTTCCATCTCACCCCAGTGAGAATGACTGTCAACAAATGGGGAAAAAGAAACCTTCATTCAGTGCTGGGGGGGGGTGTAAATTAACGCGCCCTCCGTGGAAACCAGGGTGGAGGCTTCTCAAAAACCTAAAACTAGACCTACCATAGGACCCAACTCTACTACTCCCGGGCGCATACGCAAAGGACTCCACATCCTACCACAGGAACATTAGCACATCCATGGGCACTGAAGCTCTATTCCCAAGAGCAGGGGCCGTGGAATCAGAATCACTGTCCAGGAGCTGATGAATGAATGAATGAATGAATGAATGAATGATGGAGTTGTGGTGCATATATGCAATGGAATTTAATTTGGCTGTAAAGAAAAATGAAACTATGAAAATTCATGAAAATGGGTAGATCTAGAAATCATAATATCAATAAGACTCAGAAAGCCTTCACAGACTTCCTCTAGTATACGGATCCTAGTTTGTAATGTGGACATATTAAAGGGGAGCATGTTAAGGGGCAGGAGCGCTGAGGGAGGGTGGGTAACAGATCACATGTGACAGGAAGGTAGTTAAAAGGCTACAAGGGGGGCAGGGAAATATGAGAGAAGAGCTGGGGGAATCAAGAAAAACAAACTTTTGAAAATGCTCTAACAAAAAAGAATACCTTCTATGCTAATTTAAAAATAGAACTGTAAAAAACACAGGCTGAGCATGATGGCACATAGCTTTGATCCCAGCAGCTGGGAGACAGAAGCAGGCAGATCTCTGTGTATGTGAGCACAGCCTGGATTATACAGCAGTTTCAGGGCAGTGAGGACTACACAATGAGACCTTGTCTCAAACACACACACACACACACACACCTCATGAATATGCTTCTATTTTAAAATCCACAGCAACATTTAAATATTGAACACCATGAAAGATATCAAGAGACCAACTCATCACTTAAAAAATGGATGAAAGGGGGCTGGAGAGATGGCTCAGTGGTTAAGAGCATTGCCTGCTCTTCCAAAGGTCCTGAGTTCAATTCCCAGCAACCACATGGTGGCTCACAACCATCTGTAATGAGGTCTGGTGCCCTCTTCTGGCCTGCAGACATACACACAGACAGAATATTGTATACATAATAAATAAATATTTTTAAAAAATGGATGAAATAAAGAGAAAGTATCAAGCATGTATCCTGCTTTTCCTATAGAAACTGAGCCACTAGCTGATTGGGGAAGCACTTCTTAATGAAATTATCCTAAATGATTAGAGAAAATGCTAGAATTAGATCTAAATAGTGAAAGTCCACAGTTGCTACTATCACAGAGAAACATAAGTAGACATGATTATCTCCTGATGCTAGAACTCACCAGCACAGTCTTGTGGGAAGATCAAGATCAAAACGAAGGGCTGAAGAGATGGTCCAGTAGTTAAGAACACATACTGCTTGTGGTGATTTGAACGGGAATAGCCTCATAGACTCATGTTTTTAATGCTTGGCCCATAGGGAGTGCCACTAATTAGGAAGTGTGGCCTCGTTGAAGGAAGTGTGCCATTGTGGGATGGACTTTGAGGTCTCATATGCTCAAGCTCTGCCCAATGTGGTACACAGTCTCTTTCTGCTGCCTGTGCATGAAAATGAAGAAGTTTCGGCCCCTTCTTCAGCACTATGTCTGCCTACAAACTGCCGTGTTTCCCACCATGATGATAATGGACTAACTGAACTATAAGTCAGCCCCAATGAAATGTTTTCCTTTATAAGAGCTGCCGTGGTCATGGTGTCTCTTCACAGCAATAGAAACCCTAAGATGCTGCTCTTGCTGAGGACCTGGGTCCTGTTCCCAGCTCCCACATCAGGTAGCTCACAACCACCTGTAACTTCAGCTCCAGGGGACCCAACACCCTCTTCTGGCCTCTGAGTGTACTCCATGCAAATACCCACATGCAGTCACATACACATATGCATAATTAAAAATAAAATAAATTTCTAAAAAATATTAAAGAGGGTCTGAGGGGATGAGAGAAGGCGATGGGGTGAGTGTGATAAAAATACAGTCTATCCTAATGAAATTATCAAAGAATAAACTTTAAAATTTTTTAAAAACAGAAAAGTGGTAGAGAGATGGCTCCGAACTAAGGAGCATTTCCAGCTCTTGCAGAGGACCTGGGTCCAGTTCTGGCACCCACACAGTAGCTCACAACCATATGCCTCTCTCTTCTGACCTCATCAGACCCCAGACACATAAATAGTACACACAAATACATGCAGGCAAAACATTCTCACACACCAAAACAAAGTAAGTCTTAAAAACGAAACAGAAAAAGAAAGCAGGGTCTAGTTAAACCTTTGGGCCTCAATAACCATTAGCAAGAAAAGCAGGGGGCAGTCATCAGCAAAATTCAAAGGCTCAAAAATTCCACAGACCCAATGGTATGTGCTCATTTACAACTAAATTTTAAGGAAAAGAAAGGAGTGCGCAAGGAATCTATATTTAAAGAAATGGAAAGGTCAGGCATGATGGCACACTCCTTTAATCCCAGCACTTAGGAGGCAGAGGCAGGAAGAATTCTGTGAGTTCATGGCCAGCTTGGTCTACATAGAGAGTTCCAGGCCAACCATGGCCACATAGTGAGACCTGTATTAATAAGAAGAGGGAAAGGGAGGAAGGAAGGAAGGAAGGAGGGAGGGAGGAAGAAAGGGAGGGAGGGAGGGAGGGAGGGAGGGAGGGAGGAAGAGAGGGAGGGAGGAAGGAGGGTCCTTTTGGTAGATCTGGCTGATTACTGTGGTTTATGCACTGAACTACATTCTTATTATAAGACAAAAATCAGTCAAGTATACAAGACAAATGTATAAATAGAATAGTGAGTTTTTATGAGGCTTCACTGTCATGGCTACTGAGCAGGTCTAGAGGACCTGTCACCCTCAAAGGAGGGGAGGCTAAGGGCATCAGGAAACCTGAAGAAGCCACCCAAGAGCTGAGAATAGACCTAGCCGTGTGTGGACAGGTGACAAGTGAACTGTGCCAGGAGTCTGGGACAAGGCAGTTATGGAAGGGGGAGGGATTAGACGTTCTCAGCTCCTGGTGCAATTTGTTTCTCAAAGCATCACTTCCCGGCCAGCCAGTTGCCAAGGAAACTCAGTACTTTGCTGTTCAAGGGTGGAGAGAAAATGCTAGCTCCAAAATGACAGGGAAATGCTGCCACATGTCAAGGCCAATGCACAGTGTTCCAGGAGGCAGCCAGCCTGCCCTTTCCACCAAGAAATCTACAGACGGTGAGGACCACGTTACCTAAATGATACAGAAAAGCTAGGATGTAAGCTCCCAGGGGGAAGGAAATGTCAGAGCAAGAGAAACAGTGTGGGGTCCCAAAGATTTTATTTAGCAACAATGGGCTATGAACACACATGTATTGCAGTTCTAAAATAAAGAAGAAAACTGGTAATACCAATTGCTGGCAAAAATGAGGTTCACTTGCTGCTAGTGGAGAATATTAATCTGGAAAACTGTCAGCTTTTTCATAATTAAACATAGTCTTATTGTGCGGCACAGCAATTGTACTTCTAAGTATTTAATCAACTATTGTTGCGTTATGCTCACACACAAAAACCCGACATAGAAACATTTAAAACAGATTTATTCATAGTTGCCTTAAGCAGTAAACATCTAAGAGGTCTTTCAATAGATGGATATATGGACAAATGATATACCCATACAGTGGAATACTACTCAGTAATTAAAAAATGTAGTGGTCTAGGAATGTAATTCAGTTGGTATAGTGCTTGTCTAAAACTCACGGAGGTCTTGGGTTCAATTTTCATCACTGTATAAATTAGATGTTATGGTACACCCCTGTAATTTCAACACTTAGGAGCCAGAGGGAGGAGGACCTGAAATTTGATGCCATCCTCAGCTACACAGGGGGTTCAAGAGCAGCCTGGGTTACATGAGATGCCTAGCGCCTAGATCTTCGTTTCTGATTTTTTTTTTTTTAAAAAAAAGGACCTTAAGCTTCCTAAGTTTTAGAAGCAGATTCTGACTTTTAGACAGGGATTTTACAAAATAAGGTCATGGATCTGGTAGTCCAGAAGGACACAAAATCTATACTCAGAATACTACTGTTTTACCAGCTGGAGAGATGGCTCCGAAGTTGAGAGCATTTGCTGCTCTTGCAGAGGACCCAAGTTCAGTTCCAACACCCATCTTAGGAGGCTCACAACAGTCTGTAACTCCAGCTCCAGGGACATCTGATACATCTCGGACACTTGGGCTCAGGTGCACATATCCACCCCCACCCTCCCACACATACACAATAAATAAATAAATCAACCTTAATAAAGAAAATTGTTTGCTTAGGTGGGCATGGTGGCACTGGGGAGGCTGAGGCAAGAGGGTGGTGAGTTCAAGGCCAGACTGGGCTACGTGGCTAGACACTGTTATACCAGCAACAATGACAATAGCAAACCCCAATCAGGCTTAACTCACTGTGACTGACTTATATTACTGTCCCATACTGTGGAACCTATGACCAAGAATCATAAAAGAAGTATATTTGTGGAAATTTTTAAACATACATATGCACTAACCTTAAGAAAAACACTGGAGAGCTAGAGAGATGTCTCAGTTCAGAACGTGCTTGCCACATAAGCGTGAGGACCTGAGGTTGATTGTAGCACCCACATAAAAGAACTGGACATGGCAGCTCATGCTTGTGATCCCAGGCCTGGAGAAGAAGAGGCAGGTGAATCCTGGGGGCTGTTGGCCAGCCAAGCTAACCTAATCAACCAGCCCCACGTCGGTGAAAGAACCTTTCTCAAAAAACAGGTAACTGGTAAACTTGGTGAATCCTATTTTTTTCCTTTGCTTTCTATTGCTGTGATAAAACACCATGATCAGCTGGGTGATGGTGACGCAAGCCTTTAATCCCAGCACCTGGGATGCAGAGGCAGGTGGGTCTCTGTGAGTTTGAGGCCAGCTGGGTTTATAGAGTGACTTCCAGGACCAGCTCCAATGTTACACAGAGAGACTTGAAAAACCAAAAAACCCCAAAACAAAAACAAAAAACAAACAAACAAAACCCACCATGATCAAAACCAACTCAGGAAAGCAAGGGTTTATTTCATCTTACAGTTAGTAGTCCGTCATCTAGGAAAGTCAGGGCAGGGACTCAAGGCAGGAACCTGAAGGTAGGACCTGATGCAGAGGCCATGGAGAAGAGCAGTTTACTGCTTTCCTCCTTTCTGTGGCTACTGCTGGCCTTGGCAGTTGTCCCATGACACTGCCATCTCCAAAATGTTGGGGTCTCTGCAACTAGGCTGCTACTTGACCAGCAGCCTCTTGTGGTGGTTTGAGTAAGAATGCCCCCCAGAGGACATACATTTGAATTCTCAGTCATCAGGGAGCGGCACTATTAAGAAGGATTCGAATGATTAGTGTGGCCTTGCTGAAGGAAGTGTGTCACTGGGGTAGGCTTTAAGGTTTAAAAAGCCCCACGCTAGACCAGGCCCGGTCAGTCTCTCTCTCTGCGTGTGGATTAGGATGTATTCTCAGTCACCATGCCAGCGCCATGAGCCATGCTTGTTACCAGCTCCCGTGCTCCCTACCACATGATAATGGATAAAACTGTAAGCAAGCAACCAAATAATGTTTTCTTTTATAAGAGTTGCCATGGTCATGGTGTCTCTTTACAGCAACAGAATACTGGTTAAGGCAAATCTCTTGGCTCTCTTCAGGGACTGTAATCCAGCCACATGGTGCCAAGCCTCAGCTTCTCTCTATGATCCCTTCAAATCCTGCAGTTTCTACTTCAGCTGAGGCTTCACATTCGCCCATGGCCCCTCCTGGCCTCTCATAGACCCAGGCCTTGACTGTTCTCCATGCCCCATACTTCACAAGAGTACCACCAGGGAGATTCTCCCATATTCCAAGTTTGGCTGCCTCTGGATCACAGCTTCTGTGTGCTGACCCTGAGCAAACACTTCCCAGAAGATTCTCCCTCAATAATTCTGGTCTCTTCATAATCACAGCTGATACTTCAGCCCCAGTTGAGCAGTTGCAATTGTCCCAGCAAAGGCTTTACTTGAGTGGTTCTTAATTCAAAATATCACATGAATGGCCCTGATAGAGTCTTCGAGGCGCTCTCAAACTTGTCTGTGAAACCTCTCAGACCAGGCCTCCGTCATCTGCACTGCTTTCAACATTATCTTCTGAGTTCCCACAATAGCTCATTAACAATTAAGCCCTAAACATCAATGGCTTTCTTAAGCTCCATGTTCAAATACCACCTCTCTCTCTTCTTCTTCTATCACACACACACACATACACACACACATACACACACACACATACACACACACACACAGTGGATAAATGATAAAGTGGATACAGTGTTGATGTTAATAGGAACTAAAATTTTCAGCTAAAGGGGAAAGACACATAAGTTCAATGAGATTTTATAAAAGTTGTTCATCCCCATCTCCTAATTTAAGGCATCAAGTAATTTTCTGAATTATTCCTACCTTCCTAAAAAGCTTCAGTTTCCAAATTCTACCCACTGAAAAGGTAACTAGCTACCCCATAGCAATGAACACTCCTAGTAGCCACGGTGAGTTTCTCAAGGCCCTTAAGCACTAAAGGGAACCAAAGAAATGGCTGATTTCAGTTCCCAGACAGGAAATGGAGAAAACATACAACCTACTGTAGCAAGGAAGTCATCAAACATGATCAATGGTGTGTTGGTTGTAATGCTTTTTAATATCAAAAAGAACAAGAATCCTAAGGTGGAAGACACTTCTCACCACTTTTATTCAATTGCTCTAGGCAGAACAAATCAAGAAGGAGGAGAAAAACATATGGGAAAATAAAGTGACCATATCTCCAGTTGCACATAATATGATTTTGTAAAAGTAAAAAGCTTGGGAATCCACCCAAAACAAAACAAAAACCAATAAACTATCAGAACAAACTGGGGGAGGGGTTCAGCAAAGTTGTAGAACACAAGATTGTAGCTGGATTTTCTTTTACTCTAGCCCCCCTTTGGAATGCCAAAATGTTATTAAGTTCTTTTACTTTTTGCCTTTTTGTCTCCATCTTCTCACGAATCCACCCTCAGCCTGTCTTCTATCTCTCCTCTATATGTTTGCCTCTTATTATGATATTCGGTATTCTCTGGGTTTAGGACCTGTCCAGATGATCCAGAAGGATCTCATCTTGACCTCCTTGTTCATGACACCTGAAAGCATCTGTTTTCCAATTCAAGTCATAGTCACAGGTTCTAGAGTTTAAAAAATTAAGAAACCAGGGTCAGGTGGTGGTGGCCAGCCTGGTCTACAAAGAGAGTTTCAGGCAGCCAGAGCCAGAGAAACCCTGTCTTATAAAAAGTAAAAATTAGGGCTGGAGAAATGGCTCAGAGGTTAAAAGCACTGGCTGATCTTCCAGAGGTCCTGAGTTAAATTCCCAGCAACCACACGGTGGCTCACAACCATCTGTAATGGGGTCTGGTGCCTTCTTCTGGCCTGCAGGCATACTGGCCTGCAGGCATACAAGGAGGCTGAACACTGTGTACACAATAAATAAATAAATATTTTTTTTAAAAAAGTAAAAATTATAAATAAAAACATATGATCAGAAGCCAGGTGGTGATGGTGCATATCTTTAATCCCAGTACTCATGAGGAAGAAGGTGGTTCTCCAAGTTTGAGGCCAGCCTGGTCTACAGAATGAGCTCCAGGACATCCAAGGCTACACAGAGAAAACCTGTCTCTAAACGCCCCCCCCCCAAAAAAAAAGGAAGGAAGGAAGGAAAAGAAATCAAGAAAGCAAATATCCATCAATAGACGAGGCATAAACAATGTGTGGTTCATCTATACAATGAGATATTATTTGCCAATGAAAAGGAATGAAGGACCAGCACATACTAAGTATAGATAAACTTTAAAAAATTTATACTGAGGGGAAGAAGCCAGATAGAGGCCATGTATTATGTAATTCCATTTATGAGAAGTGTTCACAATGGATAAATCAATAGCCAGAAAGTAGATCAGTGGTGTCCTAGGGTTATGGGGGTATCAAAGGGAATGCAAGGGATTGCTAATGGTTTCTTTTGGGCATAAAATGATCTAAAATTAGATTATGATACTGTACTAAGAACCATTGAGTGTTGGGCTTTAAATGCGTGAATTGTATGCCATGAAATTGTTAAAAGATGGGAAATGAAAATGAATAATAAATGTAATGGATTGAAAACCATCAAATGTGCTGAAGTGATTTTGTCAAAGATCCTTGTTTACCTTTAAAGAACACTAGGGGCTCAACTCATCTTCCTGAAGATAAGTAGGCTCAGAAACCAGGCTCTTATTTTTTCTTCATCCTATGAACTATGCTGCAAGGTATCCAGAAAATTAATTAAAGAAAGTTCTCTTTGTTATAGAATTATTTTGTCTGATAAAGACAGAAAAAAGAACAGAATTAGAATCTCAAAAATTTGCAAGCCTGGCCGGGCGGTGGTGGCGCACGCCTTTAATCCCAGCACTCGGGAGGCAGAGGCAGGCGGATCTCTGTGAGTTCGAGACCAGCCTGGTCTACAAGAGCTAGTTCCAGGTCAGGCTCCCAAACCACAGAGAAACCCTGTCTCGAAAAACCAAAAAAAAAAAAAATTGCAAGCCCGAATGAAATACTTCCGGAATCTTGGCATCCATACCTAAATCTGAAATATTTAGTGTAAATATTAGGAAAAATGGAGGATCCAGGCAGTACAGGCCTCCTGATGTGCTGTGACCTGAAGCATCTTGCTAATGAAACCAAACCTGAATTCGATCAAGCTTCCACATCTAATCACAAAAGCACAGAAAAGGCAGACTTCGGGGGAATATGTTAAACAACACACCAGAGACTAGGAAAACTAACCAAATTGCCTGAGAGAAATTTTCCAGCTCAAAAGCTCTCATTTTCCCCAACAAACAAATGGCAAAATGTTAATCCAGAAGGGGGTAACCTATAAACAGGCTTAAGAGACATACTAACTGCATGCCAAAAGGGACCTTATCTGATTCCTAGTTTAAACAAGCCAAAATGTGGAAGTAATTTGTGGGACAATAGAGAAGACTCTAGATACTGAGCAGAGTTCTTTGGTATTAATAGACTAGTATCAATATTTTTCAGTAGGGATAGTGGTAATGTTTGAAAAAACAAAGCTTAGGGGGCTGGAGAGATGGCTCAGTGGTTAAGAGTGCTGCTTGCTCTTCCAAAGGTCCTGAGTTCAATTCTCAGCAACCACGTGGTGGCTCACAACCATTTGTAGTGAGATCTGGTACCCTCTTCTGGCCTGCAGGCATATGTGCAGAATACTAAGAATACTGTATACATAATAAATGAATAAATATTTAAAAAAAGAAAGAAAAAACAGAGCTTATAAAAAAAATATTTTCTGAACCTGGGTGATGGTGACACACACCTTTAAACCCAGCATTTGGGAGGCAGAAGCAGGATGATCTCTGTGAGTTCGAGGCCAGCCTGATCTACAGAGCTAGTTCCAGGACAGGCTCCAAAGCTACAGTGAAACCCTGTCTCAAAAAAACCAAATATATATATTCTGAATACATACTTGAAATTATTTTTGGTGTGAAAATATAATGTTTGGGATGTGTTTTAAGATAATCTCATTGTGGTGAGGTTTGAAAAGCAGCCAGTAATATACATGATACAAAATTTGTCTCATGTTCTTAACTGCTGAAGCCAGTGGCTGTTTGTATGTTGGTTCTTGTCTCGGACACTCCTCTATGAATGAAATGGACAGACAGCAAAGGGTAAACAAATAAGGAGGATGTTTAGCCACCTGGGAGTGAGAACCCAAAGGAAGAATAGATGCTGTGAACTCTAGAAGACAGGGAGGTGATAACGGAAAGAGCTTCTCTGATAAGTGTTGGGAATCTACACCCCTTGGCGAGCCAAATGTGGGAGGGGTTGAGAGCGGGCTTTATAGCTCTCAGCGTTTTGTGGCAGTGCCTGCCAAGAGTGGGCTTTCTCAGAACGAGTCTGTGGACAGGTAGCTCTGTGAACAGGAGAGCAGGTCAGTGACCAGAGACAAGGTAGCAGGAGCAAGGGGCTCAGAGGCAGGAACAGTGGTTTTGAGCAGTGGGTTTGTCCCCAAGACAGAGTCTTCCTCGGAAGAGTTGGGCTCTGACCCACTCTTAGAAGAGTCAACAATAGGAAGACTGTGCCTAGTAAAGGCTCAGGTGGACTCTTGTTGGCTAGTGTACATGAATGAAGAATTAGGACCAAATAGTGGAAAGCCCATTAAAACCAGAGAGTGCCGCAATTAGGGCTGCTACTCTGTCCCCTCTCCCCACTTTCTCAGGGTGGGGGGAGGTAACCTGGGTTTCCCCCATTCATGCTTCCTGTTCCCATCACTCCTGGGGACCTCCCTGTTCCCATCAGTACTACTGATGTATATGTTTAGAAATGTTTCTGAGAAAAAGGAAATTGTTCATTTGTTTATTGAAACAAGATGTCACCCTGGAGCCCAGGCTGGCCTTGAACTTATGATCCTCTTTCGTCTTACCTTCTGGGTGCTGGGATTACAGACATGTGTCATCACTCTTAGCATTGAAAATAATTATTTTGCAGTGTTGGAGCTGAAACTGCAACAGTGTTTGGAGTATACTACACAGCTCACTACCGCTGAGCTACATCCCTTTCATGCTTTGAGATGTATAGTTATTGTAAATCTTCTCACAGACATGGAGCCAAACCAAATTACGAGGCTCAGTTAAGTGTATACATGTGTATGGCCACTGGATGTTTGTTTCTGGCTGGTCTTGGATGCCCAGGTTTACTGTGTTCTGTGTGTCTTGGTGATAGCTCAGCTGTTACTATGCAAGGATGAAATAGTAACATCTGTCTGGGCTCAGAATTTGCCTCTGGGATTTCTGGCCACTGAATCTGATGTAATAACAGAGATTCATATGCCATTTGGGTATAAATAATATTCAAGTTGTTTTATGCTGTTCTACTTTATTTTAAAACAGCTAAAGGAATCCCAATTTTATGGTTAAAAATCTGTAACAAAAGCCGGGCGGTGGTGGCGCACGCCTTTAATCCCAGCACTTGGGAGGCAGAGGCAGGCGGATCTCTGTGAGTTCGAGACCAGCCTGGTCTGCAAGAGCTAGTTCCAGGACAGGCTCCAAAACCACAGAGCAACCCTGTCTCAAAAACCACAAAAAAAAAAACTGTAACAAAAAGTTAGCTTAAAACTTGTACTCTAAACTGGAGTCGTTCTGGGAAACAACACGTAGTTTCCCACCATCTTAACTAAAACAAGTGCAGCCACGTGGGCAGTAGCTAGTTTAATTAGGTTTGGGGGGGGGAGATGTCATGTGACTTCACCACCTTCTTGATTAAAGGTGAACACCTGGAGTGGGCCTACCAAGGAGACAAGAGGTCTCTAAAATATTTTGGATTAGGATGGGTTTTTGTATGATAATTCCTGTCCTGTCCTGAAAACAAGGTTTGTGAAAAGCAGGATTTAAAACAATGCTGCTCTATTTAAAACAATGCTGCTCTAACGAGGCATAGAGGCACAGTTTTAACACCGCTTTATGATTTTAGGGACACTGAATTGTTTATAATGTTGAAGCTTGGTTTTGTCTTCTACAAATTATGGTTGTGCTCTGCGTCTTCATCCTTGAAATAAAAAGGTGTCGTAGTTGGATCTTACCAAAACACACACTTGAAAAAATCTTAAAACTTCATTAAAAGAAAATTTTAGAGTTTTACAGAAAGTTTAAATAAACTGGATATTTTTTAAGAAACAGTTTTTTAAATGCTTAAACTTATAAGGCTTTGGGACATTTTAAAGTTTATAAGACATTTTATTATACCTTTGTTAACATATGATTTTAACAAAAAGATAAATAAAAGCTAAAACTTAGAACCACAGTTTAACCCAGAGACTGAGTATTCCTATCTTATGATGCAGTAAGATGCTGACCTAAGCAGTCTAGCAAAGGATCTCTCCTTCTCTAAGGTCTATTCAAGCTAACAGAGACCGATTTAGGAACGGGTGTCTAACCTCCTTGCTTTTACTAATGTTGTTAAACTCTAGCTAGTTTGGTAAGCTAAGTCAGAGAGAAAACAGTTGTGTTCTATGATGGTGTACTATAAAAGGATCAGGAAAGTTCCCAGTCTCTTTATGGACTATGTTTATGAGTTAAAAGTCTTGTCTTGATATTACAAGAACTTCATTTTAGAAACACAGAAAATGATTTAAGATGTATAAATGCAAGTTGTAAAGGTTTTAGGAAATGATTTAGGGTGTATAAAGATGTCCCCTTTCTATGCTATTGTTACACTGGGATTTCAGAGGCTCCGAGTTTCAGCACTGACAAACGCAACTCTGATAAACTGGCAGAGCACGGACTACTCACCATTCAGTCACAAGCTCAAGATTTTACATTTCCTTTGGTTGTCTTCTAAGTATAGCTTTAAAGGTGCATTTTATTGGACTAAAACCAGGCTCTCTAGACTCAGGAAAAATGTTCATGTCTTTTCACCCAAAGCCATAGTCTTTGCTACAACACCAAGGGTAGATCTGTTCCAGCTGTTTCACAGCCGCCTACATGTTCCTGGGGAAAGAGTGCTGCCTCCGTACCAACGAATCTGGCCTGCTGGAAACTAATCTGAGTCACTGCACAAACTGTCTGAAGAACTTCATCAATCCAACCAGAGCACATCTCCGTTCCTCTCTTACTGTCAATCATCACTCCTCCCATGGCTAGCCCCGTTCAGGTGGTAATAATCTGCCTGTTTTCTTCTAGCAACTTGCCTTCTCTGCTTCCTCCAGAAATAGACTTGTGAAGTCTCTAGGTTGATGGTTAACCAAAAGCTTCTTCACCCATATCTCCCACTGAGCATGAGCCCACCGATTCCCTACTCCTGACGCCCAACATCCCGTTCCCTACATCCTTCCATGCCAACAGGAAGTAGCCAGATTTGAACCAGCAACCATATATTCAAAAAGGTAGTGGTTTTCAGTTGGAAACTCTAGCTCACCCCTGCATGATCTGAAAAGTCCCATAGTCCTGTCTCGCTCTCTAAACCCTGGCCACTCAGAGAGGTTCTCAACAAAGGAAAGGTGCCAAAAAGCCCAGTTCCGCACTCTTGGGAGCTACTGCAGCTTCGTCCCCTGTAGTTGCCAGCCAGTCAAGCCCCCACCTAAAATGCTCAGCTTTTGACCATACTTGGGCACATGCCCAGCTAGTGGCAGACACGTCATCACCCCTTGCCTACAGCCTATCAAGTCTCCTTGCTTTCATTTGTGAGTGTGGTTTCTCTGGCCTTGTCTGGGAGTTGCTTTGCTCAAATAAACCTGCTGTTATTCTTTTTCAGTTTGGTTTCATCTGGCTTACTTTGTCAGCAGAGAAACTTATTATCAAGTGGCAGAAAACCCATTAGTTTTTTTTTTATTAATTTTAAAAGTTTATTGTTACAGCTATGACATATGACTTTAATCCCAGCCCTGAGGAGGCAGAGGCAGGTAGATCTCTGTGAGTTTGAGGCTAGCTTGGTATTCAAAGTGAGCTCCACTTTGAATAGCTGGAGCTATTATACAAAAAAAAAAAATCCTGTCAGAAAATAAAAAAAGAAGAAAATGGATTATTATTCTATTATTCCAGTGGAGTGCCACTGGGTACATCAACCACACTCTAGAGCAGGCCCCATGGCCAGGGGGAGCTGCTCAACACAAAACGAACTCCATTGTTTTTTTAAATGCATTTTTGCTTTGTTTGGCTATTTTTGTGTGTGTCTTTTTTTTCTTTTCTTTTTTAAATTTGTCTGTTTTGATTTTTTGTTAGTATTCCTGGGTTTTTTGGTTTTTGGAGAGAGAAAAAGAACATGGAGTTGGGTGGGTAGGCTTTTGGAAGAGTTGGGAGAGGGGAAAGAATATGATCAAAATATATTGTATAAGAGGATTTTTAAATAAAAATTAAAAATAAATATTATTGTGTCTGTATGATGTAGCTGTAGGTCACTGCCATGGTGTGCACATGGAGGTCAGAGGACAAGTCTGCACAGCTAATTCTTTTCTTCTACCTTTACAAGGGCGCAGGAGATCAAACTCAGCTTATCAGATTGCATGGCAATCACTTCTACTGAGAAATCTTGCCACCTCTTAAGTAGGCTTTTTTTTTGTCTTTTGTTTTGTTTGAGACAGAATCTTGCTATGTAGCTCAGGCTGTACTAGAACTCAACACATAGCCTAGGCTGGCTTCAAACCTGTTGTCCTATTGCCTGTACCTACTAAATGTTGGGATTACATGTGTACCTGGGGGAATAAAGGCAGTGTCTGTTTGTTTTTTTTTTTTGTTTTCTTCTTTTTTTTTTTACAGATTCTTGCAAACATTGAACTGAGCCCTGAGAATATTTTTTACATATAAATCCATACATGTTTTTGTCTGATGCTATAGTTTAGACCTCGAATGGCTTATCAAAAAGTGGTTGGTTCCCAGCATGTGGCTCTATTTAAAGGTAATGGAGCCTTTAAGAGATCAGGCTAAGTAGAAGTAAGTGGGTCACTTGAAGGGGATAGCGAAGTCCCTTCCTGTCTCTTTCTTTGCTTCCAGGACACCATGAAGCAAGCAGCTTCCTCTGCCATGCTGCCTTGCCATAGGCCTACAGGCCAAAACTGTGAGCCAAAGTAAACCTTTCCCCTCTTGAGTTGCTCACCTCAGCTGAGCTGGCACAGAGCCCGGAAGCTGTCTGAGAAGCCTGGTGAGAATGAATGAGAATCTCCTGTTGCCAATCATGTATACATGTGTGTTTGTGTACATGTGTGCGTTCGTTCATGGGTGTGGGTGTGAGAGAGAGTGTGTGTGTTTCGAGTTCATGTGGAGGTCAGAGGACAGCTTGTAGGAGTCATATTTCCCCTTTCACCTTGTGGTTCCTGGGGATCAAACACAGACCATTGGCCTTGGTGTCACAGTTGGGATTCCCAGTCCCAAACTATGACACTATCTTCAAGGCACTGCTTTAAGCGTCTGTATTTTCCCAGTGTTCTCCATAGAGAAAGATGTGGATTTCAAAGAAACATACCAGAAAAGCTCTTAATAGAGTCTGTGAAAGGTGGGCCCTAGGCATGCTTCCCGGTGCTCAGCACGTAGGGCCAGGCCTGAGGTGGGACAGGGAGCAAGAGAGCAATTGGTAGCCACAGCTCCTGAGGTGGCTGAAAAGAGCAAGTGGCTCAGGCCTCCATGTTCACCGTAGAAAATCCTTGGCATGAGTCCGTGATTCTCAAAAATAATTGATGAGATCAAATTACGTCATCTATTTTTAATTATTGTGGTTATTAATTTGACAAATTGTAATTCAATGCCACTCTTGTATGCAATAATTCTTGAGAACTAAAGAGCTGGTCATGTGCCCTTTTGAGATTTTTTTTAATTCTTCACACTGAAGGCAATGGCAGCCAGAATCAAACCCTTTAGCCAACGATACTGACTCTCACATTCCCTGCCCTTATCTAAAACACAGTCCAAAAGAGTAGCAGTTTTCTTTTTTCTTTTTTTCAAAAATGTGTATTATTAAAAGTACAAAAACCTCTATTTTGTGCAGGCAACATTTCCAAAAGCTAAAAAACAAAACAAAACCCCCACAAAGTTAGCTGCAAACTAGGGCAGTAGCTCATTAAAACACTCGCAGTAAACAGATGACTGATAAAGACAGCTCAGGAAACGTAGAAGAGGGGACAACCTTGCCCAACACTGTTTATTTTTCCACCAAAAGTGGATTTAATCTGCGAACCACAAGCCTGCCTCGGCTTCACGGCCACACAATAGGATGGCTTGCTGGTTTTCTATCTAAGGAAAAAAAAAAGCAGCAGTCAGTGTTGCTCACAGATTTTCTTTGTGTAGAATTCCTAAGCCTTGGAATTATATCAAAAACCAACCTTTAAAAACAGCACCTGCGACCAAGGATTGAGATCCCAAAGCCACTGTCTGCCCTCTGGAAGAAGAAGCAAGGTCTCCAGTTTCCACCTCTTGTTCTAACAGGATGAGCATCGGGACCCCACCCACACTGGAGGAGCTGTCAAGGCGGGCTCTGCTGAGAAACGAGGCCTTGGCCATCTCTGCTCTGGAGAAGCTGCCCAACATGCTCTTCCCAGCACTGTTCAAGGAGGCCTTCAATAGCAGATGCACTGGGATCGTGAAGGCAATGGTGGTAGCCTGGCCTTTCCCCTACCTCCATGTGAAGAGCATAATGAACACCTTCGACTCAGAGATTTTTCCTGCTGTGCTGGATGGACTGGATGTCCTGCTGACTCAGCAGGTTTGTCCCACGAGGGGGGAACTTCGAGTACTCTTTTGGAGGGTGCCCTGTGAGTTCAAAACCATCCAGACTGGAACAGAGGATGGGGTCTGCTCAGCAGAGACTGTGAGTGTGAAGCAAGCAGGGAAGCCCCCTTCTACACATGAGCTGAGGCCACAAATGAAGATGAGAGTTGACCTCAATTTCAGGTCCGAACTGGAGAAAGAAGAAATGTACTTCCTACAGTGGGCCCAGCAGAGAAAAGACTCGCTCCAGCTCTGCTGTGAGGACGTGAAGATTGTGTTGCTGTCCCTAGATAATGTCAGGAAGGTCCTGAGTATTTTCAAACCAAAACACATCAAGGTGTTGGAGCTCAGCATAGATTGGAGTTGGTGCACTCTGGCACAATTTTCTACCTACTTCCTGAAGATGAGAAACCTTCCACACTTTATCTAGTGTATAGACATAAGAACAGATTTGGGGCTTGCTATCTGCCATGCTTAGATGAGATGAAGTTTGTTCAAAAGTTGGCTTCTCAGTTTTCCGGACTCAGCGGTCTCCAGCATCTTTATCTGCGAGGCTTCTGTTTCTTCAGTGAGCACATGAAACTCTTGCTCAGGTAAGGATGGATAGAGAGCTGTTCCTGCTACCAGACCAACTTTACATTTTATGTAAAGAGTAGTGGGCCTGGTATCTGCCGGACCTTGCAGAATAGTGAAGGAGGCGTTGGAACATCTAAGCATGGTCATGTTCCTGTGTCATTGAATCAAGGTCTCTCAAGACCACGCATGAAGCAGAGGTCTGATTTGGGGTAGGATATGTGTGCATAGTATGTCACAAGCAGTTGTGAGGGCCAGGTTCAGGGAGAATGTTGTACTTTCCCCCTTGGAATCCTGGGTTAGCTAATGGGAAGTGCACAGAGAAAGAAGGGAACCAAAAGAGTGGAGGAGCAGAATCCCCGCATCTTTCCCCAGGTGGTCTGTGCTCAGACTGTAGGCAGCCACCACCGGGCCTCTCATATCCCATGCAGGAAATGCTTTGAACAAGTAGGGACTGCACTGATGGGAAATGGCTGACAGTGGGATTTGGGGTCAGTGTCAGGGGTGGAGACTGTGTATTCCCCAGGGGTGGGGGAAAAGTTAGAGGGCAGTGAAACCACCTGAAATGCTCAGGTCTTTCATGGGTTGGTCCTTACCTTATGTACCCTAGGGTATGTTAACCTGCATGGGATTCTGAGGGTCAGTGAGGAAAGGAGCTGCATAGCTGTGCCCTGACCCATCCCACAGTGCTGGTGACAGCTGTGGGTGTGACTTGAGTGAGCAGAACCCAACAGGCAGCACCATAGACGTTTCCTTCCATCAATGTGACATCGGGATACATGTCCCTTCTGTTGTGTAAAATCACTACACGTGCTCTCCAGCATCATTTGTCAGAACTAACCATTGGTCTCTGCCTAGGAACCTGAAGACTCCCTTGGAAACCTTCTCTGTCACTCACTGTCTGTCCTGTTTTATAGTCACACTTGAAAGACTTTGCGCTGTGTCCATCCCTTCATCAACTAAAACATCTGGACATGAGTGGAGTCCTACTGCGCAATGTGCCTATTCTGCCTCTCAGTGTTCTCCTAGAGATGGGAGCAGGCAGTCTTGAGACTCTGGAATTGCAGGGGTGTAGGATAAAGGACTCTCAGTTCTGTGAACTCCTACCTGCCCTCAGCCAATGCTCCCAGCTCACCAAGATCAATTTCTATAGCAATGACTTCTCCATGAATCTCTTGCGTGACCTTTTCCACCACACAGCCAACATGAGCAAGATGACCATGGAGCAGTACCCTGCCCCTCAGGAGTGCTATGACGAGTGGGAAAACATTTCCATAGACGCATTTTCTCAACTTTGTTCTCAGCTCATGGATACGCTTAGGGCCATAAGGCAGCCCAAGAGGATAAGCTTTGCTACATATCTCTGTGATATATGTTCTCAACGCTGTGTGTATGACCAGGAGACCAGACTTTGTTTTTGCTTGCAGTAAAGAGGGGGAAAGTTGCTTTTGGTCCTTGAATTCTCAGGGTGGCTACACAAAGGTCTTTGTGCAGAGCAGTTAACTAAAGTGAGCAAAGCAGACACCCACACCTTCTATAGCAGAGGTTTGGGGATTTCTAGAGGTTTTTAATCCTGGATACTAGTGTAAGAGGCACTGTGTGCATGTCCAGTGGCAGTAGGGAGAGCAATGCAGACCAAATGGGATGAGTTTAACCCATTTGAAGAAAATTTATTTTTTCTGTGACTAAAAAAATATTTGTATTTAACTTGCTGCTTTTAAACTCTTACGAGCTTACTTTACATTGTTTCAGTTATGTTTATGTGATGAGGAGGTACATGCAGGTGCCAGAGGCAGAGGAACCCTAAACCAGTTACCTGGTGTGGTTGCTAGGAGCCAAATTTTTTTTTTAAAGATTTATTTATTTATTATGTATACAACATTCTGCCTCCATATATGCCCACACGCCAGAGGAGGGCGCCAGATCTCATTACAGATGGTTGTGAGCCACCATGTGGTTGCTGGGAATTGAACTCAGGACCTCTGGAAGAGCAGTCAGTGCCCTTAACCACTGAGCCATCTCTCCAGCCCCAGGAGCCAAATTTGGTCTGCTGGAAGATAAGCCAGGGCTCTACAGTGCTGACCCATCTCTCCAGCTCCTGGCCTTGACCTCTTAGTCCTCTTGTTCTGCCTCCACCTCCTAATTGCTGAAATTACCAATATGAACCACCACATCCAGCCTGAGTGCTTCAGGGCACAAAAAGCTAGGTGGCCAGTGGTTTTTAAGTGTGCAGGATGTGTTCCAAAGTTCCTCTACTGTCCTGAAGCCCTTACTACATCAGAGAACTGTATTCGCACTATTAAATTGTGATGTACATTTTTCTTTTACAATTTACTGAGTTCCTAATTATCGCCCTATTTGTGGGGCTAATCAGATAAACTAGATATTTTGTATCACACTTTTATTTCATTTGTGTGTTTACTAAAATGTTCATGCATTACTAAAAAAAAAAAGCACCCGCATCTTAGGTGCCTCTAAGTTTGGGTTGGGTGTGCACTGATAAGAGCACAGCTGACAGCTGAGAGGGAAGCAGAGCAGAAGAACCACACACTGGCTCTTTGACCACGACCTGGAAGCCGGATCAGAGCCACCTGGGTTTCTGTTCATTAGACAGCCGAACGAATTCCCGAGTGAGAGGAGGGACAACGAGGAGTGGATGGGGGATGGATTGGCCACATATTTCTGGCTCTTTCTGAGATTCTGAGCACATTCAAATGTACAACTAAAGGCCTGGGATTGTCATGGTGAAGCAAGAGCAGCCATCTAAAGGATTTTTTTGAGATTGCTCCTAGCGTCTTTGGCCATAAGGCCTAGCTCTAGGTCTGAATTTCTTTACACTTTTGGTCAAAAGTGGGTAGAAGACACTCGTAATCCCCCTTGCAGTGTTACAAACTACAAGAGAAAACAAAGCAAAAGCCTAAACTAGTTGTGGTGGCCAATACCTGTGAGATATGCTGAGGAGGCAGAAGGCAGGAGATCATCACCATAAATTGCTAAGGTAATCCGCAGTATATCCTAGAGTCTCCCCATCTGAGATCACCATCAGCCAGCTTGGGCTACCCCTGCCTGGGACCAATGAGATGGGCAGCATGCAGAAGCACTTTCAACCAAAGTTCCAGAGTTCAATCCCTGAGATTCACATGGAAGAGGAAAAAACCCAATTCTTATAAAATCCAGGAAACGTGCATACAGATGTACTTCTGGGTCAAAGTTTTGGAACTGGGTAATCCTCCCAGAGCATGGGACCATGGCTCTTGGGGTAGGCCATTTTCATTCCCACCGTGGTATTCCCTGTAGACTTCCTAATTTCTAGGGTCCTGTTACAGAACGAGAACTTTGTCTAAGATTACTGATGTGTTTGAAGACCTCAGGTTTGTTTCCGATATTGATGAACTATGTCTACTTCCTGGTATATGCAATACTCCCTACTTTATCAGAGACCATCCCTAACTTGATTCAAGTCTTTCATGGGAGAACCTCTTCCTGACATATTTGAGCCAATTCCTGACTCAATTGAGATATCTATTTGTTTGGATTTCCCACTTAGTTGAGATTCTTCCACACCTGTCTGTGACGACTCCTGTTAAATTGTGTCAAACCAACCCTTCCAGACATGTTGAAGACCCTTCCAGATGGATTTCAGACAATCTGAGGAAACTGAAATCTTCTGAAAATGGTTGAAGTGGTTTTCAACGTAGCTGAGAGTCTCCCTGTCTGTCTGAGATCCTTTGAGACATATGTAAAACTCGACCTGACAGCTTGGAGACTCATTCTGATTTGATGCCTCTTGTGGTTTAGATACAGATTGCCCCTCCAAAAGAGTTCAGTATGGAGAAGTTGATTTCCAGCTGGTGACACTATTTGGGGGGTCTTGGCAACTTTAAGAGGTGGGGCCCTGTTGAAGAAAGTAAGTCAGTGTGTGTGGCGGGGGGAGGTGTTTTTAGTGTCCAAATCCTGTCTTTTGTCTTTTCTCTGACAGTTCTGTTCTCTATCCTGTGCGTGCTTTCTACCACAGTGATGTTCTACCTATGTCACAGGCCCGGATTCAATAGAACCAAGTACAATGAACAGAAACCACAAAACTGTGAGCCAGCAATAAGCTTCCTGCCTTCAAGCTGTTCCTGTTAGCTATTTGGTCACAACAATGAAAGTCTAACTACCACAGACTTCTTCAGAAAGCTTGGCTAACTTTCCTGACATATTTAAAATCATGCCCAATGTATTGTGGCTGTTCCCATCTCTCTGAGACTCCTACATATTTGAGCCTCTTCTGTTTCAAACACCTCCTAGTTTGTTTTGAGGTGATTTATGACATGTCTGAGCCACTGCCTGACATTTTAGATGTGACCTGACTTGTTTAAGACCCTTTATAACAGCCTATGTGGTAGCTTTCCTGGCTGTGTGAGAAACATTTCAACATCTTTGGGGGCCTTCCTAAGTTGTTTGAGACCTGGAGTTATTTATTGGAAAAATTTCCTTCTGTAGTTAACGGTCTTTCTGATCTATTAGGACATTGTATTGCCTACTAAAGCTGTGTCTTACAACTTCTCCATAAGAGATTCGAGACCCTTCTTGACTTCTTGAGACCCTTCCTAACAACTTGAGATAACATGAGATAACAAACCTCTTCACAACTTCAGCCTCATTCTTTGCCTAGTGGAGACTATTTCCGACTGGCCGAATGTCTTCCTCACATGGTTGAGATACTCCTTGGTATGTTGGAAATACAGACTGATGTGATTAATCCCTTCCTGGGAACCTGAAGCCCTTTCAGCAAGATCTAAGGCTCGTCCTGTAGTAAACCCTTTTCTACACAGCTGAGATTTGGACAGATGATGTTCTCACTTTTTCTGACTTTTTTGTTATCGTACCGAAAGTATCTGTGACCAATGGAGAGCTTGCTGACATGTTGGAGGCCTTTCCTGATTGCTTAGGCCTGTTTCTGATGACTCGGAGACACCCCGGGGCTTGTTTGACACCCTTCATGACTATGTGACACTATTCCAAAGTTGTTTACTGTCTTTCTGGTATGTAGTAGTTCAGACACTCTTCCTATTTTAGTATCTGTGACATGCTCCCTGTCATTTATGAACCCTTTTGTGACACATGTGTACTTTTTTTCATTATTCAAGACAATTTCGGACAACTTTGACATCCTAGCTGCTTTTTGAGACTCTTCAGGCTTACTGACAGAGCTAAGAACTCTCTTGACTCTTTGGGTGTGGCCCATTCTCGACCTTTTTCCAAGTACTCTTGACTTGGGTGAGACTGTTCACGATATGTGACACCTCTTCTGACTTGCCTGAGAGCCTTGCTGACCTTTTGAAAGCTTCTTCTGCATACCTGAGACTCTTTGGAACATACCTGTGACTCTTCTCCCAGTTGGAAATGCAAATTGGCCTGTTTGGAGCTCATCTTAACCAATCTGAGAAACGTACAGACTTATTGGTTGAGATTCTTGATTCATTTGAGACTCTTTCCACAGCATACAGCATCTCCTAACAGTCTGCTACTCTGTTGGGTACATTTGAGGTTACTCCTGGCACATTTGAAACTACTTTGTGACTATAAGCATTCCTGCTATGGTGACATTCTTTGTTACATCTGAGACACTTCCCTTCTGAGACCCTTCCTGACTTAATTATAATTCTTCTTTTAAGATTTATTTTTATTTTCTGTAAACAAGTGTTGGCCTGCATGTATCTGGGTGCACTGTGTGTGCCTGGTGCTTACAGAGGCCAGATGAGGGTGCTGGATCCCCTGGAAACACCCTGGAACTGGAGTTACAGATGACTGTGAGCTAGGTATGGGCTCTGGGGACTGAACTTGCAAGAGCAGCAAATGCTCTTAAATGTTTACTCATGTCTCTAGTAAAATTATAACTTTGAGCCGTTTTAAAAAACCAAACCTTCCTGATTTGTTTGAGATGTTTTCTGATGTGCGTGAGACCTTTCCTGTATGTTCTAGAATAATCCTAAAAAGTTTAAGACACTGCCTTTTATGACTCTCCCTGTCAAGTACTCACTTGGACTTGTTTAGGTATATCTAAACAAGGTCATATCTGGTATATCTAGGACACATTTATGTTCTTCCTGACAAGTCAGGGCCTTCACTACTTATACGAAATAGTTTCTGATATATTTGAGACCCTTGGTTGTTCTTCTAAATACTTTGACACCCTTCATGACTTCATAACTTGTTTGACACTCTTACTGGCCTAGTAGATAATTCTTCTGACTTGAAACTCAGCTAGAGGTATTATTTGTGCCTTTCTGTCTGCTTGAGGCTATTAGTGACATATTTAACATTTTTGTTAACTACTTTGGGCTTTAAAAAAAATATTGCTGGGGCTGGAGAGATGGCTCAGTGGTTAAGAGCATTGCCTGCTCTTCCAAAGGTCCTGAGTTCAAATCCCAGCAACCACATGGTGACTCACAACCATCTATAATGAGGTCTGGTGCCCTCTTCTGGTCTGAAGGCATATACACAGAATATTGTATACATAATAAATAAATGAATATTAAAAAATATTGCTGCTATAATTTAGACCGTACTTCTCATGTGTGGATGGTTTCTTAGACACCTTCCAACAGGCTGAAAACATTTGAGGCTTATATTCAAGGCTCTTTTGAGCACATTTAAGAGTCGTCAGGACTCTTAGTGATATATATACACTACAGGCCTTTTTGGACTAGTATAAGATACTTCCAAAACACATGTGAGCCTCTTAGTAAAATATTTAAGCCATTGTAAAAGTATGTAAGACTGTAACTTATCCTCACTGATCAATTTCATACCCTCCCCAATGATGATTTTGAGATCCTCCCACTCTGATTTGAGAAATAGATCATATAGTTCAGACCCTTCTCCTTCCCTCTTGCGAACACTTCCTATCCTGCTTCAGAAGCATCCTGTCCCATTTGAGGCACTTTCTGATGTATTTGAGACTTATTGGTGATACTGAGACCCTTCTCTGTTGTGTATAAAACCTTTTCTGGGGATTGTGATGGTTGGGACTCTTCCTGATACACAGTAAAACTTTATTGACTTGGGTATCATCATTTTTTTTTAATTGTGGCAGGGTTTTTCTGTGTAGCCCTGGCTATCTTGGGACTCACTCTGTAGACCAGGATGGCCTTGAACTTACAGAGATCTGCCTGCTACTGCCTCCTGAGTACTGGGATTAATGCAGTGTGCCACCACCTCCTGGTGGGTGTCATCGTTCTTGAGGTAGTCCAGATACTCGTCTATTGAAGAGATCTCCTGACTTGTTGGAGATGCTTTCTGATGCATGTGAGAACATTCTGAATTTATTCAAGCCTTCTTCTATGTTAAAGACACTTCCTGACTGGTTTACTTCTGTCCGTGAGTCTTCTCGATGTCTCTGAGACACTCCCTTACTCTCAGCCCATGACAACTATGAGGCCTTTGTCCCTTACAATCATTCCTGATGGAGCTGAGAAATTTCCTGAGCTTTTTCCCCAACATGGATATTTAAAGCTCTTCATATGGCTTTTGGAACTCTTCCTGTCATACAGGAGTTTTTTTTTTCTAACACATTTGAGACTTTCTGCCTTTCTTGAGAATCTTCCAGAGATGTGTTTGAGACTCCCTCACATAGATTTGAGGCTCTTCCTTTGGTTTGGAAAACCTCACTGACTTACGTGTGACTAACCTTCACTACCTTGAAAATGTTCCTGTCTTGTTTGAGATGCACCCTTGTGTAATTAAGACTCTTTGTCTGTTCTGGAAAGTTCTTAAGAAGTTTGAGGCTCTTCCTGTCATGTTTGAGACTCTTCTTGTTGTACTAGGAAACTCCCTGACACACACAATTTATTTAAACCTTTCCTTGAAAGATTGGGACCCCGTCTATAGGCACATAGGTTTGTTTTCTCATTGAGACCTTGATTTACATATTTCCTGCTCTTTCTGAGACCTTTCTGAGTTATTTGAGAAGATTCTTGATGCAGATAAGACTGCTCCTTGGTGTGTGCAACACTTCCTGGTACAGCTGTTCCTCCTCCTCACTCGGTGGAGACTTTTCCTGACATGTGCACTCTCTGGATTGGATCAGATAACTCTTTTTAAAAAGAAAAAGAAAGGAAGGGAGGGAAGGAGGGAGAAAATTCTGCTCTGGCTATGCCCCGAGAAGCCTGAGTCTCCCTTCACCTGTCATCTTTAGACAGCTCCTAACATGTCTGGACCCTTCTAATGTATTAACAAAGGGTCCCCATGTACTTCACACTCCTCCTGACAGAACAGGCCTCAAAATTGTCAAGGAAACATGACGAAAAGGGTCGCAAGTAAAGAGCAAGTGCTTCAGAGCCATCGTGGGCAGCTGCAATCACAGTAGGAAGAGCTGAAGAGCCTTGGGACTTTTCGAGCAACGTGTGAGAGAGACCCTTTCTGACATCCTTAAGACATTTGCCCATTTATTTGTATCCATTATTGACAAAAAGCTTTTCTCTGTGGTTTGAAGACCCTTTCCTGTGGTTTGAGAGAGTTCGGATCTCCCCTTTCACATTGGGACACACGCTGCCATGCTGAGCCTCACACACTGTATTTGTGACTCTCCCTGGTGACACCGAGGGCCTCTCCAGAGAGAAATTGATGCCCTATCTGACTCGTGAGAGGCTCTACTTCACCTGAGTCCTTTTCTGGAATTTTTGAAACCTATACTTAATTCTTTGAGACTCTTTCTGACAAATTTGAGACTTCTCGACATACGCATGATCTTCCCCAGGCCATCTGAGATTGTTCCACTCCATTGGAGACACTTACTCACTGACTTGAAAGTCTCCCAGGTTGTCTGTTTGAGGTGCTTTAGGCTAGACTTGAGGCATTGTTTTCTGTTTGTGACACTGTTGCCATGGTTGAGACTGTTGGAGTCTCACATAGTCCACTGTGGTCTTGACTGCCCTAGGCAGCTGAAAATGACCTCCAACTCTGATTCTTTCGTCTCTCCCTCCCAAGTGCTACATAACAAGCATGCTCCACCATATTCCGCTTTCGAGATCTATTTTAGATTCTGCCTGATAGAGTTAAGACCCTCTCCTTTCCAGGTTTAGACCTTCGTGGCCTTGGGTCAGTCTTCTGTGCTAGTTAAAGACTTGGCCAGACCACAGGGCTCTTCCTGTTTGGTAAAATGACTCCTGATAGTCTCCCGACTCTGTGATTTATTGCTTCCTTTTGTAATTACCAAAGGCCCTTTCTGATACCTCCAAAAACTTTCTTAGCAGGGTGGTGACCTTTCCTGATTGTGGGACACTCTTCCTTTGTAACATATTTAAGCCATTGTCTTCAACCCTTTACAGCCCATACTGCCATATTTTTAATTGATACATTGAGGCCATTAGAGACCTATTCAAGAGTGAGAGTGTTTAGGACATGTTTGGGACACTTCCTGATGTATTTGAATCCTTCCTGTATGATCGAGATCTGTCTTGTTTGATCTGTGCCCCTTCCAGAAGTAATTAAAATTCTTTCTTGCTGGGCGGTGGTGGCGCACGCCTTTAATTCCAGCACTCGGGAGGCAGAGGCAGGCGGATCTCTGTGAGTTCGAGGCCAGCCTGGTCTACAAAGGGAGTTCCAGGACAGGCTCCAAAAGCTACAGAGAAACCCTGTCTGGAAAAAAAAATCTTTCTTATCACATGGTCTAACAATTTCTCTTTTATGTATATACCCAAGAGAAACAACCCTTTGTTCATACAAAAATGTGCAGTGAAACACTCAGGAAAACATGATTCATGATAGTTCAAATATAGAGCCAACTCAGAAGCTCATCAGCTAACAAATGGGCAAATAAAACATGGTATATCCAAATAATAAAATAATCCTTAGCCATAAAACGAAGCGAAATATCAATATATAGCATAACATGGCAGAGCCTGAAAACATTTACTAAGAGACAGGATCCAGACAAAATGGTTATGAGCTAGACAATTCTATTTTTAAAAAAATGTTCAGAATAGGTGATTCTATAAATACAAAAAGACTAGTCATTGCTACTGTCTGGAGTAGGGAGGAATGAAGAGTGGGGCCTAATAGGGATTAGGGTGATAAGAGCATTCTGATTTAGGTGGTAGTGGTGCATGTAGTCATGGAACTACAGAAGTGCCAGATTGTGCTCCTTAAGGAGCATGTGGATTTTATATCAAAAAATCATTACAATAACTCTCTCTTTCTTTCCCTCCCTCCCTCCCTCCCTTTCTCAACAGCATTTCCTTATGTAGGCCAGGCTGACCTGGAACTCTCAATGGAGCCCAGGCTGTTTTCAGACCTGTAGTGCTCCCGCTCCTCCTGCATGCTAACTGTAGGTGTGTGCCGCCACGCCAGTTTATTGATGTCCTTAAAGCTCTTCCCGACCTGTTTGTGGCTCTTTTGATACATGTTAGCCTGACTTTTTTAATTTTATCAAGACGTTTCCTGAAGTGCTTGATACGTTTCCTTATTACTTTATTAAGATCTTTCTTGCCATGTCTGATACCCAACTGTCAGTAAAATCGAAGGTTCTCACTGCTCATCACTCTACCGAAAGGAGGCAGAATTTAATGAACAAGAAATGGGCTTGTTTAAGGCCGGCCCTAAAGAAAGCAGACGAGGCGTTCCTGTCTTAAATATTTATCTTGGTACTGGGTTTTGCCTGCGATGGGGAATACAGGATTTGCAGTGAGAAAATGGATGGGGAATCTCCATTTTGGGCGAAGTCTTTCTCTCAAGAACATGTTCTTAGCCTTGCTCTAAGCTTCTATGACCACACCGTTCACATGCATTTCTAAGTTCCAGGAGGGCCTCAAAGTGCCTCCTCTCTTTTGCTCATGTGAATTGACTCATAGAAAAACAATGTGTTGGTCTGGAAAGAACCAGGATGTGCCTGAAAGTTGAAGGTCTTCACCTTTTATTTTTCTTTTTGAGACAGTCTCTCTTTGTAGCTCTGCAATTCACATGAGTAAGGAGTAGGGAGGGAAGCAAAATTAACAATTTCTACCAGCTCCGTTGCCCACAGCACATAGCAACTCATCTCTATAACCAAGTAGCGAGCAAATCCATTGACACCTTTTCTTTGAGCCAACCTTCATCCTCAAATAAAATCTGGAGACTTTTCTTGTTCATTTTCCTTGTCTTTTAATCAAAAAGTTTCTCAGCTTAAGTACCTCTATTTTTCATGAAAACAAAATTTTGGATGGTGTCTCAAAGAACCAAAATAGTGAGATCTTATGAGAAAGGAGCTGGTTTCCTCTCTGGACACACATAGTCCAAGGCTTTTCTGTCTTTCCTTATTATGGAACTGGCATACCCAGATGGAACATCATTCATATAGATCACTATGTCCCCTTTCCAGCCAACAAGAGAAAGAGGAGCAAACCACCCCCCACCCCACCCCACCCCACCCATTGTGGGTGGTGCCATCTCCGGGCTGGTGGTCTTGGGTTCTATAAGAAAGCAGGCTGAGTAAGCCATGAGGAACAAGTCAGTAAACAGCTCTGTTCTATGGCCTTTGCATCAGCTCCTGCTTCCAGGTTCCTGTCCTGTTTGAGTTCCTGCTCCAGCTTCCTTTGATGATGAACATAAGTGTCAGCCAAATAAATCCTTTCCTCCCTAACTTGCTTTTTGGTCACAGTGTTTCAGCGTAGTCATGGAAACCCTGAGACAAGCTGGTACCAAGAATGGGGTGTGGCTGTGACAGACCTGACCATGTTGTTTTGGAAAGATTGTGGAAGGACTTTGGAACGTGGTGCAAGGAAGGCCACTGCATGTTCAATTTCGGTGAGCTCTTCTGCAGGAACTTGGACGATGGGAATGTTGGGGGCAGTACAGAGGATGGAGGCCTGGCGTGTGATATTTCAGAGGGAAGTTTAAAGACTCTATCAGAGCCATTTGTTAGTTTGAATTAAGATTCAGCCAAGGCTGAAGACTTAGCTGGGATTAACAAGACACCGGAGCTACTGAAGTGAAAGCCTTGGCTGCTGGCTAGCTGGAGCTGAGAAATTAGCTGTGATTAAGAGACCAGCATCACTGAGGTGAAATCTTCTGGGAAGTGTTTCTTGAGAGTCAGCTACAGAAACTGTGTTCCAGAGGTGGCCTCATGCTGGCAGCTGAACTTGGTAGTTTAAGAGTCACCAGGTGGCACTGGTTTTGAAGGCATAAAGGAGTCATGAAGAGCAGCCAAGGCCTGGCACTGTAAGAAGCCAGGAGGGGCCACTGGTGAAGGTGCAGCCTCAGTGACAGATAAAGGCCCAGGACTGAAGGGGTCGTGCAGAGATGTTGAGGCTTGGCCCCATGAAGAGAGCCCGGGAGAGGCTATTGGTGAAGGTGTAATCCAGCTGCTGCAGAAGACCCCAGCATTTCGAAGATGCCAGTACCATGGCACAAGCACCGAGAACAGCAGCAGCAGTGGAGTGGAGCCAGCTAGAACCTAGAATACAAACTGTGTGTGCTGCCAAGGGCAGAGCCAGAGAAGTGACCCAAGCCCCTTCCTTGGAGGAACCCAGAAAACCGTGAATGAATCCAGACATTGCCCTGTTTTGAGTTCCTTCGATGATGAACAGTGATGTAGAAGTGTCAGCCAAATAAACCCTCTCCTCTCCACTTTCTTTTTGGTCATGGTGTTTCATTGCAGCAATAGAAACCGTAAGACATTGAGATTTCTGTCCGGTGCTCCCATGTGGGTCTCTGTCTCTGTCTCCTTTCATCGCCTGATGAAGGTTAATATTCATGAGGATGCCCATGTGTTTGTCTTTGGATTCACCTTCTTATTTAGCTTCTCTAGGAACATGAATTATAAGCTCAATGTCCTTTATTTATGGCTAGAAACCAAATATGAGTGAGTACATCCCATGTTCCTCTTTTTGGGTCTGGCTTACCTCACTCAGGATAGTGTTTTCTATTTCCATCCATTTGTATGCAAAATTCAAGAAGTCCTTGTTTTTTACTGCTGAGTAATACTCTAATATGTATATATTCCATACTTTCTTCATCCATTCTTCCGTTGAAGGGCATCTAGGTTGTTTCCAGGTTCTGGCTATTACAAACAATGCTGCCATGAACATAGTTGAGCATATACTTTTGTTGTATGATAGGGCCTCTCTTGGGTATATTCCTAAGAGTGGTATTGCTGGATCCAGGGGTAGGTTGATCCCGAATTTCCTGAGAAACCGAAACACTGCTTTCCAGAGTGGTTGCACAAGTTTGCATTCCCACCAGCAATGGGTGAGTGTACCCCTTTCTCCACAACCTCTCCAGCAAAGAAATCTCAAGGTCCAAATCAGGAGCAGAAGGAGACGGAGCACGAGCAAGGAACTCAGGACCACGAGGGGTGCACCCACACACTGAGACAATGGGCATGTTCTATCAGGAACTCACCAAGGCCAGCTGGCATAGGTCTGAAAAAGCATGGGATAAATCCGGACTAGCTGAACATAGCAGACAATGAGGAATACTGAGAACTCAAGAACAATCGCAGTGGGGTTTTTGATCCTACTGCACGTACTGACTTTGGGGGAGCCTAGGCAGTTTGGATGCTCACCTTACTAGACCTGGATAGAGGTGGGCGGTCCTTGGGCTTCCCACAGGTCAGGGAACCCTGATTGCTCTTCGAGCAGATGAGGGAGGGGGACTTGATCGGGGGAGGGGGAGGGAAATGGGAAACGGTTGCGGGGAGAAGGCAGAAATCCTTAATAAATAAATAAAAAAGAAAAATAAAAAAAAGAAATCCTAAGACAAAAGATTATGACCTTGAAGTTGCATCAGAAATTATTCGTTTGTGCCTTTGATTGTAATGCCCTCAAACAGCCTAACTCTAAGGGAGGCTGGGGAACCTAGCCTCTGGTCTGGGTAGCCATTTTACCATCATAGTATTTGCGTTTTGACTACTGTCAGAAACAGACAAAAAGGGAAACGGGTAAGGGCTCCATCATCCATAGCTTCCCATTTGAAACCTGGGAATTTTCAATCATGCAAAAAAAAAATCCCCTTTGACAAAATAAAAGACAGGAACCACCACCACCTACCCTCCTACGCTCCCACCGCCCCCGGCATGCCCACAAAACCTCTTTACTAGACCAAACTCACAGAAAAATTTTTTTTCATTTTAAGCAATGAAAACTGGGGGAGCAGGGAGGCAGTTGGAACCAAAAGTATGCATTTATAATAAAAAATGCCCGGGGCTATTAAACAGTACCTAACGACTAAGGTAATTGAGTGTGAGCAAGAAAAGCACAGAACACCGAGAATGCAGGATAGAATCAGAACACCATCTGTACCATGAATAATTTATATACCTTAGATACCTGCAGATCACACGGGTCAGACGCAAGGCATATACTGAATCCAAGGAAGAAGAAACTCTTCAAGCATTGTGCCTACGGATGTGACTTTGAGTTTAATAACCATTCTGAAAATTACCATGCAGGAAAGGTGAGTATCGAAAAAATTAGCACAGCTCTTGATTTTTTAAAAATATTTTTTATGGTTTATTTATTTTATGTGCATTGGTGTGAAGGTGTCAGATCCCCTGCAACTGGATCTTCAGACAGTTGTGAGCTGCCATGTAAGTGCTGGGAATTGAACCTGGATTCTCTGGAAGAGCAGTCAGTACTCTTAACCACTGAGCCATCTCTTCAACCCCCACGCTCTTGATTTTTAAAAATATACAGAGGATGAATGATGGAGGAAGGTCATTGGCTAATAAAGGAACTGCCCTGGCCCATTTTATTGGTTAGAGGATAGGTGGGAGGAGTAAACAGAACAGAAAGCTGGGAGGAAGAGGAAGTGAGCTCAGACTGGACAGCTCTCCTCTCGGGAGCAGACACCTGAGAGAGACGCCATGCCCCGCTCCCGGGATGAAGCTCCGACCCAGGATGGACATAGGCTAGAATCTCCCCGGTAAGCGCACCTTGGGGTGCCATACACAGATGATTAGAAATGGGCTAAATTAATATGTGAGAATTAGCCTAGAAGAGAATGGGCCAAGCAGTGTTTAAAAGAATACAGTGTCCGTGTAATTATTTTGGGGCATAAGCTAGCCGGGCAGGCGGCTGGGGTGCTGGGGACGCAGCCCCGCCGCCGTTATTACTTCAGATGAAGGCTAGAGAGATGGCTTAGTGGCTAAGAGCACACACCACTCTTCTAGAGGCTCTGAGTTTGATTCCAGCACCCATGTTGGGTGGCTCATAACAGCCTATAACTCCAGCACCATGGGATCTGAAGCATCTGGCCTCCCATGGGCACCCACACTCATGCACACACACACAAACACACACACACACATATGCACACACACACACACACGCACGCAAATAAAATAAAAACAACTTTTCAAAGCTATATACAAAATAAAGGCTGATCAAATTAAGCTCAGGCCTCCAGAGCTTTGCTTTCCACTTTCCTAATATAGATCCATGTGATTTTATATGGCTATGTAAAATCTAGGGGCCACAAAGGAGAGAAAACATGTAATATGCATCTTTCTGAGACTTAGTTTGCTTAATGAGATGTGATTTCATTTTTCTTTGTGATTGAAACATTTCTTTTCCTTGTCCATCCTTCTGCTGATGGACACCTGGGCTGGCTCCACGCCTTAGCTCCTGGGACTAGTGGTGTGGTGGACAGTGTGAGCCAGCGTCCCTGGGACATGTCAGCTTGGAGCCCTTTGGCTAAATATCCAGGATGGAATAGCTGAGTCAGGTGGCAGGTCTATTTTCAGTTACGTTTTTTTTTTTTTGAGGGGGGATATTGGTGTTTTGTTTTGTCTAAGACAGGGTTTCTCTGTGGCTTTGGAGTCTGTCCTGGAACTCACTATGTGGACCAGGCTGGCCTCGAACTCACAGAGATCCACCTGCCTCTACTTCCTGAATGCTGGGATTAAAGGTGTGCGCCACCACCACCTGGGCCCTATTTTCAAGTATTTTGAAAAGCTTCCATTGTGGCTAGTTGTAGGCCCCATTTGCAGTGTATAAAAGGTTGCTCTTGTCCACAAACTCACCTGTCTTTTCTTTATGACTGACCGCTCCAGTTTGCCCTTTGATGGAGGAAGGTCATTGGCTAATAAAGGAACTGCCTTGGCCCATTTTATTGGTTAGAAGATAGGTGGGAGGAGTAAACAGAACAGAAAGCTGGGAGGAAGAGGAAGTGAGCTCAGACTGGACAGCTCTCCTCTCGGGAGGAGACGCCTGAGAGAGACGCCATGCCCCGCTCCCGGGATGAAGCTCCGACCCAGGATGGACATAGGCTAGAATCTTCCCGGTAAGCGCACCTTGGGGTGCTACACACAGATGATTAGAAATGGGCTATATTAATATGCGAGAATTAGCCTAGAAGAGAATGGGCCAAGCAGTGATTAAATGAATAGAGTTTGTGTGTTGTTATTTCGGGCATAAGCTAGCCGTGCAGGCGACTGGGGTGCTGGGGACGCAGCCCCGCTGCCCTTATTACTACAGCCCTTCTCGGATGGCTTATGAGGATGTACATTTTTCATATGCTTTTTGGCCATGCGTATTTTGCACCCTCTCTGTTCATTTCATTAGCTCATTTATGATGGGTCTGTTTTCTTGCTGTTCAATTGTTTGAGTTTGTTTATCCTGGGTTCTAATCCTCTGTTAGATGTATAGCTTGTAAAGTTTCTTTTTGAGAGCAGTCTTGCTAATAAATAAAAGGAATGAGGCAAATGCCTTTAATCCCAGCACTCAGGAGGCAGAGGCAGGTGGAGATCTTTGAGTTCAAGGCCAGCCTGGTCAACAGAGAGAGTTTTAGGTCAGCCAGGATCACAGGAGACTGTGTCTCAAAAAAAATAATAATAATAAAGGTGGGAGTGAGAGATGTGGCCCTCCCTCAGGGAAGAGCACACTGATTGGATGTCCGATGCAAAACAGTCAGCCCTGAGAACATACATACAAGTAGCATTATATGGACTAAACAGGTTATATTTGGAAATATATGTATGCATACAAATACATATAGCATGCAATAATAATTGATGAAAAATAGGCCATGAATTTGAAGGAAATCAGGGAGGTATGTGGGAGTTTGGAGGGAGAAAAAGGAAGAGGAAAATGTAATTAAAATAATAAATCTCAAAAACAAACAAAAAAGTGACTATTTGGGGGGTTTTCAAAACTTAATTTTTATGTATGTATGTGTGTTGGTGTGCATGTGATTATGTATATGTGAGTTCAGAAAAGGTATTGGAGGGGCTGGAGAGATGCCTCAGTGGTTAGTTAAAAGCATAGGCTGCTCTTCCAGAGGACCCAGGTTCGATTCCCAGCACCCACATGGCAGCTCACAACTGTCTATAACTCCAGTTACACGGGATCTGACACCCTCACAGACATGCATGTAGGTGAAACACCAATGTACATAAGATAAAAATAAATAAATCTTTTTTTAAAAGGGTATTGGAGCCTCTGGAGCTGGAGTTATAGATGGGTTTGGGTCACCCAATGTGGGACCTGGGAACCAAACTGAGGTTTAAAAAATATTATATGGACATGAATATTCATTATAAGACACAAAACTGTCTCTACCTCGCTCCTCCTAGATAGCTACAGAACTTATTTGTTCTCTTTCCATTCTCCCCAGACTTCTTGGCATCTCCTTACAGTCCTTGCTCACCATTTGTTGTCCCTGCTAGCACGAGAGCTGCACATTCAATTATTGGTCCATGCAGGGATTGCAAAGGTGCCATTCACTTGCCCCAAGTCTGCTCCGAAAACCCCACTGAAGTCTTTGTTAATATAGATGTCCAAACCCAACTTTATCCCCTTCCTAGTCGAGCTTCCATTACTTCCCAAAGTAAAAGTTTGTACGGTGTTATCCTCCAAACCAAGTTGCTGCTCTCTTCCTGAGGTTGGCTATGCCCACCCATAAGAGTCCATCAAGACTGCCTTGCAGAGAGAGTGGGTAGGGTGGATCATTGGACCCTAGCTTGAGTTTCTAGCCACTCCTCCCAGCCATTTTTATGTAATTCATGCCTGTGGGCTTAGAGGAGGTGCTAGAGTATGGAATCTAAAGATGGCTAATTGGGAGAGGTTCTTAGTATACCACTACAAGGGGACCACAGTGTAGCTGTTTTGGGGGTCACCCATGTGCCAGTCAGTAACTCCTTACCTATAAGCAAGCACCTTATAGGTAAGGAGTTACTGGTGCCCCGCGGGGAAGAACTGTGGTAGACCCCTACTTTGGTAAGGGAGAGGGGCAGCTGTTGTCCACAACTCCTGCACCCCAATACATTTCCTATCTGTGAATCTCACTCTTGCTTCCTAGGACTGTGGCACATCGATGTTAGTCATTGAGACCTGAAAACAAGGAAAGCTAAGTTCTATGAAGGAAGGGAGAGCACAGATTTGGGCATAGTACCTTTGAGGTGACCCTGCCAGGTCTAATCATTATCAAGCAGGTAGTTGGATATTTTAGAAAAGACATTTTGCCCTGAAGCTGTTCACAGTATGATTTTTTTTGAAAAAATGTTTCTTCTTAAAAACCCATAATGTGAGTATCAAAAATCATAGATGAAATGCTTGAATTCAGAGGAGATCAGAGCGGACCTCCCAGCGAGGATGACATTTTTTACTCGTGAGGCAGAAAGCAAGAGCTGCGATGAAATGCTTGCAGTAAACAAGGCCACATTCATTCGAATGGAAGGCTGGCTGATCAAAGGACACAGTACAGCAAGGTTTGGAGGGTGCTTGTTCTTTTTTGAAGACACAAGAATCATGGTGGGGTGGGAGACACGGACCATAAGGAATTGTTTTGTGTGATTATGAAGACTAGCAGCTCCAAAATTCAGAGTGGTTTGGGCAGGTTGGTGACCCAGGACAGCCAACGTTCCTGTGTGTTTGCTCTAGAACCAGGAAGAGCTAATGCGGCAGGTAGTCCTAAGGCAGTCTGCTGAAGAATTCCATGTTGCTTGAGAGAGGCCTTGGCCGAGCCATCAAATGTTTAGCAATGTCCACTCTATTATGGAAGGACATCTGCTTTACCCTAAGTCTACCAAGTTGTATTAGTGTCACTCCAAACCACCTTCACAGAAGCACCTAGAATACTTTAAACCCAGATATCTGGACACTGCAGGGCCCAGGCAAGTTGACCCGTGACATTTATGTCACAGGAAGGTGACGCAGGTTACGGAAAGACCTTCAGTCTTGTTTTAAGGTTTTGCAAACTACCGGAGGAGCCTGGGGGTTGGTAGGAGGGAACCTAGAAGCACAGAGGACGTGGAGATAACTGTGGTCAGATAAGAGGAAGCAGGGGAAATACTGTGCGCCTGCTGGAAGAAGCAGAGGCAATCACCTTGACAAGCCTTGGCAACTGACCACCCTGGGGGCAATAAGGGAAGAGCCCAGAAGGACTCTGGTTTCAAAGCCAGGCACCTGGGAGGATGAAAAGCCAGGGAAAAAACTGGAGAGATGGGGAGATAAAAGAGCCAAGCCTTCCTGGGAGCAGCTCAGCTGGAGCCTGTTCAGGTTATTCTCCTGGGCAAGTTAGCAATCAATGTGAAACAATCCAGTCCAAAACTGTAAATGAAAACCAAGCCAGCTCCGAGCTGCAGGATGATTAAACCGCCATCATCTCTCCCAGTTTCTCCAGGGATAATGACGAATCTGATCGATTTTGCCTTGGTGACAGGAAATTCAGTCTCCTCGTGACAACTGAAGAGATGATGAAAAGAAAGTTCGCTCAGTTCCTTTCTGCATGTCACCTGATGTACTTGTTTAGGAAAATTCGATTGCCATTTTTATCTAAAAATTCTGGTCATTTTAAAATAGAAAAGAACTTCACTTTTAAAGCAGCCACCCAAGTATGAGAGTTCAGAGCACTCTCAGTCTTGAAACTGATTGGAGTTAGATGGGGAATTGTAAAAAGATTGAGTCCCAATCTCTACAGATTAATTTCTTTTTAAAAATTAATTTCGCTCTTTGATGTCTTCATATGGGTTCATCATGCACACCGACCCCTCTCCCTCCCACCTTCTCCGATCTTCCCTGCAAACCACTGTCCCATACTCATGTCTCTTCATTTTGTTTTGTGACCCACTAAGTTTAGCCAGGGTCAGCTGAGTGCCCATGGGTCTGTAGCTCTCCTTTGGAGTTTGGTGGGGTCAGCAAATGGGTTCCCAGCTGAAGACAACGATTCCCTCTTTCCTGAATCCAAGAGTTCAGCAGCTTGAAATATTAAAACTACTTTATTGGGTATAATTTACTACTAACAAATTTGCCCTTTTTAAACGAGCAATTCAATGAGTTGCAGTTAATTTAGTGAGTGGGGCGACCAACAGCACAACCAAGCTTGGGAACTTTCTTACCCTGACAACTGCAGGCAACCACTAACTCTATAGATTCCTGTATGTCCATGAAAACGGAATCATACAGTGTTTAGGTTTTCTGTTTGTTTTGGCCACGGCTTCCTTTACTGATCATAATATTTTAAATATTTATCATAATATTTTAAAGGCTCATCCGTGTTGTAGCATATGCACGGCTTCTGATAGGAAGACACATTACATGAAGGGATGATAGGATGTGGGTACCGCAGCTTCTGCTTCACTGGTACATAGCCACGTGGATTGCTTCTATCCTTTGGTTACTATTGGCAACACTGGTCCAGATTTGAACAACACAAGTCTTTATGTGGATGCTTTCGTATCTCTCATGTAGATTGATGCCAGGAGTGGACTTTCTGTCTCCAGATTGATTGTGCCACCTTTCCACTCCTGCAATACATGAGGATTCTTATTTCTCCACATTCGTGCAGCCGATGCCTGGCTTTTTGAGTATAGCTATCCCAAGGGAATGAAGTACCTTGCTGCAATTTTGATTGTCTAGACATGTCCCTAAACACTAATATTGAACATTTTTCCTGTGTTTATTGTCCACTTGGATGCCATCTTTGGTGAAATGCCTACTCAAATCCTCTGCTACCCCTCACCTTATTGTTTGGTTTAAGTGTTTTGACATAGGGTCATATAGGCAAGGATGGCTTTGAATTCCTGATCCTCCTAAGTGCTGAGACTGCAGGCATCTGCCACTGCATATAGCCTCTTTGCTCTTTCATTTAAAATCACACTTATTTTGTATATGTGTGCACACACGCATGTGCCACAGTGCACATCTGGAAGCCAGAGGTCAACCTGCTGGAATTGGTGCACTCCATCATGTGGGTTCCGGGGTGGGCACTCAGCTTTTACCAGCTCAACTACTTTGTCAGCCCCTCCTTTGCTCATTTTTTTTTCTTTTAAAATTGTATTTTATGTGCCTTGGTGTTTTTTGTCTAAAGGTATGTCTGTCTAAGGGTGTCAGAACTGGAACTGACACAACAGGCAGTTGTGAGCTGTCATGTGGGTCCTAGGAATTGAACCCAGGTCCTCTAGAAGAGCAGCCAGTGCTCCTAACTGCTGAGCTGTCTCTCCAACCCCCTCCTGTTTTTGTTTTGAGATTGGATTTCTCTGTGTAGCCCTGGCTGTCCTGGAACTCACTCTGTAGACCACTGGCCTCAAATTCAGAGATCTGCCTGCCTCTGACTCTCAAGTGTTGGGATTAAAAGCATGTGCCACCACTGCCTGGCATCCTTTGCTCATTTGCAACTGAATTGTAAAAGTTCTTTATTCCAGGTTAATTCCAGGTAATGAATCTGTACAATCTTTTTTGTAATAGACATTGTGCTTCAAATGTCTTATTATTTATGTATATAATTTTTAATTTATTGGTGTGTGCCTTTAGTAGGCATTGCCATGGCTACTGTGCTGTGGTGCTATTCAGAGTTCTTTCCATGGTAGACTGTTTTCCTCCTTCAAGAGTGTGGTCAACACAGAAAACCCTTAGCCACCAAATTCCTCAAGGTTTGCCTTAGGTAAGGACAGTTACTGGAAGAACTCACACCCGACAAAGAATCAATGAGGTGGTACAAAGGTCTGACCATCCCCACCCAGCTTGGGACAACTCTGAATGACCTTTCTAACCCCAGAGTTCCTGCAAGGCCAGCATCAGCAAAGTCATTCAGGAGACCTGTTGTCTGAGCTTGGTTTCTCTTCCTGGCCCACCCTACGCTCTTCTGCCTTCCAAGGGTACACAAGTGGGGGTTAGGGGAGAACTGGGTGGTGGTCTTCGAGAGTTTTCCACCTTATATTTTTGAGACTGTATTTCTTACTAGACATAGATCCCAACAATTTGACTAGACTGATTGGCCAGCAAGCTCCAGGGTTCCTTAAGTCTCCACCTTCCACGTGCTGGCAGCTGGCATTATAGACAATGTGCCACTGCACCCAGCCTTTCCATGGATGCTAGAGACCCAAACTAGTCCTCATGCTTGCACAGCAAACTTCCTGAGTCACCCCCTCCCATGAATAAACATACTGCTCACTAAACTCCCTCTCACAGAGCTTCCTCACAAAGCAAAATGGTAACCAAGAGCCCCAAAGGCTCTTCTGAGAAAGTCTATGTAGATCCAATGGCCTGTATGTGCACACAAGCATACGCAAGTGCTGTCTTGCTCGACTGGACTACAAGTGAGCACCTGACACAAGACAGACCAACCAGAAACTGTCTCTGGAGGTACTGAACTTGGGAATCCTAAAGAGTAAGTTACTACCCCAGTCAGGTGCAAAAGAGGAAAGTTGGAGGGTAGAAAAGAATAATATACCAGGCACAGTGGCTCGTGCCTTTGGTCTTAGCATTTAGGAGGCAGAGGCAGGAGGATCTTTGTGAGTTCAAGTCTAGCCTGGTCTAAAGTTCTACAAAGAGTGTTTAAGGGTAGCCAGGGCTAAATAGAGAGACCCTGTCTCGAAGAAGAAGAAGAAGAAGAAGAAGAAGAAGAAGGAGGAGGAGGAGGAGGAGGAGGAGGAGGAGGAGGAAGAGGAGGAAGAGGAGGAAAAGGAGGAGCATGTCTGGTTACTCAATTCTTGAGCTGTTCAAGGCCTTCAGGAACCATCTTCAAGCTTTGTCCAGTGCCTGGGAATATGGCCTTCAGAAGGATTTTGATGTTAATCATTAATGATTCTGTTGTGTCCACAAAGAGCAATGGACCATGCTGTACCAGTTTGTCAGGACTGTTTTGCACAAGCACCAAGATTGATAATGTGTCCCCCAAGGGGACCGGCTGTACAAGGAAACATCAAACGGGCAATACTGACCATCTTCTGAGCTTCATGGCCCAGGGGCAGCTACTCCCTGAAGCATGTGTTCTACCATCAAAATGAGGATCTTTTGTCCTCTTCATACTCTTCAGCGAACCCAGAGTCTCCCGCAATCCTTTGATCTTAGAGAACCAAAGCATAAAATAACAAGTGACCACTTGGGGACAAGAAGAGGTCTGCCTTGGTAATAACTTTTCCCTTCGGTGTTGAGCTTAAAGCACATTCCAGCTTGTCCCAGTCACCTCCATTGCTCATGTCTATGCTGTATTTACAGGTGAGCTTCGAACTTGGGGTCTCTTAGAAGCTCTCTGCAGTTGCTTAAGATGTACTGAGACAAGGCGAGTCTATTCTAACCTGAGATACGGAGAAGGAAGGCAATAGTTCCCCAAAGCAGATTGATCTAAAGCCAAGACACAGAAAATGGTGTTCATGAAAAGTGATGGGTCTTCAACCAGTGTTCCCAAACCAACTCCAATAAATGAGTTGCCCACCTCTCCATTAAAGTGGAAGTATGTCACTTAGAGAATAAAAGGCTATAAATATAAAATCCAATATTTATCAGTAAAGGAGACTGAAGTCCTGAGAAATAAGCTGGGCATGGAAAGACAAACGTTGAGTGTTTTGTCTCATGTACAGAACTCTAAAACAATGAATGAAGCAAGTGACCTTAATGTTGAAGATGATTAGAAAACTCGAAAGGGTGGAGTGGAGTGCATGATATCTGTGTGTCATATTGTCAGAGGGAACCTCCTAACATACGATTCATGTGCTTGTTTGTTTTAATTTTTTGACACAGGGTCCCTCTGTAGCTTTGGATGTTCTGAAACTTGCTCTAAAGACCAGGCTGGCCTCGAACTCTGAGATCTGCCTGCTTCTGCCTCCCAAGTACTGGGATCAAAGGTATACACCACCATGCCGAGTTATATTTCTATGAACATTTGCTAAACTGGAGAATAACCTTGAAATAAAGGCATTTACACCCATTGTGGAATTTTATCCACTTCCATTTCTCATTTGAAGATTTCTTTCTCTACACAGAGGAATGGTTCTTCCATTTTGCAGAAAGGGGAGGGACTTATCCAAAGGTGCACATTAGCAAGCCTGGGAATTCTGGGACTTACTCAGCCATACTAAGGTAGGTCACCACAGGGCTAGAGAGATGGCTCACAGGGTAAGAACATGTACTCCAAGTGAACCCAAGTTCAATTCCCAGCAGCCACATCTTGATTCCCAGCAGCCCTGGTGGTTCACTGGCACCTGTAAAACAAGCTCTAAGAGATCAGATGCAGCTGGCACCTGCATTTATATGTATACACAGACATACACACACAAACACACACACACACACACACACACACACACACACACACAGTATTACCATGCAGGCCTTCATTCTAAATTCTGAACTAGGGCAATAGGATTAGAATTCTTTTAAAATTGTTTTTAGAACTCTCAAGGTGAAAGAACTTGCCATGAGCCTGCCAACCAACCTGAGTTCAGTCCTTGGATCCCACTGCAGATTGAAGCAAACCAGCTCCTGCGCATTGTCCTCTTACTGCTACTCACTCCCTATGGCCCTCCCCCAGTGGTAATAAATATAAAACAAAATAAAATGGCTTTTGATGAGCTGAATGTGGTAGCTCACACTGTAATTTTAGCACTCCGGAGGCTGAACAGTCGGTTCACAAGTTCAAGGCTAGTCTAAGCTAGGGAGGGGGGCTATTTTTGCTCAGCTTGTCATGTCATTTCAGTTCCCATAGTGACAGACAGTGTGCTATGGTAACTTGATTAAGGCTGGGACCTAGAAGCCCCTCCCCTGTTGGGTTGGAGCTGGCAGAAACTGGTTGAGCAGAGGAAGTTAGGTGAGGGAGCCAGAGCCAGGCAGAGGAGCCCTATGGTTCCCAGTTCCCTCCAGCTCTCGCGGGCTCTTCTCCCAGCCCCTGCTGCTGGCTGACTCCCTGCAGCCTTAGCCACTGGCCTGGCTGGCTCTCGGCTCTCATTGAGCTCCACCTTCCTGGTGGCTGGATACACATAGCTTTGGGAATTTTCCTGCAAGCTCTGATTTGTCCAGCTGCACACATGTTTTTGCAATAGTGGCTAGGGACTGCTCTTTAGACAGACAGTCAGTACTGGAAGCACGCCCCCCATCTGGGGCTGGCTCTGTCTCCTGGTCTCCATCCTGACAGTCCTTACAGACATTCTCTTACTTTACATGAAAAGAAAATAATTGTTCTGGTTAGTAGGGTGGGTTCCCTCCTGATAGTTAGAGTCTATGTATCCCGTGTGTTTGATTTCCACACAGAAAATAAGGAAAGGGGATTATTAAATGAGCTCTATACATGGATCAAAGTGGGTAAAGGAATGAAAAAGGAATAACTGGGGGGAAATCACATCCTTTCACCGTGTTCTTATGAACTAAAAAGATGGAAGTGGGGAGAAATTGGTGGTGGAGCCATTTTGCAGACTGAGCATTTTCATGGCATTTTGCCATGAGCTCCTTAGGTCAGAGCCAAAGAAAACACCCTGTCATGTCTATGTCCTGTAAGTATCCACTGAGTTGAAAGAGAAGGGAGTGGGTCTCACCTAGGAAATCCAATTCTTGAAGCATCAAGCGTGAAGTTACATGGTTGTGGGGATGAAGATTCATAAACATTAAAAAACCCACCTGGAAACAAGCAAACAAACAAACAAAATCCACCTGGATACGGCTGCAATATAGCCAGGGTTTTGGGGTTAGATAAATATATCAGCAACCCTTCCCGTTCTCATCCTAATACCCTGGCTTTGCAGCAGGAAAAGGAACCATTTCTCAAGTTTCCAATAGAAAAGAATGTTGACGCTGAATCTGCGTGTGTGTGCGCACGCGCACACACATTTGTAAGTGGGGCCCTCTGCCTTCACCTTATTTTCTGAGACAGGGTTTCTTATTAAACCTGGAACTCTCAGCGGTGGTGGTGCACACCTTAATCCCAGCACTCGGGAGGCAGAATCAGGTGAATCTCTGTGAGTTCGAGGCCAGCCTGGTCTACAGAGCAAGTTCCAGGACAGGCTCCAAAACTACAGAGAAATCCTGTCTGGAAAAACCAAAAAAAAAAAAAAAAAACAAACAAACAAAAAAACCCTGGAACTCTCTCTCTTTTGGCTGGGCAGTGAGACCTGAGATTTCTCTGTCTCCCTGTTAGCCTCCCATCTCCACCTCACTGCCTCACTGATTTTTTATTTTGCTTGGTTGGTTTTTTTTTTTTTGTTTTTGTTTTTGATTTTTGAGACAGGGTTTCTCTGCGTAGCCCTGGCTGTTCTGGAACTTGCTCTGTAGGCCAGGCTGGCCTCGAACTCACGGAGATCTGCCTGCCTCTGCTTCTGCCTTCCGAGTGCTGGAACTGAAGGTGTATGCTACCACCACCTAGCCTCACTAGGTTTTTATGTGGCTGCTGAGGATCTGAACTCAGATCCCTATGTTTACACAGCAAGCACTTTGCCCACGGAGCCTTCTCCCCAGCTCAGCATCAAACCCTTTTCATAGGGACTTGGATGTAAATGTCCCATGGCCTTTGTTCTTTCAGGTTCAGACTTGTTCATCTCCCCCTTGCATCCACACACAGGGAGATTTTACACCCAGTTAAAGCATGCCTTCCTCAGGTGACTGGCCACATTATCAAATAAGAGGTGACAGACTTTGCCAATTTTCTTCCCTTACTCTGAATTAATAAGCCTGGCTCACAGAGCAATAAAATTTCATTTCCATCAAGCAAATATAAATTACTTTCTCCTTGACTGATTTTTAGAGATATTTTAGTTCTTGTGTCTAGAGCATCCACTTACTGCCTACAGAACTAGTTCACGCTGACAAGAGGGCAGAGTAGGAAATGCCCACATGCCCATTCTCTGCAGGGAAGCTTCTCTTCTGTTATGGGTCACATGAACACACATATGAAGGTACCTATGCAGATGAGATAAGCGCTAGCTCATCCTCAAGGCCCCAGATAAGAGATCTTGCACTGGGCGTGGTGGTACATGGCCATGACTCCAGCACTCTGGAGGCTGAGAGAGTTCAAAGCCAGCCTTTTACAGAGTGAGAGTGACAACTTCCAAAAGAAAAAAAAAAGAAGGAAGCCAGGGCTAGAGATGGCTCTCTTACAGAGGACCTGAGTTCAGAGCAGAGCACCCATGTTAGGTGACTTCTAACCATCTGTAACTCTAACTCCAGATCCTACACCCTCCTCTTGCCTCCATGGGCACCTGCACACACACACACACACACACACACACACACACACACACACAGAGTAGCAAAATTACAGTTATGAAGTAGTAATGAAAATAATGTTATGGTTGGGGGTCACCACCACATGAGGAAGTGTATGAAAGAGTCACAACACAGGAAAGTTGTTTTAGATCTTGTCTGTGGGGGATAGTCTTGACTACATAAATCAATGTAGGAAAATCCAGCCCACTGTGGGAAACACCATTCCTTGGGCCTGGGTCCTGACCTGTATGAGAGTAAAGAAAGTGAGCTGGGAAGTACGCACGTATGCATTCAGTCTTTCTGCTCTGGGCTGCAGATGTGCTGTGGCCAGCCACTTCAAATTCCTGCCACCTTTACTTCCTTGAAGGTGGATTGAAACCTAAAATTGTGAGTTCAAACAAAACAAAACAAGCAAACAAAACCCAAAAAAACTTTCCTTCCCTAAGTCACTTTTTTTCCCAGGGTATTTTATCACAACAACAGAACTGAAATTAGGACAGTTAACCTCTGTCCTCCATAAGCACACGCCCCGGCCCCCAATACACAAACATTTACACAGAAAAAGAAAAGAAAGAGAAGGAAGTTATCTTTTCATACCTTGGTGCCCCAAGAGAGCCAAACTCCTGTCTCTGTGCACAATTTCACCTACTCCAAAACCCACCTCTTGAGAGCTTTAACAGGTGTCAAGGATCCCGGACTCGCTAGTTAGGAAAACAGACGCCTGTTGTCTCACACTTCCAGAGTCTAGACAATAAGATCAGGACTTCCATGGGCCAAGCTCGTCCTGGTTTGTGGCGATTGCTAGCAACCATTGGTGGTACTTTGGAGGGTCCTCCACCGCATCTGTCCCTTTGTTATTATCTCTAACTTTATGCCTGTGTCTTTGGTCTGTATCAAATCTCTCTCTTCTTACAAGAATATTTGTCACTGGAACTTAAGTACCTTCCAGATAATGCAGGATGCTGTTAACTTAATGACAACTGTAAAGATCCTTTTAATATATAAGGTCACATGTGACGAGGACCAGGACACATCTTTTGGAGACTGCCATTCAACCAACTAAAAAGTTTCAGCTTCCTGGATGCGGAATGTCTTTGTTTGATTGGTTGGTTTGTGTGTGTGTGTGTGTGTGTGTGTGTGTGTGTGTGTGTGTGGTTTGTTTGTTTGTTTGTCTTTGTTTTATTTCACCTTCCTTTCTTTCTTTCTTTCTTTCTTTATTATATTATGTGTATAGCATTCCTTCCACGTGTGCCTGCAAGCCAGAAGGGGGCTCCAGGTCTCATTACAGATGGTTGTGAGCCACCATGTGGTTGCTGGGAATTGAACTCAGGACCTCTGGAAGAGCAGTCAGTGCTCTTAACCTCTGAGCCATCTCTCCAGCCCCCTCCCTTTCATTTCTTTATTTATTTTTGAGACAGAGTCTTTCTAGGCAGCCCAGGCTACCCTCATATTATAATTCTCAAGAGCTGTGCCTCCCAAGAGCTATGTACGCACCATCCACTCCTAACTTACCTCTTTGGGGACTTTGGATTTTTGAGATTTTGAGTATGATATATGTCTGTGTACACACATTCATGTGTGTGTGGTGCATACATGCCATGCTGCACATGTAGAGGTCAGAGGACAGTCACTGGGCATCAGTCCTCACTTTCTGCCTTGTTTCAAATAGAGGGTCTCTCCCTCCCTCCCCTTCTCGTTTTTCCAGACAAGGTTTCTCTGTGTAGTCTTGGCTGTCCTGGAACTCGCTTTGTGGACTAGGCTGACCTCAAACTCACAGAGATCCACCTGCCTCTGCCTCCCAAGTGCATGCATCACCACCGCTCAACTTGGTTTATTTTTAACAGTGTATTTCATTTTGTCTTATGTGTTTATCTTTGTGCTTTGCCTGCATGTATGTCTGTATGAGAGGGTTGGATTCCCTGACAGCTACTCCATGTTATTTTTATTGCTTCATTTGTGTGTATCTGTGTGTGCCCACATTTGTATGCACAGACGAGTGTGTTTGTATTTGTCTGGGTGTACATGCACAAATGTGTGTAGATGTCAGAAGGCTACCTCGAGTATCATTCCATCTGCCTTGTTTCTTTGAGATAATATCTCTTCTTGAGTTCCTAATTAGGAGAATGTCTGTCCTTGGGCTTCCTAATTAGGCCAATCACCAGTAGGCCAGGCTGGCTGGCACTGGGTCCCAGCAACTCTCCTGTTTCTGCTTCTCCAGTTCTGGAATCGCAAATGCACACTAGCATGTCTGGCTTTGTATGTGCAGGGATTTCACAAGGCAAGCACTTCACGCCCCGTTTTTCTAAGAACCACGGCACTGCAAGCATTGACATTGCCTACAGCTTTCAAGAACAACCCCAATGTTCTGTGTGTCACTCAAGAATCCCTTTCAAGGGCGTCATCCACAGTTCCTTCTCAGTTCTGCAGTTTCCACATCTGTCCTTCCATTCTTCTCTAGAGTCTTCTAGCCAAGTTACTCAAATGTATGCCTGTATCTGTATCACCCTCCTCCCACAAAGCCCTCTATGGTGGGGTACCAGAACCCACTCTTTTGGAGGGGAAGATCTTTGACAAGTTTATACTTTCAGGATTTTGTTTTGTTTTGCTTTTGTTTCCCAAGACAGGGTTTCTTTGTGTAGCTCTGGCTGTCCTGGAACTCGTTCTGTAGACCAGGCTGGTCTCGAACTCAGAGATCCACCTGTCTCTGCCTCCCAAGTGTTGGGATTAAAGGCGTACGCCATCACCTGGCCCAGGTTGATTCTTTAAAACTTGTTCTAGTGAGGTGAAGTTTCACATTATAGAAAGTGAGCCACGATAATGAGTGTGATAGCATTTAGCTGATCAGTGTTTGTCAAGGTCCAGCTATGTTCTAGCATGTGTCAATAGTTCATTCCCTTTATGCCTGAATAATATGCCAGTGGATGGCTACGGCATATTTTCTTTATCCTTTCGTCAGTTTAGTTCCCACTATTCCCTATAGCAGCACTCCATTCATTAGTTTCACAAGTATCTCCTAGATCATGGATGTAGGGGGCGAATGAAGTCCTTAGTGAATGTGTATTGTTTTTCATGAACATAAGTATATCAAGGATCCCAAAGCCTCAGACACATGTGAATGGCAAAGTCTTCCCTGAGTGAGGCTCAGAGGGCTGGCAAAGCCCTTCTCTGGTCCCTGTGTGGGTGCTAATAGTGTATACAGAAAATGTCCACCGTACCGTTCTCTGGAATTACTACAGCCTGAGACTGCGCCCTGATAGAGACTGCTCCTAATGAGATAGCTAAACCTGCCTCCTTGTTCAGCTTTATTCCATAACTCTGCCTCTATGCTCAACATATATGTGTATATAAAAATATATATTATATATAATGTATATATATATGTATGTATGTATATAACAAAGAAGTGCTGTGGCTTCTTCATCAGAGAGCTCAGACTACCCATCCTGGTTTTTCTGCATGTGTGTCCATGTGTTTGTCTGTCCTTTCTTCATTCTCTCATTGCCTGGACCTAAACTATACATGGCAGATGACCACATATTGAACAGGGTTCAAGGAGCTGGCATTATATTTATCAAAGCACTTCAAGCCAGGCAGTGGTGGCGCACGCCTTTAATCCCAGCACTTGGGAGGCAGAGGCAGGTGGATCTCTGTGAGTTTGAGGCCAGCCTGGTCTACAGAGCTAGTTCTAGGACAGCCAGGACAGTTACACAGAGAAACCCTGTCTCCAAAAACCAAACCAAACAAACAAAAAAAAATCCCAAAAGTTCATAAGTCCCTGCCTTCATGAAATACAACCTGGTAGGATAGACAGATTATAAATAAGACAAATGACTAACATATATGGAATGCTAGACAAAGGTGCTCAGGAGAAAAACATAAATCAGGAAAGAAGCCTTGGAAAGAAAACGGAACTTCGTAGGGTTCACTAGACATTTTCCACTCCTTTCCTTCTTTTTCCCTTCCCTCCTTTCTTTTTTTTTTTTTTGGTTTTTCGAGACAGGGTTTCTCTGTAGCTTTGGAGCCTACCCTGGAACTAGCTCTGTAGACCAGGCTGGTCTCGAACTCACAGAGATCCGCCTGCCTCTGCCTCCCGAGTGCTGGGATTAAAGGCGTGCGCCACCATTCTTTTGAGATGAGGTCTTGTTATGTAGCCCAAGTTTACCTGCCACTCACGCTATAGCTCAGGTTGGTCTTGAACTTATGGCACTCTTCCTGCTTCAGCCTCTAGAGTGCTGGATTTACAGATATTTGCCACCATAACTAAATCATTTTCCACTTCTTGATCTAGATACTAAACTATGGGAACATATAATTAGTTTGTGTAAACTCAGCCAAGTATACACTTAAGAATTATTCATGTTTCTGTAGATATGTTACACTTCAATACAACGTTGAGGTTTTTTTGTTTGTTTGTTTTGTTGCTTGGTTTCTTTTTCTTTTCTTTCTTTCTCTCTCTCTCTCTCTCTTTTTTTTTTTTGAGGCAGAATTTCTCTGTGTAGCCCTGACTGTCCTGGAACTTGATCTGTAGACCAGGTTGGCCTTGAACAGAGATCCACCTGCCTCTGCCTCCCAAGTGCTGGGATTAAGGGCATGGGCCTGTAGTCGAATTTTTCTTTGGGCTGCCATCTCACAAATAACACATGGAGACTTAATAATTCTAAAAGCTTGGCATTAGTTTAGGCTTGTTTTAAACTAGCTCTTATAATGTAAATTAATCCATTTCTATTAATCTTCATTCTGCCACATAGCACCCATCCTGTTCTTCAGTGTCTCATTGCAATCCTCTAGCATGCCTAGATTCCTCCTCCTACTGTCTCTCTCTGCCCTGAAGTCCCACCTATACATCCTGCTTAGCTATTGGCTGTTCAGCTTTTTATTACATTAATCACAGCACTACACCTTCACACAGTGTACACATACCCCACAACATTGACAATTTCTCAGAAAATTAGGAAATGACCTACCTCAAGACCCAGTAATTCCACTTTTGGGTATATACCCAAAGGATGCTCAATTGTGCCACAAAGACATGTGCTCAACTATGTTCATAGCAGCATTGTTTGTCATAGCCAGAACCTGAAAACAACCTAAATGCCACCCGACCAAAGGATGGATAATAAAAATGTGGTACATTTACACAATGGAGTACTACACAGCAGAAAAAAAAACGACATCTTGAAATTTGCAGGCAAATGGATGGAGCTAGAAAACATATTGAGTGAGGTAACCCAGACCCAGAAAGACAAATATCATATGTACTCACTCATAAGTGGCTTTTAGACATAAAGCAAAGAAAACTAGCCTACAAATTACAATCCCAGAGGACCCTAAGAGAAACATACATGGATCTAATCTACATAGGAAGTAGAAAAAGACGATCTCCTGAGTAAATTGGGAGCATGGGGACCATGGGAAAGGGCTAAAGGGGAGGGAAGAGGAAGTGATAGGTGTTGTAGGAGCTGTGGTGGGCTGCTTTTCCGCCCAGCTATGCACGGCTAGCTTTACCTGAAATAATTACACGGAAATTGTATTCTTTTAAACACTGCCTGGCCCATTAGTTATAACCTCTTATTGGCTAGTTCTTACATATTGATCTAACCCATTTCTAATATCCCTGTAACACCACGAGGTGTGGCTTACCAGGAAAGATCTTATCCTGCGTCTGTGTCCAGTGGGAGAATCATGACGACTACCTGACTTGGCTTCTTTCTCCCAGCATTCTGTTCTGTTTACTCCACCTGCCTAATTTTCTGTCCTATTAAAGGGCCAAGGCAGTTTCTTTATTTAACCAATGAAATCAACATAAAACAGAAGATTCCCACATCAGATAGGAGTGGAGAAAAATATATAGCTCAATAAAACAATAAAAAACAACATAGGGCACAACCACCTAATGTATACAAAGTTTATTAAGACAATGTATTTCCTTTACAAAGGCAGCTTAGAGGATGGAGAGATGCTCAGCCAGTAAGAATATGTCCTGCTCTTGCAGGGGACTCCAGTTTGGTTCCCAGTATCCAAGCTTGGTGCCTCACAACTGCCTGCCTGCAAATTCCAGTTCTAGGGGATCTGACACCCTTTTGGCCTCTTTGAGTACCTATACAAATATGGCATATGCTCACACAGATGCATGAGCATACACATTATTCAAGGAATAAAAATTACCCTCCCTCCATTTAAAGGCAGTTTAGGAGAAGGAGCTGAGGCCCCAACAATCATGGTGCCTGATTTCAGTCTCCAGTACCTCAAAGCAAAAGAGGGGTCTGAGAAGGCAGCTCAGTCCCTAAGGAGTGTATTGTGCAAGCATGAGGACCTGAGGTTGAGCCAGGCAACCCTGTGACAAAGTCAGGTGTGGTGGGCATGCTAAGCCCAGTGCTGGGGAGCAGAGACAAGGGGTGTCACTAGTCAGCCAGTCTAGACTAACTGGAGAGTTCTCAACGAAACAAAAGACCCTGTCTCGAAAAATAAAGTGGCTGACCCCTGAGGAACAACATGGAGTTTCTCATCTGTCCTCTCTGTGCACACATATGCACACACAGAAAGGCAGAGGCAGTGTATTGCTAACCTCATTGCTGACTCTAAATTAACAGTGCCGAAGTAGGTGATTTGACATCCTTAGGGTCCAACTGAGTCCCTGACCCTGTTTGGGAGTGATTTTAGGGTGGCACCAAAGGATAATGTTGGTTTCTGCACTCTATTCATTTATGTCCTTATGTTTCTGGATCATTCTAGCATTCTCTGGCTAAACATATCTGTTAGCAGAGTTGACAGTGACTATGTAGGCAATTCTAGTTTGCTACCCTATTTCTGTTCAAAGACATTTTCACCATTGCCGTGAGTCCAGTTTGGTGGTATGGTTTTGTTGTTGTTGTTGTTTGTTTTTTATGGTGATCTTACTAAAAACAAACATTTTATTTTTAGGGTAGAATGACAATAGAATAACAGAACTGGAGGAGGACCAGCAGCAGGCTTTAATGAAAGGCAATTATATTAAGAGAGGAAGGGGCTACCGTTGGGTACCAATTAAAGAAGACAGCTGAGCTTCTCTTGGAGTTTTGTCTGGTACAACTTGGTTAAATCAAGTAGTCCCTAGCAGGCAGCCAGAAAGTGTTAAATTGTGCTGATGTGGGAGAAATATGAATGGAAAAAACTAGTATCTTTAAGTAGGTATCCTGGTTTGCTTTCCATTGCGATAATAAACAGCATGACCAAAAGTCATTTGGGAAGGAAGGAGTTTATTACAGTCCCTCAGCAAGGGCACTCAGGGCAGGAACCTGGAGGCAGAAACTGAAGCAGAGGCCATGGAGGAGTGCTGCTTACTGGCTTACTCTCCATAGCTTACTTTATGCATCCCAGGTCCACCTGCTCAGAAATGGCACCACCCACAATGGGCAGGGCCTGGACCTTCCCCCATCAATCACGAATCAAGAAAATGCCCTGTAGATTTGCCTACATGCCAATCTGATGGAGGAATTTTCTCAATTGAGATTTCTTCTTCCTTAAGGACCCCAGTTTGTATCAAGTTGACAAAAAAAAAAACCTAACTAGATCAGGGGGACTCATAAGTCCCGTGTGTATATAACACTTCAGAATTATTTGGGGCAAATTCTGCAGCCTTAGACAAGAGGTAACTCGATTTACCCACACTGCAGGTTAAACACTTTGTGAATCATTTTTTGTACCCATTTCTTCTGATTAAAACATTTTCTCTTGGACAGAGGAGACAGACTCATATGACTCAGGAAGCTAAAGAAACTTACAAGGCTAAGGAAACTTAGAAAGTTCTAAGAATCATAAGCCTGTATCCCCAGATTCTAGAAGCAATTAACATAAATTACCGTCATTTTTCCATGCTTATCATCAGTCGCGAAGTACTAAGTCTCTATGTTTTCTTCCTGGCTTCAAAGAAAATTTAAAAAGATATATTTTTGTCAGCATTTCTACCTGCCCGGAGAAATAGAGATGTTTTCAGGCCTGGAACAAGGACATGTTACTGGAAAAAGCAATTAACAATTGTTGGTAGTGTTATCTGTAAGTTGTGCAGGGTGGACTCTAGCTTTCATGAGTCATCACCATAATGTGGTGGGCTTTTTGGTGACACAGCTGCCCCCAAGTCACCCTTGCTCCTATAAGTTACCCTAATAAAATGTATCCACTAAGCTAGACTGAACCGTTTCCTGGGTCTGCTGTCTGTCCACACTGTCTAGACTGAACAGATGTTTGCTCACATTGCCCCAGGAAAAGCCATAGAACAAAAGATAACAAATATATGGACTAAAAGGCTATTGGGCAATAGAGTACAAACACACTCTCAAGAATGCTAGTTGAAATCCCAGAACACAGGAGGCTAACCTGGGCTACACAGCAAAATCCTATCTTAAAAAAAAGATAGAAGGGGAAGGAAGGAAGGGAGGGAGGGAGGAAGGGAGGGAGGGAGGGAAAGAAAATGATATTTGAGAAGAAAAAGAAAAATATATTAGTCAGTGTCTCATTTCTGTGGCAAAATATCAGGGAGAATCAACTTAGGAAGAGGGAAGTTTATTTTGGAACAGTATGGTTGTTTGGTCCTGTTACTTTGGGCCTGAGGTGATAGAGGAAGTCTGTTTATCTCAAAAAAGAGAGAGCCCACCATCCCAAAATTTCCTTCAAGGTCATCTTCTCAGTGACCTTTCTCCCATTGGGTGCTACTTCTTCCAGGCTCTGCTATGTGAATGGACAGTTAAAAGGAATACTCGGGTTAAACTGGCCAGGTCAGGAACACTGGGGAGATGAAACAAGAGGGCTTGAAGCTGGATAAGAAGTAAAGGGCTATAAGAAAGATAGTCGTGCTGGCAGACTCTGACTCCAACTCCTTACATCCCCGACGCCTGAGAAACACATGCAGCTGATTGTAACAGACTTAATTATGGTAAGAACAGCTTTTAAAATGCTCCCATATATCCCAAACTAGGGGACCTGTAGACAACAAGTTAAGAGCTAACCAAGAAAGACTGCAGCTATATCTTGGTAGATATGACAGGAGTTAATTCCCCACCCGGGTCAAACTACAAGATGGTCATGTATCCATGAGAACCAAGACAGCCCAGTCTAATGAACAGCTAGCAGACCCAGGCAAGGGCTAACAGAAGCAACACCTGTGTGGTCAGAGGGTTGCAACGCCAGCCGGGACTAAAGGTCAGCAGCCAGGCCAAGCTAACAAAGTAGAAGTCAGAGAAGTATGGCGGGGGAGGCTTCAGCTACCCCCTAACTGAGCAAGCAGTACAGGTACAATGTGTAACATCTTCCTGGCTGGGCCAGGGAGACAAAACAGAATGTGTGGGCCCTCCATTGGCTTAGAGAATTTGATCTCCCTATAAACTCCCTTGATCTTTGTACAGTTTCCGCCATAACTCCTGTGAAAATCCATAGCAACCCACTCAGGTGCACACACTACAGAAGCTGCGTGGGTTTTCCACCTCGGGACTCCTCCCAACATTCTTGGGACTTTCTTCCACCTTTCTTAGCTCCTGAAGAGAAGCTTTCTTTTGCTTTGCTTTGCCCATGAATAGCCACATCTTTAACTGTGACCAATGTGAGACCATGAATTGAAGAGCCATTGTCTCAGGTTGATGTTTGGTAAACATTGGGTGTCTAGCACCCTAAGTCCCTAGGTCATGCACATCTAGGGTGAGAAAGGTCCCGTTGCTCTCAAAGCAGTATGTATCACAGGCTGGAGAACAAGCCTTTGATGCATGGGCCTTTGGGGGCCACTCTAGATCTAAACTGTCGTAGAGAACTTGTCCTAGGAAAGCTAGAACCAGGGGCGAGGGAGATGGCTCAGCTGATGAAACAACCGGACTGCCAAGCAATGTCGAGGACCTGAGTTCAGATCTCCAACACCCACGTAAAGAGCCAGGCATGGCAGACTGTACTTGTAATCCTAGCGCTGGGGAGGCAGAGGCAGGAGGATTCCTAGGGCTCGCTGGCCAGCCAGCCTAGACTAATTGTCAAGCTCCCAGTTCAGTGAGAGACCATGTCTCAAAAAACAAGGTTGAGAAAGAGAGAGGAAGATATTCAGGTATTTACCACCACACTCACATACAGACACATGCAAATAAACGCGCGCGCACACACACACGCATGCACGCAGTCAGAACTAGTGGGAACATTTATTAATGCAGATAGAAAGAAGCCAGGTGGCAGTGGCGCATGCCTTTAATCCTAGCACTCAGGAGGCAAAGACAGGCGGATCTCTGAGTTAGTTTCAGGACAGCTAGGGCTATTACATAGAAACCCTGCCTCAAAAACAAAAAATAAAAACCAGGAAGGAAGTTGCAAAAAGAGGTGGGTGAGATTTAGTTAAGAAAAGCCATCACAAACACACTGACATTTCACCGAGATGCTCACAGAATCTGCTAGGCCAGGTACCATACAAGGCCACCAAAAGTAATTACAGTCTGGTGGGTTGTCTTGAGTCACAAGCTTTAAGAGTGAGTCAGGTTGCTTGAGGGGAAAACAGACCAGAAATGAAAAAAGACTGACGCACATCTTAGTTGTTCAAAGTTCGTACAATGCACAAACCAAGAAGATAGTCCTTATATCCCAGGCATCTTCACCGTTTGGTATAGCCAGTGTGCCAGTAACCAAAACACAGCAGCTGGTGTCCTGAATGAGACTGTGGGGCCACAGCTGACTAGACTAGTCCCAACCCTAGTGTGTGGGCCTGTTACCTCAGCAACTGGAAGGCGGAAGCAGGAGGATTGGGAGTTCAAGGCCATCCTGAGCCACACAACAAAACCTTGTTTACAATAAAAAAACAGAAAGCGTGGCTCTTCATTTCTTCAGGCCTTGTGAGAACAAAGAGGCTGCCACCCAAGACCTTTGTCTAAAACCCACACTCCTAAAAAGATTCTTTGCTTGGATACTCTGTAATTTTATTGTGTTTTGAATTTGTAAGCCATGAACTTAAACAGAAGGGAAAGCTGAAGGTAAATAGTCGATGGTTTTCCTACAGGGTTCTTGTTTTGTTTTGGGTTTGTTTTGCTTTGCCTTGCTCTTAAGACAGTATCTCATGTTTCTCAGGTTGTTTTCAAAGTCTCATGTTGCCAAGGATGACCTCAAACTCCTTATCCTCCTGCCTCCACCTTTGAATGTTTGTATTACAGACACGTGTATGGTGCCATACTGGGTTTATGCAGTGCCGGGGACAGAACCCAGAGCGGGGGCCCTACAGCATTTACTGAATCCATCGCACTGCAGGCTAGGCAAGCACTTCGCCAACTGAACCACAGGCATTTCCTCACCCACTAGGCTTTAGTTACATAATCACAGTAAGATGCTTTGCATCCACATAGTACTTTGGTATGTTTGGCTGCTTGAAATAGGGTCTCACTATGTAGACCAGGCCGACCTCGAACCCACAGAGATCTACCTGCCTCTGCCTCCCGTGTGCGAGGATTAAAAATGTGCACTACCATGCCTGGATACTTTCTTCTGAAATCAGAAGAGCTGGCCTCCAGGACCCTGGTGCGTTCCCACACCTCCACAATCTACACTTCCTTCTCATCTGTACTACTCTCCAATCACCTTAGCCCTTCACTCCGGCATCACCAAACTCTTCCCAGCCCCAAGTCCTTTGCACTTCCTGTTTCCCAAGCCCCAAAGTAAAACTTTGGAAGAACTTTCCAGCTTGTCTTCCATAGCCAGCCTTGTTCTCCAGGCTCCTTTGAAAGGCGTCTTATACATATCACCTTTTTCTTGACCATGGAGCTAAAGTACTGGCCATCCCACTCCCACATATATCCTGCCTTCCTACCACAAGATCTCTCTTCTTTTCTTCAGGACAACTACCATAGCTGGAATTAGTCTTGATGAGCATCAGGACCCCCTGGTGCTTAACCCCTGTCTTAGTTTACTTTGTATCGCTGTGATAAAACATCCAGAGCAAAAACCACTTAGGAAAGAAAAGTGTTTCTTTGGCTTCCACTTCCACAAGCAGCGCATCATGGAGGAAGGGCAGGGCAGGATCCTGGAGGCAGAAACCGAAGCACAGACTGTGGGAGAATGCTGCTTACTCCCTGTGTTTTCCTTGCTCAGCTTGCTTTCTTTTACACCCCAAGACTGTTGTGATCCAGCTGCCCTCACTCCCCCTGACTGACAGCAGAACTTCCTTGTGGTCTGTAATTGACAAGGATGTTTGTGTTCTTTCTGGCTGGTCGGGTCTCCACAGAAGGAGTAGAGGTATAAAAGGTTGCTGGGCAAAATAAAGGTTGCTGTTCTTCCACCTGAAAAGAATCCTCCGTGTCTCAATCCCGGCACCCCCTGCCAGTCTTGGCATCCAGGCTGCACTGGCTGCAGCACAAGACCACATACCCAGGGTTGGTACCATCCACATTGGGCTGGACCCTCCCACATTAATCCAAAAAATGTCCCAACAGACTTTCCTACAGGCCAATCTTATATGGAGACATTTTCTTAATTGAAGTTTCCCTTCCCAGATGACCTGAGCTTTTGTCAATTTGACAAACAAAAAACTACCTAGGAAGAACCCCAAGCCTCCTGTACCACAGAGTGGGCCCACGATAACTGTTTTGCTTATCACTAAACTTGTGTGCTACAGTTAGATTCAGTCGATGTCACATGGTGAAGAATCTGAAAATGCAGATGGGGGGGACTGGGAGGAAATGATCAGAGGTAGTGGAGTCACGGACACAGAACAAGAAGCATCTACATGGACTCTGGGTGTGACCGCCCTCATTCACTCATTCATCCATTCATTCAACAAACACCTGCATAACTACGGTGCTCAGCCTCGGGGAACATGATGGCATGGAGGAGAGAATATCCACACAGGAGCCATGGTGCCCGGAGGAAAAGGGTTGGCAGAAATGGCACTAGAGACCGAGAGAGAGAAAGAAGTGGGTTCTGTTGGGGAAAGGCAGAATAGGCTCCTCGGAGGACCTAGTATTTGAGCTCTGACTTGAAAACTGCCCAAGAGTTCACCCAATGGTAGAGCGAGGCCGAGCATTGTAAACAATTGGAGCAGAAATCCATGGATTGCTCCTTTCTTTTTCTTTGCAAAAAGGAAGATGGGTGTTCATCCTACTATTCAGCCAAGTTGGCTTACCACACCCCACAGTGTCTTCAGCACCACCGCACCCCACAGTCCATGTAAACCACAAGCTTTTTATTTTTTAGTTTATTTATTTATATATTTGGGCTGTGAAGACTATTTCACAAATGAGGGTGCCAAATTCTATTAGAAAGTGGAATGGTTGGTCTTTATTGTTGAGTGCGTTGAGGATCATCTAGAAGACACACCTCTGGGCATGCCTGTGAGAACTTCTGGAGAGCTTTCCCCGAGAAGGGAAGAACCACCCTGACGTGGACAGCACCATGGGCTAGGGTTCTAGAAGGAATAAAATGATGCGCTGAGCACCAGCATTCACCTCTTTGACAGAAGCAAGCAGATCTCTGTGAGCTCCAGGTCACCCTTGACTAAGTTCGGGGTGGTGACTTGCTTCTTCCCACCCTTGCCTCCGCAGCTAGGGCTGCTCTCACTGCCATGCCTCTGCAGTCTGGATGAACTGTATCCTCCAACTGCGAACCGGAACAAACCCTCTGTCTGGAAGTTGCCTTTGTCAAGTATTCTGTCACAGCAGGGAGAAAAGTAGCTAATACAAGAGGTCAAGGATATTGCCACTTTTGTCACCTAGAAGCTATGCATCTAGGTATTTGACTTTGTTAATCGTTTGGAAAATGATATTAAATCCAAAGGTCTCAAACTTTTGAGCTCACAATTCTTTTATATATTTCAGATAATGTAAACATATCATACTTAGATTAATTATTATTTAGGAGCCCAAAGAACTTTATTTACATTGGTTTTATCTCTTATTTACCATGTACAATGATGAAAGTGCAACATTTTAGAACTTAATAGTTTACTTTGATATACTGGGTGTGATGGTAAATGACTTTAATCACAGAATGGAAGAGACAGAAGCAAGCAGATCTCTGTGAGCTCCAAGTCAGCCTGGACTGCATAGAGAGTTCCAATCCAGCCAGGGCTACATAGGAAAACCCCATCTGAAAAAAATTATTAATAGTAAAGTCTGGGAGTGTATCTTGGTTAGTAGAGTGTGCCAGCCTGGTCTACAAAGTAAGTTCCTGGATATCCAGGGCTGTTACACAGACAAACCCTGTCTTGAAAAAAAAACCCAGATGTGATGATCCATAGCTGTAATCCCAGCCTTCAGGGAGGATCAGCAATTCAAAACCATTCTAGGATAAATAGAGTATTTGAAGCCAGCTTAGGCTACGTAAACCTTGTCTCAAATTAAATAACAAAAGCATACATTAAAAATAATAACTATAGCATGAGTAACAGTTTATGATATTCCCCCAAAACAAAACAAAAAATCATGGAGAAAAATTGGGGCTGTACATGTGTATAAATCTCTTTCATTTGTGGCTTAGAAGATGGGTGGATCTTCACATCTTTATACTCAGTGTATTGGTTCCATTGCTTTAGTTGAAACATTCCTATTAATATCTAAGGAACATGCAGATAGTTGCGGGAAAAAGAGCATTCTTTAAACTTATTTGTATACTCCTACACTGCCGGGGATGGGAGCTATGGACTTTTTTTTTTAAGATTTATTTATTTTATTTTAGATGTATGAGTGTTTTCCTGCATGTATGTCTGTGCCCATAGAGGCCAGAAGAGGATCTCCTGAAACAGGATTTGTAGATGGTTGTGAGCTACCATGTGAGTGCTGAGAACTGAAGCCAGGTTTTTCGGCAAGAGCAAGGGCACTCCATCACTAAGCCATCTCTCCAGCTTGGAGCCAAGGCCTTGGAAACGCACTAGCTCTTCTTTGCCCTCACAGTCCCAGCTGGGGAAACACTGAATAACCCCTACAGGCAATCCATGGGCATTCTTTTCAGAAGGAAGTGAGAACATTTTAAAGGTTAATTGCAGTGTGGAATTTGAAACCTCACCGAGATACTTTTATATTGCTCCATTAAAATTTATCTTGTACTTTGAACAGATCTTTTTTCCGTCTACAATTTTGTAATATCATGCATGAGTCATTTCAAAAGCGATAGTTCAGGGGTTCCCTATATAGCCCTGGCTGTCCTGGAACTCTCTATATCAACCAGACTGGCTTGTCCTCGAACTCACAGAGATCCACTTGCCTCTGCCTGTCAAATGCTGAGATGAAAGTTGTGAGGCACCACACACAACTACACCAGTTCTGGAAAAGCACATTGTGAATATCATCACCCATCTCATCAGAAACAGTCTTTAAATATTGAGAGGATATTAAACTCATGGGAGTGGATACAAGATTTCTAAAACTGCATTTTTCTTTTGAAAGCTTGAATTTTATCATCAGCAACAACTACTGTCAAATTATTTTCCTTGAACTGACAGGCTTGCTTAATTTTCAAGAAAATGACTGCCAAATACTGGTATCTGAATAATTAGAGTTTGCCTGTCAGTGGTTCTTACAAGTAAAAAAGTCATGCTTGACAAGAAAAGAGTCTGGGGACTAGAGAGATGGCACAGTGGTTAAGCGAACGCAGGTTCGATTCCCAGCACCTACACAGTGACTCACAATCATCTCTAACTCCAGAAGGTCTGAAGTCCTCTTCTGGCCTCTGAGGGCACCAGACATAGCCATGCATACAGCAAAACACCTATTCACATAAAAATGAATTAATTCTTTTTTTGAAAAAGAAAGAGAAGAGATTGGTTTGGCTCTCAGCTTTGATGACCTCACTATTGCTGTTCCTGTAGAGTTCATACCTCAGAATTCTCTACACAGTATTTTCTATTTTATTATACCAAAGTCATGTGCAGAAAGGTTCAGGAAACTACATCTTAGGTCTTGGGAGATGCTTCAGTGGGTAAAGTGCTTACTCCACAAGTGTAAGGACCGGAGTTCAGATCCCCAGGATTCACGTGGTAGCTGGACAGACATGGTAGCAGCCTACTATCCCAGCACTGGAGAGGTAGAGGCAGAAACCAGCCCAGAGCAAGTTGGCTGGTTAGACTAGCCAGAATTGGAAGGCTCCGAGTTCGCTGAAAAACACTGCCTCAGTAAAGAAAATTGAAAGCAATGGAAAAGACACCCAACGTCATGTTGGGGCCTCTAGACATGTGTACACATACATACAAACACATAAAACCTCATGCACATTTGGACATGTACATACAAGAACACATACACAAACACATACACAAAGAAAATATCATTCATCCTGGTAATGTCTATTCATAGGGTCCCCTATGTTAAAAATTTCTTAATCTCTGGAGAGATGGCTCAGTGGTTAAGAGCACAGACTGCTCTTCCAGAGGACCTGGATTCGATTTTCAGCACATATTGTCGTAGCTTACAACCATCTATAACTCTACGTCCATGGGATCGGATACCCTCTTCTGGTCCCCTCAGGGGACCAGGCACATACAACTGGCATGTGAACCAGAAAAGCACATGATTCAGACATACATACAGGCAAAACACCCATACACATAAAATATAAAATAATTTTTTTAAATATTTATTTATTATGTATAATTTATTTATTTATTTATTATGTATACAATATTCTGTCTGTATGCCTGAAGGCCAGAAGAGGGCGCCAGACCTCTTTACAGATGGTTGTGAGCCACCATGTGGTTGCTGGGAATTGAACTCAGGACCTTTGGAAGAGCAGGCAATGCTCTTAACTACTGAGCCATCTCTCCAGCCCCCATAAAATAATTTTTTGAGGGGGCTGAAGAGATGGCTCAAAGGTAAAGAGCACTGGCTGCTCTTCCAGAGGTTCTGAGTTCAATTCCCAGCAACCACATGATGGCTCACAGCCATTTGTAATAAGGTCTGGTGCCTTCTTATGGCATGAGGGAAAAAGGGTGTGAATTTGGGTGGCTTGGACCTACTGCATGTACTGGCTTTGTGGGAGCCTAGGCTGTTTGGGTGCTCACTTTCCTAGACCTGGATGGAGGGGGGAGGACCTTGGACTTCCCACAGGGCGGGGAACCCTGACTGCTCTTTGGGCTGGAGAGGGACAGGGAGGGGAGCAGGGGAGGGGGAGGGAAATGGGAGGCGGAGGCGGGGAGGAGGCAGAAATTTTTAATTAAAAAAATTAAATACTGCATATTATATAATTTCATATAGAAAATCATATTTTATACAGAAATTTTGTTATTCAGTATCCGTTGTACTTTTTATTAATAAAATTTATTCTTAGTAATAAAATAAATAAATAAATAATTTTTTGAAAGATAAAGGTTTACTTGAAATATTTTCTATTTGACTAGTCAACAACTCATTGCAAAAATCCATGTGCTTCATTTTGCTTTTGATATTTCAATTCTTTTATTACGTTCATTTATTGGCGTGTGTGCATATGCGTGTGTGTGTGTGTGTGTGTGTACCTTCATGGGTTTTATGGACTGGGTATGGTAGTCAGATTACAATTTGGGGAAGTTAGTTCTCTCCTTCTACCACATAGGTTCAAACTCAAACTCAAACTGCAGTCACCAGGCTTGGCAATAAGACCCTTTATTCCCTGAGCCGTCTCACCAGTCCCCTGTTTGTGACTTTCAAATATTGCACTCTAATCAGTTTATTATCATTTTATTTTTGGACTGTTTCATACATGTGTATAATATATTCGGTTAAGTTCCCCCCATTACTCTCTCTTGGCCCTCACTCCATGAAGCTAAAGTTCTTTGAAACTAGTCCCTTTCTGCTTGGCTTCCAGTTTTTGTGTGTGACCTGGAGTTTATTTAGAATTGCTGGCACAAGCATGGTAGAAGGTTATTTTTCAGCACTTGAGCCATTTACCAGTGGCTACTCCATTGAAAAATGCTTCCCTCTCCCCTAGGATCCATTAACTGTCAATAGCTTCTCTGAGAGGGATGTGGCCTCATGAGCACCTCCCTCATCCATGATGGACCTGGTCTTATGCAGGTTTTTTATTAAACATTCTGAAATAAAATATATTTGCATCATTTTCCCCGTTTGTCCCCCCAAGTCCTTCCATGTACCCCCCTTGCTTTCTCTCAAATTCATGGCCTCTGACTTCATCTTCTTTCACACACACCTGCTTAGTCCTTATAATGTTACTGTATGTATGATTTCAGGTCTGATCACTTGATGTATGTGGGCCTCTTCCCTAGGGGAGATGATTTTCTGCAGCTCTCAGCATTCCTTAGTTGCAAGTAGCTTTGTGTAGGGCCGGTGCCCTCTGATATTTCTCTTTCATATTAACATATCTGTTGGTGTTGTCCTTGCTCAGGTCTGGTTTAGGCAGCCATGTTGTTGTGACTGCATGGGTTTGGCTTCCCTGACATTTCTAGGAGACAGAATCTCGCAGCAGACATACAGCTCCTCTAGTTTACAATCGTCCTGCCCTCTCAGTGGTGGGGAGGTTTGCTGAGCCTTAGACTGAGGGAGTTGTAAACAGTTTTTAAAAGTTGTTGCTAAGTGAACAGACAAAGTTAGCAGTGAGTTCGATGTTGCCTGCATAATTCTTTAAAACTATGAACCAGATGCTCAAAATGTCCACGGTGAGCATAAATCACCTCCACCAGAGGATGCTCTTTTATACTCCAATCTTCCAGGATCCCTGTTGTGTTGTAGATGCATCACTTGGGGCTGGGCACCACACAATTGCTCATTCTCTGCATTTTGATTGCCTGTGGTTTTTCTGTAATGGTTTCTGTTGCAAAGATGCAGGCTGACAGCATCACTTCTCTGTGGGTGTAAGGATGAGTATCTGGAATGCAGTTCAAAGTAATGCTGGATTAAAGTGGCCGTTGTAAATTCTCCTTCAAGATCCATGGCCTCCCTGGCCCTGCGTATCCAGTGCCAGGCATGGTTTTCATTGTTGACTGCATCTTAAATCCAATTAGAGAGCTATTGGTTGTGCTCAGGATATGAGTGACAGATGCTGTTGAATCTTCAGAGTTAGTATTGGCCATTGTCATTCATGTGTCACAGCTGGATAGGGCTATTGGTTGCTTCCCTCACTTGGAAGCTTGCTTGCATGGCACCTTTTGTTTTCATGAAAGCTAGTCCTCAGGCCGAAGGCGTTCAGATCAGATCCAACTCAGATCTTCTGGGTCCTTCAAGGTCTGGAAGGCAATCAAGGGCAACAGCAATACCTTATAATGATTGGGCTTTCTTGGGCTTCACTGACCAACAACTACTAAGGGCTTTGCATGCCTAGCTATGGCTCTAGCGGGAAGGGAGCATTACAATGACAGGTGGGAAATTTCCATTTAAACTATATGGACATGTAATTTTAGGTACTTAGATAGTGACTCCTGACTTCTTCAGACATCCTTCCTGCTATTTCACCCTTCTCCCCTCCTTCCCTGTAGACATCTGAACAATTCTACTGCAACACTCCCCACTCCCAATTAATTACCCCACTCCCAGTTTTCCCCATTTTCCCCTTCAAATTACTTCCGCCTTGCTGTTCTCACAAACCTATATACCAAGCTCTTGTTGCTGGTGATGGGCTTTTGGGAGGGGGATCAACAAGGTCCCACTGTATAGCCTAGGATAACCTTGAATCCACAGATCCTCTGCATCTACTTCCTTAATGCTGGGATGAAAATGTAGCACCATGTCTGCCTTATGTGTTCTCCCTTCCTTAACTAAACTAGTAAATTCCTTCCTTTTATTCTTCTGCTTTGATTTTTTTGGTGCAAGCTTTAACATTCCAGCCCAGAGAATATTTCACAGTGATACACAGAAATAGTCTTTATTCCCCTTTATACTTAAATGGTATCCCATTGAATAGATGTATCAGAATTTGTTCAGCTGAGCCCGCAATGGGGAGGGAGTTTATTTCCGTTCTTTTACATCTATGCTGAATGCTGTAATATGTAGATTTGTGTTTCTATGTTTTCATAATGTAGCCTTGCAATAAATTCCTTAGAGAAAGAAATACCAACAGAAAAAGCCATGAACTTTTCACGTTTTCTAACCTGGAAGGAGAGAGAAGGTCTCAATGAAGCCTAAATTTGCATTTCTCTCTCTGTGAATAAGATTGAAGACTTTCTGCGTGGCTCAGAGCTATTTGCATTTCTTTGGCTTCAGCTTATTTCTCCTATTACATGACCATTTTCTAGGATTACTAGCCTTGTCAATTTTCAAAAATTTCTCATGTATCGGGGATAGTAACCATGATACAAGCTGGAACTGTTTTTCCCATTTTGTGATTTCTTTTGATCCTATTGCAAGCATTTCTGCATGCAATGGGTTATTTCAGTGCAACCAAGTTTATCAACTATTTTTTCCTTATTGCTTTTGCACTTTGAGTTGAGGCTGTAAATGTTTTATCCTGCCCCCAGGTTCTAGGGCGGGCACTCTCGCCGTCCACATGTGACCCTCAGATGAATAGCAAGGTATCCATCACCACTAGTCTGTTAGAAGCGCGGACTGTCCATCGCAGTGGAGTCTGCATTTTAAGGAGAACACACAGATGCTTAATTTTCCCTACAAAACTCAGGCCTGCTCCGGGGATGTAACTCAGTACTAGTGAGTCATTGGCTACTTGGTATTGGGGTGGGAACAAAATGAAATGAGATCAAGTGTTGGGTGTGGTGTGGCCCACACCTGTAACCCGAGCACTTGGGAGGCAGAGCAGGGGACTCTGTGAATTCAAGCTTATCCTATGGTATATAGTGAGACCTTGTCTCTGAGGAAAAACAAAAACATAGGTCGGTAGCAGAGCCCAGTAGCCTGGGCTCCACCTCCAACTACGGGCAAAAAAAGAAATAAGGCCAACCTGCATATAAGGTATAAAGGAAGACAGTCTAGATTGCTAGTATTATTAAATACAGATGTGGAACATTCTAGTGCAAAGCCCTTTAACAATATGTCTTATGCAGTCCCAGGATTACATGACTGATATATTAAACCATCCATTTTCAGAAACATTGGGGGGGGGGCAGCACTCATGAAAAATAGGCTCTGGTTATTTTCCAAATGAATAAATAGCACTATCTGCTGCTGTGAGGCTTTTCAATAGTCTCGTGACCATGGACTCTACAGAAAAGGAAAAAAAGAAACCTCTTTTAGGCTCCTGTAGTGCACAAGCCAATTCTGTTTCTCTCTACAAGCTGCAGAGACAGACACGTGACCTAAGCTAACTAAATGGGTGGGTAAAAAATTCCGTAGAAAGATTCCTGTCATGCCTTTTCTTCAAGCACCGTGGAGCTGTTTGTCAGTACTGTTCAGTTCTGCCAGAGGTGTTTGTTCCTCGGTCTCCTCTGCTGATAGGGTCCACAGAGCTTAATGTGAAGGCGCACACCTTAGGATCAAACCCTAACTCGGCTGCTTCCACCTGCATTTTGCATTGCCTTGGACGGTGAAGAGGTTCTGCAAGAATGAGTAATGCAGGGATCAGCTCTGATAATAGAGTGCTGCCAGTCATTTTGAATGCGTGGGCTAGGACGCAAGGCCACTCGGAGTTCCAAGCACTATGAGGAAAATGTGTAGCACAGGACTGAGCCTGCGGACGTGCAGGAACATGCTGGCACAGCTGATGGACGATTTCTTGCTCCTGCTCACTTTAGACTTTTCTAGCATTTCTAAGACGATATTCTTCAAATTCAACATGCCATTTTAGTCCCACATTTCTGATTTGGAGAAAGGTATGTTTAAAATACATGTAGGGAGCGCATGAAATGCCTCAGCAGATAAAGTGCTTGCTGTCAAACCTAACCATGTGAGTTTCATCCCCAGAACCCACGTGGTAAAAAAAAAAAACTCCAGTCCCACAAGTTGTGACACTCATGTGCCCCACCCCATATATATATTTATTCATATATATATATAAAACATAGCACTTATAAAAATAAGATTTAAAATTTTGATTTTGTTGTTTTAAAGTGTGTGTGTGTGTGTGTGTGTGTGTGTGTGTACACAGGAAGGGTGCCCTTGGAAGCCAGAGGCAACCAATTCCTTCTGGAGCAAGACTGTTATGAGCTTCCCAACCTATGTGCTGGGAATTAAAGTCAGGTCCTCTACAAGATTAGTATGTATTCCTAAATGCTGAGCCAGCTCTCCAAGACTCTAAGTAAGATACTTGGAAACATAAAACAAAATACATACAGGGGCTACAGCTGTAGTAGTTCAGTGGTTAAGCATGTGTTAACAGCACGAAATCCTGGACTCAATCCCCAGCACCATCCCCCAAGAAAACAAGTCAATCTATCATCAGTAAAAATATGTGTGGGCGGGGCTGGAGAGATGGCTCAGTGGTTAAGAGCATTGCCTGTTCTTCCAAAGGTCATGAGTTCAATTCCCAGCAACCACATGGTGGCTCACAACCATCTGTGGTGAGGTCTGGCGCCCTCTTCTGGCCTGTAGGCATACAGACAGAACATTGTATACTAAATAAATAAATAAATAAATAAATAAATAAATAAAATATGTATGGGCAAACACTTCACAGGCTATAAACCAGAGTATTTATTTTGGACATCATCATGGGGTTAGAGATCACATTTCTGCTTTATAGGATACTGGAAATATATTCTAGCAAATATAATATTCCAAACTATAAAGATTATTTAATGAGCTTCCATAAATAAAGGTAACAGCTTCATACAACTTCAGGAGATATGTGATCTAGCTCCCTGGCCAGCTTCAGCTGGCCTGGCAACCTATGCTGGCAGGAAACATTTCCATGAGCTGATTCCCTGCAGTTACAGAGACAACCTTCTGACACAGACAAAATATAGAGTGAAAATAATCATTTGTTAGATATTCTCAAAAATCTGCCTGTGGGAGTGTAAATTGGTAAGCTCCAGAGGTTAAATTTATAAAAGTTATCAAAAATATGGGGTCGGGGGGACGGCTCAGTCTGTATGAGCTTTTGCTGTACAGGCACGAGGACCTGAGTTCAGATCACGAGCATCTGTGTGAAAAGCCAGGCATGGCCAAAGGAAAATGTAGTTCTAATACTAGAAGAAGGCCTAAGGGATAGGAGGAGTACTGGGGCTTTTGGGCCAACTAGATGAAAAATTTCAAGTTCCGGGTTCCATGAAAGACCCTGTTTCAAGGAAATAAGGCAAGAAGAGAAAGGAGGGCATACGATGTCCTCCTTGGGCCTCTGCGCATGTGTAAACTGTGCACGCATGTGTTCACATACATATATACCACATAACCCCCAAATTACCAAATTCATAAACACACAAACCTTTTCACCAATTCTACCCAATTTCCTTAGAGAAATATTACAAAATTTTATGTATCTACAAGAAAACACAGAGCACTAAAGACTGGAAATGAACTGAATGTCCTTTCATGGGAGGCCACCTACCTAAATTATGGTCCAGTAATGAAGTAATCATAATTGCAAGTGGGGAACGCCTGAATAGCAGCATGGAAATATAGCCGGCATAAATTATCAACCAGAAAAACAATACTGTAAATTGACATTTATTTACTTGTTTGCTTGTTTGTTTGTTTTGAGACAGGGTCTCATGTAGCCCAGGCTAGCCTCAAACTCACTTTGTAGCCAAGGACAACCATGATTTTTTTTACCTGTGTGTGTGTAGTGTGTGTGTTTGCATGTTCACATGGAAGCCAGAGTCTGATAGTCTCTCCATTTTATTTACTGAAGTAGGCTTTTGCTGGGCTCAAAGCTCAAGGCTTCAGGGAGCCCTGGAGTCTTGGGGGGCATTTTCTGCCCTCTAAGTGAGAAACTCAACGTTCTGTTTCCATGTTTCTTCTCTTCCATGCTGACCACTTTGTTTTGCCCCAGCAGACTCTGTAGTGCCGTTGCTATGCTGGTTTCCATGTGGAGTCACACTTGCTGGGATGAAGTCTGCCTGGAGCAAGAGTACAAGGTGCAAGGAGCAGCTCAGCCCTTGTCAGTCTATCCCATTCCACGGCTTAAAACCGGACAGAGGCCTGAGAAAGCCTGTAACTCAGGGCTAGGAATGGAGCTCAGCAGGATATGGCTTGCTTCCCACACAGGAGCCAAGATTTGATCCCCAGCATGTAAAAGAAAAGAAAAACAGAAAAATAATGGGCATATCTTTTTTTTTCTTTTATATGCATTGGTGTTTTTTACCTGCATGTTTGTGTGAGGGCATCTAATTTGGGGAATCAACCTGGGTCCTATGGAAGGAAGTACAATCAGTGAGTGCTCTCAACCGCCGAGCCATCTCTCCATCCCTATGGGGATCTCTTATTGGAAGGCCTGCCTCCTCCTCTAAAATTTAGTCTGCTTGAACTTTTGTTTGAATAGTTGTAATCTGTTAATTGTTACTCATGGGCTTCATACACGTTTAAGGGAGGCTTGACATTTCAACTTTTGAAGTTTTTGTTTTATGTTTTGGAAGTGGCTTCATGTAGCTCAGGCTGAACTCTCATTATGTAACCAAGGATGTCCTGGAATTCTTGAATCTTCTTCCTCAAATTTGTCTAAGAAATGCATTAGCATGCCAGATTTAAGAGTTTAGCTTTTCATCAGGCAGTAGTGGTGAATTCCTTTAAGCCCAGCACTCAGGAGGCAGAGGCAGGTAGATCTCTGTGAATTCGAGGCCATCCTGATCTACACAGTGAGTTCCAGGACAGCCAGAGGTACACAGAGAAACCCTGTCTCAGAAAAAAAAATTCAACTTTTCCCCCTAGACATGGCAGGGAAATGCATGAACTTTCAACCACATGGCTGCTTAAACAAGGCCATAATAATGGCAATGCTAGTTAGCAAGCCAATGTGAAGAGGAGAAATTGCACATGGCCCCACCCCTAGATGAAGAGTTACAGATAGTCAAGGGTTACTGACAGACGGAGAACCAGTTTTTCCCAGGAATAAGCCCCCACATAGGTTGTCCAATCTCCAGTGGTCCACCTTAGACACATGAACATAGGGGCAAAGCTAAACGGATTTAGGTTATATATACATGTGAGTACATATATGTTACATATATACGTACACATATATGCACATACATGTATGTAGTAATAATAACAGTAACCAGAGGAGAGATCGTGATGGAAGGAGATGGAGGGGCAGAAAGGTTGGGAGTGATGAAAATACAGTGCTTCCGTCTGAAATTCTCAAAAAATAAAACTAATTTTAAAAAAGATTTTTACTTTTACAGATGTTGTGTGGGGCCGAGGAGATGGCTAGTCAATAAAATGTTGTAGAACAAGTATGAGGACCTGCATTCAATCCTCAGCATCCAAATGAAAAAAAATTGGGCATGGTGACATGTATCTGTAATCTCAGTGCTGGGGAGGAATAAGCAGATGAGTCAGGAACTCAGTGGCCAACCTGCCTAACCAATTGGCAGAGCTCCAGTTTCTTTTCTTCCTTTCTTTTCTTCCTTTCTTTTCTTCCTTTCCTTTCTTTCTTTCTTTCTTTCTCCTCGGTACAGGGCTTCTCTGTGTAGCCCTGGCTGTCCTGGGCCTCAAACTCACAGAGATCCACCTGCCTCTGCCTCCTGAGTGCTGGGATTAAAGGTGTGTACCATCACCGCCTGGGGAGCTCCAGTTTTAATGAAAGGCCTTGCCTCAAAACAGTAAGGTGGAAGGTGGAAGACACCTGAAATTGACCTCTGACCTCCACACGTGTGCACATGTCCCAAATACACCTTTCTCTCTCTCTCTCTCTCTCTCTCTCTCTCTCTCTCACACACACACACACACACACACACAAACATGCACACACTTGTGCACACATGCATGTGTGAGGCTGCATGACCTTTCCTGGAGAAATCTGAGCAAACGCTTATTCACCAACGACAAGCAGATGAATGAAATGGAGCTCAGTGAACCATGATGTTAATATGATTACATACAGAAGTATGTCTGAAAAAGCATGGGATAAATCCGGACTAGCTGAACATAGCAGACAATGAGGAATACTGAGAATTCAAGAACAATTGCAGTGGGTTTTTGACCCTACTGCACGTACTGGCTTTGTGGGAGCCTAGGCAGTTTGAATGCACACCTTACGAGACCTGGATAGAGGTGGGCAGTCCTTGGGCTTCCCACAGGTCAGGGAACCCTGATTGCTCTTCGAGCAGATGAGGGAGGGGGACTTGATCGGGGGAGGGGAAGGGAAATGGGAAGCGGTTGTGGGGACGAGGCAGAAATCCTTAATAAATAAATAAATTTAAAAAAAAAAGAAGAAGTATGGGTGATTCAGAGACAGCTGCGTCACTAAGACACCCTACCCCAGCACAGTGGCGACTCAAAAGAAACATCCCTGGAGCTCCCTACAGGACTTGCAGGCAGCTTGGACCATGGAATACCTCCTTACCAGAAATTGTTACTGCTTGTATAATCTAAGGAAGGGGTCTTGTGAATCTTCTAAGGAACTTTCTGAAACCTGAGAGTTCTGCTTGCATCCTAACCCTAGAAATCCCATGAATTTACTGAGTCTTAATGAATCTCCCACTAAGAATGAATGTTTCAATTGGGACAGAATATCTAAGCAACAAGACAACTGCCAAGAAATAAATGCACAGATTTTACAGTTTTGTTTTTGTGTTAGTAAGCAAACCCCGGACCTTGGACATGCTAAGTAGGCATTCTAAACTTAGTTACAGCTCCAGTACCAACTGATCTCATAAAAGTAGGTAGAATAATGGTTAGTTGCTGTGATCCAGCTGCCCTCACTCCCCCTGACTGACAGCAGAACTTCCTTGTGGTCTGTAATTGACAAGGATGTTTGTGTTCTTTCTGGCTGGTGGGTCTCCACAGAAGGAGTAGAGGTATAAAAGGTTGCTGGGCAAAATAAAGGTTGCTGTTCTTCCACCTGAAAAGAATCCTCCGTGTCTCAATCCCGGCACCCCCTGTCAGTCTTGGCATCCAGGCTGTGCTGGCTGCAGCAGTTACTGTATTAGTCAGGGTTCTCTAGAGGAACAGAACACACACACACACACACAGAATTGATTAGAATGGCTTACAGGTTGCTGTGGTCCAGCTAGTCCAACAACGGCTGTCTACCAACAGAATGTCCAAAAATCCAGTAGCTGTTCAGTCCACGAGGCTGGAGGTCTCAGCTGGTCTTAAGTGTACACCAGAATCCTGAAGAAGTAGGCTCTAATGCCTGTGAAGGAAAGGACCTGCCAGCAAGGTGAGAACAAGCAGGCAAGGAGAGCAAGCTTCCTTCTTCCATGTCCTTATTTAGGCTGCCAGCAGAAGGCGTGGCCCAGATTACAGGTGGATCTTCCCACCTCAAAAGACCTGGATGTGTCTTCCCATTTCAGATGATTTAACTGAGAAAAAAAAATCCCACCTTTAAACCCAGCACCTGAGAGGCAGAGGCAGGTCATCTCTTTCTGTAAATTAGAGGCTAGCCTGGTCTACAAAGCAAGTCCCAGGACAGCCAGGACTGTTACACAGAAAAACTCTGTTTCGAAAAACCAGAAGAGGAAGAAGGAGGAGGAGGGAGGAGGAGGGGAGAGGAAGAAGAAAAGAAAGAAAGAAATCTCACAGGTATACCCAGCTACTTAGGTTTTAGTTAATTTCAGATGTAGTCAAGTTGGTCACCAAGAATAGTCACTACAGTTGCTATAGACTGGGAACTATGAAGAACAGTAGTCATAGAGAAAGGATGGTTCACAGGCACAAGGGTACAACTGTTGAGGAGAAAGAATTTTTAGTGTTCTGTATCATGATGGGTAGGATAGCTGTGACAGTAACCAGTTGTGTATTTCAAAATATTTTACTAAAAGAAAAGATTTTGAATGTTCCCAACATAATGAAACACTAAATATCTGAGGTAAGGAAGCCAGTAATCCTTAATCTGATGATTGCACACTGTGTATTACTAAAACATCATATTGTTCCTCTATTAAACATACAGTTCTTATGTATCTGTCAAGAATTAAATATATAAGGCCAGGGATGTGGCCAGGTGGTAGAACACTTTGCCTAGTGAGTTAGGTCAAAAGAATTAATTAAATCAAAAGAATTAATTAAAACTAAAACTTACATACACATATATGTTTTTGTTTTGTTTTGTTTTTTTTCAAGACAGGGTTTCTCTGTGTAACAGCCCTGGCTGTCCTGATACTCTCTCTGTAGATCAGGCTGACCTCAAACTCACAGAGCTCCACCTGCCTCTGCCTCCCAAGTGCTGGGATTAAAGGTGTACGCAACTACCGCCTGGCTCATATATGTTCTAAAAGTAAATATTCAAGCCAGTCAGTGGTGGCATATTCCTTTAAAGCCAGCACTCAGGAGGCAAAGACAGAAGGATCTCTGTGAGTTAGAAGCCAGCCAAGTCTACAAAGCAAGTTCGGGTGCAACCAAGGCTACACAGAGAAACCCTGTCTGAAAAAAAACGAACAAAAGACAAAACAAACAAAAGTGACTATTCAAAGGAAAGAGGGAGGAAGAAAAGAAGGGAAGGAGGAAGAAAATAACAGCTATACTCACCTTGTTCTAGTTAGAGTTCTTTCTAGTTAGGTTTCTGTTGCTGAGATTAAAAAAAAAAACCTGAACAAACCAAATTTAGGGATTTATTTGGCTTTTAAGTCTATTACAATCCATGATTGTTGGAAGGCAGGGCAGGAACTTGGAAGCAGGAAATGAAGCAAAGCTCATGAAGTCATGCTGCTTACTGGCTTGCTTAGTCTGCTTTCTTACAGAAGCCTGGACCAACTGCCCAGGTATGGCAATGTCCTTACTGGACTGGACCATCCCATATCAATCATTAATCAAGAAAATGCCCCCCAAGACGACGACGACCACCTCATCGTCGTCGTGGTCGTCTTCCTCTTCCTCTTCTCCTCCTCTTTCTCCTCCTCTTTCTCCTCCTCTTTCTCCTCCTCTTTCCCCTCCTCCCCCTCCTCCCTCTCCTCCCCCTCCTCCCCCTCCTCCCTCTCCTCCCCCTCCTCCCCCTCCTCCCCCTCCTCCCCCTCCTCCTTTTCCTCCTCCTCCTCTTTCTTTACAGGTTTTCCTGTAGCTTTGGAGCCTGTCCTGGAACTAGCTCTCGTAGACCAGGCTGACCTCAAACTCGCGGAGATCCGTCTGCCTCTGTCTCCCGAGTCCTGGGATTAAAGGCTTGCGCCACCACCGCCCGGTTTGAAGGCATTTTTCTAATTGAAATTTCCTCTTCCCAGATGATTCTAGCTTGGGTAAAATTGACAAACAAACAAACAAACAAAAACACACCACAACCAATAAACCAAATAAGAAACTAGCCAACATACACTTTAAGAGATTAGCAGGTTGCCGGACGGTGGTGGAAATCCCAATCCTTGGGAGGCAGACAATCAAATTATAAGTAAACTTAAAATTTATAATTATTTTAGAATAATCATTGTGAGTGAGCATGGTTAAATATTTTTAGTAACATTTATTTTTTCCCAGCAGCCAGAGAGTCTCAGAGGTCTAATGTTATGATCCATTAAATGATTCCTTAAATAGTTTCAATTATTTTCAGTCTCTTATATAATACATTTATTTATCATTTGGTAGTAAAAGATGTTAATTGTCAAAATTGTCAAATAAGCAATGCACTAAGGGAAATCTACACAGAAATTCTACACAGTAAAATGCCAAATAATTTTAAATCTTACAGCTGAATTTTGAATAGTTTAATGCAAAACCCTCATTTCACTGGTAACAAATCTGTTAAAATGTTCGCTGGTACCTTGCAACAGTTTTCACAGGGGAGTCTTCATGCATTTGCAAAACTGAAGTGGGAAATGCAGATAAGGCAGCAATAGTCTTCACTTAAACAACTATGTGTCTTACTCCAACAATTACATGATTAAGAATAGTGAAATATAATTTCTTCCTTGAGAAATGTGTCAAAATTTATGACGTTGTCATACAGGTAAAGCAAAAGTTTCTAAAGTATCATTAAATTTTACCAAAGTAAAGGAATCATTCATGTACCCAAGATGTTTTAACTCAATTTTTTAACTATTAGTATATGTTTTATAATGTGCAATTCCAAACGACTTCCTCATCCTAGTAGCTAAAGATTGGCCAATCATTAATTTGCCTTTGGCACAATGCTTTATCTTTTGCTTCAGAGTTATTTAGACAGTCAGGCAAGTTTAGAGAGCTTCTCAAAACCACACTAATGAGTTATAGGGAAACAACGTGTACAGCTGTTACATATATAACAAATGTGATCTTTGGTTAAATGGATGTTATGAATAATTCTCGTTTTACCCATAATGTGACCAAATGTGATGTCAGTTATGTGTCTGCGTTTTGTTTTTGTTGTACTATGTCTACTGGTACTTAGGATATGAGACCAAACAGCACCAAAACAAACAATGAGTTTACTGGATTATGAATATGTCCTTACATAGATAGTCTAGAACATTGACAGAATGTCATCATCACTGTAGTTCAGGGCAATGACCATGAAAGAAATCTGTGGGTTAATATAATAAGAATATAATATAATAGGAAGATTTTAGGAATTCCAGAAATTTCCCTTGGCCTTCATATTCACGGGACACAACTCATCAAGCAAAAAACAGCCATTATAAATATTCTTACTGAAGGTAAAAAAAAAAGAGGAAGTATAGTAAAAGAAAATGAACACATTCAAAAAAGAATAGTTGCTACACAAAATAACCAAATAGAAATTCTAAATAGAAAACTATAATACCTGAGTTTGCAAGATCCCTACATGAGATTAAGAGCAAATACCTGGCTCCTAATTTGCTATTAATCTCGTTTGGTTGTTTTTGCAATAATATCCATTTCTGTTTTTGAGACAGGGTCTCTCACTACACCTGGAGTTCATCAGGTTGGTTACAATGGCTAGCCAACAAGCTCCAGAGATCTGGTCTCTATCTTCCCAGCACTGGGGTTGCAGACACATGCTTTTACATGGATGCTGGGGTTCAATCTCGGCTTCTCATACTTGCATGACAAGCATGTTGTTGATGGAATCACCTCCCCAGCCAGACATCTTCAACAGAAAGTGTCTATAATAAAGCATAACGAGGAAAAACAATACACAAACCCTCAGTGACAGTATTGAGAAGTTTTGTGTAGTTGGATGGTGGTGGCACATGCCTTTAATCCCAGCACTTGAGAGGCAGAGGCAGATGGATCTCTGAGTTCAAGGCTAGCCTAGTTTACAGAGCGAGTTCCAGGACTAGCTCCATAACTACTGAGAAACCACATCTAGAAAAAAAAAGAAGAAGTTTTGTGTATGTCTGATTAGAATCCCAAGAGAGGAGAAAAGCTGGTCACAGAAAACTATTTAAAGAAAGCTTAGTGGTGGGGGTATATGCCATTAAACCAGCAGGGAGGCAGGCAGGTTTCTCTGATTTCCAGGCCAGTCTGACCTACAAGGTGAGTTCCAGAACAGCTAGGGCTGTTAAACAGAGAAACCTTGTCTCGAATAAATAAATACACACATACATACATAAATACATACATAAACAAACAAATAAATAAATGGCCCAAAGTATGATCTGTGGTATCTACTTCTGTTTTTTGTCTGTCTGTTTGGTTTTTGGTTTTTCCAAGACAGGGTTTCTCTGTGTAACAGCTCTGGCTGTCCTGGAAAACACTCTGTAGATCAGGCTCTGGCTGCCCTGGAACTCACTTTGTAGACCAGACTGGCCTCAAATCCACAGAGATCCACCTGCCTCTGCCTCCCAAGTGCTGGGATTAAAGGCGTGCCCCATCACCACCCCATGCTACTTTCGAATAAGGGAGTTTATTGAGTATATAGTAAGCCAGAGTAAAAGAACAAATAGCACGTGACAGACAGATGTATTGATAGATACAGGATATTGTCAACCTAGGTACTCAAAACATTCACCAGTCACCTAGAATTCCAGATAGAGAGATTTCTGGGCAAAGTAGAGTGTCCGTTCCCCTTGGGTGAGGCTTCCAAGTGAGAACTACAAGCAACACAGAGATAACATCATTAAAAGGGGGGTTACAACATCTAGCATAAATTAACTGGAAAGTTGAGACAGGGGGCTGGAGTTCCCAACTGAGCTTTCCCTCCACGGATGTGCATCCCATGACTGAGCTTCTGGCCTCTCCTGCCCATTGCAGGCAGTTTTAATGGCACAAACAACAGGAACATCTGGAGGAAATGCTTTACCTTCCGAGCCAGCTTCTCAGTGAGCACAAGCAGCACATGACAATTTACCAATATAATGTACATTACACAGACTTTCCAAATGTGATTTTAAAAATCCTGTAAAGCCACCCATCTAAATTACACAACGTCTAACAACATAAACCACAAAAAAAAAACCCACATCAACACACACCTGGGTCCAGCTGCTGCAAACTACTGTTCAAGGAAACCTAAAAAGGCTCATGGGAAGAAAGGTGCTTTACGTTCAGGTGACCCCAAAGCTAAGAATCACTGTAGACTTCTTTAGTTTTATGTGAAAGGCCTTAAAAGAAGCTTTTTAATGAACTGAAAGAGAACAAAATGCCTCTTCTTAGAATTCTCTCCTCAGAAAACATAGCCTTCAAAAACACAGGGGAGTTGGATTGGGGAGATGGCTCAGGGGGTAAAGTGCTTCTGCACAATATAAAGACGAAGTTCCGATCCCTAACACCCAAGTGAGAACCTTCATAGTTGGACCTGACCAGTTTGCAACTTCAGTGTTGATGAGTAGAAACAGACAAATCCAGAAAGCTCACTGGGCATACAGGTTAGCCCAAACAGTGAGCTCCTGGTTTAGTGAGAGCCTGCCTCAAAAGAGAAGCATGCATAGGCCTTTAGTCTCAGCAGGAGTTTTGGGTCAGCTTGGTTTACATAGTGAGTTCTAGGCCAGCCAGAGCTACATAGAGAATTTCTTTCAATGAATCAACTAATATGAATGGGCAAGGTGGAGAAGTGGTTGATGAAGGCGTTCTCATGTCAGCCTCTAGTCTCTACACATGCCCGTCTGATGCTCACACCGGTACTCATATATGACACACACAAATCTAATTGTGGGGCACAGGGAAAGCCCATGAGCTACAGGCGACTAAGAAATGCTGAGAGAGGGAGAAATAGTCTTCCCCAGGGAAGAAAGAGCACAACCATATCCAATACCAAACGGTCAGCACTGAAAACACACATACAAGTAACAATATACAGACTGGGCAGGCTATATTTAGAAATACATGTGCATGTGTGCACACACACGTGAGCACACACACACACAGAGCACGAGTAATAAAAACCCAGAGACAGATATTGTGGTTCAAGTTGAAGATTAGAAAAGCAAAGCAGCCAACCACTGGAGAGACCTTTTTACCTCTACCAAATCTTCAGACCAAAGGGAAGATATCATGCCTCCACAAATCCCCAAACTCCACACTCCATTGAGTTCCTGTCTCTTCCCCTTTATATTCATCTTTCTGCCCAGCCATATCACTCCCGTCTCTACCTCCCTAGTGCTGGGATTAAAGGCCTGTGATCCCAAGTGCTGGGATCATCTTTGTGTGAGCTCTGTTTCTCTTTTAGACAGCCCGGGGTGGCCTTGAACTCACAGAGATCCACCCGCCTAAGTCTCCTAGTCCTGGGATTAAAGGTGTGCACCACCACTCCCTGGCCTGTGTGTCTGACTAGTGTGGCTGTTTTACCCTCTGATCCTCAGGCAAGCTTTATTTGTTAAAACACAAATAATATAGCACTATTAACAATTAAACAATTAAAGAAAAGAAGACCATGAGTTTGGAAGAGCGGGGCGTGGGGAGTACATGGAGTGATTGGAGAGAGAAAAGGGAAGGGGGAAGTGATGTAATTATATTATAATCTCAAAAATATACATGCATAAAAAACTAAAATGAGAACATACTGAATCTGGTGTTTAGAAGCCAGGAAGTAGTGAGGATGGCAGCTGAAAGCAATAAACTAGGAAATGAGAGCTGACAAGATGGCTCAGTGGATAAAGGTACTTTTGACACAAAGCCTAATGATCTGAGTTCAATCCCTGAAATCCATGGGAAGGTGGAAGGGAAAGACAAACTTTGCAAGGTTATCCTCTGGCCTCCACTCACACACCAAGGCATGTGTGTGCCCACCCCATACATCATATACACGCAATAATAAAAAAATAGAAAATGGAAAATAATAGAAAGATCGATAAACCTAAAACTGGTTCTTCAAAACTATCAATAAAATAAATAAACCTCCAGGTAGACTTATCAAGGAGAAAACCAAAGATGGAAATAATAATCAGGAATAAAGGACATTATATAGATTATAGAAACTATATGTGTGTTTGTGTGTGTGATTCCTTTTGTGTGTGTAGCAATGCATGAGAAAACAAATTATAACTATATTCATAAGACAAGGCTAGATTGCTGGGTGGTGGTGGTGCATGCCTTTTGTCCTACACTCAGGAGGCAGGTGGATCTCTATGAATTCAAGGCCAGCCTGGTATACAGAGTGAGTTCCAGGACAGCCAAGACTGTTTTACAGAGAAACCCTGTCTCAGAAAACAAACCAAAAAGAAAAAGAGAAAGAAAGAAAGGAAAGAAAGAAAGAAAAAGGAAGGAAGGAAGGAAGAAAGGAAAGAAAGAAAGAAAGAAAGAAAAAAAGAAAGAAAAGTCTGGAAAATTGTGGATCTGATTTTAAACTAAATAGACAGGCATACCTGCACTTATGCAGCAAACAACCTGGAAAAACTCTTAAAAGGTTTTTCTGATCAGGTTACTAGCTCTTAGAGAAGGCATTTTCCACAAAATTCCAGCACATAATACCAAAAATATGCAAAACTCTAGAGGGTTGCCACCATGAGTCATCACGACACAGTCTGGAAGGAGCTGGCAAAAACTGCCTTTTATTTTTATATGAAGGAATATGTTTATTTCGGAAAGGCGGAACTGCTGAACAATTTGAAAATAAAGATAAAGGCTATTCACCATATTAACAGAATAAAAGCCTTAAATGAGTACTTTTATAAAAGTCATTAAAAACATCTGATGCATCCATTCATGATTAGAAAACCTGTTCTTCGAAAGCTCCAAATGAGAGATGGGTTTCCTTCAGATGACACCGCAATTATCATGCGTTGTGGGAAAAAAAAAAGAAACCAAAACATCAAATGCTTTGAAAACAAAATCAGACAAGCTCGTGAGCATTGGAATGTAGTTCGGAGCCAGCAGACAGGGCAAGAATGTATCACTGACAATACTAGCAAGGAAGTAATGACAGCCTGTGTGGAAACTCTCGTTTACGAAAGGTTGGCACGGGCCAAGGAGAAAATATCAATATTCAAAATCAGCTGGGCTGGAGAGATGGTTCAATAGGTTAAGAGCACTAACTGCTCTTCCAGAGGACCTTGGTTCAATTTCTAGCACCTACATGGCAGCTCACAACTGTACGTAATTCCAGCTCCAGGGGACCTGACCCCATGGCAAAACACCAGTGCACATAAAATAAATATTTTTTAAAGATCAACTGTGTGTTTATACTCCATCAAAAATAATCAAGAAATGAGGGGCTGGAGAAATGGCTCAGCGGTTAAGAGCACTGACTGCTCTTCTAGAGGACCCGGGTTCAATTCCCAGCACCCACATGGCAGCTCACAACTGTCTGAAAATCCAGTTCCAGGGGATCTGACACCTTCACACCAATGCACATAAACTAAAGATAAATAAATCATAAAAAATTTAAAGAAAAAATAATCAAGAAATGAAATTCCAAGAGAAACCATTTTCAATGACAACAAAAACCACCAAATACTTAAAATGAAATCTACTATAAAGGTGTAAAGCTTCTACAGGAAGAGTTCTAAAATAATGGTCCGATTCTCAAGACAAATGTTAGAAAAGCTGGACTGGAAAGCTTTATATTGCAAAAATATCAATTTTCCATGAATCTGCTCTGATCATTTTTATATTGTGTCTGTAGAGAGAGATTAGTGCCATTATTGGAAGTATTGAGGTGCTTTTTTTTTCGAGACAGGGTTTCTCTGTAGCTTTTGGTTCCTGTCCTGGCATGGAACCAGGCTGGTCTCGAACTCACAGAGATCCACCTGCCTCTGCCTCCCGAGTGCTGGGATTAGAGGTGTTTGTTACCATCGCTCGGCTTATTGAGGTGCTTTTATGTCCACCTGATTAAAATGGCATTTGGAATAATGAATGGCTTGTGTTGTACTAATAGCCTGCCTACCTACCTTTTATTTTTCTTATTTTTAAAAAACTTTTTTGTATTTGTTTATTTTGGGTGGGGCAAATGCACCATGGCATGAATATAGAAGTTAGAGAGACAGTTGTCTCCTTCCAACATCTGGGGTTTGGAGATCCAACTCAGGATTTCAGGCTTGGCAGCAAGTGCCATCTTATTTTCCCTTTTTTCAAAAGTATAAAAATTATAAATAACTTATGGGAAGCCTTTAGAGGTGTTCTTCTGGGAGATCAAGGATTGGAAGAGCCAGAAACATAGGGCCAATAGGTCATAGAAGGTGGTCTCTACCAGATTTGGACCTCCCATCCTAGCAGGAAGTATCAGATTCTCTGTCCTCAATAGCATGAACAGGCAGTTGATCTCCTCCAGGGTTCAGTTCACATTTTCTTCTGAGTGGCTCAAAGAGCAAAGATGCTTGCTAAAATAGGTCTTTATATCTAAAAGGGAGAGCTTGCCAAGATTGCCTGATTTGGAACAGGGCAGAGCTCCAAATGTATTGAGTTTGCCTCTAGCCCTTGCCAAAGTTGTATCAGGCTCTTTTCAAAGCCATTTTCATTTCATTTTACCAGCACTGGAGGTCACACACACAGAGTGGTACTTTGGGCTTTTGTAATCAGAAAACAGAAGTGCCATGCTGCCCCGGCAGGGATCCCTTATGGTGCTGAAGTTAGAGGAGCCCACGCCTTGGCAAGGAGTCCCTTCTGCTGTGAAGGAGGATTGGAGAAGAGCCCTTCCTTGAGTACTAGTGTAAACAGCCCTGCTGGGAATCAATTGGCCAATACAGAGCTCTGTGGAAGAGGCCGGCAGGTTTTTCTTCTTTGCCACATTTCTGATGCACACCACAGCACAGGATAGACTGTGCTCTAGTTGACCTCTGACCTCCTCACCTCCATCACCTTCTCATTTCCTTTTTCACACCTGCCTTCCTCGGGTGTTATTTGGAGATATTTTGTAATTCCATGTTGGTTTAGCTATAGTGTTCTTTGGATATATTTTGTTTGTTCCGTTTCAGATAGGGTTTTGTATAGCCCAGGTTGGCCTTAAACTCATGATGTAGCCCAGAATGACCTTAAGTGTGTCTGATCCTCCTGGCTCGATTTCCCAAGTGGTGGGATTACAGGTGCATACAACAATGCCTGGCATGCTTCTCTTGTTCTGCTCTCATTCTTCTTCCCTCTGCCTCTTTCTCTCAAGAAATGCACATGTCTCCTGAACTCCCAGGTTCAAGTCACTTTCCTGGTGCAGCTTCATGAGCAGCTGGGACTACAAATTCATGTCAATGTGCTCTGCTGGGTATATCATTGTATGGTACTTTTAATGTCTAAGTATTACATTATATATACACAAGTTGGTCTACTGGAATCTCCATTGAAACAGTTTGAATATGAAGTGTAGAAATCTTACCTCTTTTTAGAGCTCAACCTTCCCCCATTTATAATATATCATGTTAAAGATTTCCTCTGCATATAAGAACTCAGAAGCCAGTGCTATAACTATTGCTTTAGCTGTCACACAAGATTGAGAAAGGCCAAGAAGAAAAACTGTCTGTTGTATTTACCCTCCCTTTACTCTGTCATCTTTCCTTCCTGATAGACTAAGACTTCTCTTGTCATTTCTGTTCATCAAGATTATCATGGCTATTACTTGCTATGCTGGGAAATCAAACCCAGGGTCTCGGGCTTGTGAGGCAGATGCTCTACCACTGAGCCCTGCCAACTTCTTTTCATCAAAAATTTTTTTCTTCAGCTGGGCAGTGGTGGTGCACACCTTTAATTCCAACACTCTGAAGGCAGAGGCAGGTGGATCTCTGTGATTTTGAGGCCATCCTGGTCTACAAAATCTAGTTCCAGGACAGGCTCCAAAGCAACACAGAGAAACCCTGTCTCAAAAAACAAAAACAAAACAAAACAAAATCTTCAGAAGTTCATTAAGATCTATATGTCAGCAACAAATTCTCTCCAATATTGTGATTTTGGTTTTTGTTATAAGAGAATGTATCTTGATTTCCCTGTAATTCTTGAAAAATATGTTTGCAAGCTATATAACTCTATGTAAGATGCTATTTTGTTCTTGTTTTTATGCAGGGTCTCACTAAATAGCCCAGGTTGGTTTCTTACTTGAGAGCCTTCTGCCTCAGACTGCCAAGTGTGGGATTACACATGAGACCAAGCATGCCTGACTAAATTTCTTTTCAGCACTTGAAAGGCATGGCAATCTTCTATGGCCTTTGCTTTCTAATATTTTTCCTGTACAGAGAACATATGTTCCTCTGGATGTTTAGACTATTTTATCTTGTTTTCAGAAGTTTGACTCTGGTAATCCACGATTTTTGTTGTTGTTTATCCTGTTTAATTTTTCTCAGGTGTGCCAGGCAGTGGTCCACGCAGAGGCTGGCAGATCTCTGTGAATTCAAGGCCAGTGTGATCTACAGAGCAAGTTCCAGTCAGAGCTACACAGAGAAACCCTGCCTAGAAACAAACAAACAAACAAAAAAATTCCGTCAGGTTCTTTTTTGTTTTTCTGTTTGTTTTTGAGACAGGGTTTCTCTGTGTAACAGGCCTGGTTGTCCTGGAACTCACTCTATAGACCAGGCTGGCCTCAAACTCAGAGACCTGCCTGCCTCTGCCTCCCTAAAGCTGGGATTAAAGAAGTGTGCCACCACTACCCAGCTCCCTCAAGTTTTTCAATCTGTCACTTTATGTCTTTTTGCCAAATTTCAGGCATTAATTCTTTGACTACTATTTTGGTTTCATCTCATGATCAAAAAATTAGATTTTAAAAATATTCTCTCCCATTGTCCCTGAAGGTCTGTTCTTTTTTTTCCAAGTCTATTTTCTCTCCTTGCTTAAATAGAGTAAATTATCTTCTAACCTCCAAGTCTGATTCTCTCCCCAGCCCTTTAGATTCTGCTATTGAGTCTAATTATTTTTACCTGTATGCTGTTGTAAGTTTCAGTTCAAAAAAATCACATTTGAGTTTTTTTGAGACTTTCCTCCCCATTTGTTTCAAACAAGCATGCTTATTGTTTGCCAATGCATTTTTTATGACAGCTGTTTTTAAATCCTTGTCAGTTAATTCTAACAATTCTGTCATCTTAGTGAATTGTCGTTTCCAACAAGATGAGAACTCCCCGATTCTTAGTATGGAAAGTAGTTTTTTAAATTGACGTTATATTAGTCAAATATTCTGTTTTAGCAGGTCTGCCCAGATGCTGCTCAAAGTACTGGGCTAAGGGTAGGGAATGGTTAAGTTCCAGAGTCTGCAATCAGCGTTTGCTGACGTGTGCGCACGCGCGCACTTGCACCTGCGCCTGCGCTCCTGGGCTGCATGTGACTGCAGGGTGGGGCGGGGCGGGATGGGATGCTGGCTCCACACTTAGGCGTGGGTCGCCAACCACCAGTCGTGGTGTCTGCGGCGCCTCACAGGGCCTCCTGTAAAGTGGTGGGAGCGGGGAACTCGTCATCGCTGCGCAGGGTCAGAGTTCAGGCTTGGGCCTGGCTGACGTCAGCGGAGGGGGCGGGACGCCTCGGTTATTCTTGGTCTAGGGAAAAGTCCGGGCTGTTTCACTTGAGCCCAGGAATGGGGGGCGCCTTAACCTCCCTGCAGGCACAGCGCTGTGGCTCTGCCTTCCCTGATACCTCCCCGAGGCGAGGGGTGTTTGGGATCGTCGCCTGTTACTAGTCTAGGTCCTTTCCTGCTTAGGGGCGGGGCCACACAGGCTTTGGGGGATTTTTTCCCCCTTTAGTGTTTGTCTGAAATGGAGCCATCATCGTGCAGTTTTCTGTCTAGATAGAAAGAGCAGATTTTTCTTTCAGGGTTTGTTTTTTAGCTTTGTTTCTTTTTTTCTTGTTTTTTTTTCTTCCAGTTTTCTGTCTGTGCCTGCTCTTTCTAGGGTGCTGGCTTCTCCATACCCAGTCTGGAAGATATAAAAACACACAGCCAGGTCCCGTAGCCCTTAATAGCTCTGTTCTTCTCCACCTTGTTTTATATCTAAAACTAGGCATTTTGGGTGCTCTTAGTGGTACTGGGGAAAGTACACTTACTCCATTTTCCCAGAAGCACAGGGCTGCTTTATCTTACGTCATCATAACACAGAAAGGATGTGTACAGGCTTGGTAGGCCTTTCTACTGTACGGGAATCCGTGTGTGAATGGGAAGTCATCTTAGAAAAATCAATTAACTTGTTTTGGTTTTGGTTTTTTAAAACTTGAAAAGATACATCCCTGCCAACAAATTTCTGTTTCCCTGCTTGCAAGATTATGTAAGAGGAAAGAGCCATGGTTCCAGGGAAAGGACAGTTAGAGATGGTTCTGGGAGTCTGTGTGTGTTTTACTAAGGTGTGATTAGGACAAGGATGTGTGCATATTTCAAATACATGATTACATGCAACACACGCATACCACTACAGCATCACCACAATCAACATTCGGAACAAACCTGGCACCCTCAAAAATGTCCTCCTGCTCCTTTGAAATTCCTCTAGTCTTCTTTACCCAGCCTTCACCCCAGGCAACCAGAACTCAGGCTCTTGCTCTGTAGCCTAGGCTGGCCTCCAGGCCACCGTCCTCAGGCTTCAGCTTCCTGGGTGTTGGAATTACAAACTTGCTCTGCCACATCCATGTCACCGATCTGCTTCCTCTCAGAAAAAGAATTATGTATTGTTTAGAGTTTTGTAGAACTGTACCAATGATTATTGTCTGGCTTCTTTTGCACGCGATAACTCACCATTCATATTATTGTGTCTTTGATAGTTTTTCTACCTCCTATGGCTATATGACAATTTGGCTATCCTTTCATTTGCTGATGGACATTCCAGTTGTTCCCAGTTTGGAGCTGTTTAAATAAAGTGGCTCTAAAAAAATAATAAAAATAAAGCAGTTCTAAACATTCACATACAATGTATATGCTTTCTTTGCGTATGGCTAAATTCATAGGAATAAAATGGCTGAATCATAAACTAGGCACATGTTTAACATGTTTTTCTGTGTATATAGGTCAGAGGTTAACATGGAGTGTTTCTCAATCAGTCTGCACCTTACTTTTTGAGACATGATGTGTCACTGAACCTGAAGCTCACCAATTCAGCTAGGGTAGCCAGCAAGCCATAGGAGATCCTCCGACATCTGCCTCCCCAGCAATGGGATTGCGCATGTGTACCACCATGCCCAGGTTTGTTTTGCTTTGTGCCTTGATGAGGACTCACTTGTATCGCTGGATGGCCTGGAACTCGGTGTGTAGACCAGGCCTCTGCCCCCTGAATGCTGGAATTAAAAGCATGTACCACCCATGTCCTGGTTTTTACATGGGCCCCAGGAACCAACTTGGGTCCTCATGCCTATATAGCAAGCACTTTACCAACTGCTAAATACTTTACAACATGATTATTAATTTGACACATCTTTTTTTGTTCATTTGTTTGTTTTCTGAGACAGAGTTTCTCTGTAGCTTTGGACCCTATCCTGGAACTTGCTCTGTAGACCATGCTGACCTCGAACTCATGGAGATCCACCTGTCTCTGCCTTCCAAATGCTAGGATTAAATGCCTGTGCCACCATCACCTGGCTTTAATTGACACTCGTACCAACAATGTATGAGAGTTCCCATTTTTTCTATTTCCTTGCCACACCCACGCAGTCCTTTGGATTTTTGTCATTATATTAGGTTAGACTGGTTTCTTGTGCCTTTTACATTTCTGTAATGATAGTAATGATGCCAAGCAATACAGTAGACTAAAGGCAGAAGCAATCTAAGTGTTTATAAATCCATAAGTACCTAAAGAAATGTGCTGTGACCATACAATTGAATTCTCTCTCTCTCTCTCTCTCTCTCTCTCTCTCTCTCTCTCTCTCTCTCTCTGTGTGTGTGTGTGTGTGTGTGTGTGTGTTTAAGGAAGTTCTGACACAAGCTATAGCATAGATGACCTTGGGAACTTTATACCAAGTGAGATAAGCCAGTGACGAAAAGACAAATGTTACTATCACACTTAAGGTAACTTATATCGTCAAATTCATAGAGATAGATAGCAGAATACTGGCTACTGTGGGATGTGGGGAGGGAGGAAGGGGGATCTATTGTTTAATGGATATAAAGCTTCAGTTTTGCAAAAGGAGGAGAGGAGGCTGGGAATATAGCTCATTAATAGAACACTTGCTTAGAATGTCTGAAAACTGGGTTCAATGTCCAGCAGCTCATGCACATGAATACACACATGCACACACACAAACAAAAGAAAGGAAAGAAAGGAAGTTACCTTTTAATAAAGTTTTTTTTTTCTTTTGGTTCTTCAAGACAGGGTTTTTCTGTAGCTTTGAAACCTGTCCTGGAACTTGCTCTGTAGACCAGGCTGTCCTTGAACTCACAGACATCTGCCTGTTTCTGCCTCCTGAGTGCTGGGATTAAAAGCGTGTGCCACTACCACCTAGCTAATAAAGATTTATTTATTTTTAGTTTATGTGTGTATGCCTGAGTTGCACATGCCCACAGAGTCCAGAAGAATGTGTTGGATCCTCTGGTCCTCTGTAACAGCAGCAAGTACTCTTTCTTAACTGCCAAGCCATTTCTCCAGCTCACTATATGTGTTTTGAACCCTGAAATACATCATAATGACTTTCGTTTAGATAGACAACTACTTTTTAAAGATATTTACACAAATAAAAGATATCTTGAGCTGGGCGATGGTGGCACACGCCTTTAATCCTAGCACTCGGGAGGCAGAGGCAGGCGGATCTCTGTGAGTTCGAGACCAGCCTGGTCTACAGAGCTAGTTCCAGGACCGGCTCCAAAGCCACAGAGAAACCCTGTCTCGAAAAAACAAAACAAAAAAAAAAGACATCTTGAAAATTCTTATGATATTATGTGTGGCTCAGTGGTAAAACACTTGCCTAGTATACACAAAGCCATGGGTTCCATCCTCAGCACTGCAAAAATAAATGATCTTATATTTACCAGTTTTACTCAGCATTTCTGGCTTCATTCATTTGTATATATTCAGACTTCCATCTGGTATAATTTTCCTTCTGCCTGAAGGAAACATGAACATTTCTTGAACTGTAAATACTCTGGTGATGAATTATTCCAGCAATTTCAGATCCTGAAGAATATGTTCATCTCGCCTGACATTATGAAAGGTATTTTCTCATTTACTTTGTGTTGCTTGCATTTGGAAGTTGTTGAGTTTCTATGATATATTTATATATTTGCATCAAATTTAAAATGCTTTGTTTTCTTCGAAAAGAAATTTCCTGTTCTTCTTCCCTTTCATGAGGGAAACTCAGCTTTACAATACCAGAAAACAATAAAAAATATTTAAATAACATTTTATATATGATATCATCAAAACCCTAAGTTACAGCAATTCAACCACTTGAAGTTGTCAAACATTTCATTGATGCTTTGATTTTTTAAAAAAGATTTGTATATGAGTGTTTGCCCACATATATGTCTGTGCACTACAAGAGTGCTGAGAGCCAGAGGGGCCAGACAAGGCCATTGGAATCCCTTAAATTGGAGCTGAAAAACAAATCCGGGTCCTTTTCAAAAGCAACCAGTCAGTGCTCTTAAACGCTGAGCCATCTCTCCATCTGCCACTCTTAATTTTTGTTTGTTGTTTTGTTTTGTTTTGTTTTTTGAGACAGGGTTTCTCTGTGTAGCTCTGGCTGTCCTGGAACTCACTCTGTAGACCAGGCTGACCTTGAATTTAGAGATCCAACTGCCTCTGCCTCCCAAGTGCTGGAATTAAAGGCTTGTGTCGCCAGTGCCGGGCCCTAGCCCACTGCTTAATGGCTTGACATAGATCAGCTGCATACTTGGAACTGTGGCAATGTGCATGGCTTGCAGAGGCAGTGAACAGACTTCCACCATGTTGAACTGTGCTGAACAAGCAGGAAGTGCCATATATACCCTAGTAATGCTGCAGCTTAAGTTTTTAAGAAGTATTTAGCATATTAAGAAGTGCTTCTGGACAGTAAATAATTACAGGTACACAATAAAGACAGATTCAGATAGAAAAGACCTCTAAACGGATCACAGTGTTGAATAAATGTACATAGGCTTGGGAGAGAAAAGAAAAAGTGTATAGAGAGTTGAAAATGAAGTAAATCATGGGCAGTGGTGGTACACGCCTTTAATCCCAACACTCAGGAGGCAGAAGCCAGATGGATCTCTGTGAGTTTGAGGCGTGGTCTACAGAGCTAGTTCCAGGACAGGCTCCAAAGCTACAGAGAAACCCTGTCTGGAAAAAAACATGAAGAAGAAGAAGAAGAAGAAGAAGAAGAAGAAGAAGAAGAAGAAGATCATTTAAAGAAAGGAATGCACAAAACTCAAGTCCAAATGGATCAAAGACCTCAACATAAAGCCAGCCACACTGAACCTTATAGAAGAGAAAGTGAAAAGTACACTTGAATACATTGGCACAGGGAACCACTTTCTAAATATAACCCCAGCAGCACAGACACTGAGAGAAACAATTAATAAATGGGACCTCCTGGAACTGAAAAGCTTCTGTAAAGCAAAGGACATGGTCAACAAGACAAAATGACAGCCTACAGAATGGGAAAAAATCTTCACTAACCCCACATCAGACAGAGGTCTGATCTCCAAAATATACAAAGAACTCAAGAAATTGGACACCAAAAGATCACATAACCCAATTTAAAAAATGGAGTACAGACCTAAACAGAGAACTCTCAACAGAGGAATCTAAAATGGCTGAAAGACACTTAAGAAAATGTTCAACATCCTTAGTCATCAGAGAAATGCAAATCAAAACAACTCTGAGATTCCATCTTACACCGGTAAGAATGGTCAAGATCAAAAACACTGATGACAACTTATGCTGGAGAGGATGTGAGGAAAAGGGAACACCTCTGCATTGCTGGTGGGAATGCAAGCTGATACAACCCTTTTGGATGTCAGTGTGGCGATTTCTCAGAAAATAAGGAAACAACCTTCCTCAAGACCCAGTAATACCACTTTTGGGTCTATATCCAAAGGATGTTCAATTGTGCCACAAAGACATGTGCTCAACTATATTCATAGCAGCTTTGCTTGTCATAGCCAGAACCTGGAAACAACCTAAATGCCTCTCAACCAAAGAATGGGTAAGAAAAATGTGGTACATTTACACAATGGAGTACTACACAGCAGAAAAAAAACCGACATCTTGGATTTTGCAGAAAAATGGATGGAGCTAGAAAACATTATTCTGAGTGAGGTAACCCAGACACAAAAAGACAATTATCAAATGTACTCACTCATAACTGGTTTTTAAATATAAAGCAAAGAAAGCCAGTCTACAAACCACAATCCCAGAGAACTTAGACAACAATGCAGACACTAAGAGAGACTTACATAGATCTAATTTACATGGGAAATAGAAAGTAGAAAAAGACAAGATCTCCTGAGTAAACTGGGAGCATGGGGACCTTGGGGGAGGGTTGACGGGGGAGGGGAGAAGCAGGGAGGGGAGCAGAGAAAAATGTAGAGCTCAATAAATATTAATAAAAATGTATAAAAAAACAAAATCTTTAAAGAGAAAGAGTACAGACAGTCATTGATTAAAAGGAGAAAAGAAAATAAGCCATGTATAGATGGAAAATTCAAAGAGAGTCTGAATTATCTATATTATTATGTTTTCTTTGAATTTTTGACTGTGAAGGAAATAAGTACAGAAAGACATTTTATTGTATGGTCTGCTTAGCTAAACCACCATATATGTTCTAAAGGTATCAGGATTTTAAAATATGGGTCTAAGATATGTTGTTTTAGAAAAGAGGTTCTTCTTTTGTTTCCTCAGATGATGAGAACCTGTGGATTCATTCCAGGCTAATATCGTTTGATGGACCAAGAGCCCCTGAAAGGTTGCCGTGAACACCCCCAAACAATTACTTGACCCAACTGCTGACTGAGATGAACCTAGCACACAGGATACACCATGAAAGACCTGATAAACAACACCCCAATCAGCAGGTAGTAGTCTAGAAAACTTTGCCCAAATTCCCAAATATTGTTTATAAATGTTTGTTTACATTTAAAGGAGGATATGCTATAGAGATTTGCATTGGTATGGATCTTGGTTCATTGATACAAAATTAAGGTCAATTTTGTTATATGTGTATTTCTGCTCATGATTAAGGTATTACTCATTTAAAAATGTAATGTATAATTAAGCATTAGAACTTTTTTTTTTTGGTTTTTCGAGACAGGGTTTCTCTGTGGCTTTGGAGCCTGTCCTGGAACTCGCTCTGTAGACCAGGCTGGTCTCGAACTCACAGAGATCCGCCTGCCTCTGCCTCCCGAGTGCTGGGATTAAAGGCATGCGCCACCATCGCCCGGCTAAGCATTAGAACTTAATAGAGAGTCAGCTATAATAGTCAAGCTTCTAGTAATGTTAGTTAGATTTTCTAGATGTATAGGGATGTATTTCAGATAGATATGTATTCTTCAAACCTTTCAAAGACTCCAAAATATGGCATTTAAAATGTTTTAAAAACTTAGGACTTTTTATAACAGTGAGACACATCTGCTCTTGGCAGCACCAATCTACTTCAAGAGCATGATGGGCACCAAAGAGGCTCCCTATGGAGTTTGCTACCCTTTTGTGCAAGAAACTGCTCTTGCCTATATTACTTAACTGGATATGAGGGATGCACAGAGAAATGATTGCTGAACTTGCCTAAAGGTGAGATGGTCCTTCGGCCTTCCTGCTTCATGAAAGCATCTGCTAGACATTCTGCAGGACACAGAAGAAAGTGACTGACAAATTGCCAATATAGGCAGAACTGTTTTTGAAATTTCCTGCTTCATGGAAAAGTCCGCAGGATACTATGGGCCTATATGCTGATAATGGATGCCCCAATGGTACCAAACTTTGTGTGGCTATCCAGGCCCCAAAATGTCTCTGTCAATTCTAGAGTTTTGGAAGTTGTTTACAATGCACTCCCTGTTTACTTAGGTAATATTATATCTTTCTAGAGTCTTTGATGGAGTTGAAGAGTAGGTAGTAATAATATAGCTTTCCTTAGTCATGATAAAAGATAAAATATATATAAATATTGTAACTGTTATTCTTGCTTGATACCTGTTTTGTTATATGTAATTTTACTATGTAAAGTTAAAACCTTTCTTTTTATTTAAACAGAAGAGGGAGGTGATGTGGGATTCCCCTCTGTATGCTGTGAATACTATTGGTTAATAAAGAAACTGTCTTGGACTACGCAGGGAATAGAGGTAGGTGGAGAAAACTAAACTGAATGCTGGGAGGAGGAAGGCCAAGTCAGGGAGAAGCCAAGTAGCAACCCCAGAGACAGATGCCAGAACTTTAGCAGGTAAGCCACAGCCAAGTGGGATACACAGGTTAATAGAAATGGGTTAAATTAAGATGTAAGAGTTAGCCAATAAAGCCTGGTCTACAAGAGCTAGTTCCAGGACAGGCTCCAAAACCACAGAGAAGCCCTGTCTCGAAAAAAAACAAACAAAAAAAAGAGTTAGCCAATAAGAAACTAGAGCTAATGGTCCAAGCAGTGATTTAAATAATATAGCTTCTGTGTGATTATTTTGAGGCTGGGCAGCCAGGAACCAACAAGTGGGCTCCTCTGACAAATTTCTGCTAAACTGATCTCTAGATTCAATGTAACCACTATCCAGATATCAACAGTTGTTTTGGTAAGAATTAAAAATCTAGTTCTAAAGTTTATATGAATATATAGAAGACCTAGAATGTACAAGAATTTCTTTTGAAAAGGAATAGAGGTATATTTGTAGAGAAACAATATAACAGGTACTGCACAGGAGGATTGAACTGAGAAATACAACAAACTCAGAAGATCCCTCAGATGACCACTTCTCATGCCAAGACCCCCTTAACATCCGTTTCAGAAACCATTGCTGGTGCTGGAGAATTGTCTGTATTCTGTCAATCATGTTATAAATAAATGCTGATTGGCCAGGCAGGAAATATAGGCAGGAAAACCAGACAGGAAGTAGAAATGGTGTAATGAGAACAGGAGAATTCTGGGAAGGAGGAAGTTGATCCCTCCCACTCCTGCCCAGACCACCGAAGCAGCAGGATGTGATCTGCCCCATTGACAAAAGGTACTGAGCCACACGTCTAACATAAATCAAGATGTGAGAGTTAGCCAGTGAGAAGCTAGAGCTAATGGGCTAATCAGCTTATAATTTATGGAGACCTATGTGTGATTTTCTTTGGGGCTAAACAGTTGTGGGGTACCACGTGGGACAAAAACCCCAACAAACAAGCAGCCTGTCCGCCCATGTTATACATTGCTATCAATAGTTTGGTAGATTATCATTCAAGAACCTTTTCTCTTGGATTTGCATGTATGTATATACTGAAGTATGTAGTGATCACTTGAAAGTATAAATATGGAGGTATAGGACTGCTTGCATGCTTAGATGAGGCCCTAGTTTCAACCCCTAGAACCTCTGAAAGAAAGAAGGAAAATGGGATTGTATATGTACATGCTCAGTAACTTGTCTTATTCTCTTGCCAGCTTTTATCAGTTTTGCCAATCTGCTCATGACAGCACATGTATATTTTTTTAACTGATGCATACTACACCATAGAACATGCATTTGCCAATAGAAATTGAGTTGTTTAATGTTTAGTTGTTTAAATGTTTTTGCCATTAACAATTATTCTCAGGCAGGGAGATGGCTCAAAGGGTAAAGGTGATAGCTGCCAAGTTGGATCCTGGAACCCACATGATAGAAAGGAAAGAACTGACACTTACATGTTGTCTTCCAACCTCTATGCACATTCATGGCATGCTTGCACACACACACACACACGTTTTACAGACACACACACACACAAACACCAGATAAATACAATTTTATAAATAAATAAACATTTTAAACTTACTTTCCAAACAAGCTAGGTAAATTATCTAGTTCTTAAAAAACCTTTTTAAGCTGGGATTTTAATCCCAGCACTCAGGAGACAGAGACAGGTGGAGCTCTGTGAGTTCAAGGCCAGCCTGGTCTTCAGAGCTAGCTAGTTCCAGGATAGCTAGGGCTGTTATACTGAGAAACCCTGTCTCAAAAAACTAAAAAGAAAAAGATCCAAACTTTAAAAAATATTGCAGATTAATACCTGATTACATTCTCCATAACTCTGGATATTATCAATATCTTGTCTTTTTAATTATCCATCTGATATTTAAAAAATGTATTGAAGTTTTCTGGTGATGTTGAAAGTCTTTAAATATTTTATTAGCAATATTATTTTTTCTTTTGTAAATTGCTTTTTTATTGTAAAAATTATATGCCTTCTCTTTTGAACTTGAGTTTTTTGGCTAATTCATTCTTTAAATACTCTAGACTCACTCTTTTGTCACTTCTGTTGAAGATACAAAACACCGGGTTGGAGATGACTTAAAGGCTAGGCTCAAAACTAAAAAGACAAAACATTGTCTTTAGAGGATGGCGTCACTTTTGGAGTTTTTTTTCCCCTCTGATACAGGGTCTCACCATGTAGCCCCAGCTATCCTGAGTTCCCCTGCCTCTTGCCTCCTGAGGGCACATGCCACCCCCCCTCCCAGCTGAAGGTCTTGATTTTTAAAGCATACTGTGGTTAACATAACTTTTAAAGTTAAACGTATAAATGTATAAGCTTTCTGTATAGGTTCCACTTTTTAAGTCTTATTTAAGAAATTATTCCCTAAATGCCAGGCATAGTGAAGCAGGTTTGTAATCAATCCTTGCACTTGGGAGGTAAAGGCAGGGCAGGGGTTCAAGGTCACTTGCAGCTACAGAGGGAGTTTGAGGTTGGCTTGGGCTGCATGAGACCCTGTCTCAAGAAAACAAAAACCCCAACTAGAAACGAAATCCCGTATAACAGAGTAAAAAAGACATTCTTAGATTATCTCTTAAAATGTTTCCCAGATGTCTTTTCTGTGCAAATAGAGAAAAGACTGTATAAAACAAAAACAGAATGGCATCATGCATATTGCTTTATAACCTGTTGTTATGTAGCAATATATTTTGAACATCTTTTCATTTGAATAAATGTATCGCTAGTGTTGTGGGTGGGGTTTCCTGGGAAACAGACTCTGGAGACAAGAGATTTGTGTGCAGGAAGTTTATCCGGGAGTGCTTACGAGACCAACGCGCGGGCGTGGGGGAAGGGAGTGAAATAGGATTAGACTGGAGAGGACATTAGGCGGTGCTGCAGTCGTCACAAGGGCTGGAGCTTGGCGGTTTAGAATTCCCTTCATCATTGTCCCAATTCGAAGAGAGAAAGCTGAGGCATTTGTTTGATGCGGGCTGCCCCTGGGGAAGAGCTGGGGGTGTCACTGGGCAGGGCAACTGCTTTCTTGTGAGTATCATTCCCAGAGCCAACGATCAGCAAGTTAGGGTTGTAGCTGGCTGGTCACCCTCCTGATAGCCCTAGCTAGGAGCCGGAAAGGAGGGGAATCTGAACAGCGCACCACCATTAAGGACACTGTTTGCTCCCAGCCGCAGAAAACACCCACCACTCACTTTCAGCTCGGCAATAGGGGATCGCTGGCAGAAAAGTATCCGTCCCTTTCGTGAGGAAAGCGAAAACTTTTGGAGAGGTGCCTAGTAGGCTCTCACATTTCATTGACCTTAACTAAAATGTTAGGTGAAGGGGGAGCTGGGAAAGTGGGGTCGGGGTTGCCCTGATTTTGTACCTTGAGCAGACAACACTACTGCTTGGAACAATACTTCAGCGTAGAGGAACATAAAGGATTTCTGACAGTATCTACCACAAAATGGACTCCTATAGAAATACTTTGAATAATTACATCTGCTTTAAAGAAATAGTTTTCTTATTGACTGGCCTTTGGGTGTCTATAACATTATGTTGTGGTCTGCTGTGTTGAATTAATAGCCTAGCAATTTTCCCTGCCCATATCTTCCGTTGTTTCTTCAAGATTGTCTAGTTTACTTTCTGTTGCTGTGGTAAACACGATGACCAAACCAACTTGGATAGGAAGGGTTTATTATCTTTTATTTTTGATTTTTCGAGACTGGGTTTCTTTGTGCAGCCCTGGCTGTCCTGGAACTTGCTGGGGGTGGGGGTGGGGGCTTATTTTAGATTGCAAGTTGTAATCACTGAGAGCATCAGACAGGAACCCGGAAGCAGGAACTGAAGCAGAGGCTATGGAGGAACACTGCTTATTGACTTGCTCCCTGTGGCTTTTCTCAGCCTGCTTTGTACACCGCCTAGGACCACCTGCCCGTGGGTGGTGCCACAATGGTGGGATTAACCATTCCACCTCAATCATTAAAGAAGAAAATGCCCCCACAGTCTAGGCCAATCTGATAGAGGCAATTCCTCAGTTGAGATTTCCTCTTCCCAAGTAATTGAGTTAGTATCGAGTTGATGAAAAGTAAGCAGAACAAAGATGAAATGCTAACCGTATCATTGGGAGGTGCAATTTTAAAAGAATTCTGATGCAGAATACCAATGAGTGCCATGGGAAAACATTCTATATGTGTGATTTCTTTGAGCAGTAGATGAAGAGGCCAATTTCCCCTACATCCTTTCAGATATTGGATTTTAACATTTCCGTTAGTTGTATGTTCCTTTTATCTTTTTTAAAAGTACCCTGCCTTCATTGTCATTTTGGTTGTTGATTGTATGCATTTGTTGTTGTTTGTTCGTTGTTTGGTTTGCATTATAGTCCAAAGAAATGTGTTTTAAAATGCGTTAGCTAGGGAAAGCTTCGGAACACCATCTGTCTTGTGTTCTTTGTGCTACAAGGGTTAATTCAGCAGACCTGCCTGGCTTTGCTAGTCAAGACATGAAGCATACTAATTAACAGTGCTTATTTTTAACCGTGGGCCCAAGGAATTTCAGGGCATTTCGACCCAGTTTGGTATACTTGTTTATGGATAACAATGAGATTGATTACTTCCATGCCCACAGGACTCTAGTATTCAGAAAAATAGCTAGGTGCGTAAAGACTAAAACCTATATATTCTCAGGGTTGATGGTAGCAGGGCCACATCTGTGCAGAAGTACTTTACAACATGAGCGGTTCTTTTCTGACCTATAAATTACACTGAGTAGCTAACTAATGTATGCCAGAAATATTTTGGAAATATCACTCTGAAAAGTAAAAGGAGAAGAAGTTATTCTGCTATTCCAGTGAAGAATGGGGACACGTGAACCTAGAAACAGCCAGCCATAGCTATCCTGATGGGGAACATGACAGTGCTGTTTAGAAAATAATTTCCTGAATGTAAAACTTATGAATAATAGGTCTTTAACCCCCATTTTGGATTTTTCTTAGTAAGAAGGTATTTACAGCCATTGTTATAGTCAAAATAAAACTATGATGCTATAAATCTAACAAAATACTTTAGATATTTTCCTGTCTCTAAGCATATAAATATATCATATTAAAATTATAGAAATAATTTGTATTGGGTTTTATATTGCTTGCATAATCATTGTTGTACTTCACAGTTTCTGTATACATTATAGTCTTGCATATAAATACTAAATATTTACTGGCTCAGAAAAATATTCTTGGAGTCCACATGCACTTTAGATTGGTATTTGCTATGTGTGTGTGAATTTGAAAAAGAATGAATTATCATTAAAATGTGCCTTGATAAGGTAAACTCAGAACTAAAACATGGTGAGGAAATGCATGACTCCTACAGGAATACACTTAGCTATCTCTGTCACAATAGTAAAGATTAACCCAGCCAGGAGATGGTGGCGCACGCCTTTAATCCCAGCACTCGGGAGGCAGAGGCAGGCGGATCTCTGGAAGTTCGAGACCAGCCTGGTCTACAAGAGCTAGTTCCAGGACAGGCTCCAAAGCCACAGAGAAATCCTGTCTCGAAACCCCCCCCCAAAAAAAAGATTAACCCAGTGTAGATAAGAATGAAGACAAGACCAGTCTGGTCACCACAGCTGGCTCTACGACAGCCAGAACTACACAGAGAAACCCTGTCTCAAAAAACCGAAAACCAAACCAACAAAAAAGAATGCAGACAAGAGTCAAGCATGGTGGATCTCTGTAAGTTACCCTGGTCTACAGAGTGAGTTCCAGGACAGTCAAAACTACACAGGAAAACTGTGTCTCGAAATCAAACAAAAAAGAGTACAGACAAAACGAATACTGTCTGTTGTATGTAGAAATGTCATGGGGTGTAAGGGATGTGAGTAGTGGTTAATGAGGATTAATTTTGCAGTGTATAAACAGGCACAAAGTAGACCTTGGACTTAATAAATCTGTACCTTAAAGTCAAGTTGTCTAAGATAATCTTATATCCAGAAAATCTTCATACACAAGGATATTCACTGTAGCATTATTTATAATGACCAAAGTATAAGCATTTCAGACACCCTAAAGGTGAAGAATAATTGAGAAATGATGCAGGTGCTGAAACACTAAGCTCCTAGCGACTAAGGAACACAGTAGAGTTCAGGGAGGCTCTGCCGTGAACTGAGTTCTGCATGCTGCTCTTAAAGGTGTGTTGCTGAGAAAAAGCAAGGCACAGGAGTGTTGGTAGCAAATCTTCTTTGGGGGCTCTAAGCCTGTGCCTGTTTTCTGATATTTTTCAAAACAAAATACTGGGAAGATAAAGCAAGGACTGACAACAGTGATTTCCTATAGGTAGAGCAAGAAATGTGGAATGTACACAGGTAGGAGCCAGAGTTCTCGGAATGTATTTTGTTTCATACTTTCTGTTGTTTGTGCCTTTGTTTGGTGTAAAAGATAGCCTCCAATGCCAACCATCTCTCAGTATTCACACCCTTGTGATGTCCCACCAACAGGCTGGCATAGTTGGGCTGTGTGACTCCTTCCACAATTAGATTTTAGACACAACGTGGCTTCCTTTTTGTTCTTCCACTCTCCTGGATCATTTGTATTCTGGGAAATTCTTTGCCCTGCCAAGTGGTTCCACATGAGGATCTGAGGCCCAATGAGAGCCATGTGAGGGGCCCTGATGGCAGCCATGCCTCTGGCTCCGAACTAGCCTCGAGGTGCTTACAGCTCAGTACAAGAGTCTGTGTTGAGTATCCCTGAACCAGAACTACTAAACTAAGTTGTCCCTGGTTTCTGACCTTCGAAAACTGTGAGAGAATTCATGTTTGTTATTTCGCACTGCTAGTTTTTTATATAAGCTGTTAAGCAGCAGTTCATCACTAATGCGAGAACTATAAAATTGGTTTTTAATAATTTAAAAACGGAATATAAGCAAAAAAGAGATAGTCTTTAAAAATTAAAGATGAACTTGAAAAACAGGAGCCCAACTATAAAACTGGTGGCTAAAGTACACAGTAATTATTTCAAGTGACTTATAGACAGAGTATTTTTATGTATCCCCAGTGACTGGATCTCGAGGACAAAACAACTGGGTAAGTCTTAAATGGCATTCAGTGATCTAATTGTCACTAATAACACTGATATTTTTGTCTTGAAACTATCTGTGAGGTGGAATAAATCAGGTTATTATGTTAGCATCATTAACTAAGATTTTACACATGAGAAGGAAGATGTAAGTCAAGAAAATTAACTGGAAACCCTTTTACTCCTTAGATTGGAAATAGCAATATTTAGTCATAATTTCTTTTTCTAAAAGGCACAGCTTTCTTAGTCCTGTTCAATGAAGAGACAGAAAGAAATTATATCAAAATGTCAGGTGAGACGGCAAGCAGATTTGGATGATTAAATATCATTTAAAACAAACAAACGTTCAGAACTCCTTGGAGAATGGTTAATTTCAGTTCTGAGATGAACCTGGAAGATCCTCTGACTAGAAGTTAAGGATGAAATTAAGACTCTACACTTTCTGTGGAGCTCTTACTGGCCCAGGATAGAACAGTATGAACTTCCAAAAGCGTGCTGGATGTTAGTGTGGTTCAGTGGAAGAGAGCTTGCTTGTCTAACGTGTGCAAGGCCCTAGGTTCAAACTCTAGCACCCCTACCCCTAAAACAAAGCTTGTGACAGTGAGACACTCTACGTATTTATTCTTTTATTTTAACTCATAGGGTTCAAAATGATGCTAACTAACTAATGCTTTGGAAGTTGCTAGAATGCAAAGCTGGTAATGATATGATTGGCAGGTGAAGGGGAAGAAGACTGCATCTTGCCTTTCAGCAACTCTAGGAGCATCCAGAATGATGGTTTTATTTGAAAGGAATTCACATATAGAAAGAGTATCGGGATTGGGAGGTAGTCAGTCATTTAGTGAAGGAATAATTTGGGGTATGTAAATTTTTCTGTCGTCAGTGTGGGTAGTCCATGCCTATACAATTTGTAAACATTTGTGCAGTCATTTGCTTACTATTTATGTGTTTTATTGTAGATAAAGCAACCTAGCTATTTTGTTGTTACCATACAAAGTAATAGGCTTCATTTGGACACTCACTTATGTATATAATATTGTACTGAAACTCACCAGCCCATGACCCTCTCCTGCCTCCCCCCCCCCTTTTCCTTCTTGTCAGTCCCCTTCTTCCCTGAAAATAGTCCCCTTTCTACTTTTAGTAATTTCACCTCGTTGCTAAAAATTACAGGCCTGTGTCACCACACCCACTTTTGGGGGAAGAGAGGTGGAACCCAGGACATCTCACTGTGTCCCAGTGCCTATAGCCTAGGTTTTGACTAGAAACACTGTAAGCCACATACCTACCTTGCCGGTGGCTTCCCACTTAGTTCTGGCTTTGAGAGGCATACAGGACAGCGACAGTCTGGAGGAGGGTGAAGGAACTTAAATGCTTTCTGTTCTTCCTTCCTATCAGCTTCCTGTGCCTCTCAGCTTGCCCCAGAGGCACTTGGCCTTGGTAGCAGCTGTGTCTTTCCTGGGTCTCCAGCTGAGTCCCGTGCAGTTAACCAGCCTGAGAAACTACCGCATGAGGTGAGCAGCATTGCTTCATGGGGCCTGGAGCCCAGCCCCATGGAGCCCCTCCTCCCAGTTTCTACCGCCTACTTTTCCATCCTATTCACGAACCCCCTTCCTGAGACAATCTTGGTTTCTCATAGCATAACACCATAGAGTGCGCCTTTACTCCCTTGGCTAGTTATGGAAAGTTATTAATATGGCCTCCTGTCCTTGACTAGCTTTTGACTGACAGACAAAGCCTCTCACTAGTCACTGGAGAGCTGCATCAACCCCCTAGAATTCCTGCTATTTGTTGCAAGTTGAGCCAGTGTGATAAGGGAGAAGGACAGTGTCTACAGCGTAGCCAAATTGCCCTTATAGAACAAGTGATTTCTTGTTGCACAAGCCTTCATTGTCTTTGCAGGACAGTTTGTTATTACTGATAAGCCCTCTCCATCCACCCTCTTGATCACCTTCTCTTCATTCCTCTCATGAAACAACTACTGTATTAGTTATCATTTATGTGTACTTTTAACATAGAAATATGTTATTTTGAAATATATGGCATTTCTGTAGGTTTTTACATTTCAGTTCATGGTATAATTACTTTTTTTGCAATTTGCCTTATTCACGAAGAAATTTGTCTTGGAAGTCATTCCATATAGCCATTTCTTTTTAACTACTGCATAATAGTCCTCAGCATGTACACACCATGGTTTATTTCACCTGCTGCTCTGTTTCCATTACAAAAGCTCTATGATTAATACTAGTGTCCTTGCTGTTTCGCCAGGGTAGATTTGGAGTAATAGAAATGTTGGGTCAGAATGAATGCATATTTTAAACATTGCATTGGATGCTAACAAAGATGTTCTCTTGCTGGACTGTGGTGGCACACATCTTTAATCCCAACACTTGGGAGGCAAAGGCAGGTGGATTTCTGAGTTCAAGGCCAGCCTGGTCCACAGAGAGAATTCCAGTACAGCCAGGGCTACACAGAGAAATCCTGTGTCAAAAAATAAAACAAATGAATAAACAAAAATCAAATATGTTCTCTTAAAATACAGTTCCAGTTTTCAAGTATCCCAAGAGACTGCAAGTTCCTTCTTACCACGGGGCTTCCATGGCTGTCTTAGCACTGCTCTGGGCAGCTTTAGCTGGCACATCTTTAGATCTTTAGTAGGGAGACAGAAACAGCTGTTCATCATCATCATCATGATCATCATCATCATCATCAGTAGGGCACTGAGCCCAGGGTACTGTGTCAGTGAGATATATCCCTAACCCTCTTTTTTCCTTTTTATTTGGAGATAGGGTCTTAGTAGGTTGCTCAGGCTGTCCTTGAATTCACTTTGTAGCCCCGGCAGGCTTGTGATCCTCCTGCCTCAGCCTCCCAAGTAGCTAGGATTATAGGCTTGTGCCTATAGACCTGTTTTTAAGTATTGTTTTAAACGTCATCGCTTTTGGTTTCTTTGGTAACTTATTTCCTTCAAAACCACATAAAGTATCAAATCAGTTTTCTTCTAGACTCTTCTGTGAGCTGTAATCATACCCAAAGTTCTTCCCTATGCACACTCATCTTTTTTTCTAGATATGTCCTGTGTTGTTACATACCAAATGTTGTTATTTTTTTCTATACACAATCTGTTTGCCTCTACACAGTTCCATATGCTGTAACCATACCCAAACTTCCTGTCTAGACATGGTTGAGAAGTCAGCTTTCTGTGTGTATTCATTAACTTGCTCACAGGATTTTCTCCCTTACAAGTTAATGCTGGTGCCCTGATGCCATTTCAGAAAACAGGCTTTGGTGAGGAGGGTATCACCTCCTATAATCTGACTTTCGCATCAGGGCAGAATCCTTGGCTTACCAGAGGGACCCCGATGGTTGTACTGGGGCTGATCCTACCACAGTTTTTAGGCTGGCATGGCTGGTACTACATAACAAGGGCCAATGGGTAGGAATGGTGCTATGTGGAGAGCTGTGTAAGTAAATCAACATGGTGTCAATGCTCTACATTCGAGTTCCACAGGACGGCACCGGACCTAAGGAGCCAAGGGACAAACCACCTGAGTGGTAGGTAGTATATTCAGCCATGTAGAAGTCAGATCTCAGTGCAGAACAGCGGTGTTCTAGCTTGCCACAGAAGGCTGTAGTTGCCCTTGAGCTGGGAAACAGGGAGGATGGAAAGGGCTGTCCTCCCTCAAACAGGAGATGGGTGAGAAATGGCCTTGTGGCAGTCTCTCACAAGATAGGGACAAGAAACTCCCTTGCAGCAGCTCCAGTCCTTATCTCTGCCTGTTCCAGGAGCAATCACGGGGCGCTCTGCCAAGACTCCCTTCAGACTGCCTTGTTCATGTGGCCTAGATGAAGATGTGCAAAGTCACCAGCATGCCACAGCGGGGCCATTCCCCTCGACTTGGTTACACAAAGCTCTTCTCGGCCTTCCTTCAGTATTCTGGATGAAAGGGCAGGCCATTTTTTAAACCCAGTCCCCAAATTTCCCAACTCTGACTTCTAACTTCTCCTTTCTGCTCTTCAACCAGCCAGTTCTTGCCTGGGCTTGCCCCCACCTTTCTCCCTCTCTCCCTCCTTTGCTAAGCAGAGCAAACAACCACCAATGCACACGTCCCATGGCCTCCTGTCCCCTTTCCACGAAGTTATTGGTGCAGGAGGCATCCCGTATGGCTTCCAATTTATCACAGGTGACATTTTAATCAAGAATGTTGCTGCTTTTTAACGTGGATCTCCATCTTTCTGACCTTCAATACCAGTACCCTCACTGCCCACTGTTCAGAAACCTCCCAAATGTGATTGCTCGCCTTATGGTACTGAGTAAGCGAACAGGTCAAAGGGCAACTTTCCTCTAAACAGTCAGAAACCCAGGCTGACAAGGGCTCTGTGCTTTCAACACATAACAACTGGAGTCATCATCTAGGGGAAGGTACAGAGTCCTAGGGATTGCAGCAAGCTACAAGGGGAAAAAAGCTACTCAGAGTATTGGAGTTTATAGGAGCAGGGTCATGAAGTTTCTTCTCATGCTCTACCACTGGTCATATCATCATATGGGCTGGGGTGTAAACATCATTGGTAGAGTGTTTGCCTAGCCTGCTTAAAGCTCTGGGTTCCATCTTGCCGTGTTTATACGGGAGCATGGGTGGTACACACCGGTAGTCTTAGTGCTTTGAACGTGAAGGCAGGAGGATTGGCTAGTCTTGGGTATCTTTAGGTATATATCAAATTCCAAGCCACCAGCCTGAGCTACATGAGACCCCTGTCTCAACACACACATACACACACACACACACACACACACACACAATTCTATATCATATGGCTACATTTTTCTGTAAGGAAGGCAGGCATGGGTGAGGTGAGCAGCTAGCATCTCTACTACTGAAGCGCTGGTGTATTGGCAATGAGGATGGTGAGAAATCCTTCAACTATGAGATTATGTCGAAAGTAGAAGCATCAGAATCTGTTGACTCCAAGGTATCTGGCCTGAATAATTGGGAAGAATTGAGTTACCGTATAACAAGGTGATAGATAAGAAAACCTCACTTTTTGACGTACAGTTTTTGAGATAGCTCTGAATATGCACATGAAGTAGGCAGTCAAATAAGCAGGTCTATCATTCAAAGACGCACTCAAAACTGACTTTGTAAGAGTAGGAACCCTTGGGATAGGGAGCATTGTTAAAGCCACTGGACTCTAAATAGGAACTTGTATTCCAAACACTGAATTTTATTCATTCATCTTCCAACACTCAGTGGAATCTTCCATTATTGTGTGATGTTTTATTCTTTTGGCTTTTGGGGGACCCACCACCCAGCTCCCAAATACAAATTACTCACATGTAGGCTTATTCTTATTCTTATGTCTGGTCTTAGCCTGGGTTTTTTGTTTGTTTGTTTGTTTGTTTTCAAGACAAGGTTTCTCTGTAGCTTTGGAGCCTGTCCTGGAACTAGCTGTTGTAGACCAGGCTAGCCTCAAACTCACAGAGATCCTCCTGCCTCTGCCTCTGCCTCCCGAGTGCTGGGATTAAAGGCATGCAGCACCATTGCCCAGCTTCTTGGCTTGTTTCTTGCTGCTTTTCTTAAATTATCTCATCTATCTTTGTCCTTAGGGCTTTTATCTTTCTATATTGCTGTATAACTTTTCTTTCCTTCTTACTCCGTGTTTGACTGTGTAGCTGGTGGCTTGGCCCCTGGCGTCCTCCTCCCCCTTGTTCTCTCTCTCTTTGCTCTTGCTCTTTCTCCTTTCTCCTCCTAGTTATTCTCTCTGCCTGCCAGCCCTGCCTATCCTTGTTCCTGCCATGCTATTGGCTGTTAAGTGCTTCATTAGACCATCAGGTGTTTTAGACAGGCAAAGAATCATAGCTTCACAGAGTTAAACAAATACAGCATAAACAAAAGTAACACACCTTAAAATTATATTCCCCAACAATTGTGACTGGCAGCATCTTCTTTTCTTGTCAGTCTCATTTGATCTAATAATTTTTGTTTTGTTTTGTTTTGTTTTTTTGAGACAGGATTTACTCTGTAGCTTTGGAGCCTGTTCTGGAACTTGCTCTTGTAGACCAGGCTGGCCTCGAATTCACAGAGATCCACCTGTCTCTGCCTCCCAAGTGCTGGGATTAAAGGTGTACACCACTACTGCCCGGCTTAATGATGTATCTTATAATGGATGGGACCCCTGGTTCAATGAAATATGGGAGTAATAGCAGTAAAAAGCAAATGATATGGAGCACTCACTACTGGACATCAGGTACCATGCTAATCCTTTATTTTTATGTAGTAATAATATAGAAAGGTGAAAAGCAAGAGTTGGGAAGATAGCTCAGGAGCTAAAGACTTTCATTTGATTCTCAGAACCCACATGGGAAAACCCTGATGCAGTAGTGTATATTTGTAATTCTGGCAATAGATAGATGGATCCTGGGGCTCACTGGCCAGCCTCTGTAGCCTACTTGTCAAGGTCCAGGGCAGTGGGAGACTCTGTCTCAAAAAAGGGGGGACCTGGAGAGATGACTTAGTAATTAAGAACAGTTACTCTTCCAGAAGACTTAAGTTCAATTTCCAACACTCACGCCAGGCAGCTCATAACCACCTGTAACTCCAACTCCAGGGGATCTGACACACCCTTCTGGCCTCCAGCAGCAACCTCACACAAGTGGAATACACACACACACACACACACACACACACACATAAATAAAAATCAAAATTTAAAAACTTGATGAAAAAAGATGAACAGCTCCTGAGGAGCCATAATCGAGGTTATCCTCTGACTTCCATATGAAAGTATATGTGCACACACACGCGCGCACACACACACACACACACACACACCCATCACATACATGTGTAACCCCCTCCTCCTCCCCTACAGAAAGACTAAAAACATAGTCATGAACAATCACAGAAATCTGACTGATGGAGGAGGGTCATCTTTCTATCTGTTGTTTCATTGGTTAAGTAATAAAGAAACTGCTTGGCCTCTGATAGGACAGAAAATTAGGTAGGTGGAGTAGACAGAACAGAATGCTGGGAGAAAGAAGCTGAGTCAGAGAGTCGCCATGATTCTCCCACTCCAGACAGACGCAGGTTAAGATCTTCCTTGGTAAGCCACCTCGTGGGCTACACAGATTATTAGAAATGGATTAGATCAATATGTAAGAGCTAGTCAATAAGAGGCTAGAACTAATGGGCCAAGCAGTGTTTAAAAGAATACAGTTTCCCTGTAATTATTTCAGGGCATAAGCTAGCTGGTGGCCAGGAGCCAGGCGGCAGGGCTGCAGCCCCGCCGCTCCTATTACTACATCTGACTAAATGCTTAACCTATCTTATCTAAAATGTAATCACAACAGTACCTAACTTAAGGTTGAGTCCAAGAACTAATAGGGATGCTAAGAGTAGTGGTTAGTGCATGATGAACACTGAATTATTTCATAAGCATTGGTGTTAAAATGTGAGAACTGATATATACATACAAAAAATAAGTAGTTATGGACCTCTACACCTTACTGCATATATCTTATACATCAGAAAAAGGGTGATCATTTTTGTTTGTTTTATTTTAGCTCTTTTTTTTAAAATTTATTATGTATATAGTGTTCTGGGCACCAGATCTCATTATAGATTGGGTATGAGCCATCATGTGGTTGCTGGGAATTGAACTCAGGACCTCCTGAACAACAGTCAGTTCTCTTAACCTCTGAGCCATCTCTCCAGCCCCTGCTTGTTTTATTTTAGACAGAATTTCATGTAGCCCAGCCTGGAAATTCTGGTCCTTCTGCTTCCTCGATGCTGGGGTTAGATGCAGGCTTCTGTCTTGCTCAGTTTTATGGGAATGCTCAGGATGAAGCCTGGGGCTTTGTATGTGCTAGGTAAACATTCACCCAACTAACTGAGCTAGCTATAGCTACAACACAAAATCTGTCTGCTAAATAAGAACAGGAGAACTAGGGCCATCAATAGTCACTGAAACATCTTTTGTATGAAATGAATGCTTCAGGTTTCTTTTGATTAGTGTTAGGAAGACAAAAATGCTGTCCTTTTACTTTTGTTGTTGTCGTTTGTTTGTTTTGTTTTTGAGACAGGGTTTTACTTTGTATCTGTGACTGGCCTGGAACTCACTCTATAGACCAGGCTGGCCTTGAATTCACAGAGATCTGCCTTTCTTTGCCTCCCCAGTGCTGGGATTAAAGGCAAGGTCATCCTTCTAATCTTTCAATGTCTTAATATTTAAAATGGGTTTCTTAGACAGCAAATAGTTAGGTATTTTCTTTTAATCCCATCTGGCTAGCTCCCTGCTCTCTTCTACTTTTTCCCGTTCCTATCCCAGCTTCCACGCCATCACCTAGTTTGCTTGCTCTCTTTTTTTTGTGCTGGAGATGCAGCGCAGGGCACCACACAGTGTAAGCCTGTGTTCTATCACTGAGCTACATGCCCAGTTCCTCTATTTGTTGACTGGTGTTTTTGAACCACCAATATGTCAAGTAACTATCAATATAGCTTTATTTCTGTCTCCCATGTTTGTTATTCCTTTGTTTTCTTTGACCATGTTTCTTGCTGTCTTCAACTCTTTTCTACCCTTTCTGGTATTAATTGAGCATTTTCTATTATTCCATTTTCTCTCTTTTCTTAGCATGTCGATTATACTTTAAAAAGAATAATCCCTTAGGTAGGAACTCATGAGCTCCACCTCAACTGAGGAGCTATTGCTGGTAGATGGCTTCTTGGGGAGGAAGAGACAGGTTTTAGAAAGGATGTGATTCCTGGTAGGTCAGCCATGCTCCAGTGAATGGCCCCACACCCAGGGTTATATAATCAGCACAAGTAGAGCTTGACAGGTTATTTTTTTAAAAAAAGAAAAAAGAAAAAAAGAGGTCAGAAAGTTGGGAGGGGTGTCATGATGGATTCTGTATCTGGGAGGAGTTAAAGGGGAAGCAGGAGTGATTATGATCAATGTATATTATATGAACTTCTCAAATAATAAATAAAATACCACATATGGGGGACAGAGGGAGAAGGAGGAGGAGAGAAGGGAGGGAAAACTGCAATCAGGATGTTAAATAAATAAATAAATTTAATTAATTAATACAATTTTTAAAAACCTATATATTGAAAAAAATCCCCCAAGCCAGGTGTTATGTAACAATTCCCCAAGATTGAAACATTCCATCATTTAAACCTCTTTAATGAGGAAGATAAACAACTCAAAACAACTTCAGGAAGTCCCTGAAACTGACCACATTCACCAGGCCCCCTCCCTGCCAGAGTAAACAATAAAAAACGGAGAGTTCCCCTAAGACTAGGAAGGTGAGCTGCAAAGAAGACTCAGAGGAGTAAAACATGCAAAGAAGACTAGGAGACCACCTTCTTAGAAGAAGCAGAAAGCTGCCGAGCTGCCTGGAAGAGGTTTAGACCAAGTGAGACACTTGTAAGGCTCACTCTCCAACTCATTGGGCTGTAAGCTATGCAGTGTGCTCCCGGTTCCCAGCTTTGTGAGCTGTTATCCATGTTGGGGTGGGCCTTGGTAATGTACCTGTCCTTGAGTCATTTTGATTCTTGTAAGTAAGCCCTCACCCATACTCCTGCAGGTAACCCCAGTAAAACTCATTGGTTCACCAAATTGGACTTTGGTAGTATCTGTTCTTTGGTCTGTCATTCTTTCCATATAATTCTGCCAGCCATAAAACTTTGTTTGAGAAAAACCTTTATTTCTCCACATTTAAAGAATAATTTGGCTGGTGTACCTACCCCAACACTTTTAAATATTTCATTACACTCTGATTTGCAAGGGTTCCGAAGAGAAGCCTTAATGTCACTTTCTCTCTGCAGCTAAGATGCTTTCCTTCTGTGGTTTATTTAAAAACTTTTTACAATGAATATGACATTTGATCTTAAATGATTGAATATGATATCCAGATACTTATTTTTTGGCATTCATCCCGCTTAGTGTTTTCTGCTCTTCTTGAATCCGTGGTTCAGTGTCTGTCATTAATACTGGAGAATTGAAGGCTAGAGAGATGGCTGCTCTTGCAGAAGACCGAGGTATGGACCCAGTAACCACATGGCAGCTCACAACTCCTGTTTTCCATACAAGTCTTGTTTTCACAACTCTGGTTTCCATAACTCCTGTTCCAGAGGATCTGATTCCTTCTTTTGATCTCTGTTGGCACCAAGCATACATGTCATATGTACATGAAGGCAAAGACATACACACATAATTCTCAGACATTATATTAAATCTTTCTTTTGTTCTTTCTTCAGTTTCTTTTTTGAAAAATACTTATTTGTATTTTCTGTGCATTGGTGTTTTGCTGCATGAATGTCTGTGTGATGTGTCACATCCTCTGGAACTGGAGTTGCAGACAGTTGTGAGCCACCAAGTGGGTGCTGGGAATTGAACCTGGGTCCTCTGGAAGAGCAGCTAGTGTTTTGTTTTTTGTTTTTTTTGAGACAGGGTTTCTCTGTAGCTTTGGAGCCTGTCCCGGAAATAGCTTTTGTAGACCAGGCCGGTCTTGAACTCACAGAGATCTGCCTGCTTCTTAAGTGCTGGGGATTAAAGGCGTGCACTGCCACTGCCTGGCTAATAATTTAGAAGTTTCCATTGGCACACCTTCATATTCTCTGACATTTTCCTTGACTGCATACCCAGAATACTACAGTTGAGCCTGTCAACGTGTCAAAGGTACTCTTCTTGATTTCTGTTACAGCTGTTGAGAGAGAGAGAGAGAGAGAGAGAGAAAGAGAGAAAATATGTATGTCTATGTATGTATGCATGTACTGGGTATTGAACCTAGAGCTCTGTTCATGCTAAATCTACAGTCTGTGACCATCCTACATATGTAACCCCTATTTTGATTTCTAGCATTTTCTATTGGTTCTTAAAGTTTCTGTCTGTTTTGAATGTGATCCTGTTTTTCATTAGATCCCTTAGTATATTTTAATGGTTTTAAATTCCTGCTGATATGACCAGTATCTCTCCAATATCTGAATGTGCTTCTGATGCTTATCTCTTCAAACCGTGCTCAGTTTTTTTTTTCAGTGTCCTTTTAATGTTCTTGTTTGACAGGTAGGCATGATGTTAAAGTTGCAGGGGTGAGTGAGTCTTCACTAATGTGACTGCAGTGTTGGGGAGAGAAGAAGGATACAGTCTTGTACATTAGGTTTTAGGCTTTTAGTGAGCTTGTGTAGTTGGATGGTTGAATTGGGAATTTGGCATTTGCTTCTTCCCCTTCCCATCTATGTAGACTGGCTAGAGAGGGCTGAAGTCTGACATTCCTTTCCCCAGTGTCAAAGGTTAAAGGGCTCTCCATTTGGGTTAGGATGATAACATCTAAGGTGATTAGACTTTGGTAAAATACTTTTCCTTGCAGGCATGCTTTTGTTAAAAAGAATAAAATCCTCTAAGAATATCTCAGAATTGTTTTTTCTCCTGTTTGGCTGAGAAGCAGGTGGCACCCCTCTTGAAACATCCTCAAAGGCACACCCTCCGAACCCATAGGTAAAACTCACAATACTGTAGAGAACCCCTCATCAGCTAGTGTTTTTTCTTTTTAATCTGAAAGTTGTCTACACACACTTTCAGCCATTCATCAACTACAGTTTAACCTTCCCTACCGTGGTTCTGGCTCTAGCTGGCAGGCTTCTATTCCAAAGCTTCTGCTTTGGTAAACTGTGATTTTTCCAAATTTGCATGTGTCTCTGGGGGAGGCAGAGTTAACCTTGTGACCTCAATTTTCTGATTGATCTGAAAGGAGTTGTTGACTTTAAGGTGTTTTGCTTTTCTGTTATTGGAAGGTCAGGAATGATGACTTCTAAGGGCCTTATGTGCTGGGTCAGAAACTGGAAGTCAGCATTTTCTTATCATAGCAAAAAGATTAAATAGCATGCCAAATATTTATCAGTTAGGGACTGGTTACCAGGACGTACAGCATTCATCCAGCAGGGTACTATTGATCAAAAATAGTCAGTTCTAAATACCCTCATGTGAAATAATGTGCAAAATATTAAAAAATTTAAGTATGTAGAAAAAGCCAGGTTGTGGTGGCATATACTTTTAATCCCAACACTCGGGAGAATGAGACAGAGGCAGGTGGATTTCTGTGAGTTCGAGGCCAGCCAGCCTGGTTTACAGAGCATGTTCCAGGACAGCCAGGGCTACACTGAGAGACCCTCTTGGAAAAACAAAGAGAAAAAAAAGTAAGTGGAAAAAAAATAAAGAGCTTGCTGACATTTGCTCAGCACTTGTAAACCGAATCAATGTTCATTTGAAAAACAGATACTCATATATGCCTACTATTTCTCAAAGACAATTCAAAGATTAGTAAAAAAAATGCATATATACCAAATCATAGCAGTTGTGTTTCAATACTGTGAAAAATATTTTTGTTTCTCAATTTTCCAAACTTAACCTAGATGTGCAAGGCAGGCCTGTAATCTCAGAATTCAAGAGGTAAAGCCGGAGGATTAACTGTCCAAGGTCAGCCTCATAGCAAATTTGAGGTCAACCTGAGTTTACCTGTGATGTTATCTCAAAAACAAAATAAAAACTTCCAATGTTTTTAATTTCATTATGTTATTTCAAGAGTTAATTTTTAGAAAAACTGCCCATTCAAATAAACCTGAAAGGAAATATATTAAAATGACATCAGTCATTGTTTCTGGTGGTAGAATACAAGGCAAATTTCTCGGCTATTAGCCAGACATTTTATAGTGTCATCATATTCCATTTAATGTTGTTTGTGCGCACCACATAGAGTTTTGTTTGCTTTGAGCCTCCGGTGCCCAGCTGTTATAAAGTAAATGGAAAGTCCTTTTCCAGACCACTGCTTGGGCCAAGCTGCTTCTGTTGGCCATTCCACTTGTTTCGTTGCCATCTGCAGCATACATTTAAAAGCTGTCAGACGTCACTCTTTCAATAGTGCTTCCATGTTTGTTGAAGGACTTGAGCAAGGAAAAAGGCTGGCTGGGTGCTTAAGCAAACTGAGAGTGAACTCGCCAGCCTCTGATAACAGCCCCTCTTGTAAACAACCACAATGGCTGGCAAAGCTAAGGGTAAGCTGGCATGTCCTACCCCTCTCAATCCCCCAAAGAAACAAGAGGCCCTACCACGAACCTAAAGAATAGAAAGGAGACAATTTGTGCTAGGCAGCTGACAAGTGGCCACTTATGTTTTCCCAAGAAGAAATCTTTATCTAAAAGAATAAAGGAGAAAAGATACTTAGGAGCCAAGAAAGAATAGCTGTTTTTAAAATAAAACATACGATGTAGCGAGGTGGTGGCGGCACACACCTTTAATCCCAGCACTTGGGAAGCAGAGGCAGGTAGATCTCTGAGTTTGAGGCCAGCCTGGTCTACACAGTGAGACCACTGTCTTGAAAAAACAAAACAGGGCTAGAGAGATGTGAAGAAGGACGCTTAAAAGAAATCCCACAGGCCGGGCAATGGTGGCGCACACCTTTAATCCCAGCACTCGGGAGGCAGAGACAGGCGGATCTCTGGGAGTTCGAGACCAGCCTGGTCTACAGAGCTAGTTCCAGGATAGGCTCCAAAGCCACAGAGAAACCCTGTCTCGAAAAACCAAAAAAAAAAAAAGAAAAAAGAAAAAAAAAGAATCCCACATTAGCTCAGAATTGAGAAAAATAGACAGTTATTTATTTATTTTTAAAAATGCAATATTTAGAATACAAAAAAACATATACCAAAATCCTACTAGTACTAATTAAAAGGAAAAAATAGGACCTCTTTGAATTAGAAAAAAGTTCTGAACTGTAGGATGCTTTTAATAAAATATCACTATATAAACATATTCTCAAACATATGAACTTGGTTAATGAATTCTGTCTTAAAAATTGAAATGAAAAGATAAATTCTGAACTAAGTACAATTCACACTTTAGTAGTCTGCCATGGAATTATCTGGGAAATATCTCTTTTAATTGGATTCTTGGTAGCACTAGTCTTAATTCTAGAAAGTTCTGTGGAAAAAACAGCATTTATTTGGGTCATTGCTGTTATTTCCTAAGACTTTAAAAAAGCTGTTTCAGTCACTAAGAATGACTTTGGATCTTAATGATTTAAGAAAGCTAAATAAGTATCTTAATACAGTTTTCTAAAATTTTCAAACCAATTTTATTAGGAAACTAGATTGTAAAAAAATTCCCTTATAATTTTGTTTATGCTGTGAAATTCAAAAATGGTTCCTTCTTTTCTTTTAAAAAAGAGGGTTTATGCCAGGTGGTGGTGGCACACGCCTTAAATCCCAGCACTCAGAAAACAGAGAGGCAGGCGAATTTCCGTGAGTTTGAGGCCAGCCTGGTCTACAGAGTGAGTTCCAGGACAGGCTCCAAAGCTATACAGAGAAACCCTGTCTCGAAACAAAAAAAAAAAGAAAAAGAAAAAAAGAAAAAAAAAGAAAAAGAAAAGAAAAGGTGTGTGTATTTTTATGTGTGTGTTATGCTTGTTTGTATGTATGTATGTACACCATGTATATGTATGGTGCCCATGTTGGAAGAGGGTATTGGATCCCCTGGAACTGGCTACAGGTAGGGGTGAGCTGCCATGTCGTTTGTTGCTGGGAAGTCAACCTGGGAGAGCAGCCAGTGCTTTAAACTGATAAGCCAATTCTCCAGCCCTAGTCTTTTTCTCTTTTCCCCAATGACAAGGCAAGCATAAAGATCAAGACAGTGGCCATGTAGAATATCATATTTTTATTGTGAAAATGATTGAGTCATCTTTTTCTGTGTACAATAAACCTAAGAGACTTACTTTTCTTTTTTAAAAAATTTATTTATTTATTAAAGATTTCTGCCTCCTCCCCGCCACCGCCTCCCATTTCCCTCCCCCTCCCCCGATCAAGTCCCCCTCCCTCATCAGCCGGAAGAGCAACCAGGGTTCCCTGACCTGTGGGAAGTCCAAGGACCACCCACCTCCATCCAGGTCTAGTAAGGTGAGCATACAAACAGCCTAGGCTCCCCCAAAGCCAGTACGTGCAGTAGGATCAAAATGGAGAAAACCCGGAAAATTCAGACTATTCCAGATATATACGTGAGCTATAACTGTGTGGAGCTAGGAGTTACTAGAACATGCTAGGTCAGGAGGGAGACATAATCTGTGCCACAATGTGATACTCCTCTCAGACTAAAGAGATTTGTACTTCCTAGAACCACACAGAATTACATTATGCTCACAAGAAAAACAATAAAAGATGCAATTATTTTACATGGTAGTGCTTTACATAAAGTATATAAAATAGAATCCTTCGAATTTTAAGCAAGCATCCAAAGATCCCCATAGTCTAAAGTAAAACGAGTGTCCTTGTACTTTTAGTGAAGACTAACAGACGCACTGGAGAAATATTAACTGATGCTTCCTGTTGGGAGCCGGCTGAGTCAGCTCTAGGATTCAGCCAGCCTTTTCAGGTCTCAGTTTTCCAATCTTGAATGCCTACCAGCTGTCTAGTCTCTGGTGGTAACTGCATGCTAGCCAAATGTAGATAAGTCTCATGTATAGATCACAACTGGAAATGTTCATTTCTAAAGAAAGAAATCTCTTCTTATTAACAATGCTAGGGTATTAATTAACCAAGGGACCTGCTATACAGTGTTAACATTTTGAAAAACTACTTCTTAATGAGATAGGTGCCTGTGCCCCGTGCTTTTCTGTAGTGTCTTCCCTTTGGAGGGCTGGCCTGCTGCCTTGTGAGTCCTCTGGTTTTGTTCCTTCATTTGGCCCCTTCTTTGGACATCCTGCAAAGTCATGCAGCTCCTTGCACAGGTTCAGGGCACTGATCTTTCACCTGATCAGCTTTTAAAGTTCCTTTGAAATATCAAGTTGAACTGGGTGTAATGGCCCATGCCTTTAATCCCAGTACTGGGGAGGCAAGAGAACTTTGTAAGTTTGAGACTAGCCTGGTATACATATCAAATTCCGGGACATCCAGGGCTGTGGAGAGAGACCCTGTCTCCAAACAAACAAATAGAAAAAAAAAACACAAAAGAAAGAAAATGAAGGTGAAAAGTATTTCATCTTGTTATATGTGTTTGTGTTCTGTTTTTCTTGGCTTTTTGTTTAAGGTTGCTAGGAATAACTTTGTGTTTATTATCCAGTAGAAGCTATCAGAAAAACATGCACAAACTTTCTTTACCATGGACACTGAGTTAGTTACATTTCCTTTTTGTTTTTGTTTTCCTCAGTTTCTCTGTGTAGCCCTGGCTGTCCAGGAACTGCTCTGTAGACCAGGCTGGCCTCAAACTCACAGAGTTCTGCCTGCCTCTGCCTCCTGAGTGCTGGGATAAAAGGCATGCGCCACCATGCCCAGCTAGTTCTGTTTCTTTTTTCTGTGATGGAACACTTAAGAAAAGCAACCTAAGAAAGGAAGGGTCTATTTTGACTCACTATTGCATTGCACATCTGTCACGATGGGGAAGTCAAGGCAGCAGGAGCTTTAGGCAGCTGTTCACATGACATCCACAATCAGGAAGTGGAGAGACGAATGCTGGGGTAGAGCTTGCTTTCTCTCTCTTTTTGTTTTTGTTTTTTTGAGACAGGGTTTCTCTGTGTAACGACCCTGACTGTCCTGGAACTAGCTCTGTAGACCAGCCTGGCCTAGAACTCCGAGACCCACCTGCCTCTGTCTCCTGAGTGCTTCTCTATTAAATGCCTGTACCACCACACTCTGTTTGCTTTCTCATTTTTTTAAATGAATGTAGTCCAGGAGCCCAGCCCAGGAAATGGTTCCACCCACACTCAGGTTGAGTTTTCCTTTTTGCATTAAACCTCTCTGAGAAATACCACTGTAGACACACCCAGAGATTTGTCTCCTAAGTGATTTCTAAATTCTCACCAAGTTAACAATCATAGTCATGAAGACACCTTCATACTTAGGTCTTTTATTATTATCATTTGTTGTGATTTTCCTCTTACCTCTTTTTCTTTTCTGAGACAAGGTTTCTTTCTTTCTTTCTTTCTTTCTTTCTTTCTTTCTTTTTTTTTGGTTTTTCGAGACACGGTTTCTCTGTGGCTTTGGAGCCTGTCCTGGAACTAGCTCTGTAGACCAGGCTGGTTTCGAACTCACAGAGATCCGCCTGCCTCTGCCTCCCAAGTGCTGGGATTAAAGGCGTGCGCCACCATCGCCCGGCTTGAGACAAGGTTTCTCTGTGTAGCCCTAGCTGTGCTGGAACTCACTCGGTAGACCAGGCTGACCTCTAACTCAGCCATTTAACTCTGCCTCCCAAGTGCTGAGATTAGAGACAAGTGCCACCATCACCCAACTTCTCTTGCCTTTTTTAATAGAGCTTTGTGAAGTCTGACACACAATCTGGGTAGCTTTCAGGAAAAACTTTTCAAATTAAAATACAAAATTAGACACAAAAGATAATATTTACAATGAGAAAAGGAATCACCACAAATTACAAGTTGTAAAATAGCACAAAATCCTGGAGGGAAAAACATATGGTTGATGAAAATGTCCTTATTTCTTGTGAATAGTTTAGAAACTATTTAGAAATAGTTCAGTTTCACAACTTAATAATACCAAATATATTAAGGTGATTATGAAATTTGAGACAACTACCCAATTTCATATATGAACTGTAAACTCTTAAGACTTATTTACTAGCTAATCTTAAATATTCGTTGATTTGATAACACTCATTAACTAGCTTGTCCTTGATGGTCTCCTTGTAATGGCTGTGGTAGTCATTGGTGACTGCTGATGCAGATACCAAGATTAAAGCATTTACTTTAACTCTCAAGTAGGCAGGTATCAGACACTTCTCCTTTGGAAATGTGTATGTATGCCCCTGAGACCAAGAGATGATCCAAAGCCAGGGTTACTCTTGGTGTCCTTGCTGGACTTTGTATCCAAGCCCTTAACTGGAAATTGGTTAGTTTCAGAGAAGCACCAACAGAACAAAATGGACAGACCATTTTCTAACTTTTTTTTGTTTTTGTTCTGTAATGTTTTTGGCTTGGGGCAATGTTTCTCTGTGAAGTCTTGGTTGTCCTGGAACTCACTGTGTAAGAACAGACTGGTCTTGAACTCCCAGAGATCCTCCTGTCTCTGCCTCTCAAGCGCTGGGATTAAAGGCGTGCGCCACCACTGCTGGCTTTCTAACTGTTTTATAGGGAGACGCATTTACCCCCCATACAGAACTGCTTTGAAATTTGTCCTCAAGAAATCCTATATTTTAAGATGTATGCTGCTTAGCAAATTTTTTTGGGTGGAGTGAAGAGGGGACCGAATGCAATGGGAAATTTTATGAGGAAATGAAATATAATAAGGTTCTGTTCTGATAGCAAAGAACCAGGAAGTTGAAAAAAATTACAGTCTTTAGCCCTGAAAGGACAACTGTTAGCAAAGAGAAACCAAAACAAAGGAAGCGAGAAGAAAGGGCTGGACTACAGTTAACTTTCATCTCGGTTGTACTCTGGTGTTGAATTTACTCTCTTAACCCAGCACTGTTCATTTCCTGTCTCATGAGCTGAATGGAAGATGTCTAAGTGGGCAGTCCTGTAGCCACACCCCCCTCTGGGAGCCAAGTGTACATTTACCCCTGGAGAGTTGCTGGAGAAGACTTAAAACTAGACCTGCTGGTAAGGGTGTAATATAGAGATTCCCGTAGGAAATTACCAGTATTTGATTGGGATTGTTTCCTCTTTAAAGGGGGTGGGAGATTGTTGAGGATTGACTCCAGAGCCTCACTTGTGTTGAGCATTACTGAGATTTTATCCTTAAAAATTACATAGTAAAACATTTATAACATTTACCATTGTAATTACCTAAGTCTGTTGTTCCATGGCATGAAGTACATTAACAGTATTCTACAAGCATCCCCGTTTCCCACTGCCCTAATTTTTTTTTGTCACCTCCATAGAAATCCTGTGTCCGGTAAACCCTACCTCCTATCCTCTACCCTACTTTGTCTGTATAAACTTGCCTGCTTTAAAGATGCCACACAAAGTGAAATCATATGGGAGCTTCTGTATCTGCTTTATTTTCCTTAGAAGGTTCCCAGGTTCATACATGTTCTAGTCTCTATCAAGAGTCTCATTCCTTTTTAAGGCAGGATAACATTCCATTGTGTATGTCTACCACATTTTATCCATTCATCTGCTCAGTGTCTGGGCCGTTTCCGCATTTTGGCTATTGTGACTAATGCTGCTATGAACATTGGTAGACAAGTGTTGCAGGAGGTCCTTCCGCCCTCCAGCCAATAGCCGCTGAGAGACATTTGTTTGAGTCCCTGTTTTCAATGCTTTAGGCTTTACCTAGGAGTAGAGTTGGCTGGGTCAGATGGCAATGTTTATCTGTTTGAGGACCAGCCTGTTACTTTCAGTAGCAGCTGCACCAGTTTACTTTTCCACCAGCAAGGTAGAATTTCAATTTTTCTGCATCTGGCCTTGTTATCTCCTTGCTTTTTCTGTTAATAGTCTTGGACTATGTAATAGTAACAGACTATGAAGTGTTATCTCCTGTGACTCTGCTTGTGTTTCTCTAATGAATGGTGGTGGTAAGTATTTTTTCATGTATTTACTGGCCATTCATCTATTTGATGAATGAGTGTTCGAATCCTTTGCTAACTTTTATATTTAAATTTTAATATTATTTTTCAAGATAGAATCTGACTACATAGCCCAGGCTGGACTCAAACTGAAGATTCTCCTGTCTAACCTAGAGTGCTGGGATTACAGGCACCTGCTGCCTTACACCCAGTTTCCTTTGCTTATTTTTACATTTTGAAAACTGTGTGTATGTGTGTTCGTGTTGTGGATATGCACGAAAGAGGACAACTTGCAGGAGACCATTTACTTCTTCCACCATGTGGGTTCCAGGGATCAAGCTCAGGTTGTCAGGCTTGACAGCAAGTACTTTTACTCAGGAAGACATCTCACCATCCCTTTTTGCTTTTTTTTTTTTTTTTTTTTTTTTTTTTATTTTCGAGACAGGGTTTCTCTGTAGCTTTTTGGTTCCTGTCCTGGAACTAGCTCTTCTAGACCAGGCTGGCCGCAAACTCACAGAGATCCGCCTGCTTTTGCTTATTTTTATATTGAAGGATTTTGTTTATTTGTTTTGCTGTTGAGCTGAAGTTTTATATATTGTGAATTTTAATTCCTTATTAAATGATTTAGAGATTGTTTAAAACATGCTGTAGGTTGCCTTTTTAGTCTGTTGATTATTACTTTAAGTTGACACAGTAATCATTTATAGGGCATAATGTGATAGTATTTTTTAGAGGATGGGGGAGGTAGACAGATCTCTAGCTTCAGTCTTACTAAAATCACATAATAGTTTTATTACATGTATTAGTTTTATACAATAAATATTGCACGTGTTTCGTTATAAGGACTATAAATAATGTGTTCGGGGCACACTATTAGATTTTGTGGCAAGAACTTTGTAAACAGTCTTGTGTTGCATAGAGAAATGTTTTAAAACTTAACCAGTAACGTGCTGTCACCTAAATTCTTTGAGATTCCATTTAAAACGCTGCTTTATTAGAAATGAATGTATTTATAGCATAAACTTAACAGTCCTGTACACGATATATTTTATAGGATTTTATGATTTTACATGCGAGCTGCTACCCACAGGCAGTTTTAAGTCAAAATGAAATGTGATAGATCAGTAATTGTCTTTATTTCCTTTTCATTTGTGCATTTTAGGAAAACCATACACTTGTTTCAAACTCCCCATCCCCCCGTTTGAGATTGCCCTGATAAATTTTTCCTCTGCAGCCTGCACTTCGGAATCTCAATATGCAGAAAATAGTCCCTGACATAGCGGATGGGTTCATAAGTCCCTTCCGGGTTCTCACACTGAATGGTGCTGATATGGCAATGTAAGTTTTATTTTGCTACGTTTAGCATTACCGAGTAGCTAGCTGCCTGGTACGGTGTACAACTTTTGTCTTTACTGTCTTAACGATTCCTGTGTCCAAAATGTGCCCATTCCCAGCCAGTGTGCCTTTAAGGCTGACGAAATGCTTTCCAGGTACTGATGCTGCAGGACCTTGTGAATGAGCTGCTTAAAGCGCCTCCCTCAAAGAGTGGGAAGGAGGCCCCCACTCCGAAGGAGTTCTAGCCACACCTTCCCCCTATCGGCAGGGAGCAGGTGGTCAAACCCTTGAGACCTGGCACCGCCGCTCAGTGGCCCGTCCCGTCCTAGTGTCACGTGATGCGGGTTAGCTGCGCAGTCGGGACCCTCAAGCAAGGCGGCTGCAACCGTCTAGCACTGGGACCCAGGAATCTCGACTTTCCGTCCCCCCCCTCCCCCGCACTGTCCCGGAAAAGGGGGAGGCCGATGACGTCATCATCCGGGCACTCGACGGCGGGGCCATGGTTCACAATGGAACAAAAACAAGCAGCTAGCCCTAGTCAAACTCAGCGACGCGGCTGCAGCTCGCTCCTTTAACCCTCGCCTGCCCATATCCCCGCCATTCCCGACAGTCCTGTCCACTCGCCCGCTCCGCACGCCAGAACTCCGGCCTCTTTCCCTTCCCCCACCCCAGCCTCTTCGGAGCTTTTTGGGGCGACTGTCAGCTCTCGGCCTGGTCCCCTTGCCGAAGAGGATGGAAGAGTCTCTGGCCCTCGCATGACCCCCCCCCTACCAGGGGCCGTCCGGAAGCCACGGTAGGGCCAAACGCCGGTATTGTCTTCCCCTCCCCCACCCGGGTCGTCGAGTTCCAGGCGTCCACCGCCTCAGCCGGCCCCCTAGCGGTGCGCGTTCTTCTCGCTCCCCGACCAACCTGAGGTGGCCGGAGAGGCGAGGGGGCAGCTGGCCTAGAGGGGGCTGGGCAGGGGGAGGGGCGGGCCGAGCGCAAAGGGGCGGGGTCTGGGAGGGGCGGGGCCTGACGGGGGCGGAGACGCGGCGAGCCTTGGGCGGCACTGGGACTAGTGGGAGTCTGCGCTGCTGCCACCTCCACTGCCGTCACCGCCACTGGCCGTGCGGGTTTCTTTCTCTTTTTTTGTCTTTTTTTCGTTTTTGATTAGTTGGTTCCGCCATATTGACGAGGCCGTGATACCCAAGGCTGCGGAAGCCAGTCTCCGCCCGTGGCGGAGCCGCAAGCTCGGTAGCCGGCCCGTTTGGGCCTCGTCTGTCTCAGCGAACCCCCTCCCTGCCTTGCACCGGCTCCCAGGCCTCGCGGGAGCCGGCCGCTGCCGCCTCTCTCTCACGGGAGGCGGCTGCTTTTAGCACCCCGGGACTTGGGGTCGCTGACGGGAGCGAGGAGCGGAGCCGCAGGCAGGCGAGCAGGCCCGGAGTGGGGGGACAGAGACGGCGTCTAGGGGAAGGTGAAACTGCCGCTGCAGGAGGAGGAGCAGGAGGAGGTGAGGCAGGAGAAACGCACCGCCCGGAGCTTGACTGAGCTCTGAGAGCGCCCCAGCCTGAGGGGAGAAGGGGAAGAGAGCTGCTGTCGGCTGAGCGGCTGAGAGGGAGGAGGAGGCAGCCATAGCCGCCGCGGCCCTAGGGCGGCCAGCGTGAGGAGCGCCGCGCCGTGTCGGCACGTGTGCAGCCTCTCCTCACTTTCTGTCCGGCCTCGAGCTTTTGCCTTGCGCCTCCCGCCTCCGCGTGTCCTGCTTCTGAAGACTGCTGGGTGAGTAGCTCGGAGCTCGCGCGGCCGACAGCTGGCCCGAGGGGTGGGGAGCCGGGCGCGGGCGAGGGGGTGTGTGTGCGAGGGCCGGCCCTCCCTGGGGGCCGCTGACGGAGCACCGGCGGGGGGCTTTCTCCGCGGCCAAGCGCGACCCTCGGCCGTGCCCCAGGCCGGCCGCCCGTGTGACGGGGAGCGCGTCCGTGTGCGCGCGCGCGTGTGTGTGTGTGTCTGTGTGCCTGTGAGTGTTTTGGACTGGCAGGGAAAATGGCTGACGGCTCCGGCCCTCCTCTTCCTCCCCCTTCCCGTCCTGACTGGAGTGGAGAGGAGGAGGATGAAGGCTCCGGGCGCTGCGTGCCGCCCCTCCATCCGTGCGGGAGTCGGCCCTGAGCGCGCGACGGCGCCGGGGAGGGGGGGGGTCCGCGCGCCCCTTCTCCCCGCCGCGGACGCCCTCAGCCTGTTCCACTTGACACCGAACGCCATTACTGAGGAGGAGTGATTTGGGGCGGGCGGGCGCGCTAGGCCGCGGCGACGCCTGGCTATCTGGCCTGCCGGCGCGGCCACCTCCCCTCCGCCCTCGGCGATAACCGCGGGCGCGCGCCCCGTGCCAGAGCCGGGCCCGGTTATTGGCGGCCCACACCCCCTCCCCCGGCCGCGGCGCGCGGCCCAGGGCCGGGCAAGCTGCTCGCACGCCGAAGTCGCCTCCGAACGCGAGCAGACCTGCCACCTTTCTATTTTTAACTCTTCCTCAAGACAGCAACGGTGACAAAATACTCGCATGTGCGAGGTGCTGCCTAATAAAACCTTCAGCCGCCGGTGACGGGAGGCCCCGGCTGCTGGAGCCGTGGCTCGCTTCTCATTCATTGGGAACTAGGTGCGGATGCTGGGCGAGGGGTTTGTTATTGTTTGCACGGCCCCAGCCGCCAGAACTTGGCCTTTTTTCTCGACGACGTGCCTCAGCGGGGCACGCTCACATTCTGGAAGTTTGTAGTTCCACCGTTAATTGGGTTCTGACCGCCGCAGTTTACAGGTGTGTCTGATTGCCGCGGACTGTCGTTGAGAGTGGGTGGGGGGGAGATTCTGGGTTTAGGTTCAATTCTTATGCTAATGTTTGGAGGAGAGACATTTGTAATTTTTTTCACCTTAAAACTCACCAGCCTTTCATATCTATCCATCTTTTGTATAATTTCACTCAAGAAGAATTATTTTGGGTGTACTGATGTGGAAACTTTGCAGCCGGTATCTGTTAGTTCATTAGCTCCCTTTATTGTAAGGACTGGCTAACCATTACTAGGTTTTCTTTTTAACCCGCACATTTGAACATAAAAATAGAGACTACAAGCTCTCTAGGTCCTTTCAGTCTGTTGAATCACCAGGCTGCCATTTTGGCTTTAGTAAAATGCCCTCCGATTTTTTGGAAAATTTAGGTACCAACATTTCTTTTATCATGTTTAAACTTGCGTGCATTGTCATACTTGTGACTTTAACCTTCTAAACTTTATTGTTCCAGTGTTTGGGTACACTGAAAGCCGGAAGTATTAGGAATTGACGTTCCAAGGGTGAGATTAAAAATAAGTATGTTTTGTTTTCTCTCACTAAAAATTCCAGGTTTTAAACAATGTGAATGTCTTAGTCCTTTTTCTTATCGACACCTACCCCCCCACACACACACGAAGACGTGCTGTTATCTTAATACTATTTCTTCCTTTCGTTTGCTGACCTTGGCAGATTCTAAGAGAATGTCTGTGGGACTTGAAGACAAGAGAATCTGTTGCTTTTTTTTTTCCTGAAAGTAACTTTAAAAAGTAGATTTTATCCTTAAATTATGGAGCACTTCATTGGGTCCCTCCATTTTCCTCCTATTCAGTAGGATTGACCTTGGCTCTTTTGTCTACCAGGACCTTGCAGTACATTTTCTGATAATCTCTGGAGGAGCGATTTAGTGGTGTCAATTCAGAAATTATTTTTCTTTATCATAGTATTAATAGTATTAATTAGGAATGTTTGTTAGAAACTCCCAGTCATTTGTTTTTGATTAGTTGGACACATGAAAACTTATATTCGCTTATATTTTCTATTTAATAGATCAATTTAAAGTTTTTATATTTCTGGAATTTTATTATTAGAACCAGTCTTTGTTTAAAGCCGGTGAGAGAAAATTATTTGAAATACATAGGGATGTTGGGCTGGAGAAGTGGCTCAGTGGTTGAGTACATATGGTTCTTGCAGTGGACCCAAGTTGGATTCCCATCACCCACATTGGGCAGCCCACAACTGTCTGTGAATCCCTCGGGTATCTGACACCCCTCTGACCTGTGTGTACACACACACACACACACATTATTAAATTGTGTGTGTGTTAGTCTTTGAGACCCTAAGCTGAGGAAGTCGTTATTGAGTTGCTTGAGTTTTGTTTTAAAAGCATATAATTTTTTATTATTATTGGCATATTTTCTTGCTGGTATGTTTTCTGAATCTTGAAATGTTTTCAAAAATTGAGAAACAGTCTAGGTTTCCATTTCATTTAGGATCTGCATCTTTGAAAATCATATTTGTTGTATTTTTACACATTATAATAGTGTTTGGGAAAGAATTACTACATTGATCCTCAACTCCAAATGTTAAAATATAACAAAAACCTCAATGGATTCTATGTGGGCCTGGATTATATATATATATATATATATATATATATATATATTGTTTTTTTTTTTGAGACAGGGTTTCTCTGTGGCTTTGGAGCCTGTCCTGGAACTAGCTCTGTAGACCAGGCTGGTCTCGAACTCCCAGAGATCCGCCTGCCTCTGCCTCCCGAGTGCTGGGATTAAAGGCGTGTGCCACCATCGCCCGGCCTAGAGATATATTTTAAGGAGTGTACTTTAAAATATAAATAAGTGTATGATTTCTATACAACATCATAGATAAAACCTTGGGGCTATTGTTGTATGTTACTATAGAACTTGTGTGGATGAATAGGAAAATGAATTTTCTGTTTTCCATTTTCAGTATAATTGGCACTTAATAAGCATTAATTGCAAGTCAACACTGTTAAACATTTAAGCATTCTCATTTATAAAATTATATGGGTATTATTTTCCTTATATACCAGCAGAGGGCCTGCCATCTGTCATACTCTGCTGGTGGTACTTTAACTTATGTGCCATATTAGTGAAATGTTAGGTTGTTTTTGTTTTGTTTTTTGAGACAGGATTTCTCTGTGTAGCTCTGGGTGTCCTGGAACTTGCTTTGTAGACCAGGCTGGCCTCAAACTCACAGAGAACCTCCTGCCTCTGCCTCCAAGGTGCTGGCATTAGAGGTGTGTGCCACGATTGCCTGCCTACTATTTTTTTTAAATTAGAGCCTTTTTAGTTTGTTTTCTGTACCAGAGTAGCTTTAGATTAGTTTTGTTTGTAAGACTATTAAAATAACTTGTTTAACCATGAAAGATAGGTATCTTCCCATGTCTAACAAAATGTTCAGAGTGATAGGTTAGTGAATTTATAGCTTAAATAATAAGAGGCAACTTTTATATTTCTGTAATGAAAACATAACTTTTATACTCACTAAAAATTTTTAAGGCCGAGGGTTTCATTTAGCATTTTGTAGCCTTTGTTGACAATTATGGAATGAAAATAGCCATAACAGACATAAGGTGTGTGTGTCCTGTTTTCTTAGGACATAATGCATGCTAGGGTAGTGGAATGCTACCACCAAGTTATATTTCTGTCCCTATGATCATTCTCTCCCTCCACCCCCCTTTGAGACGGGGTTTGTGTAGCCCTGGCTGTTCTGGAACTTGCTCTGTAGTCCAGGCTGGCCTTTGATTTACAGAGGTCTGAGTGTTTCTGCCTCCTAAGTGCTGGGATTAAAGGAGTGCACCAACACCATTTGGCCCCTATGATCATTCTTAATGTGACACAAGAATCCTTAAATACTTTAGTGAATTTTAGAAACTGGAAATTTTAGTGGTCTTTAATGTCCTTTTGTATTATTTATGTTTCTGTGTTCTGAGACAAGAGCTCACAAACCTAGGCTAGACTCAAGCTGGCTGTGTAGTCAAAGATGACTTTAAACTCCCCATCCTTCTGCCTTCACCTTCCAAGTGCTGGGATTGCAGGTAATGTGATGCTAAAATGATGACTACTATAGTATATTTTTAGAGAAAAGATACGGGAAAGTATATTAAGATGATATTTACCTAAAATTATACTTGAACTTTGCCAAAAGGATGAGAAGTGACTAAAAATTGTTTTTCAAGTATTACCTATGCTATGTTCTATGTCTTCATATATACATATGTACCTTACACATACATTCAACAAATGACTTTTGGTTGTTGTATAGTTTGGTGTTTCAGACTGGGTCCCTATGAAGGACAGATTGGCCCTCAGCCTTCAAAATACTTAAGACTACAGACCTGCCATGCCACACTGAGAAATTTCCAATTTTATTCTGGATGATTGCCTAACAGTTATTTCTCTGCCTTAACTTTGTGTCAGAATCATTTGTGGAACTTTTTCAAAGTATGTTTACCTTGGTCTTATTCTATAATTGGAGCATTAGCTGGCCTTTTAAAGGGAAAAAGGTAGGACAAAGTAAGAACTACAAGCCTGATGACCAGAGAGCTTCCTCTCGGCAACCCAGGCCAGGAGAGTGTTTGTTTGGTTTTGGTTTTCCAGTTCATTTTAGGGAAAGGGAGCATTTGTATATAGCACTGTGCATTTTGTGTTCTCTTAGATAGCAACACTCTTGAACCTAATTTTGATAATCAAACCCAGACATAGGGAGAAATTTAGGGATTAAATTGATAGGTATATGAGACACTGATTGCACAGACATGCTTCACATATGTGCGCGTGTGTATACATACGTATTTACTCATTTATCAGTTCTGAGCACCTTCTTAAGAGTTAGGGTTTCTGCCGGGTAGGGTGGCACACACCTTTAATCCTAGAGGCAGGGGAAGGTGGTTCTCTCTGAGTTCGAGGCCCATCTGGTCTACAAGAGCTAGTTCCAGGACTGGCTCCAAAGAAACACCAAGAAACCCTGTCTTGAAAACAAACAAACAAAAAAGAGTTAAGGTTTCTGACTCCAGAATTAATGTTTTTTTTTTTTCCGAGACAGGGTTTCTCTGGCTTTGGAGCCTGTCCTGGAACTAGCTCTGTAGACCAGGCTGGTCTCGAACTCCCAGAGATCCGCCTGCCTCTGCCTCCCGAGTGCTGGGATTAAAGGCGTGTGCCACCATCACCCGGCCTAGAATTAATGTTTTTAATATCTTTTTAAGGCATTGACTTTATTTCATCTGTCACATATTTATTTGGTGTCTGCTTTGTGCTAGGCATTGTTTTAGCAACTACTATTGTGTAAAAGAAGCAGGACAGGATTATTCATCTCCAAAGTTCCTCCAAGGCCTTAATTGTCATTTTTGTGTGTTTTGTAGAAAACTGATTTAGGTAGTTATAAGTAGATCTTTGTTAAGATGTAAGCCAATGAGATTGTCCTATTTTCATTTTCTTTAAAATATAATATTCTGAACTTATTTTTATATATTAAGGATGGTATAAATGAGTTTTTGTTTTTGAGCCCGTCTCTATGTCACTGTGTGTGTAATCTGACCTGGAACTTGCTATGTATACCAGGCTGGCCACAAACTCAGATCCACTTGCCTCTGACTTTCAATGCTAGGATACCGAAGTTACTATACCCAGCTGGAAATGGATTCTTGAGCATTCTTGGCTATGGGCTTTAGGAATTGATTCTCTACTCCTACACTGTCTGCTTTTGTTTTATTCATTTTGTTTAGTTGCTTTAATTATTCTTGTCTTCCCATAGCCCCACTCACATCTGTAGTCACATGATGGAGGAAGGTCATTGGTTAAGTAATAAACTGCTTGGCCTCATAGGTTAAAACATAGGTGGGAGGAGTAAACAGAACAGAATGCTGGGAGGAAGAGGAAGTGAGCTCAGACTTGACAGCTCTCCTCTCCCGGGAGCAGACGCCTCAGAGAGATGCCATGCTCCCCTCTCCTGGGCAGACACATGCGATGAAGCTCCGAACCAGGATGGATGTAGGTTAGAATTCTCCCGGTAAGCCACCTCGTGGGCTACACAGATGATTAGAAATGGGCTAGTCCAGGTGCGAGAATTAGCCTAGAAGAGGCTAGATAGAAATGGGCCAAGCAGTGTTTAAATGAATAGTTTGTGTGTTGTTATTTCAGGCATAAGCTAGCAGGCGGCTGGGGTGCTGGGGACGCAGCCCACTGCTCCTATTTCAACAGTCACAGCCCTTGGGAGCCTGAGGCAGGACTGGAGGAGATGGACCAATATAGGAAGGGCCTGTCTCAAAAAGTTGTTGGTTGTTGTTTTGTTTTTGTCCTTTATGTACTTTTAGGTTGGTCGATTCTATCTACCCAAATTCAGTCCTAAGTCACACATTGATCCTTAACCTACAGAAAGCCCCTGGCAGATGTATGCTTGGTAACCATTTGGTAAACATAGTTCTCTGTATGGCATTATACTTGTTTATGGCGGGTGTGTGTGTGTGTGTGTGTGTGTATGTATGTGTGTGCGCGCGCGTGCTTGTGGAGGTCAGTCTTTTGTCTCCTACCATCTGTGTTCCTGGGGATGAAACTCAAGATTGTCAGGCTTGGTGGCAAATATCTTTATCTACTGTACCATCTTACCAGCCCTCAACACGATTTTTTAAAAGCTGGGTGGTAGTGGCATATAACTTTAAATCCCAGCACTGGAGAGGCAGAGTCAAGTGCGTCTCTGAGTTTGAGGCCAGTTTACTCTACAGAGCTAGTTCCAGGACAGCCAGGGCTACACAAACCTTTTCTCAGGAAACAAACAAAAAAAGAGTACATAGCTACTTTCCCAGGCAACTTGGTTCCGTTCCCAGTACCTACATATGCTGACTTAAAATGCACAACTATAGTTTCAGTGGATCCGATACTGCTTTTTGACCTGTGAACACCAGGTGTGCACGTGGTGAACGAGCATACATACCTTCAGGCAAAAAACTCAATACATCAGTCTTGTAAAAATGTCTATTTTTGCTGTTTTAATTTTTCTCTTCACTACTTAGAGGAATCACTTGACCTAATAAGCCTTTATTTTTATTATGTGTGTGTTGGGGGGTGGGCAAACTATGTAATTTTTGTGGGCCTGAAACTTACTGTGTTGTTCAAGGCTGACCTTCAACTGAGATATGCCTCTGGAGTGCTGGGATTAAAAGGCATGGGTCACTATGCCAGGCTTCCTTTTTTGTTTTGTTTTAAGCTTTATTTTATGTATATGAGTGTTAAGTGCACATGTGAATTTATTGCCCCAAAGGTTCTTAAGAAGGCATTGGATCCCTTGGAACTGGAGTTATAGATAGTTCTAAGCCACCATTTGGCTTACTTAAAAACCAAACCCAGGTCCTCAGCAAGAGCCAAGTACTCTTAACCATTAAGCCATTTCTCCATTCCCAGTAATCTTTTTATGATGAATTCTGGGATGAATTTAGTATGAATCTAGTCTGTCTTTGTTTCTGTCTATTATTTTTTTTGGAGACAAGGTTTCTCTGTGTGAACAGCCCTGATTGTCCTGGAATCTGCTCTGTAGACAGGTTGGCCTCGGATGAATTTATAGAGATCTGCCTGTATCTGCCTTCTGAGTGCTGGGATTAAAAGCGTGGGCCACCACTGCCCTGCTCAATCTAGTCATTTTTTTTAGTGAAGAAAATGGTCTGGTGAGATGAAGAAACATAACCAAGATACCATATATATATGTATGTATGTACTTCTTCATGAAACTGTTTCCATAACTAAAAAATGAGTTGTTTTCTAAATCATTACCTTTGCTATCATCAGTTAATGGATAAGATCAGGGATTTTGTCCTTTACCTTTAGATATTTATAGAACACCAACAACAATGCTATTTACATAACTGCTTATTGATTCCCTGTATGACAAAATTGGGATCCTATTTTATTTGCAGTAGCAGAGATTAAAACCAGGGCCTTGAACCAAGTGTTCTCTCAGCCACTAACCTATATGTACCCTCAGTTCCACCCCTCCCTCCTTCGTTTAGTTTTTATTTTGAGACAAGAGTCTCACAAAGTTGCCTAGGCTGGCCTTAAAGTACCTGTGTAGCCCAAATAGGCATTGAACCTTCTGCCTTACCTTCCAGAGTAGATAGGATGACCCGTGGTTGGGGTTGGAGAGTGGGGACAACATAACACTGGAAGATTGTTTGAATTTTAAGTTTTTAAAAATTATTAAAAAAAATAAAAAAAATAAAAATTATTGTATTGTACAAAATAAGCTTTATTATAATTTCTAAATGTTTCTAGTATACTTTGATCATTCCTTTTTTTTCTTCTTTTTTTTTTGGTTTTTTTGAGACAGGGTTTCTCTGTAGCTTTGGGGCCTGTTCTGGAATTAGCTCTTGTAGAACAGGCTGGCCTCGAACTCACAGAGATCCACCTGCCTCTGCCTCCCAAGTGCTAGGATTAAAGGCGTGCGCCACCACCGCTCGGCTCTCACCTTCTATTATCCATTCTTGCTTCCCTCTGCCCCCCTTCCTCATCCTTTTCCTCAAAGTTGCCGTTCTACTTTCATGATTTATTTATTTATTTTAAATATTTATTTATTTATTTATTTATTATGTATACAATATTCTGTCTGTGTGTATGTCTGCAGGCCAGAAGAGGGCACTAGACCTCATTACAGATGGTTGTGAGCCACCAGGTGGTTGCTGGGAATTGAACTCAGAACCTTTGGAAGAGCCGGCAATGCTCTTAACCACTGAGCCATCTCTCCAGCCCCATGATTTATTTTTTTTATGTAACTTAGCTTATCTTGTAAGAAGATATGTTTTTGTTGACTTTCCTATTGAAAGTGCCTTAATTTTTAATTCATATCAAAGCATCGCGCGGGTGGAGTAAAGGCTGTCATCGTTACTTTTACAGCCTAAGAAACTGAGGCAATGAAGTGACTGATAGCTAGGATCACTGGGCAAGTAAAATGCTTAGGAAAGAGTAAGCATTGTCCCCAACATCTCTGCTGGAATGAACTGGACTAAACCTCCATACATATATGCATCATTATTTTCTGACACCTTACACTTTTTTCTGTAACTTAAAATTTATGTTGACTTTGTACATATTAGACCCAGGTTAATCAAATTCTGTCAAAGGGGATCTTTTTTTGGGGGAGGGGATAATTTTGAGCTGCTTGTTGGGCTATTAGATTCCAACCTGTACATTCTGAATATCGAAGGGAAAAAATAATGAGGAAAATGGGAGAGAAGGTGAGCCCTGTCTTAGTGCCTCATGTTTTGCTGACTGGCGGCTATTGAGAGTCGTAAGTTTTGGTGGTTGGTCACTGGTCTCTTTCTGACTGTCTTTAACTTGACATCAGAGAACATGACAGTTTGTTTAGAACCATATTCTAACCTTAACAGTGGATTGTTTCTAAGGACAATAGTGCAAAAGAAAGTGCTCTCCTTGATGACAACTCAGGTCAAAGGAAAGATTGGCTAAACCTTTTCTGTAAAAGGTGAGTTATTAAATAGTTTGAACTTTGTGGGCCAAGAGGTAAAATTTGGTATATTAAATTGTATGTTGAAATAAAAATAAAAATGTAACTAGACACAGTTAAGTATAATTCAGGTCTAATGAGAAAAAATGGAATTTGGTTTGGTAGTATAATCTAGTATTTTGCTTAATTGGAAATTTTAAGTCAATGTTCTCTCGCAAATCAATTGCAAGCCATTTTGTGTTAAGTTCATTCTTGGCTTGAAGGCTGAACAAAACAAAACAGAAAAAAAAACCAAAAACAAACCAAGAGGTTGGATTTTGTTTGACCTTAGTTTGCCTGTCCTGATTTAAAGAGTAGTAGTTCCCAAAAAGTTCCCAGGTAGGGAATTACCCCTAGAGAATTACTTAATTCTAGCATATCCTACTTCATCAGTCTATCACGGTCTAATTCTATCTTGAATATTTTGAGTTGTGCTTAATTTAAAATTTAGTTATGTAGTAAATGTCTGTTATATACTAGGATGTACTGTGTATTAGGTATTGTACTAGGTAATGGAAAATACAAGGTTAAAAAAACAGAATTAAGATGAGTTTTAAATTAGTCTTCATATACGCTTTGTTAGAGTCTGAGATAAAACATTTTGAAAGCAGGCCAGTGGTAAAAGCTAAATTGGAAGAGTCTTCTGTCAAATACAGTGATACTTTCTTCATCTGGTATAAATTTTCAGAACATTAAAGCTCTCTTTCTAAACACTTAAACTGTAATTTAATATTTGATGGAAAGCTTTCTTTCAGAGGTACTATGCTTTATAATTTTATCTGATTATGAAATTAACATCTTATTTTAGGTAATAATGGAAATAGGCATCTGCTATCATTCTTTTCTGTTTTTAAAGATATTCATTATGTACACAACATTCTGCCTCCATGTATGTCTGCAGGCCAGAAGAGGGCACCAAATCTCATTACAGATGGTTGTGAGCCACCATATGGTTGCTGGGAGTTGAACTCCAGACCTTTGGAAGAACAGTCAGTGTGAACGGTCAGTGTTCTTAACCACTGAGCCATCTCTCCAGCCCCTGCTATCATTCTTGACAGTCATTAGCTTTATCTCTCCACTCCACTTTTTAGATACTTTTTTGTTTAAAACTCAGTCATAAAGTTGATTTTTAATATGACCTGACTTTATTTCTCACTTGTTTGTTTGAGACAGGGTCTCTCTGTGTAGCCCTGACTGTCCTTCCTGTTTTATAGACCAGCCTGGCCTCAAACTCACAAAGATCCACCTTTAAATTTAAATGCCCTGTCCACTTTTTAAACACTTATTTTTCATATGCTCTGTTTGTCCAGTATCTTTTTTTTAGAGGGTTCCTACTTTTTGGTAGTAGTAATTTTTTTGAGACAGTTTTATTTTATTCCAGGCTAGGCTGTAGCCATTGTGTAGCTGAATATTACCTTAAACCTCCTTTTACTATATGCTGGGATTACAGGTGTGTGGTTGCCATGCAGGGTTTATGCAGTGTTGGGTATCAAACTTAGGGGTTTACTGATACTAGGCAGGTACTCCACTAACTGAGCTGTATCCCCAACCTATGCTCCTGTTTGACAGGTGAAGATTATCAAGAATTTTATAATTTCCTGCATTATGAGAGTGGGGAAATACTATTTAACTTTGAGAGATTTGAATTCTTTGAAAGAGGATAAGGAAGTACACTTGAGGTGTATTTTTTTATTTTACGTTTTGTTGTTGACAGGCTCTCTAGCTTCAAACTCCTGTTACTCCTGCCTCAGCTTCCAAAGTGCTGGTAGGGAATACAGGCTTGCACCACCATGCCTGCCTGTTTTCATTTTTAAGAGCCAGTATCACATATCTCTGCCAACCTCCAGCTCCCTATAATCTTCCTGCTTAAGCACAAGAGTGATAGGATTATAGTCTTGAGCCATCAAACCCAACTGGGGAAAGGGATTGTGTGTGGTTGTGCAGCTGAATGAAGACCAAAGAATCTTACATGATTTTCCTTTAACTGAGAACTTCCCTTTCCCACACACTGAAGTTAGTCATTTTAATGTAAGCTACAGGTTGTTTCAATGTCATTATTTCTTCCTGCTGTCCACAAATACTGCTCAAATTGCTTACTGTGCCAATTCCATGAAAAGCGTCATTTTTGACATAGTCTGCTTTTTTTTATAACCATATTCTTTATTTATTTATTTATTTATTTATTTATTTTGTATACAATATTCTGTCTGCCGACCAGAAGAGGGCATCAGACGTCACTACAGATGGTTGTGAGCCACCATGTGGTTGCTGGGAATTGAACTCAGGACCTTTGGAAGAGTAGGCAATGCTCTTAACCACTGAGCCATCTCTCCAGCCCCATAGTCTGCTTTTGCAAGGTTCTTTCACATTCTTCCAGCTAATCCAATGTTCAGTAGCTGACACGGTACTCAGCCTTTTATAAACCCTTCCTGCCTCTCCACCCCTTCTTCTGTGTATTAGGTATTGTACCATGTAATAAAGTGTCTTCTTTCTTATCTATACCCCCCAAACACACAACTCCAGTGCCTTGGATTATAGTTGTAACTGCTAAGTAGTGAGCAAGTATTTGATCTTGATGAAATTTTTTTAAAAAAAAATCAGACTCTGATTATTACTTTCTTCTGATGATTGACTTAAATTCCTTCATTTGACCTCATTAGGTGTAGGGGATTATAAAGATGGTTATTAACGTCTTCATGACAATTGGATATTAAATAATAAAAACTGTATTTGGTACAAGGAGCTGGGGTTTAGCTAAGTTAATAATGTGCTTTGTATTTACTACTCATGGGGGTCTGAGATCAGTGCTCTGCACCCCCCCCCCCAAAAAAAAACCCCACCACAAAAAGTGTGAAATGTAGTGGTAGGAAAGGTTGCTCAGTTTGGATTTGAATGAGGCTTGCAGATCTTCAGAGATGCTGTTTTGATGTCCCTGTGAGTTAGGGCAAGGACAGTCAGGCATTGTTTCTTAGCCTTATGTTATTGACCAAATACTATTTGGCCAGACAATTCCTTGTGGCACGATGACCTCCGTCCATAAAATTCCAGTTAATATCTACCCCTCTCCCTATTGTGACAATTATTGACTTCAGGAATTGCAAAATGTATGCCAAATGCAAACTTGAGAACCATTTCTTTAAATGGTACGATGGCAGAATGAAAAGACTGGTTTTAGAGGAAGAACTAGTAGAGTGTAAAAGGAACAATGGGGAGAGTGAGTCATGTGGAGTTAAGATGAGACTTAAAAGTAATTTAAGGCTAAGGTTACAAGGTATATGTTTAGGGAACTTAAGTTTGGGTTTTAGAATAAGTGAGCCAGGCGGTGGTGGCGCATACCTTTCTTTAATCCTAGCGCTTGAGGCAGATCCCTGTGGGTTTGAGGCCAGCCTGGTCTACAGAGCTAGTTCCAGGAAAGCCAAAGCTATACAAACCCTGTCTTGAAACAACAAAAGAATAATAAGCAAATGACCTTTAAGTGAAAGACAGTAGTTTTTGGGTTTTCTTTTTAAAGATAATTTCGAGGGAGCTGGGGAGATAAACCAATTATTAAAGCATGAAGACCTGAGTTAAATCCCCAGAAACCACATAAAACAGTCAGGCACAGCATGCATCTGTTAATTTCAGAAATCAGGAAATGGAGATAGATGGATCCCTAGGGCTCACTGGCCAGCCCAGCCTTTCCTATTTGGACAGTTCCAGGTGGATGAGAGACCCTGTCTCAAAAATAAGGTGGGTAACAAACTTCTAATGAACTACTCCCAAGATTGTCATCTGACTTACATATGCACTTGCCTGCATGCACAAACACAAAGGTTCTGAGCATTAGCATGGTGGATATATTGAAATTGGTAGCAGGGAATTTAGATACTTTAATAGTTTTGTTAAGTAATAAAGATTTTGAGAATGAAATAAAAGAATGGGATCCACAGGACTCTATGTGTAGAGACTGTAATGATATTTTGTTTGTATTTTAACAAATAAAGCTTGCCTGAAGATCAGAGTGCAGAACTAAGCCACTAGAGGCCAGGGAGTGATGACACACACCTTTAATCTCAGGGTTAGGGAGAGGGCGGATTGATCTCTGTTCTTTCAAGGCCACCCTGGGCTAACAAAATTGATCCAGTGTAAAAGAGAAATAGCTCACACAAAGGTAATCCCAGCACCAGCGATGTGGAAACAGGAAAGGATATGGCTGGGCGGAGAGAGGAATATCACAGGAGAATGGAGCTCAGATGCAGTTTGGAGTGCAGTGCAATCTGAGGCAGCAGTCTAAGGAGTCAGTCACCTTTGTGGTCTTTGCATTGGTAGAGGTAAGGACTCTAGTGGCTGGCCGCTCTGCTTCTCTGATCCTTCAGCTTTCACCTCTTGATAGCTGATTCCGAGTTTTTATTAAGAACAATTGGAATTCATGCTATAAGAGACTAGAGCAAAATATCTTTAATTTTTCCTAGCTCCAATTGACTCCCACTTGGAGTTGCTGTCTGCTGAGATGTGTTGAAAGGTCACAGAATAGAATTTGGGTTTAGAATGAGTACTTTTGCAATGGGTACCTTTACATTAAAGGATAGATTATCTAAATATGTTTATCACCCTCATCCTCTAAATGTAAGGGGCCCAGGATCTGGCACCAGAAAGCATTAACTGTAAGCGCTCTTTGTTTTGTGTAGGTGTCGTTTTGCCAATTTAAAAATAATTAAACCAGTAAAAATAGGTGAATAATCCTGTTTAAGGTAGCTTCAGTTTTATTGGTTACTATTTTGTAGGGTTTATTTTCCTCAGATTTTTCTCTGATTTCCTCTTTATTTTAAGTAAGAATGGGAGTAGTCAGTACTAAGTTTGTTGGAACCAGTCAGGACTGTTTCACAACGTTAGCTATCCAAATCTATTATAAATCATTTCATGAACCTTTTGGGTCTTTTGACTTACCTGCAAAGCCAAGGTACTGCACAGAGATTGTTTTTGTTTTTTAAGTTCTTGAATTTTTTTCCTTTATTTATTTATTTTTTTGTCTTGTTTTTTGAGATAGGACATCCCTGGCTGTCTTGGAATTCAGTCTGTAGATCAGACTGGTCTCAAACTCAGAGATCCCCTGGCTTCTGCCTACCAAGTGCTGTTGGTTTTTTTTTTTTAAGATTTATTTATTATGTATACAGTGTTCTGTCTGTCTGTATCTTTGCTGGCCAGATGGCCAGAAGAGGGCACCAGATCTCATTACAGATGGCTGTGAGCCACCATGTGGTTGCTGGGAATTGACCTCAGGATCTCTGGAAGAGCAGTCAGTGCTCTTAACCTCTGAGCCATCTCTCCAGCCCCCAAGTGCTGTTGTTAAAGCTGTATGCCACCACTGCCCTGCTAGCAAGTAATATCCTACTGAGGAAAAAATTGTGATCTCTAGGGGGGAAAAAGATCTTACAGAAGCCAGGAGAACCAGTAACTTATTAGACTGCTGTTTCCAGGAAAGTTTAGATGTTTAGAATGGCTTATCTATTATAAAATTTTACTTTTTAATAGATAATTTACCAGTATATCAATCAGGTTATGATACAGAGTGGTTTTAGTAGTAGTCTAGAAGGTCCCCTTATTACTCCAAAAACATTTTAACCTCTGTTTTTTAATTATGTCATATATACACATATATTTGCTTAATGCATGATTCACTAATTTCTTTTCATTACTGTGAAATGTGCATTTTATAAAATTATCTTGTTTTATTTATCCATTCTTCTGTTGGTTGTCACTCAGATTTCAGTGATTTATTTTTTTTAACCAATGCAAATGTTGACACAGAGCCTGGCATAGTGGGACACACCTTTAATCCCAGCACTCAGGAGGCAGAGATAGGCAATCTAAGTTCTAGGTCAGCCAGGTCTACAGGTCTACGTCATGAGACTTGTCTTTGAAAAAAGAGAGAGAATACACACACATTTTGTGCATGTCTTTGGTAGTTAACTAACTTCACATTTAAGTATGTACATAATTTATTATAATCTCCGTTTTGTGAAATAAAACTGAAAATTTTTGTTGTTGTAGTTCCAACTAGCCCTTTGTTTCTTAATAATAGTGTTAGGTGTGTGACAATAGACTGGGGTGGTTGGAGATGTATTTCAGATCAGACTGGGTATATTTGGAGACCCTGTCTTTTTTTTTTTTAATTTTGCTCACTACGTACCCATTTTAAATTGTGAATTTCCATTTTTTTGCTTGAACATGGCTTTTCTGTTTAAGAATTAATCTTTTTGGTCTTATTTTGTGTTCTGAAACCTAAATTTAGTATTGATTGCACAAAGACAGAATTTAGAATGGAATTAATGTATATAAACACTAATAGAAAACAGTTGAAGCCAGGTGGTGGTGGTGGCACACACCTTTAATTCCAGCACCTGGGAGGGGGATGCAGGTGGACCTCTAGCGTTCGAGGCCAGCCTGGTCTACAGAGCCAGGACAGCCAGGGCTACACGGAGAAACCCTATTTCAACAAACAAAAAACAACTGAAATGCCTTCATGGTGAATATAATTCATAAAATATATAAAACAGTATATTAGCAGTAAAAAGTGAAGTACTGATACATACTACAACTTAGATGAACTTTAAAAGCATTCTGAAGTGAAACGAGTTGCTGAAGATAGAAAGTAGATTAAGGGCCAAAGGAATGAGGAGTGACTGATTAATGATGGGAGTATGGTTTCTTTCTCTTTTTTCTGGTGCTGGTTATGGAATTTCAGGGTTTCTTGCATACAGCTTACCCCTGAGCTGAACCCTTAGCTTTTGGATGAGGTTTCTTTGTGGGTGGTGAAAATACTACAGAATTGTGGCAATTACGTAACTATATATACAAAGACCCTTTCAATTGTGCAGTTCAGATAAATGATCAGTTTTGTGGATTTTGAATACTCTGGAGATAACTTCAAATTGGTTTTGTTTCCTTTGTCAGATCCTTTACTCATTTTTTGCCTTTACTTTTTTTTTTGGATTTTCAAGACAGGGTTTCTCCGTAGCTTTTGGAGCCTGTCCTGGAACTAGCTCTTGTAGACCAGGCTGGCCTCGAACTCACAGAGATCTGCCTGCCTCTGCCTCCCGAGTGCTGGGATTAAAGGCGTGCGCCACCACTGCCCGGCTTGCCTTTACTTTTTTGACTTAACCGGTCTAGTTGTGGAAGATCCAGGCAAGTAAAAAGATGTATATAAAGTTAATTATTAATGATCTATCTGCCTTGATTAAATTATTTATTAAATGAAGTCATTGTTTCATTCTTTCGGATTAGTCGCTTTTAAAGTGGTTTGACAAAGATTAATAAATTCTGTAAACTGATAAATTTGAGTTCATCTTATGCTGCCATTTCAAGAGTAGGGTAGGTGATACATGTTACAGAAGGGTTTTCTACTTGATAGGTGATTTATGTCTTTGATGTTTTAAACAGTGTTGCTCACATATGTTGGCTGATACGTTTTGGGGGCTGGAATTTATCCTACTCTTGTATCCTTTGCAAGGATTTAATAAAGAAATTTTAAATAAAAGTATATCTGTTGAAAAGAGACCCAGAACTATATGTACAATAAGTTCCAGTATTTTGGAGAAAGAGGATGCAGGTAGATATTTAGCCTAATGTTATATTTGGGGGGGCAGAACTGTAACCAATAAACCAGTCACATAGGGAAATAGCTTTTTCATTGTAGAAAAAAGAAAAAAAAACTTTTGTTGGCAGCAAGGAGCACTGCAATGTTAAAAATGTTCAGAGGAAGAGTAGATATAGACTCTCCTTCATTTTGACTGGCTATTTTCAAATCTTAAATGTACTTTGAGCCATCCCATCCTGATTGCCTACAAGGTTTTGGCTTTTTGTGTACTTCTTTGTAGTCATTTTTTTTTCATGAATCACACGTTGTTAATCTGTTTTCATCTGTTGATTTCTGGGATAATGAGAATAGCAGGCTGACTTAACACATGAATGATGTGTTGGTGCCAAGGGCAAATGATATCATAGCACATACCATGTGTACAGAGTGGTGTGGTAATTGAAGTAGAAGTGGGAAAGCTGTCTCCCACATGACATATGATGATTGTATACACATGAAACCTCAGAAACTCAAGCCTTAGTAGTCAGAACTACTCTGACATCTGTCATGTTATATTAATAGGTTTGTTTGTACTTAGTTAATGCATATATTTTGGTTTTGTAGTTATATATTTTTATTTATATAACTTTAAAACCAAAATAAATGTTTAATCTTAATTTTGTTTCTGTATATATTTAAGTAACATTTATTTGTTGATCTATTTATTTATTTTGGGTTTTTCAGGATAAGGTTTTTCTGGGTAACCCTGGCTGGGCTGGAACTTGCTTTGTAGACTGGGTTGTCCTTGAACACCTTGAACTCAGGCCTGGCTCTCTTAAGTTACATTTATAACAGGAAGTAATTAAAAGATTCTCTTTAGAATCAGAATTAGCAAATTTGAGCCAGTTTAGCATTGATAGAAACCTAGCAGGTATAGTCACATGACCTGGGACCACAATTGCATACTTATTACTAAGTCATTTCTCCATTAAATAGGAAAGATACGTTTCTACCTTAGGGTGATTCATTTGTATGTTCTTTCATTCAGCAGATAATTAGTAAGTTGTATGGCACTGCTTAATTTTGATGTCTTCTTGTTACTAGTTTCTTTAATTTCCTTTCTATTAAATTTTCTTTAGATCTAAAACTCTGATAGGAATATTATAACACTGAATTTTATTGCAGAGGGTAAGAATTTTTTTTTACTTGAAATTCATTTTCACAAAGTACGGTGTAACTATCAAGTATAGTAGAGTTTTGGGTTGATGCAATAGAATATTAATAGCTATATTATGTGAAACTATTGAAATTACGTATTTCACAAATCATAGCAATTGTGAACAATATATCGAAAGCAGAAAATCTTGATAATGTATTTTGGAGACTTTCCTTGAATTAGCCTAGAGATCATATTTTTAAGGAGCCTTTGAAGATTCAAAAATAAGAATTGCCAAGGATGAGTAATAATCTCAATCAGCATTTTGAGAAATAACCAACACTTGTTAAACAACCTATCATTTACTGGGTTCCTTCTGTGTGTTCCTGGCACTTGCACATTCCCTCATTAAAGCTTTCTAATAATCTCTATAAGTGTTAGCCACCTAGAGAGAGCAGGATAATACTTGGAGATAGAACTTTTTGTTGTGGGTCTGTTGTATTACACTGTATACATTGCTGAGAAAAACCTGTATTCTGCATAATCATCCACAAAAAAAATAATGGGGTTTGTGGGAAACAGTAGAATTGAGAGCAATTTGATTACCCGAAATTAGTAACAGTTTAAAAAGGATGCAATAAACTGCCTTTGCAAAGGTCCTAGGGGGCTGGAGAGATGGCTCAGAGGTTAAGGGCATTGCCTGCTCTTCCAAAGGTCCTGAGTTCAATTCCCGGCAACTACATGGTGGCTCACAACCATCTGTAATGAGATCTGGTGCCCTCTTCTGGCCTGCGGACGTACACACAGACAGAATATTGTATACATAATAAATAAATAAATAAATATTTTTTAAAAAAAAGGTCCTAAATTCCTGACAACCTACAGTAAGTATAAGACCTTTTTTTTCTTTTTCTTTTTGGTTTTTCGAGACAGGGTTTCTCTGTGGTTTTGGAGCCTGTCCTGGAACTAGCTCTGTAGACCAGGCTGGTCTCGAACTCACAGAGATCTGCCTGCCTCTGCCTCCCAAGTGCTGGGATTAAAGGCGTGCGCCACCATCGCCCGGCAGTATAAGACCTTTTTAAGGTAGCATAATGGAAGGGTTTGGGTATATGGAAGAATGAAGTTACCAAGTTGGGATACAAGGTTAAAGTGCATGTAAAGATCAGGTAGAACTACAAAAAGAAATTTCAAAATAGAGCATGTGACTAGGCAAAACCAAGAAGAATGTGGAACATTAAGCTTATAGCTACAAAATAGTATGATTGGGGAAGGCTGGCAACTACTACAATTCTACTTTATGAATTTGATAACTATATGTATCTCATAAATGGAATCATGTTATTTTTCCTTTCCTGATTGGCTTATTTCATAAAATAATGCCTTCAAGTTTTCACGCATGTCACAGCACATCATAATTTATCTTTTCTCTCTCTTCTCTCCTCCTCTCCCTCTTTCCCTATTTCTCCCTCCCTCCCCAGTGTCTTACCATATAGCCTTTGCTAGCCTGAAACTTCGTCTGTAGACTAGGTTAGTCTCAAACTGCCTGCCTCCAGAGTGCTAGGATTAAAGGTATCACCACACTTGATAAAATTTCCTTCTTTTAAAAGAAACACATGCTGGGTAATGGTAGTGCAAGCATTTAATCCCAGCACTCAGGACGCAGAGGCAGGTGGATCTCTGTGAGGTTTGAGGCCAGCCTGGTCTACAAGAGCTAGTTTCAGGAGAGTCAGGGCTATTGAGCAGAGAAATCCTGTCTCAAGAAACAAACAAAAAGCAACATTATAAAGGTTCCAATTTCTCCTCATTCTTGCCACCACTTTGTTTCCCTATCTTTATTACAACCATCCTGAGGGATGTGTGATATGCAATTGTGCTTTTAATGTGCATTTAGAGAAATAGCTCTTTAGATCTTTTGCTCATCTTTCAGCTGGCTTGTCTGTTGAATTGGATAAATATTTGTCTGTTGTAAATACAAGTTCATAATCTGATCATTTATCATTTTCTTTCTCCATTTAGATAGTTACCCCTTTGTCTTTAGGGTATCATTTGAACTCCGATTATTACATTTATTTATAAAGTGTGTGTGTGTGTTGTCATAGTGCTCAGTGTGGAGGTCAGAGAACAACTTGTTGGGAGTCTGTTCTACCATGTGAGTTCCAGGCAGGGATTGAATTTAGATTGTCAATCTTGGTGGCAAGAGCCTTTGGCCTACTCAGACATCTTGTTGACCCTTTAATTTTTTTTTCTTTGGTACTGGAGATTGAGCTTAGTGCCTGCCTGTTCACATAGAATGCTTGCATTCTCCCATTGTGCTACACCCCAAGCCTTCAAAGTTTGTGATTTTAGTTAAATCTGGTTTGTCTGTTTCTTTTTTACTTCTGCTATTAGAAGAATTCATTGCCAAATCCTTGACCATAATATTTGCCTTTTATGCTTTAAATCCGTTAAGATGAGGTAAAATAATGTATTCACACCAAATTTTCTGTTTCAAGATGTCTTTTTGTCAGGTTGATTATTAAAATTTCTTGGTCTTGATCTTAACATATACTCCATCTGTAATTTGTTGAACGCTGCCTTTGATGTTTTTTATTAAATTTGGTGTTAGGTTTTGACCATATCTCATCACAAAGCTTTTATTTTTTATTACCCTATATTGATGTGTGCCACATTGCTCTGATGATCTATCTGTTCATGTTTTTCTTGCTCTTTCATATAGCTGTCTGCAAGTATGCTGATTGTTTTCTTGTGTCAGACAATTCTGCTGTTGAACCATGTTAGTGGATTTTTAATTTCACTTGTACTTTTGTCTTTGCCCACTCCTCCACCCAACTATTAGCTTTTACTAATTACCTACTGATTGCTCTATTTTTTATGTTTATTTATTTATTATTTATACAATATTCTGTCTGCATGTATTCCTGCAGGCCAGAAGAGGGAACCAGACCTCATTACAGATGGTTGTGAGCCATCATGTGGTTGTCAGGAATTGAACTCAGGACCTTTGGAAGAGCAGGCAATGTTCTTAACCGCTGAGCCATCTCTCCAGCCCTGTGCTGTATTGTTTTACATGATGTTTTGGCTTATAAAATTCCCCACAGTCTGATCCCTGATCCAATTGAATTCTTATTTTTCAGGGATAATCTTTTGTGCTGGTTCTTAAGGTTCTATTTTGACCCAAGTTGGTTGGCTGTAGCTCCATTTCCCTTGTTCTCTTTGGTAAACTGCTAGTTGGGTATTTTAATTTGTTGACTTTTATGGAACTACCAATATCTTAATCGAAATATAGCCAGTTTACTATAAGAGAACTTTAGAGATTTCTGTTCTTATTTTTCGCCCCCACCCCTGGTGGAACCTTTATACAAAGCACTTCAGAACTGAAGCAATAGACTGTAGCTGGCTTCTGTCATAGTTAAAGTGCTTACTTACCGTGAGCAGATTGCTTCATGGAGTCAACATTCACTCTCTGACTCAGCCTGTCCTCCTGCCTTGGAACCTTGACCCTATGGATGAATTGTGGTGAGAACCATTAGGACTATAGTATTCTTGGTTTGCTGCCCTTTAAGTAGAACTTCTGTCCCACAAGTGGGACCTGGGTGGAACAATAGAGCCCAGACCTGATAGTCTTCCCTGCAGTAGAACCTCTTGCTGGATTGATGAGAAATCTAGCTGCTTTCTTCTCCCAGGAAGATACCATTAACTAGAAGGGGAAGGCCCATTGTTTTTTGGTGTGTTCCCCTAGAATGAAAAGTGCGGTGGTTTAAATGAGATAATGGTAGTTTTTTTTTGCTCAAAAGTTTTGTAGTTTGTTATATGTTTTTAAGACAATTTCCAGAGACTTAATTTTTCCCCACCTGGTATTGGTGCTTTTACTGAGGAAACTGCTCACCAGAGCCCCTGATAGCACCATTTTTGAAGTCATTTTATTTGTCAAATTACAATAACCTGAAAAGTTGGCTATGAAATGCCTAGAATGGGTACTAACATCCACTGAAGCTTTCAGTATCATAATTGTATATGTAGGACTTGACAGACCTCACTGTGGAGAAGGCCTGAGTAAAGAGAATTTGGCTAATTATCAAGCATTTCTAAGTTGTACATTTCTGTTGCCATAAGGACTTTCAAGTGCAGGGTGCATGTCCATTTTGACTTTGAGGAAGTTATCCTTAGGATAGAGCCATAGCTAGATAGAAGTGACTTAGTTACAAGATTTATGTGGAGGGCTCTAAATAGTGTTGAAAATAGAATGTAAATATTTAGTTGACATGGAGTAACATATCAAAAATTGAACATCCTCATTTACATTTTCTGAATTGATTGGTTGTAAAGTTGTCTAGACCAGACATCACACTTGGAACCTCATTCTTAATGTTTGGAATCATAAAAATTCAGAATGATGAGTTCATGTACTGATAATTATAGGAGTATTGGGAGCTAGGACAGTGAGATCTTTTACCTATCTATGTAGATATCTGTCTATCTGGTTTTTTGAGATAGGGTTTCTCTGTAGCTTTGGAGCCTGTCCTGGAACTAGCTCTTGAGACCAGGCTGGCCTCGAACTCACAGAGATCCATCTGCCTCTGTCTTCCAAGTGCTGGGATTAAAGGCGTGTGCCACCACAGCTGGGCTCTGGGGATATCTTTTGTTTTCGAGGAAAGGTTAAATTTAAAAATTGCTTAGAGGGGGCAGTGAGATGACTAAGCAGATAAAGGTTCCTGCCTCCAAACCTGACAACTCAAGTTCAATCCCTAGGACCTACGTAGTGGAAGGTGAGACTTGAGTTTTAGTAAATTGTCCCGAGGTTTGTTTGGAATTTCTTTATTCTTTCCTTGTCATTTTTTGTTTTTTTTTTTTTGTTTGTGTTACCTTTTGTTTTTATTTTTCAAGACAAGATTTCTATGTGTATCACTGGCTGTCCTGGAACTTGATCCACAGACCAGGCTAGCCTCAAACTCAGAGATATGCTTGACTCTGCCTCTGAGTGCTGGAATTAAAGGCAGTGTGCCAACACTGCCAAGCAATTTAAAATTTTTTTAAAGCCGGGCGGTGGTGGCGTACGCCTTTAATCCCAGCACTCGGGAGGCAGAGGCAGGCGGATCTCTGTGAGTTCGAGGCCAGCTTGGTCCAAAAGCTACGAAGAAACCCTGTCTCGAAAATAAAAAAAAAAATAAGATTGCTTAGAGATGTTTGTATTTATGGCTATGGGCTTAATGTTAAATTATAAATGTACTGTCTTTAAAACTCCATAGCATGACCTTTCATGTGCCCATTGAATAATAATTTTTATAAATTTTTGTGTCTATGTGGGTACCATAGGTCAATGCTGGTTTATCTCTCTTAATTACTCTCTTCCTTATTAAGCTTTTTAAAATTTTTAATTAAAAAATTTTATGTCTGTTTTACCTGCATATATGTCTGTGTACCACATGCATGCCTGGTGCTTGAGAAAGCCAGAAGAGGTTATCTGATTGATCCCCTGGGAGTTAGAGTATAATAAACTTCTTGTAGATTATAGGAATATAACCTGAGTTCTCTAAAAGAATAGCCAGTGCTCTTAACTGCTGTTATCTATCTATCTATCCCTTTTAAATTTCTTACTGCATGTGTGCCACAGCATGTGTGTGGAAGAGGACAGACTATAGAAATTGGCTCTTTCCTTTCACCATGTGGATCTCAGGGATCAAACTCAGGTTGTCAGGCTTGGTGGCAAGCACCAGTACTAACTAAACTGGAACTTAAAAGATTGGGCTACAGTAGCTGGCCAGTAAATTCCAGGGATCCTACTATCTATTTCCCAATGCTGAGATTGCAAACATGTGCTGTTTGTCTGGCTCTTTATGGGGGTGCTGAGAATTAAACTCAGGTCCTCATGCTTCTGTAGCAGGTATTTTATGCACTGAGCTATCTCCCCAGCTTATTTTTAAAAAACTTATTTTAAAAATAAGCCAGTTTTTATGAATATAACTAGGTTTTAGAATATTTAACACGAGGAAATAGTTTATTGAAAGGTTCACTTTTAGGAATCATCTCTTTATCTTTAAAATTTTTTGATTGATAGATTTCTGTAATTTTGCCCCTTAGTAATCTATGTGGTGCTTTTGTCTGGGGTGATTTTCTCATCACTTTTGCCCAATAGCTTTGGTTTGACTATAGATTAGGAATATATATGTTAGGAAGGAGGTATGTCTTGTCTGTGCCTATGTGTATAGTAGGCAAGAGAGATGGCTTGGTGGTTTACTGATCTTGCAGAGGTCTCTGGTTCAGTTCCCAGGACCCACGTGGCAGATCACAACTGTCTATAGCTCCAGTTTCAGGAGATTAGAGCCCCCTGGGTTTGGTTCCCAGAACTCGTGGTGGCTGGCAATCTTTTTTTCCCCCTCTTATAAAGGAAAACATTTAATTGGGGTGGCTTACAGTTCAGGGATTCAGTCCATTATCATCATGGCAGGATGCAGGCACGGAAGATGCTAGAGTACATCTTTCAGGTAGCAGGAAGCGGTGTGTTTTACTGGCCAGTATCTTGTATCTTGAACATAAATAAGAGCTCAGAGTCTGCCCCCACAGTGATATACTTCCTCCAACAAAGCCACACCTCCTAATAGTATTTATGGGAAGGTGGCTGGCAATCTTAGCTCCAGTTCCAAGGTATCTGTCTCCCTCTTCTGGCCTCTGAGGTCACTGCTTTCACAGGCAAAATAGTCTTACATATGAAATATTGAAGAAGTAGTTTTCTACCAGAGACCTATAACCAGTCACCATTTCATTTTCCTCATTAACCCATCGATAAAAAGTACACTTTGTTTTTAGAAGACATAATGTAGAAGCAGATACAAATTAGATTTGGTTCTGAATAGGTTTAATAAACTGTAACTCTTATTTTTGACTATGGGAAAAGGGTAAAGTAATACTTACCTTCTGTAGTACACAGACAGACAGGAGAAACAAATGAGTTGAATAAAGTCCTTGAAGGCCTCTTGCACTTTATAGTTATGATGCTGAAGCACAGGAGCTCCAAGTATGTTTTGTATACCATGCTGTATAAGAAGAAATTTTGTAATGTTTATAGACAATTTCTCACAAAGAGTCAGTGGGTTGGGTGATATTTCAATTTTAGGGTTTATTTTAATTTTAGTGGGAGTCGTGAAAATTAGAACCAAATACATTTCACATTAGATTTAATCACAAGAGATTTTTGTTTGTTGTTTTTAAAGTGCAGTGTAGGCCTGATTACATCTGATGAGGAACCTGGACATAAGTGCCATTAAAAACACCTCTTCAGGTGCTTTTACTCTGCAGGCCAAAAGAAACTCAGTAGTCTAATATGGACTTAAAGTTTTGATAGTATTCTTTGCACTTTTGTTAGTTTGAGAAGAATGCTTGTTACTAAATGGTTGGGACTTGTTGCCTTGAATAGGGCTCCAAAGTGCTTTTGATAAATATTTTATCAAAAGTGGAAACTTTAATATTACTTAATGAATTCATTTGTATTAGGGTAGTATGCTATACATTTTTACTATGACGAGGCTTGGTTTGGAATGAGAATAGGAACTACAATAGAGCTTGGATTTCTCACAATTATAGAATCTGAAATCCAAGATCTAGATGTTGATTTGCTTGTTTGGTTTTTTTTAGCGCGCGTGTGTGTGTGTACGAACGAATTGCTATCTTTGTTAGATAAGTAGTCTCTCTTAAAAAGTTTACAAGTCAGTTTGTGGTTTTTGTCCTGATGTACATGCTTTTGCAGTATACTTAAGGGATTAGACCGCTAGTTAAGGACAGTTTACCATTCCATGATTTAACTGAGTGGCAACTAACTTTTTGATAATTGTCTTTGGAGTCAGTTCCAGGAGAAAATTGAAATACTGCTTGATAAAGCTAGACTTACATGATTTTATGGAATAATAGCTATGGAACCATTAAGTTGAATGTAGTAATGAAGCTTTAGATTTTTTTACTTTTTACCCGTCATTTTATATAGTCATGCTCTCTTGGCCTGATTCACTCATGATATACTAAACTTTTTAACAGTTTTTTAGTTCATGATAGTTATATCTAAAGTAAAATGTTCTCTTTCCTTTTTCTTGTAGGTTATGCAATGGTCTCTGCAACATGTTTTATTCTTGAATTGGGGCTTTTTAAGACTGACAAATGCTGGTACTTCATCTTTTGTAAGGGGACTATAATTTCTTTTCGTAAGACAACTACATAAGCAGACAAAATTGCAAAGATCTGCCCTGTGTCGAGTATGACAGCCACGACTCGTGGCTCTCCAGTTGGAGGGAATGACAACCAGGGACAAGCTCCTGATGGACAGTCTCAGCCCCCCCTCCAACAGAATCAGGTAAGACATTATAGATAAAGAAGACACATTGGAGTATCTTCTGTGTGCTGAGTGTGGAAACATGATAGAGATGATTGTGAAACAACCATAAAATGAATGTTTTAAGAAAAGTAAATACAGGTCTTCAGCTGTAACAAAAAAACTCTAGTGCTTACATTGTCAGTCTTCAATAAAACTTAAGATTTAAGCCCTGTGTCGATTCTGGGAGAAACCATTGTATTATTCATTCAGTGTAGCCTATGGGACCAAGTAAATCATAACTCTTATTTTTTTTGTATGCCATATACATAAAACCATAAATTATCAATTTACAATAAGATTTTTAAAAGAATATAGAATCAAGTCTTATTACTGGTGTTCAAATTTTACCTTTGTGCCATACCAGCTATATGACTAGATAAGTTACATAATTTCTAAACCTTAGTTTCTTCATTTGTATGATAGGGATAACAGTAATGGAACTTCATGGCATTGTTTGAGGATCAAGTGAAATGTTCGTAAAGATCTCTTAGTATAGATACTGGTGTCAGTTTCTTGCTTTGTCCCAATGCTCTTAAAGTAATATTTTTATACTTTATATTCGACTTAGGTAAAGTTTCCGGTTCTCCTGATTCCTGTTCCCCCATTGGAAGATTTTACTAGCATAATTTACTGATTGTAAAAAAAAAAAAAAACAAAAACAAACAATAACAACAACAGCAAAAAAATGTGTATGTCCATCTGTTTTTCTTTCTTTTTTGGGGGGGGGGTCAGTTTTGTCCACTTCATCTAAAGCACCAACTTTATTTAGATGTAGTTGTTTATAATACTGTTTGTGCCCTTTGGTACTGAAATGGAACTCAGGTTCCTGCATATGCTTCTCATCCCAGATCCTTTGATATCCTTTTCACTATTTTTTAAGTATATTGGGGGCTTGTGGCAGTGTGTCTTTATTCATCTCTGATACTGCTGATTTGTATTCTCTCTCCTGATTAATCTTTCTAGGGGCGTACCAATTTCATTAATGCCCCCCAAATATATTTGGGGACTTTGATATCCCCCAAAGCATGCCACATGTTCTTACTGTTCTTTACTTTCATTGGATTTGATTTTCTTGTTTTCATATTCTGAAATTTATCTTAGTCCTTTCTAATCTATATAGTTTCATACATTTGTGATATTGCAGCCCCTATAGTACTGTGATGGGTAAACTGGTTGAGGTTGTTGTGTAAACATGAGTAATAGGTATGCTGTTTACAGAGATATACATTTTTGTGGAGTTTGTATGGGTAAGTTTTAAAGCAAAAGTGTTATTGTAGAGTACTTATATTTGTGATTTGGGGCTAGGTTTTTACTATTCAGCTGTTAGAGGTTAGCTATTATATCATTAGTCTTACAGAAGAGATCTGTCTCCCCTTCCTCTGCCACTTGAGAGAAAATGAGCAAACCAGGTCCTCCCTTTCAAATGTGCCAACTTTCTTAATTCATTTCCTTTTCTAGTTCCTATTTTTGAGACATAAAATGGTAATACATATGGTCACAAAACTTGACAAAGTAAAGTCTTTCCTGTCCCATAAATTTGAAGGTCAGTATTCAAGTTTCTTTAAATATAGTCAAAGGATTGTTGGACACCAATAATAACTGTTTTTAAACCAGGAACTAGTAGTTTATTTTTCTCCCTTCTTTCTTCTTTATTATCTGTGTTGTATGTGGATTCTCACCTCCTTTTGCAATTTTCATGGCTTTGCAGGGCTTTCAGTGAAAAGAAATCTTATTTGTTAAAATTATATTTATTTTGAAACAGAATTTCTCACTATGTATCTGGCTGTCCTGGAACTCCCATGTAAACCAGACTGGCCTTAAACTCAAAGATCTTCCTGTCTTTGCCTCCCAAGTGCTGGGATTAAAAGCGTATGTTATGGAGCTAGAGAGATGAGATGGTTCAGAGGTTAAGAAAACTGGCTGCTCTTTCAGAGGTCCTGAGTTCAGTTCCTAGCAACTACATAGTGGCTCACAATCATTTATAATGAGATCTCTTTTTTCTTCTGGTGTACAAGCATACATGCAGGCAGGAAATTGTATTTATAATAAACAAAATCTTTTTAAAGACATATTAATTTTATTTTAAAAATATACTTGGTTTTGTAGAGGTCTTAGGATTGTGATAGTAGTATTTCATGTCTGTTAGGTATTAATATATTTTTCATCTATTGACGATAACTCTCATCTTTAAAACAAAAGAATAAAAGTAAATTACATTCTTACCTATACAACCACTCTTTACCTATAGAATTTCTCCTTGTTTCTTATTGCTATTTTTTGGTTTGATTTGGTTGGTTTTGGTTTTTTCAAGACAGGACTTGTTTCTTTGTAGCACTGGCTGTCCTGGAACTCACATTGTAAACCAGATTGGCTTTGAACTCACAGAGATATGCCTTCCTTTATCTCTCAACTGCTGGGATTAAAAGTGTGTGCCACCACCATCCAGGCTATTCTATCTATGTTATTTAATGATAGGATTTTATTTATTTCACAAAATCTGATACTGTTGGACCATAAAGAAGCAACCAAAGATTTAATCAGTGTCCGATTAGGGCTTAGGGTTTTTGTTGTTGTTGTTGTTTTCTTTTCATTATTTTTAATTATATGTGTGTATGTGCATCTATGTGTGGGAATATGCACTAAGTACAGGTATCTACCGAGGTAGTGTCATATCTTCCTGGAACTGGTGGTTGTGAACTGCCTGGTATGGGTGCTGAGAATTGAACCCACTGCTCTTAACTCCTGAGTCATCCCTCCAGCCCAGGACTCAGTTTCTTGATAGCTTTACACATACTGAAATAAAGAGAAAATTTAAAGAAATTAGTAACTGGAGGTAGTCATTTTTGTGCCACGTGTGTTCTTGGTGTTTAGCTTGAGTCATCAGGCTCAGTGACAAGCACCTTACTAAGCTATCTTGATGGCCCATAAAGGAAATTTCTTAATCAAATTTTTAGCTTTTTTTGGGGGGGGAGTCCCCATCGGGGAATCGAACCCCGGTCTCCCACGTCGTCACGCGGGAGACTCAAATTTTTAGCTTTAAAAATCTGTGTATATAGATTTTAAGGCTCCAAGTATGTCATAAAAACCAGTGACAAATGGGATGAATATTCCTCAGATATGCAGTATTTGTGAAGGTTCTTGAATGTAATTTGACAATGTATGCTAATAGTTTTAAAACAAATTGTCTATTGTTGTAGTAAATATTTCTAGTGTCCTGTCTTAAAGAAAAATTTGCTTTCTGTAAGATTTATACATGGAAAGCTCATTAATTTTAATTTATGTAATGCTGAGAATTTTGACTACTTAGATATTGAATGGAAAGGGAACAGATACAGCCCTAATTTTGAAAATGAAAAGGACAGATAACAGTCCTAATTTTATTGAAAACTTACAGATCCATGAATAGTTTTTCTTTACATTAAAACGATCACAAGGAGGTAATTAAAATGTCCTTGCTGGTGTTTTATTTGTTGGTGTGGTATTATAGATGTTTAAAATTGGTTTTTGTTCGCATTTTTTGTGAGCTTGTAAACACAGGACAAAGTGTTTTGGTTGTTTAAAACAGGTTTCTAAAGTTATAGACTTCTATTTATATGGGGCCTCTGGCACTTGAATTCTTCTGGTGACTTTGTGTGGTAACTGTAGTGTTTTCCATGTTAAATGTGAAAATTCATCATTAAGTTGCTTACTTTCTCTTATAGTTCAGCACAAACTCTGAAAGGAGAACATATTAAATCATAAGCTTTCAGTGATCTCTTTGTAAAATTTTATGCTACTGACATTTTAAAAAATATTACTAATCTATTAGTGTTTGGACTAGTGTGCGTATGTTATAGGAACTTAATATCTGGAATGTTTAATTTTTAATCAAGACTTCATCGCCTGATTCTTCCAATGAGAATTCCCCGGCAACTCCTCCTGATGAGCAAGGTCAAGGTGATGCCCCTCCACAGATTGAAGATGAGGAACCTGCATTTCCACATACTGACTTGGCAAAGTTAGATGATATGATCAACAGGTCAGTTGGTTTTGTTTCTGGTGTATATAATACATAAGAAAGCCAGGTTTTCCAGCATTCTATGTGGTAGGTAACACAAAGACAATGGAAGAGGAATCTGCTGCCTTAATTTTCCTATCATAATCACTACCAAGTACTTCATAACCCATGGTTCTTGGTGGATATAATGAAAAAGAGTGAGAAATTTTTTAGGTTAACAATATGCACCTACATAGGGCCATATTTGTTTGATTCCAAAGTAGAACTGTTTGTGTTTTTTTTTGTTTGTTGTTTGTTTTGTTTTGTTTTTGTTTTTTGAAGACAGGATTTCCTCTTCTAACAGTCTTGACTGTCCTGGAACTGCTCTGTAGACCAGGCTGGCCTTGAGCTCACAGAGATCCACCTGCCTCTGCCTCCCAGTGTTGGGATTAAGGGCATGTGCCACCACCATCTGACCAATGATGAAAGCAGGTTTTCAATTGGCATATTCCTAAATTTAATAACTTTAGGGTATCCCTGAAACAAACCAGATCATAAGGAGTTTCTCAGGACATGCCCTTCATGCTGACTCAAGAGAATGACACTTTTAAGATGTTCTTTGGGGTAAGGAAAGAATGTAAAGAAACAGAAGTGCATGTCAAAAAACCCTATCTGAGTGTAGTCCTCACTGGGTAGTGTGAACTCAACAAGGGCCCCTCAGAAAGAGTAGTGGACACTGGAGCAATGAATGGCTCAGCCAGCAAGAGTACTTGCTGCTTTTCCAGAGGATTTGGATTCTGTTCCTGGCAACCATATGGCAGCACCCATCTGTCTGTTATTCTAGACCCAGGGAGTTACGGGTACCTCTTTTGGCCTTGAAAAATACCAAGCATACATGCAGACTTAATACTCATACACATAAAATAATTAAAATGAGAACATTTTTAAAAGGATAATGGAAAATATACTCTTAGGAATTTTGCTTTTTTGTTGTATTTTTACTTAATAAAAGTAAAAACTGTTAGATACATGGAAGAATAAAAATCCTCTGCATTAAAATAAACTAAGCTGGGTGTAGTGGTGCACATCATTATTCTCAGCACTTGGGAGGCAGAGGCAGGCAGATCTCTGTGAGTACAGGGTCATCCTGGACTACATAGTAAGTTCTAGGGCAGCCAGAGCCACATAGACCCTATCTGGAGAAAATATACAAACAAAAATCTAAATTCCTTAGTAATAAGTATGCATTGTTAAATATGCATAGAACTATGTTGTATAATATATAGTAAATAGATAATAATTTATCTAACCCCTTCCCCCAGCTTTATCCCCCTTACACATCCCAACCAAAAATTTCTCTTAACATAAATCAGGAGTACATTTTTCCATATTTGTGTTTACTATTATATATGTATTTTTTCTCTCTATATAAAATCTTATTATAATTTTGTAACTTGTTTTACTTGTTTGAAATATTTTCAATTGATTCATCTTAAAGGGAACATTTAAAAGAATGTATGCTTCTAGTAGCAGCTTTTAATAATCACATGCAATGAATTATTGTCAAATCAATTTTTCTTTTACTTTTTTCTCCTTTTTTTGGAGTTTTCCTACTCGCACCTTCTGTAAGGCTTTATTTGTAGGTAGATATTGTTTGAATTTGTATCTTGCTTTCTCCATCTATGGTAATTGCAAGTTTTGGGTATAGTAAGCTGGGCTGTCAGATCAGTGTTAGGCTATTTATAATGATTCTTGGTTGTTCTTAATACAGAGATGACATACTGGAAAGTTGCATTGTTACATTTCAGATTTGTCTAGTGGTTGATAAAATATGCAGGCTAGATATTAGGTTGCATAAAAACAATTGTTTATGGAAGAAAAATGCAAAGGACGTTTTTAAAATAATGGTGGGTAGTTATTTATTTCTAATAGGTTATTAATGGAATGTTTTTACTAAAAGGGGCAAGAGCAATTGAGATTGAGTTAAGACCAGCTTTTAGGAGAGATTTCAGTGGTTGGCTAGAAGAAGGTTGACTCTTCCTGGGACAGTGAGTAAATTAATGGTGATGATTGGGAAGGCCTATAAAAAGGATAGCTAGATGGTCAGCACTGGAACTAAAGAAAAGGCTGCATCTTTGTTTAAGGGAGAGTCACCTGTGGATTCTGTAGATCCTTTAGAAAAAATTGCTAGATTATGAGGCATAAATCAGTCTTGGCCTCCTGAAGTTTTTGTTCTTTGTGAAGAAGTTCAAAGCATACTTCTAATCTGAATTCTGAAAGCCCTTTCCTGTGAAGTTTAATAATAGGCCTCTGATGCACAATTGGTATTTTATTATAATAGTTTCTTACATTTTTTAAAAGTCTTCTTGTAGAGACAACAAATGATACTTAATTGTTAAAAGAAAATTCAGCCAGCCCCACTGTTGTAGTATTTAGTGTTATTTTAGTTAATACTTAATATTTTCATAGTAAAATGAATAATTGTAATTAGTAACTGACTATAGTACGTTTTATATTTAATACACAACCAGTAAACCTCTATTTTATTTTATACAATTCCTAGGCCTCGATGGGTCATTCCAGTTTTGCCAAAAGGGGAATTAGAAGTGCTTTTAGAAGCTGCTATTGATCTTAGCAAGAAAGGTATGTCTGAGTGTCAATGCTTTTCTAAATGTGTGCTACTACATATATTTTCACTTTATTTCTGAAAACTTTTATTTTCCTGTTAAAACACAAGCTTACAGATAAAGCTCTCATTTGTTTAAAAAGGACAGTCCTCAAGAGTGCTCGACAGAAAATGTATATGTATTTATATTTCTAAAGAGCAAGTCCATTGTTTAGATTTGCAGTCACTCAAAGATTTATTCCTGTTACGGGAATTCCATAATATACACAAAAGTTTTTACAATTGAGTACTCTGTAGGCAAAGCTACAGAGAAACCCTGTTTCAAAAAACAAACAAAATAGAAGCAATGCATCTTACTTGGTCTCTTCGAGAATAGTAAAGATATGAGTGGGCGCTAAGTACATGGTTTGCAAGCTAATATTTTAAAAATGATTGTGAAATGTCAAATTTAAGACTTTCAGAACAAAATGCTTGAGTCTCTGTCACATGGCACTGACTCATTTTGGGTTTAAGTTATAGTCTCATATTTATTTCCTTTATTTTTTTTTTACTTCATTGATGATTAAACCTAAGATTGTGTATATGTTAGACTAGCTACCCTTGCACTAAGCTATAGCTTCAGCCCTGAGTTACTGTTAATATTATCACTTCTGCATAATTATTTTAGAATTTGATTCCGGAGGCCTCGAAATAGCTGAGCAGTTAGTTACTAATGTTTGCTGCTCTTGCAGAGAGGGGACCCAGGTTTATTTAGTTCCTAGCACTCACGATCATTGGCTCATAATCACTTATAATGTCAGCTCCTGGGAATCTGACACCCTCTTCTGGCCCTTGTAGTACCTGCATGAAACATGGTATACATCAGGCACACACACATAAATTTTTCTTAATAATTTTTAAAAGTTTATTTCTGACTTAAGTTTCCTTTCTGACATGTAGAAACTTTGAAATAACAATAGTGTTAGGATAATGCTGTGAACTTTTTTCCAGAAGTACCCTTTAACTGCTAGCCTGTCATCCAGGTTTCCAATTACTTATGTCTTTCATCACATAGTTGAACATTGTGAAATAATTTTTTTTCCTCCCTTTTCTTAGGTCTTGATGTTAAAAGTGAAGCATGTCAGCGATTTTTCCGAGATGGGTTAACAATCTCATTCACAAAAATCCTTACAGATGAAGCAGTGAGTGGCTGGAAGTTTGAGATTCACGTGAGTTTTCCATTTGTCTTTTAAAAAGCAGATTATATAGTAATCCTTTTGGTGGGGAGGGCAAGTATGTGTGTATTTGTTTATGATATATTTGGCTGATTGGAGTATAAATGTTTAACTTTTAAAGTAATTTTATAGTAAGTTATTTCTGTTAGAGGTAGCATGGGCATTTAAAACTAGCATGAGATTTAGAGCTAAAAATACTTGATTTAATCTTTCTCCCTGGTTCTCCAGTACCTTTTGAACTTGGGCAAATTCCCTCATTTTATTGAAAATCTAATGCAGTCAATTGTAAGATGTAGTTTTATATATTGTTAAGGAAGGCAAAATTGCCCAAGATGGGTAAAATGTAATGCATGTCTGAGGGACTAGAAAAGTCAGTGTTGTAGAGATAATGAGAAATGAATTCACTGCAGAAAAGAGTACCAAAGAAACATGCATATTTCATTTTTGGCACCTAAAACTTCTAAGTGTTTAAGCCATGAGTTACTGTCTAAACAATTCTATAGTCTGAATTCAATTTACAATTGTCATCCCTTTTAAGTAGATAACTCAGGGGCTATAATATCTCTGAATAATGAACAGAAGCAAATGAAAATAGTTTAGTATTTGTTATTTGTAGGATGCAATCATATTTTGTTTAAAGAGTTGTATTTGGACTAATGAAATGCTGTAACTGCTACAGACCTATTTCTTGTTTCACTATGGACATAGTCATAAAGCCAATTATGTTTTTGTATTCTGAACATTTTTTCAGTTACAATGATGGGGTAAAAGTCACAATATAACATAATTTTCAGATTTAGAATATGATTTGTCAGTATATAGTCTTCCATTTGGAGTAACTGATACATTTTAGAATTTTAGAATTGTTGCTTCTAGTGTAAGAATTCTAAAGAGGGAAAAGGGAATTTGTATCTTGTCTGAAGATACAATCATTACTTATTTCATTTTTAAGCAAGAAACTTCTTGAAAGTACACACCATATAAATTATGAAGCAGATTAATTTGGTCATAATACTAGTGGATTAAATATATTCAAGTAATCAGTATAAAATGGGGAGTTCATTTAATCTTAAGAGTAATTAGGATTGCAACTTCTGTTTGAAATTGCAGTGTTTCACATTCTAAATCACCATTCTCCCATATATAACAGAGATGTATTATTAACAATACTCATCGCCTGGTGGAGCTATGTGTGGCTAAATTGGCCCAAGACTGGTTTCCACTTCTAGAACTTCTTGCCATGGCCTTAAATCCTCATTGCAAATTCCATATCTACCATGGTACACGTCCGTGTGAATCAGTGTCCTCAAGTGCTCAGGTGCCTGAAGATGAACTTTTTGCTCGTTCTCCAGACCCTCGATCACCAAAAGTATGTTGATTTGTTACTTTCAAAATTAAACATTAAGATTTGTTTTGTTCTACTGCAGAACTTTAATCTCAATCTCTTATGAACACAGAAAAAGACTAATTTAATTATACTCTGAAAGGGATTTTGCATTATGGTTTGAATTCTTGATTTTATACCAAAACTGTTTTATTGTATTCTACTAGTGTTTAGTTTTTCTGTGTAGTAATAGTTGAGATCTGACAACTAAATATGGCTTTGAGACTTTTAATGAAACAGTATATAGCACTAGGAGCCTTTGCGTAGTCATAGTATTTCAGTTCAGTGCTTATGGTCCCCCCTCCATGTATAGTTAATCCCTATTATCTTTTACTCAACTAGAAATAGTCATAATTTGGTTAATAAAAGATATTTGTTTCATTTGTAATAGTAATAGAGAAAAATTATGACTGATTAGAAACCTCAGGTGTGGATAATAAAGCCATGATATTTTTTTTAACTCCAGAATAGGAATATGTTATATGCTTAATAATAAATCACAAAAGTAAAATAATAGAAATTATAAAATGGAAGCAGGAAGATAAAACTTTGAAATTTTACTAAAATATATAGTTAAAAATAAATTTCCTCAGGACAGGAACCAAAAGCTACGGAGAAACCCTGTCTCGAAAAATCAAAAAATAAATAAATAAATAAATTTCCTATAGCAGTGTAAACAGACTGTACTTTAGATTTTTTTACTATATACTTTTAAATTTATACTTTTATAATTTTAATTTCCTTTAGTAAGTGCTGCTAATACATAGTTTCTAAATATAAACTTTAAGGAAACTTTTTGAGATTCGTTTCTGTTTCATGTGCATGAATATTGCCTGCATGTATGTTTTTACACCATGCACAAACCTGGTGCCCTTCAGAGGCCAGAAGAAAGTAATGAATTCCCTGTAATCCACAATTCCCATGTGAGTGCTGGGAATTGAACCTAATTCATTTGTAAGAGCAGTCAGTGCTTAACGGCTGAGCTACCTACCTATCTAGTCCCTAGAGAGATACTTTTAAGATTTGGGATTTTTTTCCCCCTTCTCCTAATCAGTCAAGAAAAATTGAAAGTCAGAGGAATTTTGTGACTTTCATTGTTAAATCTTTATAAACTTTTTAAAAATTGATTATCAGGAGGTGGTGGTGCACACCTTTAATTCCAGCACTTGGGATGCAGAGGCAGGTGGATCTTTTGAGTTCCAGTACAGCCGGTGCTGTTACAGAAAACTTTTCTCAACTATCCCCACCCCCCACCCCCCACCCCGCAAAGAGCATGCACATTCTAGGCTATGGAATCATTTAAATATTTTTCTATGTAAGACTGGTTTGATGTTGCCAGTTCTAGGGTGGTATGTGTTGCCTCCTCCTGACCTCCACCCAATAGTGCACATGCATGCATACTGAACACTTATAAACATAAAATCTCTTTTTTAAAAATATTTTTTTTTATTTATTATGTATACAATATTCTACTTGTGTGTATGTCTGCAGGCCAGAAGAGGGCGCCAGACCTTATCACAGATGGTTGTGAGCCACCATGTGGTTGCCGGGAATTGAACTTGGGACCTTTGGAAGAGCAGGCAATACTCTTAAACACTGAGCCATCTCTCCAGCCCCTGAACATAAAATCTTAAAAGAGAAAGAATTACCTATTAAGTATATCAGCTCAGTAATCTCATTCTAGTTACTGAAGAAATAAAAAAAAATACATAGCAAACATGTACTTTTTTACAAGTAATCACAAAAGAGATCTGGTGAGCTGAATAGAGGTTTGGGGGCTAGAGAGGTGGCTCAGTGGTTAAAGAGCACTTGTTGCTCTTGTGGAGAATATGGGTTCAGTTCATAGCATCCACATTGTGATTCACAATATCCCTTAATTTTGACTCAAATGGACCTAATGTGCTCCTCTGGCCTCTGGCACCAGAAATGCCACATGGTGAAGTATATAAAGGGAAACACTCATACACGTAAAATAAATACTGAGAGTTTAATGACCTAGGATTGGTCATTAAAATAAAAGATAGAAAAATATTGAACTTACTGAAATATGACAGTGTCTAGTCTTAGAGAACTTAAAATTTCAATTGTTATAATTAGCTTATTGTATTTGTTCCCTTGGTTTCTTGAGAGATAGGGTTTCTCAGTGTATCCCTGGCTACCCTGGTACTCACACTTTAGGTCAGGTTGGCCTTGAACTCAGCGATTCCCTCCTGCCTTTGCCCTGGTACTGGGATTAAAGGTGAGCACCACCATTGCCCAATCAACAGAATCTGTATTCTACATTTCCTCTTTTTAAATTCAGCTGTAGGTTTTTTTTTTTTTTTTTTTTTTTTTTTTTTTTGCCTAGGACATTAGTAGAGAAACTATTTTCTTCTCCCTCATTTAATTTCAAAACACGGCTTTTTAGAGGGTGGCAAGGTGTAAAAGGTTGTCTTGGGTATTTAGCTTTTTGATATATTGATCTCCCCCCCCCAAAAAAACAGGGTTTCTCTGTGTCTTTGGAGCCTGTCCTGGAACTAGCTCTTGTAGACCAGGCTGGCCTCAAAACTCAGAGGTCCGCCTGCCTCTGCCTCCCAGTGCTGCGATTAAAGGAGTGCACCACCACTGTCCGGCTGATGTATTTCTTTTGTGACCTTTCAGTTCATTTTGAGTTTTTTTAAATGGCAAATTTTATTAATAAGGTTAATAAGATTGGAATTGAATACATTTATGTAAATTAGCTAAAGAATCCAGAAGTGTAATAACACATACGATGGTATAATTGGGTTTTCCTGCCTCTCTCTCTCTCTCTCCCTCCCTCCCTCCCTCCCTTTCTCCTTTTGTTCCTCCTGCAGTGTATCAAACCTAAGCCTTTGCTCTCGGTAGCCAAGTGTTCAACTCCTGTGGCATGGGCTAGTTTTTAATTGACAGTTCATTTTTAGGCTTCAAGATTATTCTATTTATATGGAATTTTTTAAAAATATTTATTATGTATACAGCATTCCTTCCATGTATGTCTGCAGGCCAGAAGAGGGCACCAGACCTCATTACAGATGGTTGTGAGCCACCATATAGTTGCTGGGAATTGAACTCAGGACTTTTGGAAGAACAGTCATTGCTCTTAACCTCTGAGCCATCTCTCCAGCCCCCTTGATATGGAAATTTTAAATGCTTATAACTGTAATAAGAAATTGACTCAGTGAGTGACACATGCCATTGATCCCAGCACCCAGGAGTCAGAGGCAGGCAGATCTCTGAGTTCAATGCTTGTCTGGTCTTCAGAGGGAGTTCCAGGACAGCCGGGGCTGTATAGAGAAACCCTGTCTTGGAGTGAGGGGATTTACTTAGAATATTTTATACTAGATTGTTAAATAGCTTTTCCTTCATCTATTACTTGAGTATTTTAACCTCATAAATTATTTTTACATAGGTGTTTTTAGGTACTTAGGAAAGCCACATTCTCTTACAGTGTGTGATTGCTGAGACAAAACATGGATTTAATTCCCCAGTAGCAAAGCTGATGCATTGTTTCTGTAATGTAAATTCATGCTTGCTGTTTACTCTTCATCACAAGTGGATTACTGTGAATGACTTGACATTAATTGGTTTTAATATATCAGTCAAAATAGTACTTTTTCTTAGAAGCCAAAAAGTAAACTTTCTTACTTTAATTGCAGGGTTGGCTAGTGGACCTCCTCAACAAATTTGGCACATTAAATGGATTCCAGATATTGCACGATCGTTTTATTAATGGATCAGCATTAAATGTTCAGATAATTGCAGCCCTTATTAAGTAAGTTAGATCTTAAAATGAAATGTTCAGTGTTCTTAATCATTTCTGGTTTTATTTTGGTTCAGTTAAGAAATGGAGTAATTGGGGCTGGAGAGATATCTCAATGGCTAAGTGACTGTTCTTTCAGATGACCTGATTCTAATGCATGGTTCACAATTGTCTGTGACGTCAACTCCAGGTGATCTGATATCTCTGACTTCTTGAGGGTACTTGTATTCAAATGCACATGTTCAATCTAAATTAAAATATACACATGTATGCACACAAAAATTTAAAGAGAAATAGTTCAAGTTAAGATTTTTATTACTTGTTAATTGGATGTTTTTAAAAATAATACATGTACTATGAGAATCTACTAAATTTGATTTTAAGAAATTGAGTATTTACAGGAGTTTTCTATTTTATTTCAGACCATTTGGACAGTGCTATGAATTTATCACTCTGAACACAGTGAAAAAATACTTCCTTCCAATAATAGAAATGGTTCCACAGTTTTTGGAAAACTTAACTGATGAAGAACTGAAGAAAGAAGCAAAGAATGAAGCCAAAAACGATGCTCTTTCAATGATTATTAAATCTTTGAAGAATTTAGCCTCCCGGGTTCCTGGACAAGAAGAAACTGTAAAGAACTTAGAAATATTTAGGTTAAAAATGATACTTAGGTAAGTTTCTTATCTTTGGAAATAATCATGTACATGAATTTTTTAGAATCAAATCAAAACTGAATTTCTCCTACAGGTTATTGCAGATTTCTTCTTTCAATGGAAAGATGAATGCACTGAATGAAGTTAACAAGGTAATTTCTAGTGTGTCATCCTATACCCATCGGCATGGCAATCCTGAGGAAGAAGAGTGGCTCACAGCAGAGAGGATGGCTGTGAGTTCTTTCACTTTTCCTTTTTTTTTCTTTTTTTAGTATATAAATAAATAAATCTAGAATGACTGTTACTCAAATTAGTAATGTTAACGTTCAAATTAAAGTTGTAAATTGAATGTTTTGATTAATTTATAAGATTGTTAATCTCAAACTTTCTAAAATAGCATAATTATTGGTGGTTGATCTTGTGTTCAATAAATTTCTTGTTCAATATCATTTTATTGCAAGTTTTTCAGTAAATTGGGAAATTGATTAAAAGAGAACGCAAGATATAATATTTGAACATAATTGAAGCAAGGGGGCCTGTTCATATGACCAATTCCAGTTAATGACTTGAAAACATGAAATACACAGGTGGGTGTGGTGGTGTACAATTGAATCTCAGAACTGGGGAGGCAGAGGTAGGAAGATTTGCTACAAGCTTAAGGCTAGTTAGGGCCACGTATTGAGACTGTCATATATATATATATATATATATATATATATATATATATACATACACATACATACATACATACATGTACATATATATAAACACACGAGAATAATATATATGAGAATGAGAACTACATAAATTACTGTTTTATCCCAATTTTGAGAATTTGTTTTTATAGTGCTTGTCATGTATTTATCAAATATTTAGAAAACTATTTCCCTTATATATTTCGTGTATTACAGCTTTAGTGAATAAACTGCCATTTAAATTAGAAAACCCATGTTCCTTGGGTACATGTAGACAGTCATGAGACACCTGTAGCAAACCAAAAACTTTATCTCCATGGCTCCCTTCTGTTAATAGGGGAAACAATTGAAATGATTTTTAAAAACTATCGAAAGGTTAGAGAGAGAATTCAGTGAAGCCTTGAGTTCAGTTGTTAACCAAAAAATAAGGATATTTAGATATTTAGACCTTGTCCCTGGGTGAAGAGGCCAGGTGATAGATGTCTAATTTTGTGTATGCCAAGTGCCTGTCTGCATTGGGAATGTTGTTGATCCTTGAGCTGTGTGACTGACTCATTCTAGAACATACAGAAAATGGCATTAAATGCCTAAAAATTTTTGTAGTAGTTGACAGTTCTCTCTCTCTCTCTCTCTCACACACACACACACACTCTTGTTGTATTTTAGGAAAAAGACTCCTTTAAGAAGTTGGGAATTTTTAAAACTTGTCCCTTAGTAGTAAAAATCTCCTATTGAAGGCACATTTTGGGCCCAACTCAGTATTCTCCGGTTGAATACTGTAGAGTCATAACTGTGTGAAATATCTTTTTTTATAATCTTGAGTCTTTATTCCTTTTGAAGTTTGATAAATGACAGTCTAGCTGCAACCTAGCTTAACATAGTATTATGGATGGGTACAGATAAAGGAAGCATGTAGACTTGATTCAGATTCCAGTGTCAGTATCTGTAAACCTGTATTACACTAAGACAGTGTATCTCTCACTTGGATAAAAGTCTTTTTAAAAGTATCTTTTGATCTAAGATTAAAACCATTCTGGGGCAGTATTAGAATTAGTGTAAGGAACTCAAAAATACCAAAGTTGGCCTTATGCTCATTCTACCTAAACCTTAAGTGTTTTATTGCATTTAAATGATATTTTTGTGAGTTAAATGCTGTTATTTATAATCTTTTTAATGACGTGAGTATAACTTAATGGAAGATACTCTGATAAATTAATGTCAGGTATGGTAGCTCACAACTTTAATCCCAGCAGTTGGGATGGAGGTAGAGGCAGGAGAATAACACATTCAAGACTAGCCTATGCTCTTTATCAGGATTCCATTTCAGGGTTAAACACTATAGAGTTTTTTTAAAGTAATATTCGATGATAATGCATACTTGCACTCTATTTTGTAAATAAGCTTTAGGATTCCTACACATTGTTTACATTATATGAATGGTACTTTCAAAAAGTTTTGTTTTAATTTTGAAACCTGTTTTTTAAATTACATTTAGGAATGGATACAACAGAACAATATTTTATCTATAGTTTTACGAGATAGTCTTCATCAACCACAGTATGTAGAGAAGCTAGAAAAGATTCTTCGTTTTGTCATCAAAGAAAAAGCTCTGACCTTGCAAGATCTTGATAATATCTGGGCTGCACAGGTAAGGATCTTGAAAACTTTACCCTAAAATTGTCAGTAATGATTAAAATAGGCAAGAATTCATATTTGGTAAAAGTTAAAGAGGCAAAAAGTAAAATAATAGGGAAGCTGAATATGCTTGTGTATATCTGCAATCTCAGCACATGGGAAGTAGAAAATAGGGAGAATCAGGAGTTGAAAACTAGCCTGGGCTACAAAGCAAGATTCTGACCCAGAAGACAAGGGTTAGGGAAACAGATAACCCAGTCCAATGTGTGTTATTTATGGCATTAAAATCTTAGTATATTCAATAAACTGTAATTAAAAAGTTAAGGCGGGGGTGGCACACACCTTTAATTCCAACACTCTGGAAGCAGAGGCAGGTGGATCTTTATGAGTTCAAGGCCAGCCTGGTTTACAGAGCAAGTTCCAGGACAGCCAGGGGTACACAGAGCAATCCTATGTGAATAAACAAACAAGTTGATAGGAATTTCCAAAGTACATATTAACTATGTAAATGCAGAAATGGAATTGTGACATTTTAGGTCTAAAGAATTTTAAGCATTTTATGCATTGATTAAATGGAGATTATGATAAAGTTTTCCTGATGGTCATCAGCAGTCAGTGTATATGTTTCTGTTAGTCACAGTCTAGTGTGCTATGATCTTTGTTTATATTTTTCAATAGGCAGGGAAACATGAAGCCATTGTGAAGAATGTACATGATCTACTGGCCAAATTGGCATGGGATTTTTCTCCTGAACAACTTGATCATCTTTTTGATTGCTTTAAGGTAATTATTAACACAGCAAGGTTATTAACATTTTAATTTTAAATAGAATTGATTTATTAAAACTACAAGCTGTTTTTAGTCAACAAATAATCAAAATCTCTCATAAGGACATTCTCTGATTTGAAGGACTTTATCTGATGTGAAGGATTTTGCCAGTGTTGTTTGTTTGTTTGCCTAGAGAACTTGATTTTCATTTTTACAATAGTGCTAATAGCCCTAAAAAGGACTCTCATTCCTTTTCAAAACTCATTTGAATTTTATCATTTGGATTTTCTTTCCTATTCTGTATTTTGGAAATAGATTGAAGTAAACTTTAGAAAAGTAGGAAAGGATGATTATGAGAAATGTAAGAGATGACAAGAAAAGGAATAGCAAATACTATGGCATTTTAGGGATATATACTCAGGTAAAGCATAACGTAATAGAAATGTAACAGGGTTGTGCTAAGATCATTACAGTTACATTCACATCGGTCCCGTTATTTAGTGTTAGCAATCTTCATCAGTTGCTGAGACTCAGTGAATGCTTAATTGGTAAGTGAACTTGTGGATTAATAGTATAAGACATGACAGTGTTCACAAAGGAGAGGGCTTATTAACAATTGACATTAGATCACCAAGTGTTACTACTAAAAATAGTGATTCTGACTGGGAATATAAGTTGCTGTAACACTTTGGAAGGTTAAGCGTTGTTTCTGATGAGGTACAATATTCTGGAAACAGTATAGCACAGCAGTAGAATGCTTTTATATTAGCTACAAATGGCTATGTATAGAGGATATATAAGGGATGTCCATTTAATGAAATACTCCATGGCAGTGGGAATAAGCAAACTGGATGAATATCATTGACAGAACATTGAAGAAGGACTAAAACCACCTAATAATCTCTACCTTGAATAAAGTAGCATAAATGTCAGAAATAGTTCCAGATGGCTCCTTGGGTTCTGTTTGCCTCGTGTGGTTTTTAATATAGGTAATGGTTATGTTTATGTCTACACTGGGTCCTCATATACATACATGCCTGCATGTATGCCTACATGCCAGAAGAGGGCATCAGATCTCATAGATGGTTGTGAGCCACCATGTGGTTGTAGTTGATTTTAGGACCTCTGGAAGACTAGCTAGCACTTTTAACTTCTGGGCCATCTCTTCAACCGTAGACTGGGTACTCTTTAATGAAACATGTTTACATCTTGTTTTATGTATAATCCCTCTACCCCAGGCATATTATGTTATGTCAGTTACTAGGTACAAGGCCTCGAAGACCTTTTTAGTTTTTTTGAGGCAGGGTTTCTCTGTATTCTTGGCTGTCCTGTCCTGGAACTCAGTCTGTAAACCAGACTGGCCTCAAACACAGAGATCCACCTGCCCCTGCCTCTCTCGAGTTCTGGTATTAAAAGCATGTCCCACCACCACAACCTGGCTCTAGAAGTCCATATTTTCAGTAATGTCAGTTGTAAATCTGTGTCTTGAAAATATCACTGATTTGAAGGGAACAAAGTATAAAATTAATGTTTTTGTGCTTTTAAATTTCATCTTACACATTTCACACATACAAAGATAAACTTGCTGTATATATATTTTTCCATCTTTTGATCTATGTTAGACAGCTGAGGAAATAATGTAATCAGTTATTGAGAATGCCCTAAAGTTAATAGTCATTCATCCTTAATGTTGAAATGACTTCTGAAATGGTGGTGATACCTAACCAGTGACATATTTATACGAAGGAAGGAAATAGAACAATTGTTATTACATCCCCTGGGTCTTCTTCCTCCCAGAATAATCTTTAGATGATTCCTTAATGAATGATTCCTTTTTGGATTAATAAATGCTTATCAAGAACTTGGTAAATAACAAGCACTTTTGTTTTGTTTTGAGTTTGGTATCTCACTGTTTATCCCTGGCTGGCTTGGAACTCAGTAGGTAGACCATGATGTTCCCGAATTCAAATCTACTATAACACAAACCCTAAAAAAGAAGAGAAAACCAAATATGAATTTTCTTGTCATTTAAATGTCTTTCTAGGCCAGTTGGACAAATGCAAGTAAAAAACAACGTGAAAAGCTCCTTGAGCTGATTCGTCGTCTTGCAGAAGATGATAAAGATGGTGTGATGGCTCATAAAGTGTTGAACCTTCTGTGGAATCTAGCCCACAGTGATGATGTGCCTGTAGATATCATGGACCTGGCTCTCAGTGCTCATATCAAAATACTAGATTATAGTTGCTCCCAGGTAAGGGGGTGCTGCTTGGCTTGGTTTTGTGACTTTTCTGCTCCTTCAGTGTTAAAATGGCTTAAATATGTGATAATTTTAGGTTATTCTGGTATTATCTTTTAAATGGTTCATTTAGGACTGACTGCCTTTTATTTATTTAATGCAAAATGTTACGTTTTGCAGAGTTTTCATTCATTCTTGCTTAGTAATTACAAATGGCTTACAAATAAACACTTGGGAAGATTTCCCAACTTGTCTGTATTTGCCTGCAAGGTTGGAATTTCCATCAATGGGTCACCTAAGTGGTTTTGAAAGAATGTGTACAGGTTCGTTTTACAGTGCATTTCAAGTTTGTAATCCTGTTTAAATACACAAAAATAGGAAGGATTAACAAACTCCTACTTGGAAACCAAAAGAAGACAGAAGTGCAGTTGAGACAGAACCTATAAGAAACATGAAATCAATTGGTCAAACTATAGATGATTGTCAACAAAAATAATATGGGCCCTCAAGTCTTTCTGTTTATGCTAGAGGAATCCTAAAATAATCTGTGAAAGTCTGCCTTTCTTAATTTCTCTATAATAATATTTTATGAATCATATGAATCTCTTTGGGAAAAACTACAAGCAGTACGTCATTTACTAATAATGTTGTTACATATAAACATTATTAGTTTTAAATAGATCCTAGACTATTAAAGCTGGGTTAGGGACTTTGGAGATGAAATGTTTTTATTTGCTCATAAAAGATTTCATCAGGGTGTTACATGATTCTATGATGAGGTAAAACCTCTTAATTTAATACATTAAAACTCAAACCTGACAAGTTTTAAACAATACTGAATGTACGTAGTTATTTTGGTCTTTTACTTTTTAGAGTTTGGTAGTAAATGTAAAGTTAAGACAACTGAGAGCACTTTTTTTACTTACAATTATAGAAAGTTAAAGTATTTATCATGTTTATCTTATAAGAAAAACTGATTTTCTAATTCCATGGATAATTGAAATTTAGCTTAATTTCACTGTGATGTACATTTATCTATAAATACTCCAACTTAGAGTTCTTCTGAGTATTGATATATATAAAATATTGAAATTGTTTAAGGATCGGGACACACAAAAGATTCAGTGGATAGATCGCTTTATAGAAGAACTTCGCACAAATGACAAATGGGTCATTCCTGCACTGAAACAAATTAGAGAAATTTGTAGTTTGTTTGGTGAAGCACCTCAAAATTTGAGGTAAGATTTTTAAAACTAAACAATATGAATATTTGTATTTTTATGTTTTGTTAATAAATTTTACTTGGTAAAAGCAAATTTTTTAAGAAAATTAATGGGGACTGGAGAGATGGCTCAGTAGTGGTTAAGAATTCTGAATGCTCTTCCATAGGTCCTGAGTTCAATTCCCAGCAACTACATGGTGACTCACAACCATCTATAGTGGGATCTGATGCCCTCTTCTCAAATAAAAATGTACATGCAAATAGAGTACCCATATACATAAATAAATCTTTTAAAAAAATTTAATGGAGTGACAGGAAACAGAGAAGGCCTCATTTGGAACAAAAAAAAAAAAACCTTTGTCATTCCTACCTCCTTTGTTTCATTGATGAGGAAAGTGGTCAGAATCGAGGTGATACTGCTATTTCAGGCTGTCACATGATAGTTTTCAAAAAAGTTTCTTAGTAAATTTTTAAAGTTGATTTAGAAGATTGAATTATAGAGAAATTTAAATGATAGTAGATGACATGATAAAGCACTGAACTTTTTAATATCAGTCTTTAAATATACTCTTTTAGGCCAGGCATGGTGGTGCCCAACCATTCAGGAAACAGAGTTCGATAGATTTCTGTGGGTCAAGGCCAGGGTGGTTTATACAGTTCAGGCCAGCCAGGATGAAATAGTGAGACGTTATTTCAAATAAACAAAATTAGGAACTAGAGAAATGGTACAGTGGTTAAGAGTACTGGATACTCTTTCAGAGAACTCAACTTCAGCTCAAGACCATCTGTAATTCCATTTCAGGGAATTCCATACCCACTTCTTGCTTCAGTAGGGACTGCACATACATGTTGCCCAGATAGATATAAATGTAGGCAAACACTCATGTAATGAAAATAAATATTTTTAAAAGAAGAAACAAAGTAGGTTAGTTAGCAAAATATCTGATTCCAAAATCTGCTTAATGAAATGAGTTGCCCTCTTCCTTCTTTCTGGAAACAGAGGTGGAGTAGTTGGCATAGAAATAAAGAACTGAGTATAGTGGTACCAATATTCATAAATCAAATGTGAACAATACAGTCATTTAATCTTGGGAGCATTCTCTAATCGCTTTCTCTGTGTAATAGATACAAATTGGCCGGGGGGTTATGTTTGTTAGTCTATTTTGAGTGTGTTTGGCCCAGTGTACATAACACCACTTGACCTTTATCAAATCTATTGCTTCCAGGTAAACATTGTATTCAGCTACTCTCCCAGAAATTAATGACTTTATCTATACTAGAATAGTAGTAGCTATAAAAATTGACTAGCTTCAGAGAATGTGACAAAAGAAATTGGAAAGTAGTTATCTTTCTGGTGACAAGAACAACTTAGCGACAAACCAAATGTTCCCAGTGTATAACTTTACATAGCTAATACTTTTTTTTTTACTTTTTATATTTTGGTGGGTATAGGGAATGGGGATTGATGTTACACTGTATGGCAGTTGAAGTACAACCTTTAAGGGGGTCAGTTCTCACCTTGCACAATGAGAATAATGAGGATCAGATTCAGGTTTTCAAACTGGGAGTCAAGTAACTTTTCCTCCTTAGCCATCTCTCTAACCTAAAAAAATTTATAAAAACATTATTAACTAGCAATTACAATGCTATAGTTATACAAAGAAGTTTAGATTTTTGTAATTTTTAAATAACCCTGTGTCCTAACACAAATGCTTTGCTACTATCATATTATGAGAGTAGATAGTCATTGAAACAGGCTCCTTTTGAAGTAAAGAGAAATCTGATGCTTGAATTTCAAGTAATCAATATATTTCTGGGTTTGATACATAAATTTCTTTTAAATTGCCTAATATTGTCATTGAAGGAACTAAATGAGCAAAACAGGCTTTTGAATTTTTTTAATTGGTAGCTTGGAATTTAGTTGTAAGAAACTCTTGATTGCAACAGAATTTAATTGCCTAATTATATTGTTAAGTTCTTCTCGTTTCAGTCAAACTCAGCGAAGTTCCCATGTATTTTATCGTCATGACTTAATCAATCAACTTCAGCACAATCATGCCCTAGTTACTTTGGTAGCAGAAAACCTTGCAACTTACATGGAAAGCATGAGACTGTATGCCAGAGGTATGTACTTATTGTAAGATAACTGAATGATGGCAAGTAACAGTAATTGTTTTTCATTAATTACCTTAGGAATAGCACTTAATATTAAAAAACCTCAAGATAGTTTATGAATTCTTATTTTGATGTAAGATACACATTGACTTCCAGATCTTCTATAATCTTAAACATCAGTCTAGGGTTGAAAGCTTTTTATCCAGTATTTGCCTTCCCCGGTTAAATATAGTTTCTTTTTCTCTCTACTTGGAGCTCTGCCAGCCACTGCTAAGAATCTTAGGACCTTTTGGATATGTATGTACCTGTTTTGTTTTTTTACTACACCACCATTCACCTTTTAAGAAAAATGTTTTCTGTAAACTGAGCGATGGTGGCGCACGCCTTTAATTACAGTACTCGGGAGGCAGAGGCAGGTGGATCTCTGGGAGTTCGAGGCCAGCCTGGTCTACAAGAGCTAGTGCCAGGACAGGCACCAAAGCTACAGAGAAACCCTGTCTCGAAAAACAAAAACAAAAAAAAATGGTTTCTGTAAGCTTTTTTTCCTGTAAGCCTTATGTCAACATTTCGCCTTCTAAAAACACAGCTGTGTCAGAACTTTTCACTAGTGTGCTTCTTGGTACATGGTCTCTATCTTATGCCAAATTTATAGTTCAGCACTCCCAAAAGAAATCAGAACCATGTCATAGGTTCTGATTTGTTCCCATAGCCATAGAGAACTTTATATAGTATCTGTAGCATAAATTTCTATTTGGTATTAATAGCAAAAACACAGAGTCAGGTATAGAGGTTAATGCTGAAGATCAGAGAAGCAGAGCTGCTAGTCCCTAGAGAGTTCTACTAATGCTTAGACCAAAAGGGCAATTCTGTGTTCAGACTGCATGCCTTCTCAGACTGCAGTGAGCTCCTGTCTCCTCCCACCTTATATTCCCCTCTGCCCAGCCATATCACTCCTGTGTCCAGCTCCTTAGTACTGGGATTAAAGGCGTGTGATCACACCTTTGTGTGAGCTGTGTTTCTCTTTGATACTGGATCAATTTTTTGTATCCCAGGATGGCCTCTGTCTTACTTGTTCTGGGTCAGGTGTGTGCCACCACTATCTGACCTCTAGTAGCTTAGCTTTGCACTCTGTCAGACAAGCTTCATTTGTTAAACCACAAACAAAATATCACTACAAGTATCAGCACTATAGTCTGAATTAGGCATGGTTCCTATATATACCATTCATTTGAAACTTTATAGGACCTACAGTGATGTATATTAAAAATGAGGCTTTTGTAACCCTATTTCAGTAGAATGGACTTAGCACTGAATGAAATTCATGGTGCTTATAAACCACCAAACTTTTTTTAACATTAAAAATTCAGAGCTGTGCAGTGATGGTGCATACCTTTAATCTCAGCACTCAGGAAGCAGAGACAGGTGGATCTCTGAGTTCGAGGACAGCCTGATCTACAAAAAATACAAAACTAAAAAAAAACAAATAAATTAGACAAACATAATAAGAAAGCAATTCTTAAGATAGCCCTGCTGATTTTGTTAACCCTGCTCTTAAATTTCTCCCTTTTGGGCCAGGAAACAGTTAAAAAATCAGGCTACTGAGTACACTAAATGGTGATCTTTGATCATTTTAGTCTTAAGGTCCTTCTCATCATCACATTGAAAGCCACATAGGTATACAGCTGTATGGTCTAAATGTTCTATACCAAAGAAAGCCAAAATCAGTGAGAAGTAGGTCATAAGCACTATACACAGACATTCAAATGTTGGGATTTAGTTAATCAGAGTTTTTTTTTTTTTTTTTTTTTGGTTTTTCGAGACAGGGTTTCTCTGTGGCTTTGGAGCCTGTCCTGGAACTAGCTCTGTAGACCAGGCTGGTCTCGAACTCACAGAGATCCGCCTGCCTCTGCCTCCCGAGTGCTGGGATTAAAGGCGTGCGCCACCATCGCCCGGCTCAGAGTTTTTATATGATCTCTTTGGTGATTCAGAGCCATTGTGATTGTCAACACAGTCTTTGCTCCAGGGTAAGAGTCATACAGGTTATGTGTGTTTTACTGCTGATTTTTATGTACTTGAATTTCATTGTCAGAGGTTGGGGAGTCTGATTTTGGATACTTAGGTGGTACATGTGTAGTTAAGTTTCTATTCCATTTGAGTCAAATTCTATATGAATTACTGCCTCAGTTTCATAATCATAAGAATGCTTGCATTCAAGTTTTTTCTAATATTGTCTGTTTCTGAGTGTGAATACTTGTCAGTTTGCTTACATATTATCCGAATCTGAAATAATGACCCAAACATGGTATCTGTTAGGACCTTGAATAAATTATTTATGCTAAAGCAATATCTGGCACATAGTAAGGACTGGCTTTTTTCCCCCTCTAAATTCATTGACATCACTCACCTTCTCTTTGTCCTAATCAGTCTTCGTACAATTTCTTCTTCTAACTCACAGCAGTGTTCTAGTGAACACTAGTCTATAGATATTTAGTATGGGCAAGAGGTAGTTTTTTTGTTTGTTTTGAGACAGGGCTTCACTGTACCTTTGGGGAGGTAGTTTTTAAAGCTCCTAAAATCCTGTTGAACTCACATTAAGTTACTCCTGTGATAGTACCTGCCAATATTTCTGAATTTGCCACTGTGCAGTAAATTTGTGCAGAGAATTTGCTTGTGCATAATGAAGGTATCGTTTGACTCTCATTATAGATAAGATGTTCAGCAGGCTAATGTCAGGCTTCTACAGTTCACTAATACTCTGAATTACAGGTAACCATTGTATCAGCATTAAGTATATGTAGGTGGGGTTTTCTGTCCTGCCAGCCTCTTCCCAAATAACCACATAGAGACTTAATAATTACAAATACTTGGCTGATAGATTAGGCTTGTTACTAACTAGCTCTTACAACTTAAATTAACCCATATTTCTTATATGTGCTCTACCATGTGGTACCTTCTTCAAGCATGTGTCTCCTGGCAACTCTGCTCTCCTTCCCCATATTATGTGATCTTTTGATGTCCAATTTCTTGAGTTCTTTGTATATTTTGGAGATCAGACCTCTGTCTGATTTGGGATTAGTCAAGATCTTGTTCCATTCTGTAGGCTGTCGTTTTGTCTTGTTGATTTTGTCTTTTTACTTTACAGAAGCTTTTCGGTTTCAGGAGGTCCTATTTATTGTTTCTATCAGTGTGCTGCTGGGGTTCTATTTAGGAAGTGGTTTCCTGTGCCAGTGCGTTCAAGTGTACTTCCCACTTTCTCTTCTATAAGGTCTAGTGTGGCTGGCTTTATGTTGAGGTCTTTGATCCATTTGGACTTGAGTTTTGTGCATGGTCATATCCAGTTATGCCAGCACCATTTGTTAAATATGCTTTCTTTTTTTTCCATTTGATATTTTTTGCTTCTTTAGTAAAGATCAGGTGTTAGATGTTGTGGATTGATATCCTGGTCTTCTGTTTGGTTCCATGTGTCCTCCTGTCTGTTCTTATGCCAATACCAGGATGTTTTCAGTATTGTAGCTCTGTAGTAGAGTTTGAAGTCAGGGATTTTGATGCCCTCAGAAGTTCTCTTATTGTACAGGATTGTTTTGGCTATCCTGGGTTTTTTGCTTTTCCATATGAAGTTGAATACCGTTCTTTCAAGGTCTGTGAAGAATTTTTCTGGGATTTTGATGGGCATTGCATTGAATCTCTAGATTGCTTTTTGGTAAGATTGTCATTTTTTACTATGCTCATTCTGCCTACCCAAGAGCATGGGAGATCTTTCCACTTTCTGTTGTCTTCAATTTCTTTCTTCAAAGATTTAAAGTTCTTGTCATATAAGTCTTCTACTTCCTTGGTTAGAGTTACTCTGACATAGTTTATGCTATTCATGGCTATTGTGAAGGGTGTTGTTTTTGTAATTTCTTCCCCAGCCCTTTTATCATCTGTGTACAAGACGGCTACTGATTCCTTTTTTTTTCTTCTTTTTCTTTTTTAGTTAATCTTGTATCCTGCTACGTTATTGAAAGTGTTTATGAGTTTGTAGAAGTTTCTTGGTAGAATTTTTGGGGTAGCTTATGTAAACTATCATATCATCAGCAAATAATGAGAGTTTGATGACTTCTTTTCCAATTTGTATCCCCTTGATCTCCTTTTAGAGTGTCTTATTGCTCTAGCTAGGACCTCAAGAACTGTATTGAATAGATATGGACAGAGTAGACAACCTTGTCTTTTTCCTAATTTCAGTGGAACCACTGGGAGTTTCTCTTCATTTAGTTTGATGTTGGCTGTTGGGCTTGCTGTATATTTATATTGCCTTTATAATGTTTAGGCATGTCCCTTGTATCCCTGCTCTCTCCAAGACCTTTATCATGAAGGGATGTTGTATTTTGTCAAGCTTTTTCAGCATCTAATCAGATGATCATGTGGTTTTTACTTTTCAGTTTTTTTATATGGTAGATTACATTGACAGATTTTTGTATGTTGAACCATCCCTGCATCTGTGGGATGAAGCCGACCTGATCATGGTGGATGATGGTTCTGATGTGTTCTTAAAATCGATTTGCCAGTATTTTATTTAGTATTTTTGCATCAATGTTCATGAGTGAGATTGGTCTGTAATTCTTTCCTAGTAATGTCTTTCTGTGGTTTGGGTATCAGGCTAAATTGTAGCCTCATAAAAAGAGTTTGGCAATGTTCCTTCTGTTTCTATTGTGTGGAATAATTTGCGGAGTATTGGTATTAGTTCTTTGAAAATCTTGTAGAATTCTGAACTGAAAGTATCTGGTCCTAGGCTTTATTTGGTTGGGAGACTTTGATGACTGTTTCTATTTCTTCACTGCTGACCTTTTTATCCTTAGTCCTTTGCTACAGAAGCCCTTACAGGCAGAGTAGCTTAAAGGACTCTTTATTATTACCCTGCCTACTTAGTGCCTCTTTAAGGTGAAACATAACTCAAAATAGGGCCCTAGTTACCCTCACCATAACTGACTCCAATACTCCATACCAGGGGACATTAGTGGCCCTATTTTTACCCACCCCAACACCTAATGATTCTCCAAGGGATATCGTTCTTGGAGAAGTGGCTGCTGTTCTGCCCGAGTCCTAGCTGGTGTCAGACCTTCTACCCAAAGGGAAGAGAGAAGAAGCCATAGGGAACGGAGTTCTACAGAAACCAGAACATTTCATGGCAAGTGAATTGTCTACGAAAAGTGGAGATGGGTGAAAAATAACTACAAGGATGGTTGTAGCTCCCTTTTACTGTTGTCACCAAGTGAAACGGTCCAGCAACCAGGCAAAATGAGCCCTTTTGTGATCCCAGTCTCACTGAGGGCTCAGAAATAGTGTGTTAGTGCATTTCACACTGTACCACTCAGAGCTGGATACAGAACAGACTGAAAGTTTTCCCAGATGAGCTATAGATGGCTAATAAGAACTTTAAAAGATACTCAGTATCATTGAAGAAATTTGAATCAGAAGCACGGTAAGAGTACATCACTCCTACTAGGCTTATAGGATAACACTTGGTATTGCTGAGACTGTTCAGAAATTGGAGCTTCATTCTTTGTGGGCTCGTAAATTGGTACAGCCACTTTACTAATTAGACTGGCAGTTGCACAGAATATTAAACAATTTACCATAGTATGGCCCATACTCAAGTAAAATGGAAACAAATGTAAAATCTTAAATGTGAATGTTCATAGCAAACTTTGTAATAGCCAAAAATGTATAAATAGTCCAAACGTCTTAGTTGATTACATACTTAATAAAAGGTGATATGTCCATACAGTATTATCCAAAATATTACTCAGCGTATCAAAAGAGTAACATGCTACAACACGTGAATCTTGAAAACATGCTCATTGGTGGGAATGCACCCAGAAAACACTATATGAAAGGCCTTAGGGTTGGGTATGTGGAGAAAATGGAGATACGTGTAGTATTTGAGGTGAAAAATGTAGTATACTACAAGACTGATGCTAATTATAAAACTCTCCTAAAAAATCTAAAAATTTAAAGTTGGTAGGTTGCTTATGATGGTAGTATATTTTGCTTAAGTTTTTTTAGCAGGAGGACTTGTTTTAGATTTTATTTTATATGCATGAGTGTTTTGCCTGCATGTATGTATACAGTATATTCATGTCTGGTGTCTGAAGAGGTCAGAAGAGTGCATCAGATCTTTCTGGTTCTGGAGTTACAGTTTGAGCCACCATGTGCTATGCTGGAAATTGAACCCTACTTCTACAAGAGCAACAAGTGATCTTATCCACTGAGCCAGTTTTCTAGCCCCAAGTTAATTTTTTTATAATGCATTCTGAAATGGCTCCCACAACTTGATATTTAAAATAACAACTGACTTATGTTGGTTCCCGGCTGTGATTTATTAACACTTCCCACCCATTTTCAAAGATAACTGAATTGATCATATATATATTTCCTTAATGGAATACTGCCACATAGACAACACAAGTTAGTAATGGATTGTCTTTATTTGCTAACAAATCAAGGAACTGTTAGGACTGAATATTTACAATGTTTCGACTTTTGTTTGGTGTTTTGTTTTTGAGACAGATTTCTCTGTTTATCCCTTCCTGGCCTGGAACTCAGTTATGTGTACCAACCGAACTCATACTGTTTAAGATCTGCCTCCTCAGTCCTGAGACTAGAGGTGTGCATCAGCATGCCAAGTTTATCTGTTTTTAATAGTCTCGGTGCTTCTTTGTATAAGGCCTCTCATGTAGCCCAAAGCTACTGTCACATTTCTTGACTTTCCTTGATTATTTGGCTTTCATTGAATTTTTTCAAAGCTCTGTGTCCAAGATGTTAGGACTTAAACACAGAATAGAGCTGGGCTGATGCTAAAGCTAGTGGGGAAAAGTAGCATCTTGACAATGGAGGAGCCTGGTAGAAACCATTTCAACTATGTAGTCAACATGAGCATAGTGAGGAATGACATAAAGTGGCATGATCTGCCTTCTGATTGTAATACCAGGAGGGTGTAACATCACTTCTCTAATATTCTTGGCCAGAATTAATAGCACATCAAAGAGTAAAGGGACTGTGTTGAAGAATTTTAATAGTACATTTAACAGATCATTTATTTTGGGATGCATCAAAGGGAAATACATTTTGCTAGAATATTAGATAGGTTGAAACGCACCTATTATTAGTAGATTTCCAGTTACCTTATATAATGATAGAAGATTAATGTGTTTTGTGGTTTCTTTTTTGGTTTTTCAAGACAGGGTTTCTTTGTGTAGTCTTGGCTATCCTGGAATTCTTTTTGACCAGGTTGGTCTCAAACTCACAGAGAACACCTACCTCTTGTCTCCCAAGTACTGGGATTAAAGATTACGCCACCACCACCCCAGCCAGATTAAAGGATTTTTTTTAAACTGACAGGTCATTGGTTGAAATCAGCAGTGGTATGATTATTCATGTTTTTCTTAATTTGTAGATCATGAAGACTATGACCCACAGACTGTGAGACTGGGAAGTAGATATAGTCATGTTCAAGAAGTTCAAGAACGGCTTAACTTTCTTAGGTTTGTTTGATATTTGACTATGTCTTTGGTGGGGGGGTTGTTTTTTTTTTTTTTTGCTTTGTTTTTTTTCTTTTGCCACATCTTATTTTCCCACATAAAAAGATTATGTCCCTGGGTTGTAGCATTCTCCTCATTATTTTAAGCTTTAGGGTAGATGTCTCTTGTTTGTTTATGCTTACTTTTATTACAGGACATTTTTGTTTGTTTTTAAGAAAGGGTTTTTCTGTGTAGCCCTGGCTGTCCTGAAACTCTCAGATAAAAACTGATGAACTCTTAGAAAGAGCTGACATTTGTAGTTAAAAACATAAATGTGATAGAGGTATTACTTCATACATAAACAGGTAGGTTATGTTGTGTCAAATAAATTAATTTCTTTTTGTTTTTCTAAGATTTTTATTGAAGGATGGCCAACTGTGGCTGTGTGCTCCTCAGGCAAAACAAATATGGAAGTGCTTAGCTGAAAATGCGGTTTACCTTTGTGATCGTGAAGCCTGTTTCAAGTGGTATTCCAAATTAATGGGGGATGAACCCGACTTAGATCCTGATATCAACAAGGACTTCTTCGAAAGTAATGTACTTCAGCTTGATCCTTCCTTGTTAACTGAAAATGGAATGAAATGTTTTGAGAGATTCTTCAAAGCTGTGAATTGTCGAGAAGGAAAACTAGTAGCAAAAAGAAGAGCCTATATGATGGATGATTTGGAGTTGATAGGATTAGACTATCTTTGGAGGGTAAGTCAAAAGTAGGAGCTCTGTCAGCATTGCACCTGATGTTCTTGAATAAATAACTATAACTAAATGTGTTGCATAAAGTATATATGTATTATCTGATGCTTGTCCCAAGAGTCTGGGATTCATGGTTATCTTTTGCATTTCTGTTCTCCTTTTTTATTTTATTTAACTTTTTTTAAACCTAGAAAAGTATGATGTTAATCATTTAAGGCTAAACTGTTTTATGTTTTATATTATTTCTATCTGGCTTTCATTGAATTTTTTCAAAGCTCTGTGTCCAAGATGTTAGGACTTAAACACAGAATAGAGCTGGGCTGATGCTAAAGCTAGTGGGGAAAAGTAGCATCTTGACAATGGAGGAGCCTGGTAGAAACCATTTCAACTATGTAGTCAACATGAGCATAGTGAGGAATGACATAAAGTGGCATGATCTGCCTTCTGATTGTAATACCAGGAGGGTGTAACATCACCCTATCTGTTAAAAGTGGCTGATACTCATTTTCTGTTTTTTACTTACATTTTAAATGTCTGCAAAGTATTTTGTGTAGTATTTTAGTGCTTAACAACTTTAAATAAGTAAAGCTTTTTGTTTTGTTTTTGTTTATAAGCAGTGGAAGGGCTTGAGAGGTAGTACATACTTAATCATGGATTTAGCCCAGGAGTTAGTCTCTAGCACATATTTTAATATTACCCTTCTGTAAATCCAAATTTGCACTTTAGATACAGTGAGTGGGGTGGTATATACTTGGAGGGTGGAGTATTTTGACTTCTAGGGTAGCCTGAGGCTACAGGTGTAGATTGAGATTCTGATTTCTAAAAATAATAATAGCAGTAATAAAACGACATAACTAAAATGTAAACGTAGTTAAAGCCTGATTATTTTTGTTCATTGTCTCCAGGCTTCTTCATTCACTTTTCCCTCTCCAGTCCTCTTAACAGGGGTCAGCCTTAACACACTTCATCTAAACCCTATTGAATATAGTTTGAAAGCCACAAGTGTAATAAGGTGTAAATTTTAAATATTATGGAACTGAGAGACAAAAGGGAGAATTTTTATACTAAACTATATTTTTATGTAGCATCTTGTTTTCTTCTATCTACTTTGAATTCCTTCTTGAAAGACTGAGCATATTTTATTTGTAGTAAAATGTCATTCTTAAATTTCTTTATTTAAACAGTTGCATCTTGCATTTAGTCTTTATTTTGATCTGTTTGTCTCGTTTACTCAGTCAACTTAACCATTATGTTGTTAGTATAATTGAAAATAACTAAGGATATGATTTGAATTTAAATGCTCAACTAAAACATTTCCTGAGAAACATTAATCTTTTTTTTTAATGCAGGTTGTAATTCAGAGTAACGATGATATTGCCAGCCGAGCTATAGATATCCTTAAAGAGATATACACAAACCTTGGTCCAAGGCTGCAGGTCAATCAGGTGAGGATTCTAGCTTGTGAATTAGAACATATAAAACATAAAAGTTGGGTGTGATGGTATGTGCCTATAATGTTGGCATCTGAGAGCAGGAGAATTAGAGGTTTAAAGTGAGCTTGTACTATATAGTGACACTTTACCTCAAAATACATACATTTGTAAAAATACCAAGTTCTTATATCTCTAAGTGAATCTTGCCTTGAGAATGATCTTGGTTGGATTATTTTGATGTTTATTATTATATTGAAATAGTAAAGACTTTACTGGGTTTATTTTCATAACCAGTTACATAACCCTAAATGGCTTTTTTAAAATATCATTTGTCCTTAACTTATTTTGACACTAGCTTCCTTTTAACAACAGTAGACTATCTGCCTAAATATGATTATTTAGAGCAACATTGTTGGGTGTTTTCATCTCTGTCTTTATTTGTCGCATTATATTTGTAGGTGGTGATCCATGAAGACTTCATTCAGTCTTGCTTTGACCGTTTGAAAGCCTCTTATGACACGCTGTGTGTTTTGGATGGTGACAAAGACAGTATTAATTGTGCAAGACAGGAAGCTGTTCGAATGGTTAGAGTATTAACTGTTCTACGAGAATACATAAATGAATGTGATAGTGATTATCATGAAGAAAGAACAATTTTGCCTATGTCAAGGTATGTGAATAACTGATCAACTGCGATTAATTTTTAGTCATTTGGTATTTTCCTAGCCATTTTTTTAAAATGTACAAGGAAAAAAGAAGAAATTTATCTTCTTGAAAAACGTTTCTTGCCCTTTAAAAACATAAGTATCTTCTGGAAATGTTTGCCTATTTTTGTGGTAGAACAGTTTATTAGGAAAGAAAACAACCCCAAGAGAGGAAGTGGGTCAGGCCTTATATGGTTTTTAAAAAGTGTTTGGGATTGTTTGTTTTGTTTAAACATATTCTCAGTGTGTAGTAAGTTATTTTGTGTGTGTAGTCATGCATATGCCATGGTTTTGAGTGTGGAGATCATATGACAGTTTGAGAGATCAGTTCTTTGCCATTTACTCTTTGAGTCCTTTGGGTCCCAGGGACCAAACTTGGGTTCTCAGGTGTGGTAGCAAGCTACTTTACGTGTTCATAGGCCCAAGTTTTAATATAATTGTGTGTTATTTACACATGTATATATGTAGAATGGACCCACCATGCTCACTTATGGAAACAAGAAGTGAAATTTGGTTGTCCTGTCATTTTCTACCTTATTATTCCGTTCAGACAAGGTTTCTCACTGAACCTGGAGCTAGACTGGTAACAAACCCTAATCATCCTGTCTTTGCCACCCACATTTCTAGAGTTAACAAGTGCTTCTAACTTTTTAATGTAGGGGGCTGGGAAATGAGTTTGGATCCTCATTCTTCATGCTTGTACAGCAAGCACTCTTAAACTATTGAGCTATCCCTTCAGCCTCAGTTTTATAGTTGTTTACACTGTTATGTATTTGATTATACATTGATTATAGTTGTTTACACTGTTAAACACTATAGCATGCCTCTTAGCCCATTAGCATAGGCAGGGGGACTGTTACAAATTTGGAGCTGACTTAGACTGGTCAATATAATGAGTTTCTAGACCAACCAAGACTCTAATGAGATTCTATTACGAAAAAAGAAAGAATATAGTGCATAGTTACTTCTTTTGAGTGATTGCCTACATTGTATGTATGTGTTCCATATGTGTGCCTTGGAGGTCAGAAACAAGCAGTATATCCCCCTCAGACTGACGTTACAGACACATTTGAGCCCCGTGAGATGAGCTGTCAGGCAGGTTCTAGGAACCTAACCTGGTTCTTCTGTACCTTGTGTCAAACAACAACAAAATAGCATACTCAGATTGAAAAGTAATTGGAATGAAGTCTTAAAAACTATCAGGTAACCAATATAGCCAAGAAATATTTTCAAATGCTCAAATAATACTTTTTAGGTTTTACCATTTAATAATTCAGATGTTATTTATGTAGTTGTCCTTGATGAATATAATTTCCTTTTTTGTATCATACCTTCAAGATAATATGGCAACATATTGTAGTTTTGCATCTTTTTTTTTTTTTTCGGGCAATTCTGAGTGGTAGTGCATGCCTTTAATCCCAGCACTCAGGCAGATCTCTCTGAGTTGAGAGCAATTTGGTCTACATGGCAAGTTCCCGGCCAGCCAGAGCTACCCTGTGAGACCCTATCTCAAAAATAAGTAAAATTCAGGCAAAATGTGTGACAGCTTTTTTGTTGCTACTCTCAAAGTTAATCTTACCTTGCACATTTGTAAATAGCAAGAATTAGTGAGTTAGACTTTACAAGCATAAAAATTAACAAACTATTACTATATCTGTGTCTTAATTTTGTGAGCTGCTTTAGGTTGCTCATCCCGGACTGAAATTTATAATCCTTCTTCTTCATCAATGACTGAATTACTGAAATGAGGCACCATGCCTGACATTTGTACTAATTTCTTATAGATCAGTACATCATTTGATGCCACCATGGTTAATAACAATGGAATATAGTCATTGTGTTTTGGATATTGCAGCATTTATAGTTAAAAACAATTTTTATTTTTAGGGCACTAAAAAGTCTTGTTTGCATTCTTTTGTTTAATAAGAAAATACTTAATGCTAAATTTTTATCGTTTTTTTCTTGGCAACTAAATTTGGAAATCTGCTGATAAGATTTTTTAAAATTTTTTTTTCCCCACCAGAGCTTTCCGTGGTAAACACCTCTCTTTTATAGTTCGATTTCCAAACCAGGGCAGACAAGTAGATGACTTGGAAGTTTGGTCTCATACAAATGATACAATTGGTTCAGTTCGACGATATATTCTCAATCGCATTAAAGCTAATGTAGCTCATACAAAAATTGAACTCTTTGTGGGTGGTGAGCTGATTGATCCTGGAGATGACAGAAAGTTGATTGGACAATTAAATCTAAAAGATAAATCAGTAAGTATATATAGTTACCAAAAGAAAAAATTTTAATAGAACCTCAGACTTATTTCATTGTTAAATATTTATGTTAGATGTTAAGCTTATAACACTAACTCAATAGGATACTTACAATATATTAAAACAAGTAGCTACAAGAGTATTTTTTACGTGTACTTTCGAAAATATTAGCATCTGGTTTTGTTTTATGTATATGAATGTTTTAAAAACTTGTATGTCTTTGCACCATGTGTGTACCTGGTTCCCTTGAAGATCAGAAGAGAGGGCATTGGATACCCTGGAATTGGAGTCACAGACAATTGTAAACTGCTATGTAGGTGCTAAGAATTGTAGGTCCCCTGCAAAAGTAGCCAGTGTTCTTAATCACTAAGCCAGTTCTCCAAGTCCAGCATCTGTAGTTTTTTGATTCATTTGTTGGTATATCATCAAATAAGTTTTCTTGTTTTGTGTGGTTTTTTTCCCCATTTTTGATTCTAATATATATCATTTTCAGCTAATTACAGCCAAACTTACACAAATAAGCTCCAATATGCCTTCAAGTCCTGATAGCTCCTCTGATTCCTCAACTGGGTCTCCTGGAAACCATGGTAATCATTATAGTGACAGCCCCAATCCAGAAGTGGAAAGCTGTTTGCCTGGAGTGGTGAGTAGATTCAGTTGTGCAAGGCATTATGCTAGAGTTGTTGAAAATAATCAAATGCATAAGCCGGGCGGTGGTGGCGCACGCCTGTAATCCCAGCACTCGGGAGGCAGAGGCAGGCGGATTTCTGTGAGTTCGAGACCAGCCTGGTCTACAGAGCTAGTTCCAGGACAGGCTCCAAAACCACAGAGAAACCTTGTCTCGAAAAAACCAAAAAAAAAAAAAAATAATCAAATGCATAAAAAAGTTTTTTTGTTGCTGTTGAGGAACTCTTTCATGAGACAAAATATCTATAGAATTATCCATTTAAATTTCAGTAAAGCCTTCTGCAAGGTAACCCTGTAGTTACTATTTGCTTATACTTGCATATAGTTAATCTATTGGAGTTAAATTGGAACATTTCAATATATGAATTTTGAAAGCTACTACTGTCTTACATGCTTATCCTGTGAAATGGATCCTTTGAAAACTCCATATGCAGTGAAGTATCTGTAATCTTTCTCAGATTGTATCCAAAGAAACAGTGACATCTCCCATTCTTTTTTGGTTTTTCGAGACAGGGTTTCTCCGTGGCTTTGGAGCCTGTCCTGGAACTAGCTCTTGTAGACCAGGCTGGCCTCGAACTCCAGAGATCCGCCTGCCTCTGCCTCCCGAGTGCTGGGATTAAAGGCGTGCACCACCACAGCCCGGCTGACATCTCCCATTCTTGACTTCTTCTTTCACCCCTCCTCATAAGAACTTTAATGTCTTTAATGACAAGACACTCCAGTATAAGAACAAACTGGTTAGGAATTTATTAGTGGCATGTCCAGAGTCATCTGAAGTTATATGCAGGTGAAAAGTAATACTTAAAAAAATAATATTGCAGATGTTGCTCAGATGATGTTAGGTCTGCATCATGAAGAATTTGTAAAGGTAGGATGAGGAAGAACAACAGGAGCAATTTAAATTTTAGGTAGACCTTTTTGAAGTCAAGGAATAATCTACAGGTAATTTTGTGTATTTTGTGTTCTAGATTATGTCACTTCATCCCAGATACATTTCTTTCCTTTGGCAAGTTGCAGACTTAGGGAGCAGCCTAAATATGCCACCCCTTAGAGATGGAGCAAGAGTGCTTATGAAACTTATGCCGCCAGGTAAGATGTTTCTAATGATGCCATAATGCATGGTAACAATAAACTCTGTGTGTGTGTGTATTATATTTATATAAACATTTTTTCGGGAGGTGTGAGTTTCCGGACAGGGTTTGTCTCTTTGTGACCTTGGCTGTGTTCAAGGCCATTTCTAACCAGAATGGCCTTGAACACACAGAGACCTGCCTGCCTTTGCCTTCTGGGATTAAAGGTGTGTGCCACCGCCCAACAACAATTGTTTTTTTTCCTAAATGAACCATGCATCAGTGGTAATAGGCCTAAAGACCAGAATCTTCCTACAGCTTAATTTTATACACCCCAACATCTTTTTTTTGAGACAGGGTAGCTTTGAAGCCTGTCCTGGAACTTTCTCCATATACCAGGCTGGCCTTGAATTTACAGAGATACTCAAGTCTCTGCCTCTTGTCCTGGGATTAAAGGCGTGCGCCACCACTGCCCAATTTGAAAGTGTCTACATTTTTAATAGCTAAAATAAAACCAAAAGATATCTATTGAGGATCTTGTGAGCTGGGTCAGTGAATGAAAGTGTCCCTCCAGACCTAATGAACCCGTAGTTAGATACCAGAACCCACATGGTAGAAGATAACTGACTGCCTTCAGCTGTCCTCTGACCTCCACACATTTGCCATTCACTCACACATATACACATACAAACAGTAATAAAATTTCAAATACTTACTTTTGATACCAGATTTTATGAAATCTAAATTTTCATATCCTTTATACGTTTTGCTGGTGTACTGCCACACTCACTCATTCATATATTTGCAATTTTTTGTCAATCAACAGCCAAGAACTGAGTAACAGACCATGTGGTCCCAAACCCTAAAATATGTACCATGGCCATTTGTAGAACCCGATTGCCTAGGACCAGTAAGATGGCTCAGCAGCTAAAGGTGCTTGTCACCAGTCTTAAAAACCTGAATTTGATTTCTGGAACCCACTCTCACAGTGGAAGAAGAGACTGGCCTCGAACTTAGAGATTTGGCTGTCTCTGCCTCCCGAGTGCACCACCACCCGGCCCACCTTGGATAATATTGAAAGCTCTATAGTGTTTGCTTCCTCTTCTTTTCACATCGTTGGCTTAATGTATCATTTAATTTGTCCACATAATTTTTGAAGCGATCTTGTGCTTCAAAAACCATTATTTTCTAAAGTAAACACCATGTTCTGACATAAGCAACTTTATTGTCTTGTTACTATGGGACAGAGTAAATTTACGTAATAGATTACCAGCTTAGACTCCTCAATTCATTTTAGTCCTGACCTGCCTATGACAGTTTTTGCTTTGTGTGTGCAGGTTCAACCTCCACAACATAGTTTAAAAATACAAACCCACACCAAAGCCTTGAGCTTGTGATTTGAACTTCCTGCCACCAGATGGAGACAGTGAGCCAGTAAGGTCAGGCAAAAACAAAATAAAACAACAAAAAAAGGTCAAGGTTGCTTTTTTTTGTTTTTTAATAAAATCAAGATCTAGTACCTATATTTGTACCATTAAGAGGGCTTAGTGGGTAATGGTACTTACTACACAAACCTGATGGCCTGAATTACATCTCTAGAACACATAAAAATGGAAGTAAGTAAACTAACTCCAAAAAGTTTTATTCAGACTTCCTCTACACATGAACAATGTTATTGTGTACTCACTCATGATTGAACTTTTTAAAATCAAACTATAATGTCAAAATTTGAAACAGTCAGCATTTGGTTAAAGTATGTATTGCTTTATACATACATATATATATATATAAATATGTATATAACAAAGCAGAATGAGTTGCTTTTTAAGATCTACTTCCTTCAAGGAGTTTAATGTAAAGAGTATGTAAATATGCCAAAGTCTGTTGTAAGGTCTTCATTCTCTTTGTTTTACTGTTTTGTTTTTATTTGTTTTTTTTTTTTTGAGACACGATCTTACTATGTAGGTTTTGCTGGCGTGTAATTCACAGAGACCCACTTGCCTGTGCCTCCTCATTGCTTGAATTAAAAGCTACTACCTCCCTAATTGGTTGGATTTACTTTTTTTAATAATGCATTGCTTTAGGTATATAATTGCTTATATTTAGGTATCCTTTAAAGACTCTAGAGGGAAAACAGTAACCTAAGGTAGAAGCTTACAAACTGCCCACACATATAGTTAAAAGCCTGCTTACTGTTCTGAATTACTCAAAAAAACATAAGTTTTCCTTTACTTCTTTTCTAAGCATGCTTTCCTTAACACTTGGGCTTTCTTAAATCTTTCTCTAAAGCTTCCCTCCCTGCGTGTAGCTTGTTGTTTTGCCGCATGTCTGACCTCTATGACAGCTTAAATTGCATAACTTTTTTTTCTTCTTCATTTGCCTCCTTCAGGTAGCTTCTGAGGTTTTACAGCTTGCCTGTTCTGAGGTTATTCTTTTAAGCAGTGATAAAATGGTCCTTCATCATCTTAAAAAAAAAGTAAACGAAGTAAATTACCCTTGATGACAAGATTATGGGCAGATTAATTTTTTTCCATCCATATTTTATAATTAAAAAGTATACGATCAGGGACCTAAAATTATTTAGGTGTGTGTATGCACACATCACAAAGCAGTACTTTGGTTCAGACTCTTCAGAGAGATAAACTGTAAGCCAACAGCATTAAATGATTTGTTTAGCATTTGTTGCTTCCTTTTGAACTTATTGTGACAGGATCTTGCTGAATATTTGTGGCTGACATTGAGCTTTCTATGTAGACTATGCTAGCCTAGAACTCTTTGGCTGCCTCTACCTCCTGAGTATTGGGACTTAAGGCATGCACCACCACACTTCCCCTTAAACTTTAAAGATTTATTTATTTATTTATTATGTATACAGTATTCTGTCTACATGTATGACTGCAGACCAGAAGAGGGCATCAGATCTCATTGCAGATGGTTGTGAGCCACCATGTGGTTGCTGGGATTTAAACTCTGTACCTCTGGAAGAGCAGGCTAATGAGCCATCTCTCCAGCCCCAGGCCTTAAACTTTTTTCTTTTAACATTTGTTAAATTTATATATTCATTTTTTGTGTAGATAACACAGTGTTTATGTGGTGGTCAGAGGTTATGTGGCTCAGAAATTAGTTTCCTCATACCATCATGTGAGTTATATGAATTGAACTCAGGTTATCCATCAGTTTGGTGGCAAGGACATTTACCTACTGAATGAGCTTAAATGATCTCATTTCTTCAGTCTTACCTTTTGCTTCCATCCTACATTCAAGATTTTTGATTATTTCTTTGAGATAGAGTATCACTGTGTACCTCTAGCTGTCCTCAAACTCACAGACTTGCTTGCCTCTGGCTCTGCACTGAGATTAAAGGTATGCACCATGTGCCAGGCTCCTCTTCAGTCTTATTAAGGTTCAGTTTCTTGGGTACAGTTATATCTCTCAGTGAAATAAACTAGGTAGGAAATAATGTAATGTCATTAGGTAAGCAGTAAATTTGTAGGAAAGAACTGTTCCTTTGGAAGTGTTTTTTGTTGTTTTGTTTTGTTTTAAATTGGTCTCCTGCAGCTGAATAGAGCATGTTGACTGGAGGCTCCTGGGATGAGAGACTGTTTCCTTGAGTAATTAAAAAGCCCTGGTTGGTGTTTTGTTTCTCTCTTATTTGGTTGCTTTTAAATCAACTCAAATAAGGTTCTGTGTTATAGAAGCTTAACTGAATGTATACCTCAGTTGAATTGTTTGCTGTTCCATGCTTTTGAAAATATTAGAAGTGATAAAGGTGTAAATTGCATTTTATTTCAGACTATGCTTTCTATATCTTTCCCTTACAGATAGTACAACAATAGAAAAATTAAGAGCTATTTGTTTGGACCATGCCAAACTTGGAGAAAGCAGCCTTAGTCCGTCTCTTGACTCACTTTTCTTTGGTCCTTCTGCCTCACAAGTGCTATACCTAACAGAGGTTGGTTTTTTGTCTTTTACATTTTGAGTTTGGGTCTTGATCTTTAAATTGATCTTTGTGTTACTATGAAGAATGTGAATAAGATTAGATGGTTTTAAGATAGTCAGGAATGTCTTAGTCTTTGACATGGAGGTTATGTTTTAAATTCCTTTTAATACAATCATTTTCTTTTCCCCTTCCCCCTTTTATTTTCAGGTAGTCTATGCCTTGTTAATGCCTGCTGGTGCACCCCTGGGAGATGATTCCTCTGATTTTCAGCTTCACTTCTTGAAAAGTGGTGGTCTACCCCTTGTCCTGAGTATGCTAACCAGAAATAACTTCCTACCAAATGCAGATATGGAAACTCGAAGGGGTGCTTACCTCAATGCTCTTAAAATAGCCAAACTGTTACTAACTGCTATTGGCTATGGCCATGTTCGGGCTGTGGCAGAAGCTTGTCAGCCAGGTGTAGAAGGCGGAAATCCAATGACATCGGTAATACAGACTTGTTTGGTTTTGCTTTGCTTTTAATTTCTAATAGTAGATATAATTTTTAAGATTAAATTTCTCAGTGATTTTAAAGTTCAACTTTGATTCAGTGTTGAAGTTTTCTTTCTAGTGGGTATCTTATGACTGTATTTGTATTAAAAGTATACTAGCTCTTCAAAGGCTTCACTACTATTTTGGAGGGTGGTTCCTTCAGTTCTTTTCTGACCATTTGAGTTTTGTTTGGCTCTCACTGTAAACCAAAAAAAAAATCTCACATGTAATGAATTTTTAACTTCTGTCAGGCAGATAAGATATTTTAACTTCTGTCAGGCAGATAAGATACCAGTGGTGTTGAGTTATAGTTGATTTAGCCTCTTACCAGTTTTCTTTCTCACCTTCATTTGCTTAAACTCCAATTATGAAGTTATCATTCTGTTTTTGCTTAGATAGCATCTTTATTTTGGTGAAATTCTCAAGATAAACTAGAGTTTGATGCCTAATTAAAGGTCAAACTATGAATTTAATTTTTTTTGAAGATTTGATTATTAGTGTACATTGGGGTTTTGCCTTGAGTGTATGTTCAAGGGTATCAGATCCCCTAGAACTGGAGTTACAGACAGTTGTGAACTGCCGTGTGGGTGCTAGGAATTGAACCCCGTCCTTTGGAAGAACAACCAGTGCTCTTAGTCTCTTGAACCATCTCTTCAGTATGTTGATTTTTAATAATATTTAATTAATTGCTGAAAGAAGTCAAAAGTCTTTGGGGGATGGAGGCAAGAGGATTATTACATATTCAAGGCCAGCCTAGGCTACAGACCCTCTCTTTACAAAAGTCTGACGAAAGTTTTGTTTTTAGAAATTACTTATGTCTTAATAGGGGAGGGATGGAATGTTGGTGATTATGATACATAATTGTTCTTGTTGTTGCTGGTTTTTACTTTCTGGGATATTTTGTTGTGTTTGTTTGGGGAGGGTCTTTTTTTTTTTATTGGTTTTGGTTTTTCAAGACAGGGTTTCTCTATGTGACCCTGACTGTCTTGGAACTTGCTCTGTAGACCAGGCTGGCCTCGGAACTCACAGAGATTTGTTCTTGTTGTTGCTGGTTTTTAGTTTCTGGGATATTTTGTTGTTTTTGTTTGGGGAGGGTCTTTTTTTTTATTGGTTTTGGTTTTTCAAGACAGGGTTTCTCTATGTGACCCTGACTGTCTTGGAACTTGCTCTGTAGACCAGGCTGGCCTCGGAACTCACAGAGATTCACCTGACTCTGCCTCCTGAGTGCTGTAATTAAAGGTGTGCACCACCACTGCCCAATGTAGTTTCATGATACCCAGAATTTCCCTAACAGCAATCCTAGAGTAAAGAGCAATAGAGATAGAAAATGAGGAGTAATTAGATAATTGACAATACCTGCAGAATAATGAGTACCTTGTAGATAATTGTATTATCTTATTCTGAACACTTTCATATGTTAGAAGTTTTCTGTAAAGCAACCAGGTGTGGTGGAAGTTTGTAGTCTCAGCATTTAGAAAGCTAAAACAGGAGGATCACCAGTTCAAGGCCATAATAGCATACGAAACAGACCTAAAAGAAAGCAGCAAACTTTCTACAAAAGATAAAAATGACTAAAATTAAGTGTATATAGATACATACATACTATATATATTTTAATGTAATTCTTAATAGGTTAAAGGGGGAAGAGTGGTTCTGGGTAGCTTAAACAACATGAGGAAGGCCAAGAGTTTAGTTGGGATCCTGTATCTCACCCAATGAGGAAAGGGCTCTTGTTAGGATGAAAACAGATTCATACTTTAATTTATGACATATGACTACTTAATGATGTATACAATATACAGAAAAGCCAGTAACATGCTTCCTTTTCTATCTCTTCTATAATACTTTGAGAATATGCCATTTGCCAGTTGCAGATATTAAGGTTATTATAATTGTCAAGTATTTGTGGACAGATAAAAAAGTCAGAATTACTCAAACTACTTCATATGCCTCTTGTTCATTGAAAATGTTAGTATATTGTTAGGTAAAAATACCACTATTCTTTGTATGTTAGGCTTTAATAGTTGTAATTTTTCTCACTTGCTAAGTAGAATTTGATAACTGGAGATTATGAGCAGGGTCTAACCAAAGGGTGCACAGGTAAGAAAAAATAGTCATGATTTGCTGTATCTTTAGATGAGATTGAACTTGATCTGTTCTTAGAGACATGGGTTAGATTAATCTACAGTAAGGGATTGTATAGAAATTTGTGCTACTTGGATGCCATGTTGGCAAAGTGGAGTGCTTTGTGTGTTACTGCGGAAAGAAAACATCTTAAGGGAATCATTTTAAGTTGATGAGTAGGGTACAAATGTTTGGATGAAGTTACATACAGAATACTCAAATGTTTTAACTTTTTATTTTTTCAGGTCAACCAAGTAACTCATGATCAAGCAGTGGTGCTACAAAGTGCCCTTCAGAGCATTCCTAACCCGTCGTCTGAATGCATGCTTAGAAATGTGTCTGTTCGTCTTGCTCAGCAGATTTCTGATGAGGTTAGTATTGTTAAAAGTAATATACGTGTGTGTATGTAGTTGTGTCATAGTGTTACTGTACAAAATTATTTCTATATAAATATGAAAATTATATTATTATAATTTTGTGCAGTAACACACACATATAATGCTTTACTTGTCGTAAGTGTTACTCTAAATTTTCTTTAATTTTTATTTTATTACATGTGTTTTGCCTGGTTCAGTTTAGATAATGTTTTCCTAACGTCAGCTTAATATTAGTGCAATATTTTCATCAGCTTTTTGTATAATAGCATTCTTTCAAAATGTATAGTTGATACTTTTTTTAAGATTTATTTATTTATTATGTATACAACATTCTGCCTCCATGTATGCCAGCACGCCAGAGGAAGGGCGCCAGATCTCAGTACATGTGGTTGCTGGGAATTGAACTCAGGATCTTTGGAAGAGCAGTCAGTGCTCTTAACCTCTGAGCCATCTCTCCAGCCCCAATACTTCTTTTTAAAATATAAGCACTACACAGAATATTTTTTCTTTGCCATTGGATCTCAAGATCAGATCCAGGGTTTTACACCTATAGCTCTAAGACAGAATATTTCTGTAATTCTTCCTTGTGTTTTTTTTTTGTTGTTGTTGTTGTTGTTTGTGTTTTGTTCTGTTTTGATTTGTTTTTCAGTCCATTCTTTCCAGGCACTAGTCCCAGGTAACCAGTAATTTTTCTGTCCTGATGAAAGATTGTTTTGTTCTTTGTTGCTTTGCTTTTCAAGGCAGGGTTTCTCTATGTAACAGTCCCAGCTGTCCTGGAACTCACTTTGTGTAGACCAGGCTGACAGAACTCAAAGATCCCTCCTGTTTCTGCCTCCTGAGTGCTGAGACTAAAGGTGTGAGCCAGCGTGACTTGCTAAGAGGGTTTTCATTTTCTCGAATTTTATTCATTTGGATCATATGCCTGTAATCCCAACACTTGGGATGCTGAAGCAGAAGGATAACAAGAAGGCTAGCAAGACTGGATCAAAAAATGAATTAAATAAAAACAAGTTAATGACTTTGTGAATTGTCAGTGTTCTAAGACTCCTTAGTTAATTCGTTGTTGTTAAATATCCTGTTATAAACTGGTTGTGGTGACACATGCCTTTAGTCCCAGTACTTGGGAGGCAGAGGCAGGTTGGATCTCTGAGTTCTAGGCCAGCCTTGTATACATAGAGACCTCCAGGACAGCCAGAGCTACATAGGCTGTCTCAAAACACCACACACACAAATACAAATATGCATATACTTAGAAATATATCTTTTATATATAAAATAAACCTGTATATATCCCATTATGAATGTGCCATACTTTGTATATTTGCCAAAATATACTTGGGGTTTTTTTCTCCCTTTTTTTAGATATGAATAAAACTGCTGTGAAAATTCTATACAAGTATTTGACTTTTTCTGTTGTAAAAACCTGGGAGTGCAATCATTGTCATTTTTGTGATGATCAGCACTAATAGTCTAAACAACAGTTTTAATTAATCATCATTTTTATAGGCCTCAAGATATATGCCTGATATTTGTGTAATTAGAGCTATACAAAAAATTATTTGGACATCAGGATGTGGGGGATTACAGCTGGTATTCAGCCCAAATGAAGAAATCACAAAAATTTATGAGAAGGTAAGAGTTGTAAGAGAAATATATCCCTTATATAAAAATGAATGTTAGTGAATTATGTATATGACTATACTTATACTGTATTCATTTTAAAATATCCAATCACTTTCATAGTCATAATTGCAGCTATAATTGAATATTTACTTTGAAAATAAAGAACTTAATCTTGTGAGGCTGCTTTAAAATTAAAAGAGATTTTTCTGTTTTCACTGAAGTGAGACTATCTCAAAGAATTTTTTTCACATTTGTTTTTTCATTATCTTTCAGTCCTATATTAGTTAGGGTTCTGTCATGTATACCTACCTATCCCTTGGATACTTACTGCATTCTTTGGGGGTTTTGTTTTGGTTTTTAGTTTTATTTATTTTATTATTTTATGCGTATGAGTGTTTTGCCTACATGCACATATATGTGCCATGAATGCCCACTTCTCTCAGGGGTCAGAAGAGGGTGTTGGATCCCCTAGCACTGGAATTATAGACAGCTGAAAGCCACCACGCAAGTGCTATAAATTGGACCTTGTTCCTCTATATGAGCAACAATGCTCTTAACTGCTGAGCCAACTCTACAGCCCACACTGCTACATTCTTAAGAAAAAGTTGAATAGTAAGGACTGATTCACTCACTTAGTAGAACTTACCCTTTGTATCAAACTCATTGTCCTTTTTACTGTTTGTATGTTCCCATATTATCTGTTTGGTATAGTCCTCAGTATTCATTCAGCAAAATAATTGAAAGCCTAGTTCATTCACATTACTATAGTACTGACTTTTCAATAAAATCACCGCATATTTGGGGTTAGGAAGATTTTTGAAACCCTTACTGAGCAATTGTCCAAGGAGATTGATTTTTTTTTAATTGCACAGTAGAAAAGCTAGATAATAGAGCTATTTTAACCTACTGTGGTTCACAGGAAAAAGAATGGTTGGTTGTTGGTCTTCAGAAGTTTCTTACTAGAAAATGGTTAATGATTATATATGTTTAGTATATGTGTTTAACCCTTTTTGAGTCACAGCAAAGTATTGATATTAGACTTTATTTTCATTTCCAAATTATTCCAAAAGGCCTCAAGAGGTATGAGTAAAAAGAAGGACCATGTAATTTAATGAGTAGGTAAATTTTAAACACTTAAGTTTTTGAAGTCATATTTTCCTCTTAAGCACTTTTTAAATGAATTTATAAAGCATTAGATTTTTTGTATTGCACTTTGTGAGCAAAATTTTTTGTTGTTTCTTCCCTTCCTCCTCCCTTTCTTGTTCTCTCTGTTCCCCAGCCCCTAATCAGGAATCTCCCCTTAGACTTTCATGTTACGTATGGTTTTTCTTTAAAAGAATCTTTAAGTAATTTGTTTCTAATATAATTTTACAGACCAATGCAGGCAATGAACCAGACTTGGAAGATGAACAGGTTTGCTGTGAAGCATTGGAAGTGATGACATTGTGTTTCGCCTTGATTCCAACAGCCTTAGATGCTCTAAGTAAAGAAAAGGCTTGGCAGACGTTCATTATTGACTTACTATTGCACTGTCACAGCAAGTAAGTTTGTTTTTAATTTTAAGAAGCTTTATTTTTTTAAGTAGAGTCAAGTTTATGTTAGCACAAGGTATCAGAGAAACCAAATACTCTCCACAGTACATTAATGTTGAAGAAATTTTCATTTAACTATGTTTAACCTAATCTGAATTTGTTTAGTTTTAGTCTACAATATTGGATATTTATTGGCCTCCTGTTGTAAATTTCTAGGTGCCAACTGTTACTTTAATGTGAAATTTAAAAGAGGGCTACATAGAAACATCATACTAAAATAAAGATTAATTACTTAGCGTAAATCCCTCTTTTTTTATCTCAAGAGCATTTAATCAGTAACAGTAATGTTTCAAACCGCTTTTTATGTAAGTCATTCAACTTTAAAGCATTCAAATTTGTAGAAAATGGTTTCCATCCATTTATATTAGTCTTAGTCTGATTTTTCACATGTAAGTAAATTATAAAACTAATTAGGCCAGGTATGGTGGGCTCACACCTTTAATCTTAGCACTCTGGAGGCAGAGGCATGGATACTATTGTGAATTTGAGACTAGTTGCTCTGCATCTCAAGTTCCAAGACAACAAGGACTACATAGTGAGGCTATGTCTCATAAAACAACCACAAAAAAATTAGTAGGTGTTGCTGTTACATGTTAATGAGTCAGGTTCAACTTGCCTACTCCTGACAGCACACTAATGTGATACAGTGTAATATCAAGTGAAAATATACTGATATGAAAAGAACCTTAAGTAATTTCTTTGAACACAGTCTGGCCAGTTAAGAAACTCTTTCTTACTCTCTGAACATGTTGGACAAGAAGGGCTGACTGAGAAGCCAAGGACAATGTCACTGGGTTTTGATCCTACTGCATGTACTGGCTTTGTGGGAGCCTAGTCTGTTTGGATGCTCACCTTCCTAGACCTGGATGTGGATGGAGTGGGGAGGACCTTGGACTTCCCACAGGGCAGGGAACCCTGACTGCTCTTTGGACTGGAGAGGGAGGGGGTCTAGGGGGAGGGAAATGGGAAAAGGGGAGGAGGTGGAAATTTTTAATTAAAAATAAATAATAAATAAATATGAAGTTTAAAAAAAGAAAGAAACTCTTTCAACCAGGCAGTGGTAGCATACATCTTTGTTTTCAGTACTCAGAAGGCAGAGACAGGCAGATCATGAGGCCAGCCTTATCCACAGAGTGAGTTTCAGGACTACACAGAGAAACCCTGTCTCCAAAAAAAAAAAAAAAAAAAAAAAAAAAAGAAAGAAAAGAAAAGGGGGGTGATGGGAGGTGGGGAGAAAGAGAGAAACAAACCCAGAAACACTCTTTCCATGGAATCCAAACAGAACAGGAAAAGCTTGCTGCCTCTTTGAGAAAACTTTACGATGATTGGACAGCTCTGTACATTTAGTTCCATTTAATAATGCATTTGCATGCTGATATTGAAGGAAAGATTTTTGAATTAGGGAATGCTCAAATCTTAAATTTTAAATTTAGGCCCAAATCTGAAAGTTTTATTGTCATTGATTTAATTGTAACTGGTTCTTGCACACATACTGTGTCTCAGCTCTTTGAGGTTCTAGAAGCACCATGTCAAACAGAGTTGTCTCTGCTCCCCGTGAAGTTTATGTAGTATATAAACTTAGGTGAAAGATTGATCCATAAATTGTTAGATAAAATTCCCATAATGTCATTAGTCCCCTTAGAAAACATACTGTATAAATACTTTGTCCTTAGAGATTATCTTAATCACCTGAAAGATTTGTTGGCACATTCTTGGCCAGACCTACCACCGTTTCTCATCAGATTTGAGAACTGGCACTCCTAACAAGTTTCCAGGTGATACTGATGTTGCTCATATGGGGGCCATGCTTTTGGAACCAGTACAACAGTACTACCTACAGCAATATCCTTTCTCTGATAACATAATTCCCTTTGACCCCATATAAAATGCACTTGGATGAAAATTCTGTGTGGGGGTTGGTGGTGGATGTTTTAGGACTTGCTATAGAGCATTTTCTACCTATAAGAGTTTGAAACCTGTTCAGAAACAGTGTTTGGTCTCAGCCTTGGACTTGCTGTGGTAAACTCATTTACTTATGTATTTTTTATGACTGCTTAAGTGGATATTACTTTATGTTCTTAATAATTAACATTTCAGAACGGTTCGTCAAGTAGCACAGGAGCAATTCTTATTAATGTGCACCAGATGTTGCATGGGACACAGGCCTCTACTTTTCTTCATTACTCTGCTCTTCACTGTTTTGGGGGTAAGACACTTAAAAAAATGTTTACTAGTGTAACTAATTCCTTCAACTAGGATATTCAGGAATTTGTGAATTTAGCTTGTATCAGTTAGGGCAATTTATACTTAATCAGTAAGACTCAGGGTTTTGAATAAAAGAAATTCCAAGCATGAACATACTGTATTTTCCCATTTTCAGAGCACAGCCAGAGAGAGGGCTAAACATTCAGGCGACTACTTTACCCTTTTACGGCACCTTCTTAATTATGCTTACAACAGTAATATTAATGTACCCAATGCTGAAGTTCTTCTCAATAATGAAATTGATTGGCTTAAAAGAATTAGGGTAAGTCACAATTAATGCTATGTTTGTTTTTTATCATTGTTAAATGCTTTATTAATAATGGTTCATAGTTTAGAACATTTTGGTGAAGTGAATAAATCTAAAACAGAACCAAAGAACATGCATTGTGTTGTTTGTTGTGCTTTACAGAATGAATGCATTACTACTTACAGAAAATGTGTACTTAAGATTTAGAATACGTGGGCTGGAAAGATGGCTCAGCGGTTAAGAGCACTGGCTGCTCTTCCTAAGCTCCTGAGTTCAATTCCCAGCAACCACTTAGCAGCTCACAACCATAGGTAATGAGATCTGATGCCCTCATTTGGAATGCAGGCATACCTAGAGACAGAGAACACATGCGTAAAAAGCTGAGCATGATGGCACATGCTTTTAAACCTAGTAGGTGCAGAAGCAAGCACATTTGTATGAATTGAGGGCTACATAGTAAGGTAACGGGGAAGATTTGGCATACTCAGGTTCAGCTGCAGTTTTAGCTTTTTTGTCTTTCAGCAAATTTTCATTTAAAGAAAATGCTGTCCTGGTGGTGGTGGCACACACCTTTAATCCCAGCCTTAGAGAGGCAGAGACAGGCGGATCTCTGTGAGTTTGAGGTGAGCCTGGTCTGCAGAGCAAGTTCCAGGACAGCAAAAGCTACACAGAGAAACCCTGTTTGGAGAGAGAGAGGGAGAGGAGAATGAATAAATAAAATGCTGGTGTTACCCCCAAAAGTGGTCAGATACACTTAATTTTGATTATAACTCTTTTGAAGACTTGTATAAAATTTTCTTTCTGAGGTGATCTGTAAGGGAGATCTACAAGGGTGAGGGGGTTTAAGAGTCCACATCAAAAAAAGTATGGCAGCAGAAACAGAAAGCTGACCAATCCATCATACTTAAACTAAAGAACCAGATAGGGTGAAGCCAACAAACACATCCTTCTAGTAACTAATATATTTCCTCCAGGAGGATTCTACCTCCTGAAGGTTTTTCAAGTGTCCCAAATACCACCAGCAGCTGGGGACCAAGTGTTTAAACATAGCCTATAGGGGACATTTCACATCCAAACTACAGCAGATTTTAGCCTTCAGATTAGCATTTCTTCTAGAAATCCATAAAGCATATTTCTAGAAATTTCAAGATAATTTTAACTTGCTTGACTGGAAAGGTTTAAAATAGTCTCATGTTCTTTTAGCTGTCTTGTTCAGATTCTTCCATTTCATAAGTTCATCATTGAATTTTTTTTCCTCCTTTGGCAGGATGATGTTAAAAGAACAGGTGAAACGGGTATTGAAGACACAATCTTGGAAGGACACCTTGGGGTTACAAAAGAGCTACTGGCTTTTCAGACTCCTGAGAAAAAGTTTCATATTGGTTGTGAAAAGGGAGGTGCTAATCTCATTAAAGTAAGTTCTGTGTTCTGGATTTTAAACTACATATTCTATCCTTGTAAGTGTTGTCATTGAATCTGATTGATAGTATTAAGTCTTTGATGTGTTATCGTTACCTTTTATAAAACCTACCTTTTAAGAATCTTTACCAAGGTTGCAATGTTTGTTTAGATAATGTAAAGCAGTTATGTCTTCCAGTAGCCATGTCAGGTTTCTAGGCGTGTTTCTATATGCATATAAAATGTCAGTGTAAAGTGTTACTTAATTTTTCTTTTCTGAAAAATCTGAACTGTTCCTAAGTCCCTTTTTTCTTTGTTTTGTTTTCTAAGACAAGGTTTCTCTATATAGTAGGTTTGACTATCCTGGAATTTGCTATGTAGAGCAGGCTGGCCTAGAAGTTAGATTTGCCTACCTCTGTTTTGTTAAGACTACATCATATATAAATTGTTTTTCTCAATTTTCGAGACAGGGTTTCTTTGTGTAACCATCCTAGCTGTCCTGGAACTCACTTTGTAGACCAGGCTTGGTCTCTGAACTCACACAGATTCCCCTGCCTCTGCCTCCCAAGTGCTGGGATTAAAGGAGTATACCACCACTGCCCAGCTTATATTAATTCTTTAAGTTTTTTAACAGGGTAATTTAGGTGATAAAATGTCATTTTAGTATAATTTCAGTCAAAGTTTTTTATATTGATAACCATTTGATTTTTAAAGTAAATGTAAAATAGAGCCAAGCACTATGATCTCGGAGTTCAAATTCAGGCTGGGCTATGTAGATTCTGAGTAAATATAAATGATACTATAGCATTCAGTTCTGTCTTAATACCTAAAAATAAGTAAGAAATAGGTTGCGTAGGTAAAGAGTTTTTAAAATTGGGATATTTTCACTTGAAGCCCCACTATGTTTTCTGTGATGTAAGAAAGTCTTAAGTTGTAATAAACTTTAAAATGATTTTCTTAAAAGATAAATTCAGAATATGTCATTACTAATATGTATTCTTTCTTTCAACTGTTTAGGAATTAATCGACGATTTCATCTTTCCTGCATCCAATGTTTACCTGCAGTATATGAGAAATGGAGAGCTTCCAGCTGAACAGGCTATTCCTGTCTGTGGTTCACCAGCTACGATTAATGCTGGTTTTGAGTTACTTGTAGCATTAGCTGTTGGCTGTGTGAGAAACCTCAAACAGATAGTAGATTCTTTGACTGAAATGTATTACATTGGTACAGCAATAACTAGTAAGTACATTAAAACATAAAATTGTGGAGATGATTCTTTTAAATTCTGTTCTTTTTACAAACATCTTCATATTTTTGTTAGTAACCAATCTTGAGATTTTTAGCAAATGGATATATGGAAACATAGGTACAAGTGCAAGTAGTTGGTAAACTAAATGTCATCTCTCAAATCTGAAATACAATCTATCTTCATTGTAGTCAGTAGTCTTAGTAAATGCAACCAAAACCTAAATCTCATGACTCAAGAGTCTTATTAGGCATTCATAGGGAAATGAATTCACATTTGTTCTTGTTGTATTGTGTTTTGTTTCATTGTTTTTTTGGGTTTTTTTTTAAATATTTATTTATTATGTATACAATATTCTGTCTGTGTGTATGCCTGCAGGCCAGAAGAGGGCACCAGACCCCTTTACAGATGGTTGTGAGCCACCATGTGGTTGCTGGGAATTGAACTCAGGACCTTTGGAAGAGCAGGCAATGCTCTTAACCTCTGAGCCATCTCTCCAGCCCCTGGGGTTTTTTTTTTTTTTTGAGACAGGATTTCTCTGTGTAGCCCTGTCTGTCATGGAACTCACTTTGTAGACCTGCCTGCCTCTGCTTCCCGAGTTCCAGGTTAAAAAGTGTGCACCACCACCACCCATCTGACTTGTTTTTTTTTTTTCTTTTAAGACATTTAACTATGGAGTCCTGATTGAATACAAATTCATAAGAGATCTTGCCTTCCAAATGCTGGGGTTAAATACATGTTTCTTCACATGGATATAGATAGATCGATATGTTAGATCGATAGATTGCTCAATCAGAATATACATAATACAATACATAAATCCTCAGCACTATATAAATCTTTGAAAAGTCTGCAAAATGATTTTATTATTACATTGTATCCCAGAATAGAAAATACAATTGTTAAAAGTACCTTAAAATTAGACATTTAGCTATTCTAGCAAATTTAAATATAGTAAGATGAAATTTTTTTAAGCTTAATGGAGAGGTATTTTCCTTTTGAGTAATACGTTTGCATGTTAAATTTTAAGTATGAATTGGGTATGGCAATACACACCTGTAATCTCAGTATCTGGAAGGTTTGCTATGAGTTTGAAGCCAACCTGTTTGTATTAGTTACTTTTCTATTACTATGATAAAACACAATGAACAAGACAACTTAAAGGAGGAAGGGTTTATTTGGGCTAACATTTTCAGAGGGATAAATCTATCACTATCTCAGCCAGAAAGTGTGGCAATAGGTAGGAACATTAGAAGAGCTCACATCCTGGAACTGCAAACAGGAAACAGAATGAACTGGAAATAGCACATAATTTCTGAAACCTCAGAGCCTGCCCCAAGTAACATATTTCCTCTAATAATGCTACACCTTGTAAAAGTAACCAAATGGTGCTGCAAACTGGGGACCAAGTTCAAATGGCCCAAACTATGAGGTACATGTCATTCAAAAGGGCCATACTGACCTGCATGCAAATTCCAGGACAGCTAGGACTGCATTCCAAGGCTCTATCTAAAATGAAAGCTAACAAGTGCTACAAAAAAGGACATTTCTGGCATTTTTGATAGCCATATCATCATTTATATCTTCTCTGTGTGTTCAGGTCCTCTGGAAGAGCAGCCAGTGCAGTTAACCGCTGAGCCATCTCTCTAATCCCTTGTCACTTTGTTTTCCACTTGATACAGCTGATACATATCTACCATCTGATTTGCTCCTTAAAATAACATGGTGTGAAAAAATAAGCAGAGCTAGTTTTAACTGTATTTGCAAGTGTCACGACTAGGACATAAATTCTGGCTATTTGGGATTATTAAAACCACAAACATGAATGAATAAGTTTTATTTCATTAAAGCTGAGCAAACCATCATGTATTGTGATGTATATAAAGTAAAAGTTAATAATGGGGTGGAAAGATAACTCAATGGTTAAGAACGCTTACTACTATTGTAGAGGTCCTTTGGTTGGTTCTCAGCATCCACATTGAGTGGTTCACAAATACCTATATCTCCAACTCCAGGGGTTTTACACATATCTCTGGCTTACGTGTATACACAAACATCCACATTAATAAAAATATTTTTCAAAAAGTAAATAATGACTGAATAGTACAGATAAAACCAAACTGAACAAGGAAATGTTGGCTGTGTCCCATCATATGTGAATATATCAAAGAGACTGCCATAGAAGCAGCACCAGATTAAAAATACGGAGTTTGTTGGAGTCAGAGATGTGGCTCAGTTGGTTGAATGCAGTGACTTTCATTTCCTCATACTATATAAAGTAGGTATGGTGGTGCATACTTGTAGTCCAATCACTGGGGTGATAAAAGCAAGATTATCCTGGGTTGCATCAATAGTTCCAGACCAGTCTGGCTACATGAGACCCTGTCTCAAAAATAAATAGGATTTTAGATTGGTGGGTCGCTATCTGTCTTAAATGCATTTATTAGTGGAAAAAATGCCAAGTGAGAGCCCTAACTCCAATGGCTGCACAGGTAATAGTGTTAACTGTTTTGACAGTTTAACAGGGCTTGGAAAAGACAAAATGATTCATGCTTATGCTATAAAACTCTTTATTTTTCAGCTTGTGAAGCACTTACTGAGTGGGAATACCTGCCACCTGTTGGACCCCGCCCACCTAAAGGATTTGTGGGGCTGAAAAATGCCGGTGCTACTTGTTATATGAATTCCGTGATTCAGCAGCTCTATATGATTCCCTCCATCAGGAACGGTATTCTTGCAATTGAAGGCACAGGTAGTGATGTAGATGATGATACTTCTGGGGATGAGAAGCAGGACAATGAGGTAAATTTTGCTTAGTACTTGTTTTTTCTGTGTTTGAAATTCTAATAACTGATACCATTCTCCCAAAGGTGACTGAGGGAGGCTAGTATAGTCACCACTTTCCACAAGAGATTGGTCCAGGATCCCCTTCCAGATTCCCTTACCCCCACCGCAGTAGATTAAAATCCACTTACTAGCATTTACAAATAGTTTGAATAGACCCTACACAAATCAATCCTTTTACATGCTTTAGGTTATCCATAGATTTTATATAATACTTTAGTGTCAGTGCTATGTAGTTGTTGTATTACATAGAAAATATTTCTAAAAGTCTGTACATGTGTGGTACAGAATCAGTTTTCCTCTCAATATTGACCTTCATGAATCCACAAATGCTGTCAGTGGATATGAAGAGCTATTTCTGGTGTATTTTCCTTCCTTAGACTGTCAAAACTATAAAAGTTGTCATTAGATTTGCCTCTCCCACTTGGACTACCTCCTAGTATGATGTCTCCAATGCATCTTTTTTATGTAGTATTTGATAAAAGTTGAACTTTGATTAGATTAAATCAGCAATGACCACCCTTTTGGTTTTCTGGTCCCCATTGGACAAAGAATTGTCTTGGGTCACACAACTTAAAAATCATATTCACTTTTCTTTTTTCCCATTTTTGTGTCCATGATTTTTGAGGGGATATTCCTGCTATGCTGTTCAAGCTAGCCTCTGAAGGTCTCCAGCTTGAGTCTTGCAGGTGCCAGTATTATAGTGTATATGCCATGCTAGGCTGTTTTTTTCTGTGCTTACATGATTTTTCTTATATACTATCCCCCATCCCAGTCATATCTCTAACTACTTAAAACTCTTCTCTACTTCAAATATTTTTCACATGATCTTGTTATGACAAGGCTTTTTTAAGCTGCCTGTAAAGTAGCCAGAGCAGATACTTAGGATGCCTGTTTTCAAAGAAGAGAATGTGGCAGTACTGAAGTTGGGTCATGTCTATACCCACCCTATGTCCCTTTTTAAAATGTTTAATCTATCCCTGTTTGTAGTGTTAGTGCTAATTGAAGTGAGAAGCCCAAGTATACTATTCTTGTTGTAAATGTTTTTGGATATTTCTTCTTTTCTTCCCTTCATTCAGGAAAATTGGATTTGTTTTAAAGAAACAGTTTACCATTTCTGGGTCTTCTAAACGAACTCTTCCCAGACATACTGGACTTAAATGATCCAGGGATTGGGGACTGAGTATTTTTACTTTTTACAAAAGCTTCATAGGGGGTGCTTATATCCAAACCTGGCTAGGACCCTACATATTGTCTATTCCTATATCAAAGGTCAACTGAACTATAAGTTTTCCTTGGTGGCTCTCATGATTTTGAACCTTGGCAATTTTCATGTCATATCTTTTACTGCTATTTGTTTTTGTTAAGGATCTGACTGTTTTGCCCAGGTTGCCCATTTTTAACTCCTGGGCTGGGCTCAAGTGATCTGCACAAGTAGCTGGGACTTCAGGCACATTCTGCAGTACTCAACTCTACTATTTATTTTCCCAGGTTTTACAATACACTGATCTTAACCATGTTTTATTGTACAGTTAAATAGTATTAAATGCACTTATTGTTGTGCATCATTACCACCATATCCAAAACTTTTTATCTTGCAAAAGTGAAACTCTGGGGCTGGAGAGATGACTCAGAGGTTAAGAGAACTGTCTGCTGTTCTGGAGGTCCTGAGTTCAATTCCCAGCAACCACATGATGGCTTATACCCATCTATAATGAGATCTGAGATCTGGTGCCCAGAACACTATATACATAATAAATAATTTTTTTTAAAGTGAAACTCTGTACCCATTTAAAGAACTTTCAACCTTGGCAACAGTCCTTGACAGTGACTTTTTTCCCTATATAAATTTGACTACTCTTAAGTGCCTCATATAACTGGAATTATACAATATTTGCCCTTCTGTGACTGATAAGGTTTTTTTTTTCTTTTGGTTGTTTCATTTTGTTTGAGAATAGTACAGACTAACCTGTAACTTGTGAGCTTCCTCCTGCCAGAGGATAATACTTTCTACTGGCTGTATGTAGCACATTTTGTTTATCCTTCATCTGTCACAGACACTTGGATTGCTTCCTCATTTTATGAGCATGAATACACAGAAATCTCTTAGACCCTGCTTTTAGTTCTTAGCAGACTAGGTATTCTAGTTGAGTTTAAGGTAGAACATCTTTGAAGAAAACCTCTGTAAATCTTGCTGCTTTTTTATTTTTTTTAAGGAGGGTCTAATTATATGTAGTTCTGGCTGGCCTGCAACTTGCTATGTAGATCAGAATTACCTCATACTTGAAGTCTTCCTGCTTCTGCCTCCTAAGTGTTGGAATTGCCAGCTGTTTTGCATTTTAAAATTTGAATTGAGAGTTTCAAGAGTCCTATATATTCTGGGTTCTACTTCTTCATCAGATAAGTGATTTTCCATTTTTCTCCCACACTAAATTAGCTGCTTCTCTTGGCAGTGTATTTATGCAAAACTTTTTCATTTTCCTGAGAGCCATCCAACTTGTCGATTTTCATGTTGCTTGTACCTTTGATGTCATAATAAGAAATTACCAATTACCATGTCTTGAAGATTTTTCCTTGAAGATTTTTGATGTTTTAGCTCTAACTTTTAGGACTTGGTGCAGAATGAGTTGGGTTTTTTTAATATTTATTTATTTATTATGTATGCAATATTCTGTGTGTATGCCTGCAGGCCAAAAGAGGGCACCAGACCCCATTACAGATGGTTGTGAGCCATCATGTGGTTGCTGGGAATTGAACTCGGGACCTTTGGAAGAGCAGGCAATGCTCTTAACCTCTGAGCCATCTCTCTAGCCCCGAGTTTTTTTTTATAATCACATTTATTTATTAAGGTAATTATATGGGTTACTGCTAAAACAGTGAAATTATTTTTTTAACCTAATATTAAGGAGGTTTTAGCTTCATTCTTTTACAACTATTAATGTGTATATTCTCATTCATTGTGAAGTGGCAGAAATAAGTAATACTATAAAGTAATACATTAAAATGTATACACCTTTTGAAAATTAAGTGCTTTTGGAAACAAGTATATATATGTTCACTAATTGGAATTTATCTCGACTTATTTTACTACACTTCTGATTAGTTCACTAATGATATCTTTTTGATTTCTAGAGCAATGTTGATCCGAGGGATGATGTGTTTGGATATCCTCAACAATTCGAAGATAAACCAGCATTGAGTAAAACAGAAGATAGGAAAGAGTACAATATTGGTGTTCTAAGACACCTTCAGGTTATCTTTGGGCATTTAGCTGCTTCTCGACTACAATACTACGTGCCAAGAGGGTTTTGGAAACAGTTCAGGTAAAGTATGGATGGATAGTCAGTCATAAAACACATCTTAAAACTTGATGAATAGCTCATATTCCTAAAATACGTATCTTCAGATATCTTTACGTTGAGATTTTAAGCAATAATTACACTCCAACTATCCTTAGACTGTTTTCTTCTTTTTGCCCACAAGAGTTCATAGTTTTTCCCTATGACTGTCATAATGAGAGAAATGTCTGGTTATGTTTTACTCTTTTGACTTTTTGGGGAGTCTACCACCGAGCTCCCAAATAAATCACATGGAGGCTTATTCTTAAAGAGTGCCTGACCTGGGCTGAAGATATGGCTCAGCATTTAAGAGCACTGGCTTTTCTTCCAGAGGTCCTGAGTTCAATTCCCAGCAACCACATGGTGGCTCACAACCATCTGTACTGAGATCTGGCACCCTCCTCTGGCTTGAGGGCATACATGGAGGCAGAATGTTGTATGCATAGTAAATAAATAAATCAAAAAAATAAATAAATTTAAAGAGTGCCTGACCTTAGCTTGGCTTAAATTATTCCGTCTACCATTCACCTCTGGGCTTTTTCCTTTTCTTCTGTAAATCTTAACTTTCACTCTTGACTCCATGGCTGGCCCCTGATGTCTTGCTCCTCTCTTTCATTGATTTTCTTTTTCTTTATACTCTCTGCCTGCCACCCCCACCTATCCCTGCTCTTGCCTTGCTATTGGCCAGTCAGCTCTTTATTTGACCATTAGGTGTTTCAGACAGGCACAGTAACGCAGCTTCAAAGAGTTAAACAAATGTAGCATAAACAAAAGTAACATATCTTAATATTTCCCAATAGGGAAGGGCGGCTGTTTTATTTTTGATGTTAAAAATTAAACAGAGGGCTGGAGAGATGGCTCAGTGGTTAAGAGCATTGCCTGCTCTTCCAAAGGTCCTGAGTTCAATTCCCGGCAACCACATGGTGGCTCACAACCATCTGTAAAGAGGTCTGGTGCCCTCTTCCGGCCTGCAGACATGCACACAGACAGAATATTGTATACATAATAAATAAATAAATAAAAAAAAATTAAACAGATTGTGGAATTTTATGTGATTTTTTTTTTTTGTTTTTCGAGACAGGGTTTCTCTGTGGCTTTGGAGCCTGTCCTGGAACTAGCTCTGTAGACCAGGCTGGTCTCGAACTGACAGAGATCCGCCTGCCTCTGCCTCTGCTGGGATTAAAGGCGTGCGCCACCATCGCCCGGCTATGTGATATTTTAATGCATATAGGGACAACATTCTAATCCCTTTACTTTTTTGATGTCTTAGTTACTGTTTTATTTCTGTGAGGAGACCCCATGACCAAGGCAACTCTTATAAAAGAAAACATTTGATTGGGCTTACTCACAGTTTCAGATGGTCAGTCCATTATCATGGTGGGGAGCAGACAGTCATGGTGCTGGAGTAGTAGCTGAGAGCTTTAGATCCTGATCTACAGGCAGCAGACAGATTAAGAGAGACTCTGGTCTTGGCTTGGTCTGTTGAAACCTTAAAGCCCACCCCCAGTGACACCTCCTCTAACAAGGGTGCATCTCAACTTTCCTAATGCATTTAATAAAGTTAATAATAATACCCTTTAATACAGTTCATGTTCCTGTCACCCCTCCTAGCTCTAAAATTTTATTCAGTTGGTACTTCATAACATGCTACTGTTGTAATGTAAAATACCTGATAATGAAGGGTATTTGATATACCACCCTGTTACAGGTGGAGTTTTCCTATCCTAGAAGCTGCTTCCTAATTACCACAGAGGCTTATATTAATTAAATGGTCAGCTAATAGCTCAGGCTTATTACTAACTTGATCCTACATTTTATATTAACCCATATTCCATTTTTATGCTCTGCCACGTGTTGGTGCCATGTTTTTTGTTTTGTTTTTCATGGAGGCTACTGGATGGGGTGGTGTGCCTCCATGTTTACCTCCATGAAAAGTTGATACATGATGTTTTGTCTTCCTCTTCTCTGATGGTAACAGCAATGAAATCTTTACAACTGCCAGTTTATCCAGAGAATGGGTTGGTTTTTTTTTAAGTGTAATTTTAAAGATTTAAAGTCCAAGATTAAAAGTCCAAGACATTTGAAGAAGGAAGGGGTGATAGAGACCCACCATTGCTGGATTGTGTATAGGAGCAAAATCCATGAACAGAAGGAATAAGAACAGACAGGACCAGACTTGGTCCTTTAGTAACAATCCTTTGGTGTGAACGATCTTGTAATTTATTACAGATGGTGAGACACTGCCTCACTGACTGTTATGCTACCCATATTATGCTTCCTGTGGTTTTACAGTAAAGACAGCGTAAATGTACTACTGCTCTTGGGAATTGACTTCTTGCGATTGGTTTGGGTTTATTTTTTGTTTGTTTGGTTGGTTTTTTCTTAAGCTTTAGTTCATGTTTTTCAGTCAATACCTACAAAACTCAGGTAAAGAAACACTGAACTCTCCAGGTGGTGGTTGGTGGCAGTGGCGGCAGTGACGCACACCTTTAATCCTAGCACTCAGGAGCAGAGGCTAGTAGATCTCTTCAGTTTGAGTTCAGCCTATTCTACAGATTGAGTTCCAGGTCAGGGCTACACAAAGAAATTGAGTTCCAAAGAAAACAAAAGGAGAAAAAGAAACAATGCACTCTTGATTGATAGCAAGATATGGTTTGTTTTTTAAATAGTGCTGCTTCAAGGTGTTGGGGTTGCAGTTAATTAGTCTGGTTGCACACTTGCCTAGCTTACCCAAGGGCCCTAACTCCCATCCCCCAACAAAGGAAAGTATAGCTCCTCCAGGGGACCTTCAGGCAGCTGACAGAAGAAACCTAGAGGGAGGGGCTGGAGAGATGGCTCACAGGTTAAGAGCATTGCTTGCTCTTCCAAAGGTCCTGAGTTCAATTCCCAGCAACTACATGGTGGCTCACAACCGTCTGCAATGAGGTCTGGTGCCCTCTTCTGTGTATACACAGAATATTGTATACATAGTAAATAAATAAACAAAGAATAATTAAAAAAAAGAAGAAAGAAACCTAGAGGGTTGTCTGTCCTCCCCTGCTTCTGGCAGAGTGAGGTTTCCCCTTATATTTTTTTCCCCTTCCCCTTAAGGATTTTTTTATTTTTTTTGACACTCAGCAACAAGAACAATTGCAGTTTCTTATATTTCCCTAATTAAGTCCCTACTCAGTCAATACTGGAAGTTTGTATGTACCACCAGTTACACTTTTTTCACCAGAACACCCATCTTCTAACTTTACAGACTGACTATTCATTCGTTTTTTTCCTCTACTTTATTCTTTTGCCTTTATAAATCTTTTATAAATCTAAAATTTCTGATCCTGTTATTCTAAGAATTAAACACTTTCTCACCTTTTTATGCTGCAATTTATCTATTGATTACAGTTTTCTCTCTCTGTTTTTTGTTTTGTTTTTATGACTTTCATTTTGGAGTTTTGATTTTTGTTATCATTTGAGACTGGTGTATAGCCCAGCCTGGCCTTGAAATTAGGATCTTCTTGCCATGGCCTCCTCAATACTGAGATTGTAGGCGTATGCTACAATGCTGGGTATTTTCTCTCTCACTAAGCCTTTGCTGTTTTCTACTCTGTACTAGTGAACCTCACAGTTAGGTTTGTATAATTGTTTCCATGTGATTAGATTCAGATTTAACTTGAAAGAGGGCAAAAAGGTTATATTAATTTCATATGTATGTATACATATGTATGTATGTATGTGTGAGTTGGTTTTTAAGATTAGTTTGTCTAACAAGTCCTCAGATCACTGAAAATAGATTAACTGTAAAAGTCTTTTTCACTTGAAAATAATCAGTTTAATGAAGGTAGACACACAACTCTGTAATCCAAAAATTTAGTGAAATCATCACTGTTGGATCCACCACCTCATTTTGATAGCATCTACAACTGGTTTCAAAATGCATGTGTATATAACATTATCTGAAGCTACCACCCTTCTTAAAGCCATGCTCTCTTTCAACTATACCAGTAGTTCTGTGGCAGTTCTTTGCCACTGGAGTACCACTTTCAACGTAAAGTGCTGGACTTTTGTGATGTTTCCTACTTCTTCATGTAGTTGTTTCAGTATGCTGTCGTTAAAATTGCCTTACCTACAACCCTAGAAAATGTTCGTATTGTTGTGAATGTTACATGTTATATTGCATTCATTTCACAGACTTTGGGGTGAACCTGTTAATCTTCGTGAACAACATGATGCTTTAGAGTTCTTTAATTCATTGGTGGATAGTTTAGATGAAGCTTTAAAAGCCTTAGGGCATCCAGCTATGTTAAGTAAAGTCTTGGGAGGTTCTTTTGCTGATCAGAAGATTTGCCAAGGCTGCCCACATAGGTAAGTGGTGATAGAGTGTCATAGCTAATAGAGTTTCATATACTATCATATGCTAAGTAGAATAAAATTCTTATTAGTGTTACTATAAAAATAAAATATGTCATTATTTTATTCAACTCCCACAATTGAATAAGTATTACGAATATCTTAGTTCTTTGGGGTGGTTTTTGGTTTTGCTAAATAACTTGATTACTTGTGCTATTGTCTTGTGCTTAATATTTTACTATTTCATGCTTTTAATTCTTTCATATATTCCTAAGGAACAAAGATGACAATTTGCATATGACTAGAAATGTTACTTTTCAGTTCTCCTTTTTATCTTAGAGAATTTAAATGGTAATATAAATACACCTAGAATCTGACTGGCTAGAGGTGTTATTTTCTTTCTAAAACAGTAAAACAGTTCCACCTATTACCATTTTGCACACAATACGTGTAGGCATGCATAGGGTACAGATACATAATACTTAAATAAATAAAACTTAATAAAAAATAGGAATTTATAAACATGGCATTTCTCACTATCAAATCACATCAAGGTTTTATTTTGGTGCTGTAAGGAAACCTGTTACTATGTGTACTAATTTTAAAACTGGGGGTGCTGGAGAGCCAGCTCATTGTTTAAAAACTGGCTATACTTGCAGAGGACCCAGGTTCAATACCCAGCACCCACGTGGTGATGTACAACTGTCTGTAACTCCATTTATAGGGGATCTGACTCCTTCTGGCTTCTTCAAGCGCCAGGCATACACAGTATACACATTCATACATGCAGGCAAAACACCCATGCACATAGATATTTTTTTCTTTTATTAACAAACTCAGGCCTGGAGAGATGACTCAGCAATTAACAAGCTTTTCCTGTATCTAAAGAACCCAAGTTCCCAGGATCCACATCAGCCAGTTCATAACCATAACTCTAATTCCAGGGGATCCAAAACCCTTTTCTGGTCTCTTTGGGCACACAACACAACAAATGGCAGACATAGAAACTTACACATGTTGGACTGGGACTGAACGAGCATGGGATCAAACTGGACCCTCTGAATGTCGCTGACAATTGGGGCAGACTGAGGGGCCAATGATAATGGCACTGGGATTTGTCTGTACTGCATGTACTGGCTTTTTGGGATCCTATCTATTTGGATGTATACCTTCCTAAGCCTGGATGTAGGGGGGTGGGGAGCTTGGACTTCCCACAGGGCTGGGTACACTCTGCCCTCTCTTAGGACTGGAATGGGGGAGAGGGGAAGGTGTGTGGGCAGGTAGGAGGGAAGCGTGAGGAGGGGAGGAAGTAGGAATTTTGATTGATATTATTTATAAAGTAATAAAAAATAAACTTGATGAATTTTAGAAACAAAAAGTACTCAAATTTGTCAAAATACTGAAGGAGAGAACCAACTTCACAAAGTTGTCCTGACATTTGTATGAAGTGGCATACACACTCTAATACATTTTTAAATTTGTTTTTTATTAGAATTCTTTTAAAATAAGTTGGTGATTTGCAATCTCTAAGATGATAATTTTAAAGTCATCAAGCAAAAGATGTGTGTCTCCAAGCTTGATGGCCTAAATTCGATCCTCAAGTCCCCTATTGTGAAAGTAGAGAACCAATCCAGAGTATAATTTTTTTATTTTTATTTTTTTTTTTATAAATTTTTTTTTATAATTTTTTAAAGGTGGTATTTTTACATAAACCAAACTCTTACTTTATGTAGTCTTGGGCTGATTTTGTCATTGAAGGAAACATTTTGTTTTTTAATCAGTAAATGATTGAAAAGTACTATTTAAATAGACTTCTGTGGGTTCATAATTTAAATGAGAGGTTATATGTGTTCTTTCGACATATATTGTCCACTAGCCTGGGCAACTTTTGGTTCTTTAGAAAAACCTTTTTATCATTCAGAGGCAAATTATATAAATAATTTAACCTCTTAATTATTGATAAAACAGCCAACATTTTGATTAGCTGTTTCCATCAATCTTGTATTGGAATTTTTTACCAAGAGATTTTTTTTAGTTTTTCAAGACTGGGTTTTTCTCTGAAGCCCTGGCTGTTTTGGAATTTGCTCTGTAGACCAGGATGGCCTTGAACTTTGCTTCTGCCTCCCAAGTGCTGGGATTAAAGGCGGGTGCTGCCACCACCACTGGGCTGCCAAGAGAAAATTTTGAGAGCATAATCTTTATCATAATCTATATCAGATACATAATGCTTGACCAACAGCTAAACTAGTTTTGTTTTTGTTAAATCCAGTATAATCAAGTAGAGTCCAAGTCTTCTATTACAGGACTTCGTTTGTTTAGAATATAGTCCGAAAACTATAGAGCATGGGCCTTAGCGAGCTGGTTACCTGTTCTATAAAGTTTTATTGGAACTTGCTCACTCAATAATATGTTGTCTGTCTACTTTTGCTAAAATGGTAGAATTGAACACTTGATACAGAGACAATGGGACCCATAACTAATTACTGTAAACCTAAAATTACTGAAAGCACGGTAGACTAAAAGATCTTAACCTATAAGCACAGCTAGCCCTTTTTATTGATGTTGATTTTCAAGACAGGGTTTCTCTGTGTAGCCTTGGCTATCCTGGAATTCCCTCTGTGAACCAGGCTGGCCTCAAATTCAGAAAGTGTTAGATTAAAGGTGGGCGGCACCACCACTCAGTTACTCTCTTAATTTTCATTTCACCTATTTCTTTTGACTCAGTTAACCTTTCAGAATCCATTTCACTCAAGTGTGGGCGGTGATAGTTCTCTATCACTTTTGTTATGAAGAGTATATTATCAATCTAATTTTGTGACCAGCACAGTCTAAATAACCAAGAAATCTATTGGTATTAGTAGAATTCTGACTCAGGAGTTTTGTTTTTCATTAAATATATAAATTACAAAATATTTAGAGAACTAAATAGTAAATCCTTTTCTGATAATTCTTAAATAATGTCTTTAGGTACGAATGTGAAGAATCTTTTACGACTCTGAATGTAGACATTAGAAACCACCAAAATCTTCTTGATTCTCTGGAACAGTATGTCAAAGGAGATTTATTAGAAGGGGCAAATGCTTATCATTGTGAAAAATGCAATAAAAAGGTATGTATTGTCTGTTAATTATGATAATTCTGGGAGCTATTGATAGTTGATAGCTCCTGGTAAGGGAAAGACATATCAGTCCCTGATAAGTGGACTGCATTCCAGTGAAGAATATGATCAGCACAAATTGGACTTGGTAGGTTCTTTATAAAAAGAAGCGAGGGGTGGGGGGACTTGGCGTTTAGAGGTAGACCTGTCAGTCACTTTTTTAAAAAAAAATCTTCCTTTGTTGTGATAATAAAAAGCAGGATGTGTGTGTGTGTGTTGGGGGAAGGAAGTTTAAAAGTAGTGCCAGAAAAGGCTAGGAAATTTAAAATTGTAATTGCTTATGAGCTGATGGAGGAAAACATTTTTCCTCTTATGTTTAGGATTATTTTGCTGAAACTATTAGTTTTTTAAATAGAGTAAAATTGTTCTTTGCTTTCTAATTAGATCTTTCTATGGGAATGCAACTCTTCAAGGGAGAAGGATATTTAAATGTATAAATAGTAAATTATTTTTCTTTTTTGACTTCCAAAGTATTTCAAGTCTAAGTTAACTGTGTTGTGTGGCCTACCACACCACTTAGAAAAGTATTTAAGTCTACATTGGGATTATGAGCAATGAAGAAAAAGTAAACTATTTCTTTAGTTTATTTACAGCAGATAACCTTTGTTGATAACTATAAATAACAAACAAATGGCTGTAGGCAAGGACAGTATAGAAACCAGGCAGTAAGTAATGTGTCATTGACTGATTTTTGCAATTTGTAATCACTGGTATAGGCCGTTTTCATATTAACCAGTTACATTTACATCAGCTTCTCAAATACTTTGATTGCAATCCAAATAACTTATGAAAACTTGATATAGTCGTTGTATTTTTGTTGTTGTTATTGTTAAGAGTTTGCTTAAGAGGCTGGAGAGATAGCTCAGCAGTGAAGAAGAATGTTTACTCTCTTATATAGGACCTGAATTCAGTTTCTAACATCCACATGGAAGTTCACAGTTGTGTGTCGTTCCAGTTTCAGGGAATCTATTGCCCTTGTCTGGTCTCTTCAGCAACTAGGCACACATGTGTTATACTTACACATAATTTGCTTAAAGAACTAGATGTAGTGATTCGCAACTACAGAAGGGAAAACATATAGACCCTATAAAGCCCTATCTTTAAAAAAAAAATGAATCCAAGAGAAAAGGTTTGCCTGGTCTGGTCTTAATGCTGTAACCTCAACTACTTCAGGAGGCTAAAGCAAGAGGATAACACATTCAAGACCTGTCTGGGCTACAAAGCAAGTTCAAAATAAATCTGGACAAAAAAGAATTGGAGGTATAGCTAAAGGACAAGCACTTGCATAGCATGTGTGACACCCTAGGTTCACTTTCTGATTTGGGAGTGGTGGTGGTGGTTTGGATTTTGGTTTTTTATAGTGGATTGTATCTCTTTTCTCTATTTTAGGTTGATACTGTAAAGCGTTTGCTAATTAAAAAATTACCTCCTGTTCTTGCTATCCAACTAAAACGATTCGATTATGACTGGGAAAGAGAATGTGCAATCAAGTTCAACGATTACTTTGAATTTCCTCGAGAGTTAGACATGGAACCTTACACAGTTGCAGGTGTTGCTAAGCTGGAAGGGGATAATGTAAACCCAGAAAGTCAATTGATACAACAGAATGAGCAGTCTGAAGAGAAAGCAGGAAGCACAAAGTACAGACTTGTGGGTGTGCTTGTGCACAGTGGTCAAGCAAGTGGAGGACATTACTATTCTTACATCATTCAGAGGAATGGAGGAGATGGAGAAAAGAATCGCTGGTATAAATTTGATGATGGAGATGTAACAGAGTGTAAAATGGATGACGACGAAGAAATGAAAAACCAATGTTTTGGTGGCGAGTATATGGGAGAAGTGTTTGATCACATGATGAAGCGCATATCATACAGGCGCCAGAAAAGGTGGTGGAATGCTTATATACTTTTTTATGAACGAATGGACACAATAGACCATGATGATGAACTGCTAAGATACATATCAGAGATTGCTATCGCCACAAGGCCCCATCAGATTGTTATGCCATCGGCCATTGAGAGAAGTGTACGGAAGCAGAATGTACAGTTCATGCACAACCGAATGCAGTACAGTTTGGAATACTTTCAGTTTATGAAAAAACTACTTACATGTAATGGTGTTTACTTAAACCCTCCTCCAGGTAAGTGTCAAGGTAGCTTCTTACAGCATACAGTAATTCTTATTTATTGATAGGAATAAGCTTTGCTTCACCTACCCCCTACCTACCACCCCTCCCCAAGACAGGGTTTCTCTGTAGCTTTGGAGCCTGTCAGAGATCCATGTGTTTGAATGTGATTCTGGGATTTGAACCCAGGGCCTTGTGTATGGTAGTTGGAACACTGCCTTGGGGTTTTTTTTGTTTGGTTGATTTTGGGTTGAGGGAAGGTATTTGTTTTTTTGGATTTGGTTCTGGTTTTTTTTTTTTTTTGAGATGGGGTTTCTCTGTGTAACAATCCTGGCTGTTCTAGAATTCACTTTGTTGACCAGGATGGCCTTGTAGTCACAGAAATCTGCCTGCCTCTACCTCCTAAGTACTGGGATTAAAGTGATACAGCATGGCTGGCTTTTTTTGTTTGTGCTAAATTCAGGTATAAGAATTTTATAAGTAATCTGAGAAGAGTTCTATTTATTTTAATAAATTGAGAACACAGAGTACAAGTTTGTTTGAAAATGGGGCTTGAACAGAAGTTTGATTGTTTTTAAAAATATGTGTGTATGTGTTTGTTTTTTAGGGCAAGATCACCTGTCTCCTGAAGCAGAAGAAATCACTATGATTAGTATTCAGCTTGCTGCTAGGTTCCTCTTTACAACAGGATTTCACACAAAGAAAATAGTTCGTGGCTCTGCCAGTGATTGGTACCTGGTTTTGGATTTTTATTCCTGTTTAAAATTTGGTGGAGTTCTTTAGTAGTGTTTCGTTTTATTTTTTTCAGAACCCTAAGATCATTGTTTCAAATCTAAAAGACAGATTTTTTTAAAAGAATGTAATCAATAATGAGAGAAATCACACTAAAATACTTGACATAAACTTAAGCGTAAAAAAAAATTGTTAAAAAAAATAATAGATACCATCATTGGTTTTTGGGGTTTTTTTGTTTGTTTGTTTTGGTTTGTTCTGGGGGTTTTTGGGTTTTTTTTGTTTGTTTGTTTTTTGTTTTCCCCAGATAGAGTTTCTCTAGTAACCCTGTCTATCCTGGAACTTGCTTTGTAGACCAGGCTGGCCTCAAACTCAGCTATCCATCTGCCTCTTCCTCCTGAGTTCTGGAACTAAAGGCATGTGCCACTACTGACCAGCTATATCTACTTAGCAATTGTTCCTTATTAAGGGCCAGTGATGTTTCAGTGGGTAAAAGCTCTTAACCACCAAACCTGACAAAACTGAGTTTGATCCCCATAACCCACATAGTGGAAGGGGAGAACCTATTCTTGCAAATAGTCCTTTAAGTTATACACACTAAATCAATATATTTTTTTTACTTATCCAGAAGATAGTTCAATAAGGAAAGAAGGGATTTTGTCATCATTTAATAATGTTCTTTGGTTTGGGGGTTTTTTTGTTTTGTTGGTTTTTGAGACAAGGTTTCTATGTGTAGCTCTCACTGTCCTGTCCTGAAACTCCGTAGGCCAGGAACCATTGCCACCTGGCTATTAATGGTTTTTTAGTAACCAATGCAAGCTTTCACCTATTTTGTAATTCCATGAGATTAGGCCAAGTCATATAGTAGTCATGTCTCTACCCCCAACGCCCACAAGATTTCTCTGTAAATCTAGCTAACCTAGAACTCCTGTAGACCAAACTAGCCTAGAACTCAGATCCAACTGAGATTAAAGGCATGTATCATCATGTATGCCCAGCTCCATATCAGTCATTTTAATGTTAATACTAGAAGTGATCATTATTGCTGCTGCCTTCAGTAAAAAAAAATGTTTGCTGTCTTTTGTTTCCTAGCGATCCATCCCTTTACTTGTAGGAAAAGTGAATTGAATTTATAGTTGTGGTTTGTTTTGTTTTAGGTATGATGCATTGTGTATTCTCCTTCGTCACAGCAAGAATGTGCGATTTTGGTTTGCTCACAATGTCCTTTTTAATGTTTCAAATCGTTTTTCTGAATACCTTTTGGAATGCCCTAGTGCAGAAGTGAGAGGCGCATTTTCTAAACTTATAGTCTTCATTGCACATTTTTCCTTGCAAGATGGGCCTTGTCCTTCACCTTTTGCATCTCCTGGACCTTCTAGTCAGGTAATTGTCCCTTTGTTTGTAATTATTTGTGTATTACCCACCCCCAAATGTGTTTTCCTGAAGTTAAAGCGAGAAACTTGAATGCTTTTTTTTTATGTTTACCAAAGTAACAAAGCCTGATCCTGAATTCCATTAAAATTACTAGATAAAAAGCAGCAATGATTATTTGCCCTTTAAAAAAATATGGGTAGCCTGGGATATGATTTGGTGGTAGAGAGCATTCCTAAAATATACTCTGGTGCTCTAGTTTCTATCCCTAGCACAGAAGGGATTTTTTGTAAAGTTATAAGTTTTTATGTGTATGTATGCGTATGCTTTTTAAACATTTATTATGTATGGGATGTTGTGCATGTGCCACAGCACAAGTGTAGAGGCCAAAGGATAACGTGTGGGAGTCAGTTCTCTCCTTCTACCATGTAGGTACTAGGAATCAAACTTCTAGTCCTCTGTTTGGGTGGTAAGCTCCTTTACCCATTGAGTCATCTCACCAGCCCTATTTTTTAATTAGCTTACAAAATAGTGCTTCCATGTGAGATTTTCCTATCTACTTCATTTTGGTGGATTTTTTTAATGAACTTTTTTTAATTGCAGCAAAGTGAAAAATCTTTAACTCAAAAGCTGAGTGTGGTGGCACGTGCCTATAAATCTTTGGAAGCTGAGGCAGGGGGATTGAGAATTGAAAGCCAACCTAGGTTCTACATATTTAGACCCTATCTCAAAACAAAATTAATAAAATGAAAAAGAAAAAAAAATAGGAAACCTACTTGAGATTTTCATTCCCTTTACCAAGAATCAAATCCTTTTAATAGTTTGTGGCACAGGCCTATAATCTCAATCCCTTTGGAAGCTAAAGATAGAGGATTGCAAATTCAAAAGCCAGCTTGGTCCAATTTAGTTTAGACCATTATCTATTAGTAAGAAGAGATCTTGGAATATAGCTCAGTGGCAAAGTTCTTCTCTAGCATTAGCATACACATGGCCTTGGATCAGTCTAGTGGTGATAGGCAGGACAGATAGAATTCATGTAATCAGTTTTTCCAAAAAAGTATTTTTGTGTTCAACATATGCATACATGTCCCCTTTTTATAAGAATACAATTATCGCCAGTTGGTGGCAGCACACGCCTTATTAGCTTGTGTTTTCTCCTTTACAGGCTTATGACAACTTAAGCTTAAGTGACCACTTATTAAGAGCAGTACTAAATCTCTTAAGGAGGGAAGTTTCAGAACATGGTCGTCATTTACAGCAGTATTTCAACTTGTTTGTAATGTATGCCAATTTAGGTAAGAAGTGAAATTTTCATAATCTCTGTTAAAGTATTATGTTAAATGATAAGTCATTCAGAAGGTCAAATGATGAAATAAGGATTTCTTTGTTCTTTGTATCAAACCTTTTCCCCTGTGTGCTTTTTTTTTAATACCTCTGGTAAACACAACTGAGACTCTATTAAAGTTTTGCCTCCTTAATCAATGATACTGCATCTGTTTGCTTTATTATTTTATATACATTGGTGTTTTACATGCATATCTGTCTGTATGAGGGTGTTGAATTCCTTGGAACAGGGCTGCCTCGTTTGATAGCTCTCCTCGAAGTAACTTGCTCTTTCTAATATCTGTTCATTCCTGTTCAGTTACTACTAGAAGTGTACCTAAATATTGTGCTCTATTGTCTTCTACCATTATTTGTTGCAAAAGATTGGATGGGGGAGAAAACTTGTCTACCACAAATACGCACATTCCAACACTGAAGGGTGGGGACACACCTTTAATTTTTAGCACTAGGGAGGCAGACTGATCTGTGAGTTTGAGGTCAGTCTCCCTAATAGTGAGTGGTGAGTTCTAGACCAACCAGAATGACAATGAGATGTGTCCCCCCCCCCAAAAAAAAAGCACAAATAATTTTTGTGTTATTTTGGTGTTTATTTTAATTAACTTGGACAGAAGATATATGTCCTGTAATATTTAAAATTATAAAAATTGCCAGCTGGTCAGTGGTGGCACGCATTTTTAATCCCAGGAGACAGAGGCAGGCGGATCTCTGAGGTCGACAGAGGCAAATTCCAGTACAGCGAACAGAAACCCTGTGTGTGTGTGTGTGTCTGTGTGTGTGTGTGTGAGAGAGAGATTGGAGATCAGGCTGGCCTTGAACTCACAGTTCAGTTTCTGCCTTCCAAGTGCTGGGATTAAAGGCATGTACCACCACCACCCAGCATAATCACTGTTTGTATAGAAACTTCTAAAGTGGTAAATTTCTTACCATAGTTAAATAAGTCTGAATTCAAGTAAGAACAATGTGTTTCTGATTATAAAGTGATAGGCAAGGGTTAGGCATAATACCAGATGCAAGTAGATCTCTGAATTTGAGGCCAACCTGGTCTGCATAGAGTAACTTCTAGAAGAGTTAGGACTATATAGGGAAGCCCTATTTCCAAAAAAGAAAAAAAAAAGGTGATAGACCAGGGTTAGAAAGGTGGCTCAGCAGTTAAAGTGCTTGTACAGGAGTTCAAATTCTTACAACTCAAGTATATGCTGAGTGGAATATGATGGTTTGCCTGTAATTCCAGCCTGAAAAGGTTGAGACATGGAAGCTACAGAGCAAGCTGGCTAATAACTGCTGATTTTGTTCACAAAGTTCTTTCCTCTTTTTTTTTTTTTTTTTTTTTTTGATTTTTGAGACAGGGTTTCTCCGTAGCTTTTGGTGCCTGTTCTGGAACTAGCTCTTGTAGACCAGGCTGGCCTCGAACTCACAGAGATCCGCCTGCACTGCCTTCCGAGTGCTGAGATTAAAGGCATGCGCCACCACCGCCCTGCTACAAAGTTATTTCTGTCCTAATGTTTTTCTTCCCCATTTTCTCTTGCCTGTTTCCCTGTCTCTCTTTTGACTGCAGGAGTGGCGGAGAAGACACAGCTGCTGAAACTGAGTGTGCCTGCTACCTTTATGCTTGTGTCCTTAGATGAAGGTCCTGGTCCTCCGATTAAATATCAGTATGCTGAATTAGGCAAATTATACTCAGTAGTGTCACAGCTAATCCGCTGTTGCAATGTCTCCTCGAGAATGCAGTCTTCTATCAATGGTAATATATCCTTGGCAATAGTTTTGAATACTCTGGGTCAGATCTAGAACTAAATTAAATATAATACCGAAGATAAATACAAAGTAAGGATGTGAAGGAAGGTCCGTGCTTATGACATTTTATAGTATTTACAAGTTCTGTACTTTTTTTCACATTAATATGAATCTTTTTCTGCTTTCTACTGCGTTAAATTTCTAAAACTTTTCATGTTAGTATACCTAATCATTGTAGCATAGTCTACGTTTCTTCATTATGCTTAGGAAACTTGACTTTTGCTGCTCATTTTTCTAAAACAGGCTATTTTCTTAGATGTCTACATTGTTATTGTGGAGAAGCTTATTGGTTGTTCATTGGTGACAAATCTGTATTGTAGGTAATCCTTCTCTTCCAAATCCTTTTGGTGATCCTAATTTATCACAACCTATAATGCCAATTCAGCAAAATGTGGTAGATATTTTATTTGTGAGAACAAGTTATGTGAAGAAAATTATTGAAGACTGCAGTAACTCTGATGAGACCGTCAAATTGCTTCGCTTTTGCTGCTGGGAGAATCCTCAGTTCTCATCTACCGTCCTCAGTGAACTTCTTTGGCAGGTTAAGAAACTATAACCATTGCTAAATATCTATGACTTGATTTTGTTACCCATGTATCCATTATTTACTGTGTCTTACCTATTTCTAGATTGCATATTCCTATACTTATGAACTCCGACCCTATTTGGATCTGCTTTTACAAATCTTACTGATTGAGGATTCCTGGCAGACTCACAGGTAAAAATACTTTAAACATAATTCAACTGAATTGTTTTTTACTTAAAGAAAACCATCAATAGACTTTTGTATACATGTGAATTCATTTAAGCCTAAGAATTATTTTAGTTTTAGATTACATTAGTTTTAGAACTAATCTCATGACACAAAGGTAGTCCTTAGGTGAGGAGGGCACAGAGAATACAGATCTTTAATCCTGGCACTTGGGAGGCTGAGGCAAGCAGATTTTTGAGTTCCAAACTAGCCAGGGCTGTAGGGAGGCCTTGTCTTTAACAAAAAAGAGAAAGAGAGAGTTCATAGGTGGAGCAATAAAATAACTCAGTAGGTGAGGGTACTTGGCTTCTGCCTGATGACCTGTGTTTAGTCCTATGTGATTAAAAGAAAACCAGTTCTTGCTGGGCGGTGGTGGTGCATGCCCTTGATCCCAGCACTCAGGAGGTAGACAGGCAGATCTCTGAGTTTGAGGCCATCCTGGTCTACAACAGCTAGTTCCAGGACAGGCTCCAAAACTACAGAGAAACCCTGTCTCAAAACACCAGAAAGAAAATAAAACCAGTTCTCTCCAGCTATCCACTGGCAGGCACACACAGAAATATATTGGTTATCTTAATAGATTACTGCTAACTCATTAACGTTGAATTTACGGCCAATAGCTTACACCTCACACCCAATGTGAGCTTCTTTAGTACACATTTTCTGTAAGATGCATCACAGCTTAGGAACACTAGACTGCACTTCAGTGCTATGCTGGTATACCATTTAAAACAGCAAAAGCAAATACTTGTTCAGAGTTAGAAGGGGAAACAAGGCGGAGTCACTTTATTCAACCTCTGCTAGGAAAGTGCTGGTTCTGGGCAACTCAAATTATTTGCTACTTTATTCATGATCACAGATAGCTAACAAAGCACTTTACTGATTTTTAAGATTACCCATTCTTGGGGTTGTAGAATGGCTTGGCCATGTTTCATGTTTTTGAGGTGACTTATATTTGGTCACCCACATAGTGTTTCAAAACCCTCTGTATGTAACTGACAACTCTCTTCTGACTGCTAAAGGCACCAGGCACATATATATACAATGCAGGAAAAGCACTCCTACATCTACACATAAAATAATTTAAACCTTTTTTTTTATGTCAATGTTTAGTCTTAGTGGAAGATTACAAATGCCAGAATTTACAGATTCAAACTATGAAATTATCTTTTTAGCATTATATGTTTCCAATTACTGTTATAAAAATAGCAGTAAGCAAGCCGGGCGGTGGTGGCGCACGCCTTTAAGCCCAGCACTCGGGAGGCAGAGGCAGGCGGATCTCTGTGAGTTCGAGAGCAGCCTGGTCTACAGAGCTAGTTCCAGGACAGGCTCCAAAGCCACTGAGAAACCCTGTCTCGAAAAAAAAACCAAAAAAAAAAAAAATAGCAGTAAGCAAAGTTTCTGTTTTCTTGGAGGCAAAATGTTCATAGCTGTCACCATTGATACTTCACTCCTGGGATAAACTTTAATGTAGTTTAGCTTCTAGTATTTTCCTTCTTAAAACAGTGTAAGAGATTATAGCTTTTAGGGAGTAATGGCATATATGAACTTTTAATTCCAGCTTTCCAATGCAGAGGCAGGCAGATCCCTTTGAGTTCTGAGCCAGCGGAGACTACATAGCAAGATCCTTTCTCAAAAAATAGAAAAGAATTTGTAGCTTTCTAGTTAAACATATCAAATTCTCTTTTTAGCATATATTATGAAACCACGTTGGATTAACTGTGAGAAAGAAAGTAGTCATTTTAACTCAAGCTTGAAAATCATCTCATAGAGAAAGGTGAATCGCTGTAAGTTCGAAGCCAGCCTGGTCTACAAAGGACAGCCAAGGCTGCACAGAAAAACCCTGTTTTGACAAAAACCAGGAAGAAGGAAGTTTTGTCATAATGTCTTCCCATGTGTCCTGCTTTGTTAGACATGAGGAAGCAACATCAAGCTAATAATGTTTAAAGATGGTATCTGGAAAACTATTGATATTAGTGGAAAATAATATTTTAGCACTTTTATATAAGTTTGTAAAAATGAAGGTAAGGATTGGGGGTGGTTTAGTGACAGAGAGCTTATCTAACATGGGTTGCACAGGCCCTCACCCTCAGCACCGCTCCCCCTCAAAAAAAATATTGAGAAGTAGGATTTATATGTAGTATCTTAGATCAAACAGCAAGAAGCCTGTAGCCATTTATACATTCTTGTTCCTTTCCCATCCTGACAACCATTTAAATCTCCTTTCTTCTGTGAGTTTGCCTTTTCCTATCATTTTGCCAAAATGTAAGTACAACATTTAGCATTTTTTTCCTTTAGCAGTTATTTTCCTTCAGTGTAATGTTTGTAAGGTTCATTTACCATTATAGCATATATTGGTATTTTATTTCCTTTTTATGGCTAAATGATTACTTAGTCTTACAGGTATGTCATTTTGTTTATTGGCAGGTAATGTCTAACACAAAAAAAAAAACAGGCACTGGGCATGGTGTTACAAGCATATAATCTCAGTAGTTGAGAGACTGTGACAGAGAGGTCAAAGCCATTCTTTGTTACATAATGAGACCCTTTCTCAAAAAACAAAAGACAAAAATCAGATTATTCTCAACTACGGAGTTTGTGAACTTGTTTCTTAACTTTTTTAAGTTCGTGTTATTCTTGAGTGTTTTGACTTTGCTTCTGGTAATGTATTTAAACTTCATAAGAAGGGCAATTTGAACAAGTAAAGTTAAATGCACAGACTTGAGTCAGATTGGTTGGCAATTGTATGACCCTAGGCAAGCTGTTTATTTTGTCATCTTCTCCAAGATTTAATAATATTTGCTGTCCAGTATGAAACAACTGAACTCACAGGCATTTACTGGGTGACATGTAATAGCACTCAATAAATGTTAGCTTCTCTTAGATTTTAGAAGTTTTTATCTTCTGATTGTTTTTCAGAATTCATAATGCCCTTAAAGGAATTCCAGATGACCGAGATGGGCTGTTTGACACAATCCAGCGTTCTAAGAATCACTATCAAAAAAGAGCATACCAGTGTATAAAATGTATGGTAGCTCTCTTTAGCAGTTGTCCTGTTGCTTACCAAATCCTGCAGGTGAGGGTATTTTCTTGTAATTTCATAAAAGTTTGAATCAGAGTTAAAGATCCTATTTTAAAGGCTAAGGCTATATATAGCTCTGTGGTATACTACTTACCCAGAATATACAAAGCCTTGGAGTTAAATCCCCAGTACCACAAACAATAAGCAAAAATGACGTTAAGATCTTGTTTTAATCCAGGACTGGTGGGTATACATCTATAAAATCAATATTCAAGGCTAAGGCAGGAGGACAACAGGTTCAACAACCGCCTGAGCTACATAGCAAGTCTTTATTTCAAGGGGGGAGAACAATCCTGAGATTGTGAGGGTGGTCATCATTTTAAATTTTCTTTGAGATATTCCAAATCGTCTTAAGTGTATATGTGGTTTTACTTTTAAAGGGCAATGGAGATCTTAAAAGGAAATGGACCTGGGCAGTAGAATGGCTTGGAGATGAACTCGAAAGAAGACCATACACTGGCAATCCTCAGTATACTTACAACAATTGGTCTCCCCCAGTACAAAGCAATGAAACATCAAATGGCTATTTTTTGGAAAGATCACATAGTGCTAGAATGACACTTGCAAAAGCTTGTGAACTCTGTCCAGAGGAGGTAAAGAAAGCCACCAGTCAACAAGAGATAGAAATGGAAGAAAGCAAAGTAATTCTTCATTAGGCCACTGGTTGTGTATTAATGAAAGTGTTGTTTCTTAAAGGTTTTGCTAAAGTTGTACTTGCTTTAATATTTAGTGATAAGTTAATCAGGATGCCTCCCTCTGGAAAATTACAGTGCTATAACCTCATTCTTCTAAGAGAATCCAAATTACAAATTTTAATTGTTTTTTAAATCTTTATGTGTATGAGTGTTTTGTCTGTATATATGTCTGCACCATGTGCCTTCTTGGTGTCCATGGAGGCCAGAAAAAAAGGATATTGGATTCCCTGAAATTGCAGTTCAACAAATTATTGTGAACTGCCATTTGCATATTAACTTGAACTTTGGCCGGGCAGTGGTAATGCGTGCCTTTAATCTCAGCACTTGGGAGGCAGAGACAGTTGGATCTCTGTGAGTTTGAGGTCAGCCTGGTCTACAAAGTTCCTAGGCAGCCAGGACTGTTAAACAGAGAAACCATGTCTCAAAAAACCAAAAAAATTAAAAAAAAAATACTTGAACTGGCTGGGCAGTGGTGGCGCACGCCTTTAATCCCATCACTTGGGAGGCAGAGATAGGCAGATCTCTGTGAGTTCAAGACCAGCCTGGTCTACAAGAGCTAGTTCCAGGATGGCCTCTAAAGCTGCAGAGAAACCCTGTCTCAAAAAACACCACCAAAAAAAAAAAAAGACAAGACTTGAATCATCTCTCTAGCTCCATTCCCTTCCGCCTTTAACATCATTCATTTACTCTGTATGTGTGTGAATATGAACCATAGCACATGTGGAGATCAATTTTTTTTTCAAGTTAAAATATAGCCACATTATTTTCCCCCTTTTAGTTAATTCCTACACATCCCCTTGCTCTGTCTTTGATTCATGGCTTCTTTATCTTTAAATGTTGTATATATGTATATTCTTAATGTATAAATAACGTGTTCAGTTGTGTATAAAGTTACTTGCATGTTTATTACATTAGGAATGACCATTTGGTATTAGATACATAATTAGGGGATTGTTCCCTAGGGGATATAATTTTCCTGCTTTCAGCATTCCTTGTTTACCTATATATAGTTCTCTCTCTAGGCTTAAAATCTCATGAACTTTCCTCCTTCCATGTTAACATCTATGGATGTCCTTGTTTAGACAGCCATGTGTGTGGCTTCCCTGGCATTTATAGGAGATGAAGCCTCACAACAGACATCCCGTTCCTCTGACTCTTTATAGTACTCCACCCCCTCAGTGACTGTGGAGGGTCCCTGAACCTTAGATTGCAGAAGTTATAAACAGTTTTTAAAAGTTGTTACTACGTCAACAGAGTTGGAAGTGAGTTTGATGTTGCTTGCATAATTTTTCTTTAAAATTAGGAACCAGATGACCAAGATGCCCCAGATGAGCATGAATCACCTCCACCAGAAGATGCCCCATTATACCCCCATTCCCCTGGATCTCAATATCAGCAGGTAAGCAGGAGTCAGATAGTGGGGTTAATAACCTCTACAGTGGTTCTCAACCTTTCTAATGCTGCAACCCTTTAATCCAGTTCCTTGTGTTGTGGTGACCGACTACCATAAAATTATTGTTGTTGCTACTTTATAACTATAATTTTGCTACTATTATGAATTGTAATGTAAATATCTGATATGTGACCCCTGTGAGAGGGTCATTCAGACCACCCCCAGGGGTTGCAATCCACAGATTGAGAGCCACTGCTCTAAAACCAATTTCATGCTTAGTTGTAAAGGATGGCTTTTCCATGACTAAACTCATAGATTATCTGAACTAACTCTGGGTACATGATCAGAAGAATGGTTGTAATGTGGTCATGGTGCTAATTTAACTTGCCCCAGTGATGTCGTTCCCTTACCAAATACTAGTATAGAGTGAGTAAAACTGCATGATTCTTCTCAGCATAATAATCATTGCTTAGTGTGAAGGATTATGATAACACTTGTTAGGCTAAGTCTATAAGTGGATTCTGAAAACACAGAGATGGCAGTTAAATAATGTTCCTTAATTAGCCTGGGATTTCATTGACAGTAGAAATTATGGGGAATTTGACATATTTCTACAGGTGATTATACCTGTAAAATCACAAAAGTAGGGGGCTGGAGAGATGCCTCAGTGGTTAAGAGCACTGCCTGCTCTTCCAAAGGTCCAGAGTTCAATTCCCAGCAACCACATGGTAGCTCACAACCATCTGTAATGATGTATGGTGCCCTCTTCTGGCCCGTAGGCATACAAGCAGACAGAATACTATATACATAATAAATTAAATTTTTTTTTTTTGGTTTTTCGAGACAGGGTTTCTCTGTTGTTTTGGAGCCTGTCCTGGAACTAGCTCTTGTAGACCAGGCTGGTCTCGAACTCACAGAGATCCGCCTGCCTCTGCCTCCCGAGTGCTGGGATTAAAGGCGTGCGCCACCACCGCCCGGCATTAATATTTTTTAAAAATTACAAAAGTAGAGAATAATATCCTAATGGTAACATTCCTAAAACGTAGATGTGACCAAATCAAATGTTTTGAGTTGACAGTAGTACACAATGGACACCAACTACCTAGCATGGTGTAGACTGCCAAAACTCACCAAGAGTAGATGACTTAACCTTTAATCCCAGCAATCCTGAGACAGAGATGGGCAGATCTCTGAGATTGTGACCAGCCAGGGCTACATATTAAGACTCTATCTTACAAACCTTTAATTCCAACACTCAGGAGGCAGACACAGGTGGCTATTAGTGAGTTCCAGGGCAGCCAGGACTGTTAAAGCAGAGACACATTGTCTTTTAAGAGGGGAAAAAAAACAAAAACGGGGGGAGGGAGGTGTGCTTGAGATCTGTTGACAAGTTCCCAGGTGTTGCTACCCTGAAAAGCATGCATTAAGATTGGCACTTAAGACAGCCTTATGTACCAGGCGGTGGAGGTGCACGCCTTTAATCCCAGAGGCAGGTGGATCTCTGAGTTCAAGGCCAGCCTGGTCTACTAGAGCTAGTTCCAGGACAGGCTCTAAAACTACAACAAAACCCTTTGGGGGGGGGAATGACAGCCTTATGCTTTAGGGTACAAATGGAACCACATGGAATAATTAGTGTTTGTTCCATGTAGTTATTTTGATAATCTAGAATAATTGAACATGAAGCCTAAAATCTTAAATTGGCTTATGGAGTTATAAAGAAAACCTCAGCCCTGTCAGATTCAGACATTTAAAAAGATGAAAGAACAGTTGCTGTGACACACATTAATTCCAGCACTGGGAGAGGCAGAGATAGCCTGGTTGACACGATGAGTTTCTCCTTTTTTTTTTAATTTATTTTTGTTTTTCAAGGATGGGTTTGTGTGTGTAGCTCTGTTTGTCTTGGAATTTGCTCTATAGACAAGACTGTCCTGTAACTCAGACATCGTCTGCCTCTACTCCTGAGTGCTGAAATTAAAGGCTTGTGCCACCAGGCAAAGTAACATAGTCAGTTTCAAGGCAGCCAGAGCTACATACACCACTAGTCCCTATCCTTAAAAAACAATTTAGAGAACCAGCACAGAGGTTACTTTGATCAGCCCTAAGAAAGCTAATCTAACCTAGTTACTTTTTCTTCAACCTTGTTGTGATTTCAGTAGCATTAACTAATAATTCTGTCTGCATGCAGCTGGGCTGTGGTGGCACATACCTTTAATCCCAGCACAGGAGTGTAGCGGCGTAAACGAATGCAGACAGATTGTAAAAATATATATAGTTTTAATGTAGAAATAGACTTACAGAACCACCATTCCCACAGAGACCAGGAAAGCAGAAGAGACAGCTGGGAGCATGCTTGCCAAATTTATAGGCAGCCCAGCCGTTAGCCCGAGGCGAACACGCCCCCTAAGGGGCAGGACTTATCCCTACATCTCCCCTTTTTGTCTCAATAAGACAGAACTAAACCAAATACAACTACATACAATAACAACAAATAATAAATGTAACAAACAATATTGAGAACAAAAGCTTTGCTAAACATTCTATCTCAAGGAGTCCAAATAATGTAAAGAGTAACTACAATTATATAATCTTCAACTCCGTCAAAGATCTGAGAAGGGAATAAACACTACTCAACAAACGAGATATATCCAAAATGTGCAACAATTGACAGAGACAACTGACTACCTGGGCAATCACCCAAAGTCTCGTTTGCAATGTTGAGTCAACCAACTTTGGCTAAGGCCTAACATAACTGACATACCATTATTAAAGGCAAGGAACTTTTCAAAACTACCTTACCCTGTCTTGGCAGGATATGACAGTCCTGTTTTATCCATTGATGCACGCTCTGTATCTGTGTCAGTGGTTGCGGTATGGGCATTTCTTTGCCCAAAGGCCAGTTCTGCCAAATAGAAAGGCTCCAGGTGGAGTGTCTTTGGTGCTCAACATTCTCTCGGGAATAGAGCGGTGTTGCCAGGAGCAATTGTGTCTCACTATCACGAAACTCTGAGTTAGATTAAAGGCCATTTTCTACAGCTCTTTGAAGAGTTTGAAGATTATCTATACTGAGTATAATCTCTATATATCTAGAGAACCTGATTAGTCTAATTATAAATGACAAACTTAGATGACTATTTATCTATATAATTCTCAATATCTATCTAACTTAAAGAGTAAGACAATAGACAACTGTGTAACAAATGAGGATAATGACCTCCAAATATAAACACTGTACAAATATACATTGCAATATGGCAAATATATATCAATACACAAACATTATATAAGTATCTTAATCAGAGGTAGAAATGTACATTGCAATATGGTAAATATATACAATATATATATCAATACTATATATGTCAATACATAAAAATGTTTTAAACAGAGATAGAAACATGCATGCATACAATAGTCAATATAATTTAACTTTGTTTCAATATACAAGAATTGATACCAATATATTTGTCTAAAAGCAGTAACTCACAATTAGAAATCTATTATCCCATCATTCCCTCTTTTTTTTTTTCCAAAATGATCCCTGAGCTTATAAAATTCCTCCCCCAACCTCCCAACCCCTAAATGATGTCCCTAAACCCAGGGGTAAACTTTACTGGGAGAGGGGACGTCGTCCTCTAGAATTACTTCAGCTGTCATGGGGGCGATGTTCTTTCTGGGGGATCCTGTGAAAGTAAAATGATGGTTAAATTTCAAGATCAATGTCTTTTAAAATTGCAAATAGTCTCTGAGTATTTTGTGGAGGTCTGGCCAGAATGTTGTACAAGATGTGCACCATTTCAGCTAACCAAGTTGGGATTGTCTTGTGCAGCTGGTATCCAAAACAGGTCTTGTAGTAGCGCTATCAGTATCATGAGGTCATATCAACCAGGTAGAGTTGTTGTTGTGGGGCCCTGTCTTCTTCCTGGAAACTTCAAATGTCACTTCAGGAAAAACTCATTGTTCATTGTGAACACTAGCCCGAGGCGAACACGCCCCCTAAGGGGCGGGACTTATCCCTACACAGGAGGATCTCTGTGAGCTCAAGGCAGCCTGGTCTACAGAGTGGGTTCCAGGACAGGCTCCAAAGCTACAGAGAAACCCTGTCTGGAAAAACAAAATCTGTCTGCATAAGCAATTTCATATATGGATTTCATAGACAATCAGGTTTATCTGCAAAAGAGTCAGTGGGTAAAGGCACTTGTCATACAAGTCCCACTTGAGTTCAGTACCTAGGACTGTTACAGTAGAAAAAGAAAAGAATTCCTCAAGCTCTCCTCTGACCTTCCCATATGTATTATAATACACATACCTACACATAGACTAATAATAGAATTTAAATTTTTGAGCTGTCTCTGGTCCCTAAATTTATGTATTTGACACTAAAAATCACTTAGGACAAATACTGTTTCAGACTTAACCAAGTCATTTGATCTTTAGGGTCCTGAGGTTTGTATTTGCCCATAAAGTTTTTCTTTTTCCACCAGTTTCCATTATCAGGCAGGTGTATTTAAAGGTTAAGTCCTAAGAATAAGATACATGTTTACATTCTCAACAATTTCAACTCGTGGTTTTAAAGTGTGCTTGCTATTGGAAAGGTTGGGTTCTTCCTAGATTTATTTTACCACGTTTAATTATGGTATTGTGCATATATGCCAGGGAGTATCAGTTGCAAAGACTCAGGTGTATCAGATCTTATAACTGGAGTTATGCCAGTTAAAAGCCACCTAGCATGGGTGCTGGGAACCAACCTTTCATCCTCTGTATAACTGATACATAGTCTGATCCAGCCATGGAAAAGTTGTAATGCACAGATTTTTTTTCCCTTTCAGAATAATCATGTGCATGGACAGCCATATACAGGCCCAGCAGCACATCACATGAATAACCCTCAGAGAACTGGCCAACGAGCACAAGAAAATTATGAAGGCAGTGAAGAAGTGTCCCCACCTCAAACCAAGGATCAGTGAAATGCACATATTAACTGGTTCCATCAAGACTGTGCACCCAGGCCTTACAGTCCAACTTTTTTCTGTGTCTGGCTAATATTTAAAACTAGAAAAACTATTCCTAATCAACATGGATTGGAGAGTTTATTCACTGTCTTATCTGCAGAAATATGCTGTCAATATATAACCCGCCTGCAGTGGAAAGTGTATAGTGTTTTGTAATAAATGGCCTGATGCTAATGTGTAAATGGCAAAGGTGTAGTATATTAATGTTTGACTGTTAATTCTTAAGAAACTTTTCTTTTCCTTGATGAGACTCACAGATCTACAAAAACTACATTAATTTTCTTGTTATACCCACTGCACTCTGCAGCCAGTGTTGCCTACCTTGTGGCAGTTGGATTACCTCCTTTACAAAAACAAAAATTAACAGCAACAAAACAGCCCATTCATGTCACACCAATAGTTTTCGTGTTCATTCTTTGCCACTGGAATCAATTTTACTATGAGCAATGTAAAGCTGGTTACCTTTTAATTATTTGGTTGATGTGGAAAATTGGTGATGTACTATGTTTCTAGATCTTTTTCATTGCCTTTTTATTCTGATGTTAGGTTAATCACTTTGAAGCTATAGATATGCTGTAACATTTAGCATGGCTTCACACAAGTTAGTGTAGCCAATGAGGAAATATTACCATAATGACTGCAGTTATCCTGACATGGAGACTGCATTGCCTGGAGCTTTCCTTCACTGTGGTAAGCAGGCAGTTCTCAATTGCACATGTGTTCCTTCTCGTGTTTGACAGTGCAGATCTCTGGGTGGAATAAAGAACACAAATTTATCAATTTAGTGGTGGGAATTTTGGAAGGTTTAAAACAAAAATGCAAAAATTTGCTATGCCAGGATGCTGGCTGGAGCCTAGTAGAAGACTGTATCTGGTGTGCTTGTTTTCTTCTTTGGTAGAGCTTACTAAGTGACTCTTCTCAAACTGTCCTCTGCTGGACCCCAGTGATTCAGAAGTCAGAACCCCAGTCTTTTGAGTACCTCTGCACCAAGATGTCTGACTGATTCTCTGCTCAGTCATAATTTTACTTGAAAGCAAGAACTGTCCTAGCTCCTGTTCCATTCCAAAAATTTTAACGTTCAAAGCAGGGTCTAATTTAAAAATAAAATAATTACTAGTCATTAATATAATTGAAGTATCGCAATTTTAGAATAAACAATTTGAATTAATTCATCAGTTAATACTGTATTTTAAAGAGAATTGGTGACTTGAATGTGTGTAATTTTTAGAAACTGTCTAAAACCAAATACCCCTGCAAAAAGATACAACCCGCCCTATTTAAATATTTTGCTGTTTTATTTTATAGAAATTATTTTGCTGAATTCGCAAATAGAATTTGATTTAAGAAGAACTTTTTGTCCTGTGGTGTGTTTGGGGGTTTTGGTTCTCCCCCCCCCTCCCCTCTCTGCATATTTTGTGCACAGAAGGATTGGCTCTTTACTAAAAAAGACTTGGAGAGCAGGATGTTGATGTTGTAAAAGTTCCTCTAACAATCTTGTACTTTCTGTATTTTCTTTATATACCTGTGTATTTAATGAGCACAAGCTTGGTTGTATTTTTTACATTTCAGTTGATAGAAAAATGTTGAAAGGCTATAGTTGACACTGTTCAAAGCAGATGTAAAATTGAGCATTTATCTTATTTTGTGATTTAAAGGGGGCCGTATTTAAGATAAAGCTTTGGGTATCTTATTCGCAGTATTCCAGTCCTGCCTCTAGGCTTCTTGTAATTTTAGCAGCTTTTGACTCTACTCTAGATTCTGTTTACATCAGAATTTGCTTTTGTTTTGGTTTTTGTGGAGCTAGGGATCCATGGCCTCAAGCACTCCGGGCAAGTGCTCTGCCACTGAGCTGTACCTTCAGCCTGAATTGAAGTTTGAGCAAAGGTGTTGTATACAGTGTTTGCCTTTCCAACTGGAAGTTTTCAAAGTTTCTCATATAGTGAAGTACGTTAGTTTTGTTTGGAGGAGTTACTGGTACTAGTTATATTATCTTACCATCTGACAGACAACCTTGACATTTTCTGCTCCTTAATGAAACTATGAAATACATAAAACTTAGTGACTTCCTAGATAAGAAAAAACTTGACATTTTCAAAGGCTGTGAATTTTTAGTTTTGGAGGGATTTCCCCCTCCCCATTAGTTGCTTTGAGTGTATAAGTCCACCAGTTCCTAGTGAGGGCTTATGAGTCATGTTTCCCTCCATTTGAGGAAGAGTCGTCTGTGTTGTGACCATGAGTTAGGGAAACTGAACAGAGTTATTTTTTGTTTATGAAAATTATTTTCTATGTTTAACTCTTTAAGCATTAATGTATAACTGAAAATTTTAAGATGCATGTTATTGTAAGAGCTACTTAGTGGTGATTTTGAGGTCTTTAAAACATAAATGGCACATTTTAAATTTCAAGTCTTAAAAGTGCCTAAAAATTATTTGGTTCTCTCAACTGGTTCTTTTGAGCCATATGTTTCCTCCTTTAAATGTTTGTTGCAGATCACTAGTCTTCTTTGAAATACTCCCATGTTTCTAAATGGCATGATTATTCTATTGAAGACAGTAGAATCTGTTAACGTAAAGACCGAAGAGATTTTAGTTGTGAAACTGTGTGAATTGGGGTGTTGCACCTTTGGATCTAAGTATTTCTGTGTACAACTTGGTAAACACCATATTGCTGCTGTTTCTAAACCCTCCACCAACTGACTTCTCATGTTCACCATCACAGAGGCAGAAATACAAACATAATCATATTTGGACTTTATTTCCTTTTATTGATTTTTCTCAGTGATAATTTCCCAGCTTTTTTGTCTCAGCTATAATTATACAGACCTAGAATTATTCAAATGTTTTCTATTTTCATGATTAACTGTTATTAGTGAACAGTAACAACTTTAATCTTTAATCCTCATTGGTTAAAATGATGAGTCTTTTTTTATTTGAATTACTTTTGTAAAGGAAAGTAACAGTCTGTGAATATTCAGGTGACTACTTTGGAATAGTTCTTTGGGTTTTTATTAGTATTTTTCCAGGTTATGTTCCCCATGGACTATTTTACTTTGTCAAATTTTGTGGTTAATTTGGTGGCTATATCCTGCCTTATTTAGAATTTTAGAAAATTGCCTTTTTGTGATAAGTGCCCAGCTTTGATTTCTAGTTTGAAGGTACGAGGACATACAGACTGCTGATAAAGGAAAATAGTACCCCTTTGCCCCAGCTTTTATGTTACCAACAAAACCATTCTTGGTACTGGTTTCATCATAGGGCCCAACCAGATTTGGTCCCTCACTTACATGAGTGTTGCATATTGAAAATAAGGCTTTGGTGTGATAAATCACTACAGAAGTGTTGAATGTATTAAGAACTTGCTGCCGATTGTATTTCTATTATTTTGTGTTTGCAGAAGTATGTAGCACTTGTCCTCTAAACTTACGGTTGTAAGTGGGGAAAGGTGAACCACATTTTAAAGTCACTAATATTAGAGTGCAATTTTTTTTTAAATTTTGGAATTGGGGTTCCCAAAAGGAAATTTCACCATCCAAATCTCACATACTTCTTAGCCTTTTACAAGCCAACAGACTGACATAAAAGATTGTCCGCAGTTCGTAAGATCTAGCACATATACAAAAATAAAACTTTATAAATTAAATTTTGGTTTTTCTTTTATTTATTGAAATACAGTTTCTAAGATCTAAAGCCTAGTCCCACCCACCCCCATATTGCTGGGGATGGAATACAGGGCCTCTAACGTATAGGCAAGTTTCTGAGCCACATTCCTGGCCCTTGAATTTTTTTTAAGGGAAATGATTATAAACATTTATTATAAAAGGTCATATATAGATCCAACATGTTAATGTCTAAGCAGCTGAAAATTGGTTTTTGTTTTGGGTTTGTGGGGTGTTTTTGGTTTATTTCTGGGTTTTTTGTTTTCTTTTTTGTTTTTCTGTGTAACAGCCCTGTCTGTCCTGGAACTACCTCTGTAGATCAGGCTGGCCTCAAACTCAGAGATTCATCTGCCTCTCAAGTGCTGGGGTTACAGGCACCACCTGTGTGTGCATCACCACTGCCTGTCTTGATTTTAAATCTGAAAACTCCCGTTTTGAGGGGTTCAGTTAGTATGAAAATTCACTTTAGTATTTCATCTGTTCATTTTCAGTATCTGGAAAAAACCTATTGAAATTTTGCAGTATCTGCAAAACCTATTGAAATTTCCCCAAAGTTGGAATACTTTAAGGATTACTGCTAAAGAAGGGCATTTCAAATATTCCTCACATTGGATTTTTATTGAAACATAGCCTGTTAACTCAGGCTGGTCTTAAATTCACTCTAATTCATTCTAACTCAGACCATGATCTTTTGTCACAGCCTCCAAAGTTCCAGATATATATATATATATATATATATATATATATATATATATATATAATTTTCTGGTTCCATCCTTCCTGCTCCACTTTTTTTTTAAAAGAAAAATTGGCAAAGTATTGTGGTATGCTTATGAACCTACCACTTAAGGGGAAGACCAGTTAAAGGTCATCTTCAACTACTAAATTTGGGGCCAGCCTGGACTATAAAAGACCCTGTCTCAACTATATAAAGCCAAGTCAAATATTCTTGCCTTTTGGGAAACTAATTGGTTTGACCATTTCTATTTGAATAATGTCCCTTAGCTAAATATTGGACAAGAAAGTGTTCAGCATCAGGGACTAGGGAGTTACTTTCATATATGAGATATCTTTGGAATTAGACCCTACTGTAAACACAAATATGACATGCACAGTCTCAATAATTCTATATTTGTAATGACCCCTTTGCGTTTGACTTTGAGGTAGGTTTTTGGGGTTTTTTAGTTTGCTGTGCTGGATAGAGCCTGTGCCACATACTACTCAAGCTAGCACTGTATAACTACGCCATCTTAAAAATTCAACCATTACAAAATGTTTCAGACACATTTTAAGAAGACATTTTAAATATACAAAACTTGGGAAGAGTGGAGTGGGAAGCATTTCAACTGAGGTACAATGGTACCTGACTGTTTCTTAATGCTTCACAACATAGCATGTCTCACCAAGTCAGTCAGATACCAGTGAAGAGGGGGCCAACCACTTTCATAGACTTGATAAGAACCCATCTGGCTTCTTGACATTTTTAACTGTGTTCTAACCCATTCCTTTCCCAGCTATTGGAGCATTGAATAACTAACAGGAGCTCAGGAGAGTTTTTTTTTGGATGTTCTGTCATACCCAAAGAAAAGGATACACTAGATTCATAAAGGTACTGAATTAAAGGCTGGAGAAATGGTTCAGTTACCGCAGTGCTGACTTGACTGCAATCACTAGGACTTTAGCTAAATTGCAGAACCCACACTTGGAACACCAACACTAGGTAGGTAAAGATAGGCATATCCCTGGAATTCCCTGGCTAGTCAGCCTACCTTAAAGGTCATCCAGAGACCCTGTTTTAATTAAAGGATGGTAGAAGCCTTCGTTGGTACACACCTTTAATCCAAACACTTAGGAGGCAGAAGGAGGTGGATCTCTTAGGATATTGAAGCCAACCTATAAGGTGCATTCCAAGAAAGCCAGACCTCTGTAATAGGCCCTGACCATTATTACAGTGTACGATGGGGAAGGAGGTCATGCTACTGGGGAGGTCAGAGAAAAGTTCTCTGATACCATGTGGATGCTAAGAACTGAACTCACCAGACTTGGCATCAAGTACCTTTACTCTCTGAGCCACTAAGTGTTTTTAAAGTGCAGAATGGACTAAAAGCTGGGTGGGCTGAGCAATGGTGGAACATGCCTTTAATCCCAGCACCAAGAAGGCAGAGTCAGTCGGATTTCTTGAGTTCGAGTCTAGCCTGGTCTACAGAGTGAGTTCCAGGACAGCTAGGGCTGTTATACAGAGAAGCCCTGTCTTGAAAAAACTGCAAAGCAGGGTGGGTGGGGTGGTTCACATCTGTAGTTCCACCACTTAGGAAGCTGAAGCAGGAGGAAGTCGGGGTAAGTTCTGGGCCAAGGTGTTAAGACACTGTCACAAAAAGTGACATACACACACAGAATCCAAAGAACATTTAATGTCACCTGAATCTTTATTAAATACTGAGGTCTGACATGAACTTGGTTTAAAACAGTTAAAGGTGGAAGCTAGAGAATTGGCTCAAGTTGAGAACACTTACTGCTCTTGGTTCCCAACTTGTAGTCAGCCACTAGTAGGCTATTCTCACCAAGAGACCAGAATGAATTTTATTTTTTTTATTAAGAGTTTTTTAGTACAGTCTTTTCTCATTTTACATAGCTATCCCTTTCCCACTCCCTCCCCTCTTCCCACTCCACCCTTCCCCCCATGGGATGAGTCTTTATGAATCTGGAATTTTTATTGAGCCACAAAAACCCAGCTGGGGGTATGCACTCTTGTAACTACAAGTCTAGAGGAGGAGTGAACAAGTGGGTTATTTTATTTTCCTCTTTGAATCACTTAGTTTTTTTGTTGTTTTTTTGTTTGTTTGGGTTTTTTTTTTTTTTTAGTTTTTCGAGACAGGGTTTCTCCGTAGCTTTGGAGCCTGTCCTGGCACTAGCTCTTGTAGACCAGGCTGGCCTCAAACTCACAGAGATCCGCCTGCCTCTGCCTCCCGAGTGCTGGGATTAAAGGTGTGTACCACCACCACCACCACCTAGCCAGCACGAACCAAGGCGGTCTACAGCTTTAGTCATTTTTAAACTTTATTGTAAATATCATCCTTTGAAGACTGGAATTTAGTAAGTAAGCCCCAGGATCACAAACAGAGCCCTGAAAACCGCCAAAGCACACCCAGCTCTCAAGGCACGCACATCCAGCCCTGGGTGGGGGCAGTCAGGGCTGAGCTATTGTCCTCTCCCCATGTGTCCACCTCTGATTACAAACTGACTAGCTGTTTCACTCTGATCCATCCTGTGCTCTGGCTTCATCTGCCTGGCCCTTTTTCAGGGGGACTCCAGCTAACTCCTAGGGCTGCTGAGGTAGCTGCAGGGGCTCACAAATCTGAGCAGTGTGATTTCTAATCAGACACACCCCTGTGAATACTTTGATTCGGGGTGAATCCGAATCAAAGGTATTCACAAGGGAGTGACCCCCCAATCAGAGGTATTCAGAAGGGAGAGTGACCACCCCCAAACGGATTCACAAGGGAGTGACCCCCAATCAAAGGGATTCACAAGGGAGAGTGACCCCCCAAAGGGACTCACAAGGGAGAGAGTGACCCACCAATCAAAGGGACTCACAAGGAAGCATGTTAAGATGTCGCTGCCCCGCAGGCTTGGGGTGAGAACATATTAGGTGTCTGAACTCCTGGTTAGGCAAGGACCGGGTTGGGGCCCAGCCTATAGCCAGAGACAGGTCTGGACTGGTCTGCTCCCCACACCTCATCGCACTCCTTGGTTTTTCTAATTAAAATGATGAATTAAAAGACTTTAAAGGCACTCTTTTAGATCAAGTCAAAAAGTTTAGGGGCTGGGCTAGCCACGGAGTGAGATCTTGTCACACACACACACAAAAAAAATTAAATTTAAAAATCAATCAAATCTTAAACAGATAACTGAGCATTAAAATAGATGTCTTTCTGGGCTGAAGACCGCTCAGTAGCAGTGAGGTTTCTTGGCAAGCTCAAGGGCCTGAGTTCCACACCCCCTTCTTTCGGCCCCCACCCCCACCCCAGCCCAGCTGTGGAAAGAGAAAGGGAGAGGGACGGAGGGAGAGGGGGAGGGAAAGTGAGAGACAAAAAGAAAACAGCCGGGGCTGGAGGGATGGCTCAGAGGTTGAGGGCGTTGCCTGCTCTTTCAAAGGTCCTGAGTTCGGTTCCCGGCGACCACATGGTGGCTCACGGCCATCTGTGATGGGGTCTGGTGCCCTCTTCTGGCCTGCAGGCATACATGTGGAAAGAGTGTTGTATACATAATAAATAAATGAATATTTAAAAAAAAAAAAAGAAAACAGCCATGGTAGCACAGGCCTGTAACCCTAGCACTGAAGGATTAGTCCAAGGCCAGTTTGGGCTTCAGGCCAAGTGGGCCTCATGAAACTGTTTCAAACAAAACAGAACAAAAAACCTAAATAACAAAAAGGAATAAAAGCAGCCATATTTCTTTTTGAACCACTATCCAGAGTTTAGAGAGTCACGGCGAAGAGCTGCTGGCAGGCAGGGTTTGAGGTTGGGCTTCCGGGGCAAGAGAAGGCCCAAAGCAGGCGGAAAAAGCTGTCTGCAGCTGGTCGGGCTGCCTTGTCATGCAGTGGCGTCTCTCAGGAATTGCCACCTGTGCGCCTTTGTGTGGGCCCTGGACGTCGGACCCCCACCTCCTTTTCAGAGCGGAGAAGTCCCCTCTGCTTTTGCTATTCCCCTTACAGATGCAGATACTTGCAAATTTCTTCTACAAAAGGCAGCCCTTCACCCCCAGCCGCCAGTTTTGCAGAGTTCCTGAATAAGCAGCTGGAAAGTCGGTGACAGACACCTCTGGGCTTACAATGTTTTTTTCTGTGTGCCCTGTGGCGACGACTGGTTGTGAATACACAGTGCCTGTGACATCTGCCAGCTCTGGGCTACCTCCCTCAGGGGCCTGACCCCACTGCCACGCGGACCTTTGCCCATTGGGGTGGCATTCCGCCACACTTTCCGGTGAGCCTGATCTTTAACAGGGAAGCATCTATCAGTGCTCCGCGGCTCCGTGCTAGGTCAAGCGGGCACACTTTTTGTTATTACCGATGGATGGCGTCACCGGAAGTCTATGTGAGCGAGGTTCGCAAGTCCCGTCGGCACCCCAGAGAATGAGCCGGGCCTCGCCAGACGTGACGCTCTGCTGCCCTCTAGTGGCACCAGGGTCACATCAACTACGGAATTAGGATGATCTGCTCAAGGGAGTGGGGGGAGGGGATCTGAGGCGGCTGCGCAGAGGCAAGCACTTTACCCCGCCCTCTCAGATTCTCCTGCCTTCCCCTCCCACCACCACCTCTTTTTTTTTTCCGGTTTCCGCTCTTTGTTAATCAGAAGTGGAAAAACACCCAAACCTTTCACATTAGGGACCCGGAGCTAAGGCTTAAGCTTCTGGCTTGTAGTTTGCTGGAAATCCTTGGAGTGACCCCAGAAATGAACGCTATTGTCATACATTTGTGTAAAATTGGAGAAAGAGTTTGCTATGAGCTATAATTGGTTAAGTAGTGGCTGGTGCACATCTGTAATCCCGACACTCCACGGGCAGGAGTTCACTGTGGCTTCCAGGCCTGCCCGGACTACATAGCTAGACCCAGTTTCAAAACAAAACACTGCTATCTCCTGCGTCTTTCCTTCTGCCCCACTTCACAGGCTGAGGGACTTCTGAATCCGGAGAAGTTGGAGATGCAGTTAGCATGATTTTGTTGGACCATTTTCACAAATAGGAATTACTGGCCATCCTGGGATGGGAATGACTTCCAGGAATAATCTGCCTGCCCACCTGGTAGCACCACACTACAGCAGTTGGGAAGTGGGTGGTGGAAGAGCAAAAAATGTTTCAAGTTTGCAGAGCCGAAAGATGGTCTATGGAAGATTATCCCAGCTATTAGCCAAAAAACTGAGCAGGGACTGGAGAGATGGCTTGGTGGTTTGGAGCACAATTTGCTCTTCCAAAGGACTTGATTCGATTCCTACCCACCCCCCCTCCCCGCATGGAGGCTCACAACGATCTGTAACTCCAATTCCAGGGGAATCTAATGCCCTCTTCTGACCTCAAGATCTGCATGCACATAGTGCACAAATATACACGCGGGCAAAACACCCATCCATGTAAAAGAAAAAGAAATACAGCTTTAAAAAATTAAAAATTCACTGGGCGATGAATCCCAGCAATCAAGAAGCAGCAGCAAGCTGATCTCTGTGAGTTCAAGGCCAGCCTGGTCTACAGAGTGAATTCCAGGACAGACTCCAAAGCTACACAAAAAAACCTTGTCTCAAAACACCAAAAAATAATAAAAAATAAATAAATAAATAAATAAATAAAAGTTTAAAAACAAACAAGTAAGTAAATAAAAAGTTCAAGGGCTGGAGAGATGGCTCAGAGGTTAAGAGCACTGATTGCTCTTCCAGAGGTCCTGAGTTCAATTCCCAGCAACAACATGGTGGCTCACAACCATCTATAATGAGATCTGGTGCCCTCTTCTGGCATACAAACATACAGGAATGTTGTATACATAATAAATAAATCTTTAAAAAAAAGTTCAAGCAGATCTAAATGAAAGTTATTCCTGTCAAGAATATAATCAGGGGCTGGAGAGGTGGCTCAGTGGTTAAATTCCACTGGCTGCTCTTCCAGAGGTCCTGAGTTCAATTCCTAGCAACCACATGGGTGGCTCACAACCATCTGTAGTGAGAACTGGGGCCCTATTCTGGTGTGCAGGCATATATGTAGACAGAACATTGCATACATAATAAATAAAATAAATTTAACAAGAAATGCATTGTCTTTAAAAAAAAAATGAGGGGCTGGAGAGATGGCTCAGAGGTTAAGAGCATTGCCTGCTCTTCCAAAGGTCCTGAGTTCAATTCCCAGCAACCACATGGTGGCTCACAACCATCTGTAATGGGGTCTGGTGCCCTCTTCTGGCCTGCAAACATACACACAGACAGAATATTGTATACATACATACATAAATAAATAAATATTTAAAAAAAAAGAATGTAATCAAAGCAATCCCAGCCCTCAGAAGACCCTGAGGTAATACAATGGTAAAATCCAGACTCTCTTGGGTTACATATGTTGTTCCTAATTTCTGGCTGGCTTTCTTGTCTGCGGGTTAGAGGGTAAAGACATTACGCGGGGAAGAAGACACAGACACGCGGCGGTCCCACGTGGGTGCACTTTTAATGGGGGAGGGGTAGCAGCGGGCAGGTAAAAGGTGTGCGAACACAACAGGAGAGGCGGGAAAGAGGAAGAGAGAGGGCTCATGGCGGCCCTCGCTTTTTAACGAGGAATGCAAAGGCTTCTGGGAATATGTCCGTAGTCCAGGAGAATGCTGGGAGCTGTAGTTCTGCAAAGGAACAACATTTCACCCTTTTGGTTTGATTAAAAAAAAATTGGGGTACCTTAAAGGGTAGGGAATGCGGGCGTAGCCTGGTCTCTCATGACTGCTTCCTGCTGGCTTTGGGCGTCGGGGGATCCAGGGAATGTCCGATTATTCTGGCGATGTCCCACTGGCGTTTGAGGTCACTGGTGTCGCTGATCGCTGGTGTCTGGGGTGGCTGATTGTCCCGCTGGTGTTTGAAGTCTTGGCTGGCGTCAGAGGAGGCTGATTGAAGAAATCTGTCTGGCTTTTTCTAAGTAGCTGGGTCATCATTAAGATGCTGGAAGGCAAAAGTTGCATTAGTAGAGAAAAAAAATTAAAGGGGAGAGGAGATCTGGGGTGAGGGAGTTTTAGGATGTCTGGGGTTAAGAATGATAAAAAATTAAATGATACTTATTCCGTTAATGATCTGCTTGTGTTTGATTTGTTTAGGTGGGTTGGGCTGGCATCCTGGAGCTTAAAGAAAGTGTCTTAAAAGAAATAGATTTTAACCGTATATTCCTTAACATTTCAGGGGCCACTGCTGCAGTCAGCGGCTGACCTGTTATGTCAAAGAACTTTGTTGAGAATCTGCTTACCACCTGAGTCCTTGACTCCGTATTTGATGATGGTACCTGTAACGACAGCTAGATGGTTATTTGTGAATTTAAAGAAGGAAGGGTGTGTTAACACAGCGACAGATGGGACCACTGTCTTCCTTAGACTGGAGTAGAGGGGGCTGAACCGGTGTCCTTTGGAACTTAAGAGAACAAGGTCCCATCTGAATTACCGTGTATGAAGGATTATATTGAGCTGTGGAGATAAACGGTTTGAGATGTGACAGGTGAATCCAATGAGGAATTCCTTCAAGCTTGGCAGCTGTGGGAGTCAGAAGAATTACTCTGAAAGGGCCCTGCCATTTAGGAGAAAGAGGTGAGGGACGCTGGCCTGGGGGTGAGAGTAATACCTTATCTCCTATGTTAACCGGTGGTGGACATGTATTAGCACATGGTTGAGGTAGTGAATGATCTGTGAAGTCCCACAGTAGTGAACGTAAGTGGAAAAGGAGGGGAGTGAGCAGGTGGTCAGGAAGGGGAGAGGTCCCCAATGAGAGGCCGGGGGTTAAGACCGGCTGCCCATACATGAGTTCAAAGGGTGAAATGAAAAGGGGGCCCTTTGGGAGAGCCCGAAGCCTGAGAAGAGTGAGGGGCAGAAGTCTTACCCAGTCGAGGTGAAGTTCCTGTGACATCTTAATGAGAGCTTCCTTTAAAGAGCGGTTAGTTCGTTCTACCTTACCTGACGACTGAGGATGGTACGGTATGTGAAAATTCCAGGGGATTCCGAGCGCTTTAGACAGATTTTGAGAAATCTGAGAAGTAAACTCTGGACCATTATCTGACTGAAGAGAAGTTGGGAGTCCAAACCGGGGAATAATCTCTCGGAGAAGAACATCAGAGACTGTCTGGGCTCTCTTGTTAGAGGTGGGGAAGGCTTCAACCCACCCAGACATTGTATCCACCAGAACCAGGAGATATTTAATTCTCCTGACTGTGGGCATATGTGTAAAATCCAGCTGCCAGTCAGTTCCCGGAAGGGAGCCCCTTGCCTGGTGGATAGGGAAAGGGAAGCTATGATATTTGGTCCTGGGATCTGACTTTTGGCAGATCTGACAGGAGGCAGTGGTGGCTTTTAGAAACCTGATGTCCTCAGGTGTGGGTTTAATATGTGTTTTTACAAAATGAAGTAGAGCTTTTTCATTGGGATGAAAAAGCTGGTGTAGGTAGGACAGGATCTGTTGAGTGTTAGGAGGTGTCTGTAAGGTTGTAGGCTGTGCTGTAAGAACTCCCTGAGGTAACTGAGGCAGATCTGAGCTAAGAGCTGCTGTTTTAGCTGCTCTGTCAGCCCGGTTATTTCCCTTGGAAACAATAGAACTGTCAGACTGATGAGACCGACAGTGAATAATTCCTATAGCTTTAGGGAGATGGGAAGTTTTTAGTAAGTCCATAATATGCTCTGAGTTGGTAATAGACCCTCTCTTCGCCGTGAGAAGCCCACGTTCCTTCCAGATGGCCACGTGAGATAACAGGATATGAAAGCATATTTAGAATCTGTGTAGACATTTAAAGATTGTCCTGTGGCTAACTGAAAGGCACGGGTGAGGGCTATCAGCTCAGCCTGCTTGTTAGTAGTATGAGCAGGGAGTGCCTTTGCCTCGACTATCTCTGTGTCTGACACTATGGCATAACCTGCTCTGCGGGTCCCGTCACATAGAAAGGAGCTGCCGTCTGTGTACCAGGTGTGAGTAGCCTGGGACAGACTGCCCTCCTGTATATGTGAGGGGTGGGGCAGTAGGTCCTCTAGGACCTCAATGCAGGAATGGGATGGGGAATCATTAACATTAGGTTGAGGTAGAAGATTTGAAATATTAAGAGGTGGGCAGCATTGAAATGTGAGACTCGTATCTTCCACCAGCGCCACCTGAAGGGAAAGAACTCGAGAAGGAGGTAGGGTCTGTAGGCCTTTGTAAGTTAAGAGGTTAGACAGGTTATGATGAGAGAAAACCGTAGTGGGTGCTCTGAAGGTTAGCTTTTTTGACTCACTAATAAGGAGTTTAGCAGCCGCCAAAGCACGTATGCAGGGTGCCCAGCCCCGAGTGGTGAGGTCCATCTTCTTTGACAGGTAAGCTACAGGTGCGAAGGAAGGTCCCAGTTGATGGCCTAGGATTCCCAGGGCATAGCCCTCTTTTTCTGCTACGTAAAGAGAAAAAGGGCGGGTTAAATCCGGAAGATGGAGAGCTGGGGCTTGGGTAAGGGCCTGTTGGAGTCTCTGGAAAGGTTTGGTGATGGGGTTAAGGAGGGGCTCATGCAGAGAGCCAAGAGCTGCTTCATATAGGGGGCGAGCGACGAGAGAGAATGAGGGAATCCAGGATCGCAGGAAACCGGCCACTCCCAGGAACGATAGAACCTCTTCTTTGGTGGAAGGAACTGCAAGAGATTGAATTAGTCTTTTTCTGTCCAGGGTGATAGCCTTTTGTGTTGGGGTTATGATTAATCCCAAATACGTTACCTGAGTGGTGGACAATTGAGCCTTAGAAGGCGAGACTCTGTAGCCCTTTTTGGATAAAAAATTTAATAAGGTGGCGGTGTCAGTCCTGCTAGTCTCCAAAGATGGGCTACACAGCAGAATGTCATCGACATAGAGTACCAGTTTTGATTTAAGGAGGGACAGTGAGAGCAGATCAGAGGCCAGAGCCTGGCCAAAGAGGTGTGGGCTGTCCCGGAATCCCTGAGGGAGAACGGTCCAGGTTAGTTGTGTGGAGAAATTAGTATCAGGATCTGTCCAGGTGAAGGCAAAGATGTTCTGAGATTGAGGGCTGAGAGGAATAGAGAAAAAGGCATCCTTGAGGTCTAAGACTGAGAAGTGGGAGGTCCCTGAAGGAATGTTGGACAGAAGGGTGAGGGGATTGGGTACGACTGGGTGTAAAGGAACGACAGCAGAATTGATGAACCGGAGGTCCTGAACCAAACGATAAGTTCCGTTAAATTTTTTGACAGCCACTATAGGATTGTTAAAGGGGGAGGAGGTGGGGCGAAGCAGCCCCTTCCTCAAAAGATCAGAGATTATAGGTTTTAGTCCTCTGAGGCTTTGGGAAGAAAGGGGGAACTGGGCTTGGGTGATATACCCAGTGGGGTTTTTTAACTGAATAACAACGGGGGAATGGTGTTTAGCGACAGCGGGGTTTTGGGTATCCCACACGAGAGGGTCCACTTGGGAGGCTGGAAGAGGAAAAGGCATGTTAGTATCAGAAGATCGCGGGGCCAGGAGAAGCAGCAGCTGTGTCACTGACGAATCTGAAACAAAACGAGTGGGGGGGCGCGAAAGAAATGGAGGCTCCCAGCTTGGTCAGAAGATCTCTTCCCAAGAGTGGGACTGGACAGGTTGGTAGAACTAGGAATGAATGAGTGAGAAAGATACCTCTAAATATGCAATTGAGAGGTGGAGTTTGGTGAGGTAGATAAGGCTATCCCCCTTTCCTGACGATAGGGGAGCTTGAGGGGGAGGTTGGCCCCCAAAATTCCCTTAGAACTGAATATGTTGCTCTGGTGTCCAAGAGAAATGAGATGAGGCGTCCCGACACAGTGAGAAGTACCCGCGGCTTCTGGTTGCAGATGGGTGTGGCGGTCGGGTTGTCAATGGAGGAGCCCGGAAACCTTCAGTCTTCCAGGGCCAAACCCAATAGGTCAACCTGGGGGTCCTCTGGGGCGGCCGCCCCCGCATCATCGAATGCACGAGGACAGTCTGCGGACCAGTGACCCTCTCTGTGACACCTTGGGCAGGGGCCCCTTGGGTTGCAATGGGGATTGGGGCATCCCTTCTCCCAGTGACCTGTCTTACCACATTTGAAGCCTGGGCCCAGCGGCTCATGCACCCCGGGGGGCAGGGGAGCCGAGACGGGGAGGGGGGATAGTGGAGTCCATCACCTCGGCTGGCCAGGCGGGTGCGGTGATTACGTGGCAATGATTCCGGGTTCTGTCGTTCCTCGCGTGGTACACCTTAAAGGCCGTCTCCAGGATCTGTGCCTGTGGGATTAGGGGACCCTTCTCCAAATGTCTGAGCTTTGCCTTGATGTCTGAGTAGCATTGGTTGACGAAATGGGTCATCAGGAGCTGTCTGCCCTCCGTGGATTCTGGATCCATGTTTGTGAACTGTAACATAGCTTTAGTAAGGCGGTCAAGAAATGCAGAGGGATTTTCCTTAGTGTCTTGGAAAATTTCTGCGAGTTTAGAATAATTTACTGGTTTGAGAGCAGCCTTCCTTAGCCCCACCATGAGGCAAGTTAGGAACCGGTCTCTGGTGAGAATGCCCCCGGGAGAGTTGTAATCCCAGTGGGGTTCCTGGTCCGGCACTGCCTCTGCCCCTGGGGGATGGGAAGCCAGCGTTTGATGAACTTCATCAGCGTGCAGCCTCGCCTGTTCCCAGACCCGCCGGTGCTCCTTGGGAAGCAAGTTATTACAGAGAATCATATAAATATCATGGTAAGTTAGGTTGTAAGATTAGGTTAAATATTGAAACTCTTTTGCGAACTACGGACATATTCCCAGAAGCCTTTGCATTCCTCGTTAAAAAGCGAGGGCCGCCACGAGCCCTCTCTCTCCCTTTTTCCCCCGCCTCTCCTGTTGTGTTCGCACACCTTTTACCTGCCCGCTGCTACCCCTCCCCCATTAAAAGTGCACCCACGTGGGACCGCCGCGTGTCTGTGTCTTCTTCCCTGCGTAACATCTTTACCCTCCAACCCGCAGACAAGAAAGCCAGCCAGAAATTAGGAACAACAACATACTGAGAACTAATCTCAAAAAAATTAAAACGAGGGCTGTCGAGATTGTGTTAATCTTAAAGCAAGCTTTTCTGTTTTGCTTTTTTTTAAGCATCTTGTTTTTTTTTTAGAAATATTAACTTTGTTTATTTATTATGTATACAATGTTCTGTCTGTGTGTATCCCTGCAAGCCAGGAGAGGGCACCAGACCTCATTACAGATGGTTGTGAGCCACCATGTGGTTGCTGGGAATTGAACTCAGGACCTTTGGAAGAGCAGGCAATGCTCTTAACCACTGAGCCATCTCTCCAGCCCCCTGCTTTTTTTTTGAGACAGGGTTTCTCTGTACAGCCCTTGGTATTCTAGATTTCACTCTAGACCAGGCTGGCCTCAAACTCAGAGATCCACCTGCCTCTGCCTCCCGAGTGCTGGGATTAAAGGCGTGTGCCACTGCTGTCCAGCTGCAACCTTTTTTTTTTTTAATGTACAACACAGGGTTGGAAAGGTCAGCATTGGATATGAGGAAGACAAGGCTTTTAGACCTCAGAGGTAGGGGTTTCCAAATGGGGGTTCAGTGGGTAAATAATCAGGGTTACATGGCTATACCAACATTTTGGAACAGGCAGCACAGAAACTTGGGTACTTAAGGTTACAGGTGGAACATAGCCCAACACTTGAGAAACAGAGATTTGACCATAAACAGGAATGAGCTTAGTTTGTCTTTACGATAAGATGGTTTTCGCCGGGCAGTGGTGGTGCACGCCTTTAATCCCAGCAGGCAGAGGCAGGCAGAGCTCTGTGAGTTTGAGGCCAACCTGGTCTACAGAGCGAATTCCAGGACAGCTCCAAAGCTACAGAGAAACCCTGTCTCAAAAAAACCAAAAAAAAGGTGGTTTTCAAGACTAAAATGGAGGCAGGCTGGTTCATCAATGGTTCAGCAGTTAAGGGCACTGACTGTTCTTGCAGGGGACCCAGGTTTGATTCTCAGTACCCACATGGCACCTTTAACTCCAGTTTCAGGGACTCCAATTGTATGGTAAACCGCTGCAAGTCCCCAAGGACACACACGGCACACGCACACACGCAGGCAAAACACTCATACATATAAAGTAAAATTTAAACAAACAAAACCAAAACTAGCAGAAAGGGTTGAGAAAGGTTCCCTCCAGAAGGGCACTAAATATACATACTGAGGAAGCCGAGACTTGCACGATTCTAAAGGTTTCTCCTCAGCTTTCAGAAGTGGTCAGTTCCTGCTGGGGCAGGTAACTCTGGCCAGCTGCCAAAAGGCAATAGCTCAGACCTGTCCAGTTGTGCAGAGAACTTCAGGATGTACCTCTTGAGGAGATGTCACCTGTGCTAGGGTTACTTTTGAGTCACCCCTACTCCTGTAAGTAGCCCCTCACCATACTCCCATCAGTAACCCAGTACAAGTTAAACTTTGGTCTATCATGGGGTAAGTAGAGGTGTGTGTTTTATTTCCCCAGGAAAGATCTTTTCACACAACAGAAATCAACAATGCAATAAATATAATAGCAATTGACTATGCAATAAAATTCTCATATTTTCTCTCTCTCTTTCTCTCCCCCACTTCCTGTTTTTATGGGAGTGAGATAGAGTCTTGCTATGTAGTCCTGGCTGGCCTTGAACTTGTGACAACCATTCTGCCTCTGCCTCCCCAGTGTGCTTACATCTAACTTTAGTTCTTTCTTTCTTATTCTCATTTCCTTTAATTTTGGGGGACAGTCTTTCTTTTTAAAAAACTACATTTATGTGTTCTTGGATTACAATTGAGAAAATAGACTCATCAGTTAAAGAAAACATTAACAACTACGTGCATTTTTTTTTGTTTATTTGTTTTTTGTTATTTGAGACAGGGTTTCTCTGTAGCTTTGGTGCCTGTCCTGGAACTAGGTCTTGTAGACCAGGCTGGTCTCGAACTCACAGAGATCCACCTGCCTCTGCCTCCCGAGTGCTGGGATTAAAGTCGCGCGCCACCACCGCCGGCACTATGTGCATTCTTTATGTGGTGCTGGGGTTGGAACCAAGTAGTCTACAAACTGAGCCACATAACCATCCTTTTCAACTATTTTTAAAAACACGTTTTTAACCTCGCCATGCCCCCATCTCTCTGTGTGTAACAGCGTAAACAAATGCAGACAGATTGTAAAAATATGTATACAGCTTTAATGGCGAAATAGACTTACAGAACCACCGTTCCCACAGAGACCAGGAAAGCAGAAGCAGCGGCTGGGAGCACGCTTGCCAAATTTATAGGCAAACATTAGCCCGAGGTGAACACGCCTCCTAAGGGCGGGACTTATCCCTACATCTCCCCTTTTTGTCTAAATAAGACAGAACTAAACCAAATACAACTATATACAATAATAACAAATAATAAATATAACAAATATTGAGAACAAACGTTTTGCTAAACATTCTATCTCAAGGAGTCTAAATAATGTAAAGAGTAACTACAATTTATATAATCTTCAACTCCGTCAAAGAGAAGGGAATAAACACTACTCAACAAACGAGATATATCCAAAATGTGCAACAATTGACAGAGACAACTGACTACCTGGGCAATCACCCAAAGTCTCGTTTGCAATGTTGAGTCAACCAACTTTGGCTAAGGCCTAACATAACTGACATACCATTATTAAAGGCAAGGAACTTTTCAAAACTACCTTACCCTGTCTTGGCAGGATATGACAGTCCTGTTTTATCCATTGATGCACGCTCTGTATCTGTGTCAGTGGTTGCGGTATGGGCATTTCTTTGCCCAAAGGCCAGTTCTGCCAAATAGAAAGGCTCCAGGTGGAGTGTCTTTGGTGCTCAACATTCTCTCGGGAATAGAGCGGTGTTGCCAGGAGCAATTGTGTCTCACTATCACGAAACTCTGAGTTAGATTAAAGGCCATTTTCTACAGCTCTTTGAAGAGGTTGAAGATTATCTATCTATACTGAGTATAATCTCTATATATCTAGAGAACCTGATTAGTCTAATTATAAATGACAAACTTAGATGACTATTTATCTATATAATTCTCAATACCTATCTAACTTAAAGACTAAGACAATAGACAACTGTGTAACAAATGAGGATAATGACCTCCAAATATAAACACTGTACAAATATACATTGTAATATGGTAAATATATATCAATACACAAACATTATATAAGTATCTTAATCAGAGGTAGAAATGTACACTGCAATATGGTAAATATATACAATATATATATATATCAATACTATATATGTCAATACATAAAAATGTTTTAAACAGAGATAGAAACATGCATGCATACAATAGTAAATATAATTTAACTTTGTATCAATATACAAGAATCGATACCAATTTTTTAGTGCCAATGAAAACTACGAATCCCAGAAGGATCCATAGATGTGGGGTGATAGACACCTCTTGTAAAATCTCCCACATGGTACAATTAAAAAAACTGTTAAATTCTTGAACAGTAATGTGTTCAGACATTTTATTTATAAAAGAAAAATTTTTTACCTGAAATGATCGGTTCCTGCCAGTGGTGGTTTCTGTGTTTTTGGAGCCTGTCCTAGAACTAGCTCTTGTAGACCAGTCTGGCCTTGAACTCACAGAGATCCACCTGCCTCTGCCTCCCAAGTGATGGGATTAAATGCCTGCACCACCACCACTTAGTACATTTCTTAGCTTTTAGTTTTTGTGAATTGTGTTTTCTGTCTGATTCTAAGTAAGCATGCATTTGAGTCTGAAGTACATATTCTGTTTTCATTTTGTTTTACCTTATTCTTGCTTGCAGTGCTGAGAATGGAACCCAGGGCTTCTCAAAGGTTACATACCCCAGGCTTGACTTGGTTTTTTAATAAAGGTTCCTCCAAGTTGTAGGATCTTTAGGCACTACCAAACTTGAATCCATGCACATGAAAACACACATGCACATGTTATGCCTCGATCACAGAGTCCCCCCCAAAACCAACTAGGAGATGAGTCCTGTATGTAAAACAGACTTTATTCTTATACAAGTTTGCAAACTTGGTCTCTCTGTGTGTCCAACGTATTAGAGTGATCAGAGAGCCCTGAGCTCAGTTGAGGTAGGTTTTTATAGTAGCAAGGGTAGGGGCGAGGGATTACTAAGTTTCAGGATCTCTGATTGGTTGACATTTGTCTAGAGGTGTCCTGGTGAAAAGCGATGGGTGTGTGCAGGCAGGTGATCCTATCTAAAATGGTGAAAACATTAGGAATTTCCTTTGATTGGTCTGTTCTGGGTGGTGCCTGGGTAGTTTGTGGTCTTTATTGGAACCAGGTATTTATTGCCTTAGGGTAAACAACTGAGATTCAAGCCTCTACTTAGCTTGTCATGGCTGGGTCTTATATTTCCCCCTTCATAAATACCAATAATAGGACCCAATCATGGGTCCTGTTTGCCCATGGGTTTAAGGAGATAGTATGGCGATCATTAGCTAACAGATTTTTTTCAAAGCAGTGGCCATCCTCCCAGGCCCTGTAGCTCGGATCTTTGGGTACAACCAGATTATAAATATAATCCTGGATGTTCTCTTTGGTTCTGCATAAAGAACCAAGGTATTTTCTTATTGTAGAACCATTTTAGAATCCATTGATTGACAACTCTGGGCCTGCTTTTTTTTTTTTGTTATGTGATGGGCATTATAGGTAGCCTTGCCAGGGAGTTCCCCCCTTTGTCTTAGTATTTCAACCTATTCTGGGCAGGGAGCATGGTACAATGTGGTCTTTTCTGTAACTACTTCAAGCTGACATTGGGGCATTGTTAACAGGGCCCAGGTAGGCTGAAAGGCTAGCCAAAGGTAAGAAGGGAATTCAGGCAATGGGGCACTCATCAGAAGCATCCGATTCACTGACTCTGTTGAAGAGACAGGGAGCATCCACATCAGCTCTCAGCAAGTCCAGGCCTCTCAGTCATTCAGAGCAGGTTGTAGTCAGCAACTGATACTTAGATGTGTCTGCCAGCCAAGTGGAAACCTATTGACACAAGGTTTAAACTTGGAAAAGAAGTTAAAACTTACGTACTTAAAGGAAAATACATTTGAAACTTTCAGGCCTATATTGAAATCCATATTGTAGAAAAAAAAAGCAGATAACAGGTACCTGTAGTCCTAGTTAAAACTACAGATTTTGGTTAGAAGCATATATAGTTTTCTGCTGTCCAGAGAGCCAGGTATGGATTGGATAGAGATGTCTTTGGCCTGATGAGAAACACCTTTAAGTTAATGTTTAGATGGCAACCAGAATAAATCTAAAATCTTGAGCTTGTGACCCAAACAGTAAGTAGTCATTGGTCTGTCAGCTTATCAGAACTATACCGTTAAAGGGAAAATAAATCAGAAACATTTTATATATCTTAATCATCTTTTTATACTGTTGTAACATGTATTACTGAGAGAAATGAAAAGCCGGTCAGAGTGACCTAATTGCTTTCCTCCTGAACCACGCTATTTAGGCTAGGCCAAAAACACTTCATACCTGACAAGGGCCAGGAGCTGATAACAACTGGGAGAGCATCCTCAAGGACAGCCAAGAACTGTCCAAAATATGTCTGTAGTATGCTTCATCTATATACCCCAAGGACAGATAGGAACGGGCCAACTGAGAATGTACTTATATTCATACTTCATTTGCATAATGATATCATGCTTATTGGATTTTGTGCCTGTAATGATCTGTCCTGTCCCTTTAAGAGACATGCCATGCCCACAACCCCCCTATCTGCTGAGGCAAACTGATCTTCAGCTTCTAGGCTGAGTCCCTTCCTTTTCTGTCTCCCTCTCGAAGAGGTGTAGAAGGAGCTGCGGGAAGGCCTGCTTTTCATCCCACCTGGCTCCCACAGGCCTAGTTTATGCCCCGAAATAACAACACACAAATAGTATTCTTTTAAACACTGCCTGGCCCATTAGCTCTAGCCTCTTACTGGCTAATTCTCACATCTTGGTTAACCCATTTCTAATAATCTGTGTAGCACCACGAGGTGGTGGCTTACCAGGAAAGATTCAGCATGTCTGACCTGCGTACATCTTGGGCCAGAGTTTCATCGCATCTGCCCTGGAGAGGAGTGGCATGGCATCTGAGCTCACTTCCCTTCTTCCTAGCATTCTGTTCTGTCTACTCCACCTACCTAATTTTCTGACCTATCAGGCCAAGCAGTTTTCTTTATTGATTAACCAATGAAACAACAGATTGACAAATGACCTTCCCACATCAAAGAGGCAGCTTCTGTCTCTCCAGTTTACTTCTCCCCTTCCCCCACTTCTGTTTCTCTCTTTCTCTCTGCTTTTTTTCCTTTTCCCCTTTCCTTCCATAACCCACTAAATAAATATCCAACCTCACACTGCATGGCGCAACTATCCATCTGTCTTTCACCTGCTGGGGCTGCGGCTCCTCGTGCGACTGGCTGCCCCACCGAGGTCTCTTGCCTGTGCTGCTCCCTGCCATGGCTCACAGGTCACTTGGGGGCTCCTTGCCTGGGACTTGCTGCTTCTCATGGCCCACTGCCACCACTTGGGGATCTGCAGCATTTTGCTTAATCTATTACAGCATCCCCCCCCTTTTTTTGTTTTTTTTCAAGACAATGTTTCTCTGTAGCTTTGGAGCCTGTCCTGGAACTAGCTCTTGTAGACCAGGCTGGTCTCGAACTCACAGAGATCTGCCTGCCTCTACCTCCCGAGTGCTGGGATTAAAGGCGTGCGCCACCACCACCCAGCTAACAGTGCCCTTTTGTAATCGTTTGCTGTCCTCAATTAGGTACGTGTATGCAAATTAGGTGAGAACTGGTGGTCCTGCAAGATTGTCTATACAAATCCCTGTAATCTCTAGGAGATTGTATTGAATGTACTGGATGAGTTCCTTGCCTGGCTCGTACTGCACTTTGGAATAAACCTTGCTTTTTGCATCCAAGTTCTAGATCCCTGGTGGTCTCTCTTGGGAGTAAGAGTCTGGGCACAACAATTACATCTTAAATCATTTTTAAGACCCTAAAAGCTTATGATCTTTTATATCCTCAGACCTTTAGATGTTTTAAAATATTTTTTTTTATCAAGAGACCTAGTAGCTTTAGGAAAAGCAAGTCTTGATATATATAAAATGAGCTAACAAGCTGGATATAGCTTTGTAGAAGGATCTGGATGCCTGCTGCTGATAAGCTGACAAAGTTATAGCTGGCCTAGCCATCAATACTGTCAGAGATCCCAGAAAGATAAATAAATTACACCTGAGTATAGACCAAGCAGCTTCTGAATCTATTAAAATTGACAGAGACTAGAGTCTATATATAGTTAGCCATGCCCAGGTCTCCACAGCATTGGAAGCAGAAGTATCTTAGCCAGGCCCATGTGGAAGAGGGAGTGGAAAAGACTGACTTTATTTTGTCTAGGCAAAAGTGATGCAATCAATTCTCCAAAGTCTTGCTGTTTTTCCACAGTCTGGGCTGGGTCCTGGTAGCAGGTGTTATATTGGGGCATCTTGCCCAGTGGTCAGCGTTGTCATGATCCAAGTGGAGACATCATGGTATTCCATAATTATCTTTGGAGACCTTGGGTCATGGAGTCTCTGTCTAATATAATAAACTTTTTAATCAGCACTTTAAATGCCATATTCTGCAGATCCCTGAAGTATGAGGGCTGCCTACATACATCTAACTAGACAAACTTTGTTTCTAGTAACTTGTTTTATGTTTGACTTTGAAAACATGTACAGGGGACCAAAAAAGGCTTATCCCTGTAATTAAGAGATGGCTCAGTGGTTAAGAGCATTGCCTGCTGTTCTAAAGGTCCTGAGTTCAATTCCCAGCAACCACGTGGTGGCTCACAACCGTCTGTAATGAGGTCTGGTGCCCTCTTCTGGCCTGCAGGCATACACACAAACAGAACATTGTACACACAATAAATAAATATTTTTAAAAAAAAAGAATGGCCGGGCGGTGGTGGCGCACGCCTTTAATCCCAGCACTCGGGAGGCAGAGGCAGGAGGATCTCTGTGAGTTCGAGGCCAGCCTGGTCTACAAGAGCTAGTTCCAGGACAGGAACCAAAAGCTACGGAGAAACCCTGTCTCGAAAAATCAAAAAAAAAAAAAACCTTAAAAAGGAAAAAAAAATGACTGACTAACTTGTAATTCCTAACAGTCGTAAGGTAGCAGCTTTCATAAGATTAGAACTTTACATTCTTTCAGGTTTAGCCTTAAAAAAAAAATGATTTTTGAGGCTGGAGAGATGGCTCAGAGGTTAAGAGCACTGACTGTTCTTCCAGAGGTCCTGAGTTCAAGTCCCAGCAACCACATGGTGGCTCACAACCATCTATGAGATCTGGTGCCCCCTTCTGGCCTGCAGGTGTACATGCAGGCAAAACACTGTATACATAATAAATAAAATCTTAAAAAAAAACCTAATGATTTTGAATAAATAATAAAGAAACTAAACTAGTAATTCTGAGGGTAAAAATAGAACAAGTTTGTATGCAGCTGTTAATGCTGCCTCCTGCTAAGGCAAGGAAAAGGTCCCAGGGGGAAATGGGAACAGGAGGGAGCCTGGGGGCTAGCATTACCCAAGTTCTAAGGCACTACAGCTGTGTGTGGTGTGGCAACAGGGCACAAGTTCCTTTTGTCACAGATAAGGAGGGTGACACTTGCAGGAATGGGAGCTTTATCTGAATGCCTGACCTTGGGAAAAGGACTTTGTAGTTTTATCCTTAGAAAACAATTTTTCCTCTTACTAGCAATGCAAAAGAAATTTATATGACTCAGTTTATCCAAATAGCTGGAACCCAACAAAGCTAGCAAAGACAAGGAGGCTAAACATGCATTTTGAAGCCTGAATAGGCCTTGAGCAAGGAGATACATTTTTTAAACCATTAGTTAATATTTTTAATGTTTTGACCTTTTAATACAGTTTCCCATGTTATGGTGATCCCACATTACAATTTTTTTCTGCGTTTATTTTACACGTGCAGTTTGCCAATGTTATGAATCTCAATCCAAACATCTGGCATGGAGGTGGTCATAGGCTACTCCTGTACAAATCCCAAAAGACTGAGACCCACAGGCTTGGACGCTGTTTCAAGCCCTCTATCAAACTGCTTAGGTCACTGTCTTCTGCATCACAAGAAGTGAACATTTTGGTTTCTGGTTAGCATTTTGTGCTTATGGCTGTGCCCTAATTTTTAGCTTTATATTTTAAGTCCAAATATTAACAATATAAAACTTTTTTTTTTTTTTTTGGTTTTTTGAGACAGGGTTTCTCTGTGGCTTTGGAGCCTGCCCTGGAACTAGCTCTTGTAGACCAGGCTGGGATTAAAGGCATGCCCGGCAACAATATGAAACATTTTATAAGCACAAATGTTCTATAGTCTTAACTGTTCTTAAAAAAATTAAAATCTCTTAAATGTCTTCCGGCATTATCAAAAATAAGGTACCTCTTTGGCCCTACCTTCGACAGCATATACATAGCCTGTCTCTGAGATCTCAGTCTGCTCCATTTCACTGTAGCTGGTACTTCTGGTGACTATCACCTGGCACTGGTGTTTCTAAAACCACTAAGGTCTATCTTTGCAACTGCACATTCTTTGGGACTCTAGTCCTGCCATACATTTGTAAACCTCAGCTGTTTCCTATGATCCCTTTATGTCTTTATAACCATCATGGCCGGCCATGTAGATTGCAGCCCCTCCTCTAGTTCTTCCCCACCTACATCCTCTACCCCTTCCTGAGGCCACCATGCAATTAGGGCAGAATTGCATACAACTGGTTAGGAGGCGTGGCTACCAGGGTGAGGGCCTTATAGCCCTACCTGCCCTTCCTGTAAGGGAACTAAGACAGTTGTCTGTGGGAACAGCAGTCCTGAGTTATGATATCCCTGCCCCCATTTGAGGTGCTTATCTGCAAAGAAAACATAATAAATACCCTCTGCTCCTGGAGTAGGGGAAGGAATTTTGAGTACATGGTGACCTTCTTTGATCCCTGCCAGGGTCAGGTTACAGTCCCTATGCAGCCCCCTCCTCATTTGGCGCCATGGTATAAAAGCCAGCCCCAGCAGAACAATAAAGAAGCTGTTCCACCTTAACCTTGTGCTCTGTGCATTCATTCAACCTGGACACCCTTTGCCAATATATTCTTGGATTTCAAGGCTGTGCTGGTGCAGCAGGTGTCAACAAAGCCAGCTGGTCTGATGAAGATGACACGGAAGCCTTCTCTCCATAACGACAGAGGCTTGGAGAAAGCTAGGGAGAGGAAGGACAGCGGAGGGCTACACAGTAGGATATTTGTCCAGCACTTGGGAGGCTGAGGCAGGAGGAAACTAAGTTTGAGATAGATAGACCCTGTGTCACAAAAATAAGCCAAAACAACAAACGAAAGAAAGGAAACTCGTTCAGATGGAGGAATGTCCTTGCTGGCTGTCTCCTGGTAGGTGGCTTCTAAACCCTGAGGAGATGGGGACCAGTTAAAGGGGGATTCATTCCTATAGGCCTCAGGCCATGCCACAGAGTCTAACCATCAGGTTTAATTATGGGGAGGATGTTTTGTTATATTAGGTTTCACCTCAGCTGCCACAGGGGGAGCAATCAACTATGTCTGGGTTGCAAAGGTACTACACTTTGCAGAACGGGGCCTGATACTGTATCTGTAAAGTGTGTCAGGGACCCTGTTTTTGCACTGAGGATAGTGACAGGCTGAGGCAGGAGGAAGATGAAACATTCTAGGCCAACATGGACTACACAGAGTCAGTCTGGGCTATAAGAAACCCTGTCTCAAAAAAATTTCCTGCTGTATTGGTCAGAGTTCTCTAGAGGGCAGAACCAACAGATTAAATCTATATGTATAAATAAAAAGAGGTTTCATTAGAGTGGCTTATAGTCTGTGGTCTGGTTAGTCCAATAAAGGCTGTCTCCTAATAGAAAGGCCAAGAATCCAGAAGTTGACTGTATATTTCAGTTGGTTTTCAGTAGATGCCAAAATTCTGAAGAAGGTTCTATTGGTAGAGAAGTAATGCCTTAGCATCAGGATAGATGAAATTACCAGTGAAGCCAGGCAGTGGTGGGACAAACCTTTAATCACAGAGCAATTGTTGGGAGGCAGAGGCAGGCAGATCTCTGTGAGTTCGAGGCCAGCTTGGTCTACAGAGCTAGTTCCAGGACAGGCTCCAAAGCTACAGAGAAACCTTGTCTCAAAAAACAACAGCAACAACAACAACAACAACCAAATAAAAACAAAAAAAGAAAGAAAGAAAGAAAGAAAAAGAAAAGAAAAAAGAAATTACCATCAAAAGTTGTTGGGTCCAGGGGGGGTCACGCAAAGATGAGAGCACCACCAAGTCTAATAAACCAGAAGCAAACTTTATTTCAGAAACCAGATCCTAGGGGCTGGAGAGATGGCTCAGTGGTTAAGAGCATTGCCTGCTCTTCCAAAGGACCCGAGTTCGATTCCCAGCAACCACATGGTGGCTCACAACCATCTGTAAAGAGGTCTGGCGCCCTCTTCTGGCCTTCAGGCATACACACAGACAGGAAATTGTATACATAATAAATAAATAAATATTAAAAAAAAAAGAAACCAGATCCTAGGAAAACCAGAAGCAAACTTAAAAATAAGAAATAAAAAAACACCGCAGGGCACAGAAGCTTATCAGCTAGCTGAGACCACAGCCAGAGATGGTGTTTGTTAGGCTGCGGCAAATGGCCTGTTTTTGAACCCACTTTTTATAGTAGAGGCACCAAGCATTAGGTCTGAACAAAGGAATTTTTATAATCTTTCCCTGACCTTGTGGATCAGTAAACATAGACCCTAAGGAGGGGAGTGAGTTCTAACGTCAGTGGGTAACAGGCAGCTATCATGAAACATGTTTTAGAGTAGATTGCAGTGAAAGTCACTAATTGCAAGAAAACAGATATCTTTAGCAATTAGTCAGAAAAAGGACTATTAGTAATACTAGAAGGTTAATAAATTAAAATTAACTGGTTTTTAGGCGGAAAACTTAAAAGATATCAGAAAGCTTTTCACACTATCTCAAGGTAAATCTTCAGATACTGACTGTCATACTTTACAACCTCCATTACCAGAGCTCATTAATTAAACCATTGCATTTGTCCACTGTCTCCTGGTACCTCCAGACAGTGTATACTGGTGTCCCATGCCTCCCCTCTGGTGGCGCCACTTTCCCATAACAGAGACAGTGCCTAACCCAGAGGTCAGTATCTCTGTCTCCTAAAGGTTAACTCAGTTCACATCTATTGTTTAGACGAGATCGGGCGCGTTCAGGGTGGTATGGCCGTAGACCACATCTATTGTTTATCAGGGATGGCCAGGACACTACTCTCAATTTGCAGGGAGAAGCTCTGGTCTTGTAAATAAAACAGCCAGTTGTAAAATGAAATGACCTAAGCTTCCCAAGGATCTGAGAAAATAGCTCACTGTGAATGACTGATCCTTGATCTGCTGAGAAAGCTGCCGACAGTCTGTTCTCATTCTCCTAGACTTAGAACTTTATATATCTCTATTTTTACATTTTTATTTTTGGAATCTACATTTATATTTTCTTATTCTTGGACTCTACAAAGTGAGCAAAAGTAAGTACAAACAGGAAAAAAGCAAAAGCTTCCTTCTTCCATGCCCTTTTATGTGAGCTGCTACCAGCTGTTCTCTGACCTCCATACATATACTGTGGCAAATGTACCCCATCTCCAAATCATGTATACACTAATAACAACAATAAAAGTAGGGCTAGAGAGATGGCCCAGTGGTTAAAGAGCACTGGTTGCTTTTCTAGAGAATCCAGGTTCAATTCCCAGCATTCACATGGCAGCTCACAACTGTCTAGTGATGGAGGAAGCTCTGTTAACCAATCTCCTTTAAGAAGTGGAGCCTAGTTAAGGCATGGCTACCTGGAGCCCAGGAAGAAAACTGGGACAGACCAGGTGTGCGCTCTCTCTGGGTGATTCCCCGCTGGACACAGTGGAACTCGGACTTCCCATTCTTGTGGTGTGAGTTTCCCCTTATAACAGTTAAAAATATAATTGTTTATGTTTAAGCTGGCCTGGTTATTTCCTGAATCAAGCGAGCAGATACAAGTCTGTAACTCCAGTTGCAGGGGATCTGACACCTTCACACCAATGCACATGAAATAAAGTTAAAGAAATTTAAAAAATTAATAACAACAATTATTTTATTTTATTTTCGAGATAGGGCTTCTGGGTAGCTTTGGAGCCTGTCCTGGAACTCACTCTGAAGAGCAGGTTGGCCTTGAACTCACAGAGATCCTCCTGTCTCTATCTCTCCAGTGCTGGGATTAATGATGTGTGCCACCACCGCCCAGTAATAATAACAAATTTTAAACAATCAAAAGGAAGGAAATCAATGTGTGCATTTGTAAACAAAAGGACTCTGTAGGTCCTGGGGTTCAAATTCAGGTTGTCAGGCTTGGTGCCAAATGTCTTCTCACCAGCCATTATTTTTGAGAATTTTATACATATGTACAATGAAATATGATCATATTTAACCCCATTTCCTCTTTCCAAATACATTCTCACATATATTGTCTCCCAACTTCATGTCTTCCTTTGTTTTTTGATGACACAGTAAGTCCAGTTAGTGTTTCCCATATGTGCATGGATATAGGGTTGTCCCCTGGAACGTGGAACACTCATCAGTGGCCACATCCTCCATAAAGCATGCTTCGTAGAGCTGAAGAGATGGAACAAGTATTTTAGAGGCTCTCCTGCCCTGAGCTCCTCTCCCAGGGTCGGAATCCAGAACCAGGTATTTTTTCCACAACAACCACATGTTCCATATGTCTGAGCATGATTTCTCTGCACACCACTGCCTTTGATTGGTGAGTTTCCCCCATTCTGCTATGGTTGAGCCCTTTGTTGACATTCATCTCTGAATTGCTTCCCTTAGCTAAAATTGTGACCAGACTGACCCTAGTCAGTTCTCCCACGCTAGCTCTACACACTCTGTGTGGTGCATTTAGTTGGGGGCCCAGGGTCCCTCAGTTTTTCTTTCTTTTTCTTTTCTTCCCCCCCCCCACTGTGTTGCTTGTTTTTGTTTTGGTAAAGTCTGCATGGAGGCCTTGTGGTGTAACTGTTTTTTTGTGGGTTTTCACAGTTTCAGCTATGGGTAGGAAGCCATCCATGTCCGTCAATCCAGTCTCCCCCTGGGATAGATGCCTTTTAGAGGCCCTAAAACCCCAGGCCTTAATGCCCTACTTTTTCAGCTCCTAGGCTCACTCCACCCATGTCCTGCTGACTCCAATTTTATAACTACTGTCAGAGTTTCCTCAAACTGTTTCTGCCACTGCTACCGCTGCTAACAAGATTGGTCGGATCCATGAGGCGGCTTTTTTCAATTCCAGCCTTTTGTTCCCTGCCAGGGTTTGTGGCATGGCAGCTCAGTGACAGGGTGGATCATGTCTCTAGGTCTCTCTTTTTTTTTAAAAAAAAATATTTATTTATTTACTTATTATGTATACAATATTCTGTCTACATGTATGCCTGCAGGCCAGAAGAGGGTACCAGACCTTATTATAGATGGTTGTGAGCCACCATGTGGTTGCCAGGAATTGAACTCAGGACCTTTGGAAGAGCAGGCAATGCTCTTAACCACTGAGCCATCTCTCCAGCCCCCTCTCTAGGTCTCTCTTATTATTAACCTTAAAATCCCTGCAGCTCAAAAATTGTAGATTTTCCATACAACATGTGACCTCTGCCATTTTGATTGAGGTCAGGTGACTTCACCGCCATCTTAACTGAGAGCCAGGTCGGGTGACCAAATCTTGCCATCTTTACTGTATACCTTGCCTGGTCCCCCAATTTATTTATGTTTTTGTCTCTAAATTCTTCTTGCTGACTCTGTTGCATGTGTGTTTTGCACAGTGGCATGCCTTTGGTAGGGCCCACTAAGAGCATCCACTTCACCCAATTCCTGTTCACTCTCTGTGTGTGTTCATACATGTAAGTTAAATGTACCTATGATTAATGTTATAATTGTCTGTTTATTGCATCTCATTGCAGACTGTTGTAGGAGCTGAGGGGCTGCATTCCGCCACCCAGCTCCCACCACCAGCTAGCTTTACCCGAAATAACAACACACAAACTGTATTCTTTTAAACACTGCTTGGCCCATTATATCTAGCCTCTTCTCGGCTAACTCTCGCACCTGGACTAGCCCATTTCTAATAATGTGTGTAGCACTCCAAGGTGCGCTTACTGGGAAGATTCTAGCCTACGTCCATCCTGGGTGGGAGTTCATTGTGTCTGCTCTGGAGAGGGGAGCATGGCCTCTGAGCTCACTTCCTCTTCCTCCCAGCATTCTGTTCTGTTTACTCCACCCACCTATGTTTTAACCTATGAGGGCCAAGCAGTTTCTTTATTAATTAACCAATGACCTTCCTCCATCAACAGACTACAAAAACAATAAGTCTCATGTTTTAAAATGGTATGTACTGGGGTTGGAGAGATGGCTCAGCAGTTAAGAGCATTGCCTGCTCTTCCAAAGGTACTGAGTTCAATTCCCAGCAACCACATGGTTGTTCACAACCATCTGTAATAAGGTCTGGTGCCTTCTTCTGGCCTTCAGGCATACACGCAGATAAAATATTGTATACATAATAAATAAATAAATATTAAAAAATGGTATGTACTTTTAAGTCTCTTACAAAATTATATTTAATCCAACCCTCATTTCAAATATATTAAGATGCTCTCTACTATTGTCAGTTCTGCTGTTAACTGTGTATTGCAAGCAGTTTTTTCTTCTTTCTGTCTTTTTTTTTAAAGATTTATTTATTTATTGTGTATACAACATTCTGCCTCGATGTATGCCTGCACGCCAGAGGAGGGTGCCAGGTCTCATTACAGATGGTTGTGAGCCACCATGTGGTTGCTGGGAATTGAACTCAGGATCTCTGGAAGAGCAGGCAATGCTCTTAACCACTGAGCCATCTCTCCAGCCCCCAACATATATATTTTAAAGATATCTTGACTTCAAAACTTGAGTCTGAGGATATGTTACTTTGGAAAAGAGGTTCTGCTTTTGTTTCCACAGAGGATGGGAACCTGTGGATTCTTTCCACACTAATGTGGTTTGATGAACCAAGACCCCCTAAAAGGTCTCCATGGACTCTAAAAATACTTTGCCCAACAAATAGCAGGAAGTATTTTTGAGAAAATAATGCCCAAATTCCCAAAAATGATTATTTATAAATGTTTGTTTTCATTTAAAGTGGGATATGATATAGGAATGAATATTTTACATTGATATGGACTTTGATTTATTGATACAAATTTAAGGCCAATTTTTGTTATCTGTATATTTCTACTCTTGTTTAAGGTATTAAGTTTATACAGTTCATTTAAAAAATGTAGTGTACAATTAAGAAATCCAGGTTAATAGAGAGTCATCTATAATAAACTTTTAGTCATGTTAATTAGGTTTTCTACATATACAGAGATATATTTTAGTTAATCTTCAACACTTCAAAGACCTACAGAATATGGTATTTAAAATGTTTTAAGAACTTAGACTTTTCTAGAAAGTGAGACATGTCTACTTCTGGCAGCACTGATTAATTCAGAGAGGTTGATGGGTATTGAAACTTGTTATGGAATTTGTCTTTAACATGACAAGGCTAGCCATTTGGGCAAGAAACTGCTCTTGCCTGGACTGCTTTATGGCATGCTGTATGAACTGCACATGCAGGACCCACAGAAAAGTGACTGCTGAACTTTCCAAAAGATGGAATGGACCTTTAGCGTTCCTGCTTCACAGAAGAAACTGCCAGACATTCTGCAAGACACAGAAGAAAGTGACTGAAAACTGCCAATATAGGTGGACCAGATCTGCAAATTTCCTGTTTCATGGAAAACTCTTCTGGATACTATGGGCCAGTGGGCTGAAGATGGATGCCTCAATGCTACAGAAGAACTTTGGGTGACTGTCCAGGCAGCAAGATGTCTCTGTCAATTCTAGAGTTTTGGAAGTTGCTTACAATGCACTTCCTGTTTACTTAGGTAACATATCCTTCTGGAGTCTTTGATGGAGTTGAAGACAGTTATAGCTATAGTTTTCCTTATTTATAATAAAAGATAAATTAGATCTGAAACTTTAGATTCACAAAGGTAAAATAGATGATAGAATATTTTCTTTAATTTTGCCAGATACAAATAGACTAAATATTGTAACTGTAATTCTTGCTTGATACTTGATTTGCTATATGTAATTTTACTATGTTAAAGTTAAAACCTACCTTTTTATTTAGACAGGAAAGGGGAGATTATATGGCATGTTATTCTGTATATGTGTTGCTTTTATTGGGCAATGAATAAAGCTGCTTTGGCCTATGGCAGGGCAGAACATAGCCAGGCTGGAAGATATATCTATATATATCTATATCTATATATCTATATCTATATATCTATATCTATATCTATCTATATCTATATATATATATATATATATATATATATATATATATAGAGAGAGAGAGAGAGAGAGAGTATGCAGAGTCAGAGAGATGCCATGCAGCTGTCAAAGGAGACAGATGCTGGCTGGAGCCTTACTGGTAGGCCACAGCCTTGTGGTGATATATAGATTAATACAAATCGGTTAATTTAAGATGTAAGACCTAGCTAGAAATACACTTAAGCTATTTGCAAAACAGTATTGTAATCCATATAGTTTCTGTGTGCTTATTTGGGTGTGAGCTGCCAGGAAACGAAAGAGCAGTCTCCGTTTTCAAGATGCCTTCAACCTGTGTCAACTTGTCAAAAAATTAACCAGCACTAGTGACCTGAGACTAACCATACCTGCCTTATACATCTGAAAACATGACTTGAGGTAGTCCCACATCCTGGCCAGGCAGTTTCCCAACAGGGAGGGAATGTCCAGCCTCCAGATCCAGGTGTCCATGGCTGGGTTGAGGTATGTATGTGTTAAAAAGTCTCAGCTTGAATGGTGACACTTTGTCCTATGCTATCTCATCTTATCATGAGCCTGTTCAGGTTGCTCATCATGCAAGTCCCAGAGCTGCCTGAAGGATAATGCTGGTATTCTGCCTGAAAAACAGAGCTTTCTCACTGAGACCTTAGAGACAGAGTGTCTGCCTGAATTACTAATTCTACCTCACCCCTCAGGGTGGGGAAAAAAAAACTCCTAGTGGCCAGATCAGATCATCCTGGGACAACTCTGCATTCTTCCTACACAGTGACCCGGTCGATGTGGAGTCTAGGAAAGGCATCCTCTGACCCTCGCAGGTGCCTCTGGGCTTCCATCACTGATGGAGGAAGGTCATTGGCTAATAAAGGAACTGCCTTGGCCCATTTTATTGGTTAGAAGATAGGTGGGAGGAGTAAACAGAACAGAACGCTGGGAGGAAGAGGAAGTGAAGAGAGAGAGAAGAGGGAAGTGGTTGCTTTTTTAAAGGGAGAGAGACCACACCCCAATGGGCTGGTATTTCAGCAGCTATAGGTTGGAGGAGCAGGAGGACCTCCCGCGACACATCACCGCTGACTGGAAGTGGCCCGCAGTGGAAGTGGGGATGCCCCACATGCGCCTACAAACTAAAGGGCACCTCTCAAAGAGGCAGTATCCCTGCCCCCTCCATGTGAAGCACATGGAGAACCCGAGTGTCAATCAACACCCAATGGATCCAATCTCCTCTTTGCAGTGTGTGCAAAGGTTGGATTGAGTTTTCAGGCCTCGAAGCCACTATGAAGGCATCCTTTCCTTCCAGAAGCCTGGCGTGGAGGGAGAGGGGCATGACAGGCTGGAAGAAGAAGGGGAGGAGGAGAGCACAGTAGGCCTGGTAGCCTCGGAATGGACATCCTGGTCTGCCCACACACAGGGGCACGTGTTCTGGTTCTGAAGTCCGGGTGCAGGAAAGCTGAGCAGAAATACAGGTAAAACTCCTTTTTGGCTCTGTACATACAATAAAGAAGAAATAAACTGCAGCAAGGTGAGAAGGGGAGGGAGGGAGGAAGAAAGGGAGGGAAGGAGAGAGGGAGGGAAAAGGAGGGAGGGAAGAAGAGAGGGAAGAAGGGAGGGGGAAGAGAGGGGGGAAGGGAGGAAAGAAAGAGCCTCTGGCTTGCTGCTTCTTACGTAAGAGTGGGGCGGGGGGAGGCCTGCTGGCTCTGTTCCATCCTATCTCCCAGCCCTCAGAGAGAAAAGATAGGAGAACACAGGTTGCAACTGGAAAGCAGGGCAGAGTTGGGTCTGCAGCTACCACATGGCACCCCTGCAAGCCCCCAGCACCCTACACCCTAGAGATGTTCACTTCTGATGGAGGAAGGTCATTGGTTAAATAAAGAAACTGCCTTGGACCTGATAGGTTGAAATTTAGATAGGCGGAGTAAACAGAACAGAATGCTGGGAGGAAGAGGAAGTGAGATCAGATGCCATGCAGCTCTCTCCAGGGCAGACGCGATGAAGCGCCAACCCAGGATGGACTTAGGCTAGAATCTTGCCGGTAAGCGCACCTTGGGGTGCTACACACATTAATAGAAATGGGTAAGGTTCCCATAGCCTGCCCGCAGCGAGCGGGGTGGGCCCTTTGTTCGCGAGCTAACCAAGCAGCGCAGAGTTTCGATCTGGGCACCGAGTGAAACATCATTGTGGTGAGTGAGTGCTGCGGCAGCTGGGATCATACCTCAGCCCGCCCACACTTCCTGGCCATCCTACAGGGGCTATACTGCCCAAACCCCCTCTCTCTTCCTATCCCACTCAGCTTACATCCAGATCCCCACACCCCCTGTCTCCCTCCCTCCTTTGGGGCATAGCGCCTCCCTGCCCAGCCTGCTAGGGCGCTGGGACCGAATCTGAACCGGGAGGACATAGGGGTGGCCGGTAGCTCCTTTGTTCCCATAGCCTGCCCGCAGCGAGCGGGGTGGGCCCTTTGTTCGCGAGCTAACCAAGCAGCGCAGAGTTTCGATCTGGGCACCGAGTGAAACATCATTGTGGAGAAACATCTCTGGGGAGTGACATCACTGGGAAGGTACATCAGTGGGCAAGAAGACCTGATCCTATAAAAGAAGATCCAAAGGGGAGTACTGGGAGGAAGAGATGGGCAGACGCCAATGCAGGAATTCTCCCAACAATCTGAAAAACAACACGAAACCACCAGAAGCCAGTGACCCCACAACAGGAGGACATGAACACCTTAATCAAGAAGAAGTAGAAAAAACTGACTTCATGAAAGTGATTGACACCCTTAAACAGCATATAAAAAACGCCCTTATAGAAATGGATGAGAAGTATAATAGAAAGTTCGAGGAATTGAGTAAATCAGTGAATGATACCCTAGGAAACCAAGGAAAAACAATCAAGCAGATAAAGGAAACAGTTCATGACTTGAAAACTGAAATGGAGGCAAAGAAGAAAACACAAACAGAGGGCCGACTGGACATGGAAAATCTAGGTAAACGAATAGAGACTACAGAATCAAGTATAACCAGCAGAATACAAGAGATAGAAGAAAGAATCTCAGATTCTGAGGATAACATAGAGAAAATAAACACTCTGATCAAAGAAAACAGCAAGTCCAACAAACTCTCATCACAAAACATTCAGGAAATATGGGACACAATAAAAAGACCAAACCTAAGAATAATTGGAGTAGAAGAAGGAGAAGAAGTGCAGCTCAACGGTACAGAAAATATACTTAATAAAATTATAGAAGAAAACTTTCCCAACCTGAAGACAGATGTACCTATGAAGGTTCAAGAAGCATACAGAACACCAAATAGGCTGGATCAAAAGAAAACATCCCCTCGCCATATAATAATCAAAACACAAAATATACAGAATAAAGAAAGAATATTAAGAGCCGCAAAGGAAAAAGGCCAAGTTACTTATAAAGGTAAACCTATCAGACTTACACCTGACTTCTCTATGGAAACCATGAAAGCCAGAAGGTCCTGGATAGATGTTCTCCAAAAACTAAGAGACCACGGATGCAAGCCCAGACTACTATATCCAGCCAAACTTTCATTCACTATAAATGGAGAAAACAAAATTTTCCAGGATAAAAACAAATTTAAACAATACGTAGCCACAAATCCAGCCTTACAGAAAATAATAGAAGGAAAATCACTAACCAAGGAGTCCAACAATGACCACAATAACTCAGACATCTAGAGACTCTTCACCAGCGCAAATCAAAGAAGGAAAACACACAAACCCTACTACTTAAAAAGTGACCGGAGTTAACAACCACTGGTCATTAATATCACTTAATATCAATGGGCTCAACTCACCTATAAAAAGGCACAGGCTAAGAGATTGGATAAGAAAACAGGATCCAACATTCTGCTGTCTACAAGAAACACACCTCAACTACAAAGACAGGCACCTACTCAGAGTAAAGGGCTGGGAAAAGGCTTATCAAGCAAATAGACCTAAGAAACAAGCAGGTGTGGCCATACTAATTTCTAACAAAGTTGACTTCAAACTTAAATCAATCAGAAGAGATGGAGAGGGACATTTTATACTCATAACAGGAACAATTCATCAGGAAGAAGTCTCAATCCTGAATATCTATGCCCCTAATATAAAAGCACCCACGTACGTAAAAGAAACATTACTAAAACTCAAGGTAGCCATCAAACCGCACACACTAATAGTAGGAGACTTCAACACTCCTCTCTTACCAATGGACAGGTCAATCAGACAGAAACCTAACAGAGAAATTAGAGAATTAATGGAGGTAATGAATCAAATGGACTTAACAGACATCTATAGATTATTCCACCCAAAGAGGAAAGAATATACCTTCTTCTCTGCAGCTCATGGAACCTTCTCGAAAATTGACCACATACTTGGTAACAAAGCGAACTTACACAGTTACAAAAAAATATTAGTAACCACCTGTGTCTTATCAGATCACCATGGATTAAAGTTAGAATTCAACAACAATGCTACCCCCAGAAAGCCTACAAACTCATGGAAACTGAACAGTCATCTACTGAACCATACCTGAATTAAGGAAGAAATAAAGAAAGAAATTAAAGTCTTCCTTGAATTCAATGAAAATTAAGAAACAACATACTCGAACTTATGGGACACTATGAAAGCAGTCCTGAGAGGAAAGTTCATAGCACTAAGTGCCCACCTAAAGAAAACAGAGAAAGCACATATTGGAGACTCAACAGCCCACTTGAAAGCTCTAGAAAAAAAAGAAGCAGACTCACCTAGGAGGAGTAGAAGACTGGAAATAATCAAATTGAGGGCTGAAATCAACAAAATAGAAACACAGAAAACAATCCAAAGAATCAATGAAACAAAAAGCTGGTTCTTGGAGAAAATCAACAAGATAGATAAATCCCTATCCAAACTAATCAAACGAAAGAGAGATAACACGCAAATTAATAAGATCAGAAATGAAAAGGGGGACATAACCACAGACACAGAGGAAATTCAGAGAGTCATTAGATCTTACTACAAAAGCCTATATGCCACAAAACTGGAAAATGTAAAAGAAATGGACGCTTTTTTAGATAAATACCATTTACCAAAACTAAACCAGGACCAGGTGAACAATCTAAACAGACCTGTCAGTCGCGAAGAATTAGAAGCTGTTATCAAAAACCTCCCTACCTAAAAAAGCCCAGGACCAGATGGTTTCAATGCAGAATTCTACCAGAACTTCCAAGAAGACCTAATACCTATACTCCTTAATGTATTCCACAATATAGAATCAGAAGGGTCATTACCAAATTCCTTTTATGAAGCCACAATTACTCTGATACCAAAACCACTCAAAGACTCAACCAGGAAAGAGAACCTCAGGCCAATCTCACTCATGAATATCGACGCAAAAATCCTCAACAAAATACTGGCAAATCGAATCCAAGAACACATCCAAAAAATTATCCATTATGATCAAGTAGGCTTCATTCCTCAGATGCAGGGCTGGTTCAACATACGAAAATCTATCAATGTAATCCAGCATATAAATAAACTGAAAGAAAAAAACCATATGATCATTTCATTAGATGCTGAAAAAGCATTTGACAAAATTCAACATCCATTTATGTTAAAAGTCTTGGAGAGATTAGGGATACAAGGGTCATACCTAAATATAATAAAAGCTATATACAGCAAGCCGACAGCTAACATCAAATTAAACGGAGAGAAACTCAAAGCCATCCCGCTTAACTCAGGAACACGGCAAGGCTGTCCACTCTCACCATACCTCTTCAATATAGTGCTTGAATTGTAGCAATAGCAATAAGACAACATAATGGGATCAAGGGGATTCGATTTGGAAAGGAAGAAGTTAAACTTTCGTTATTTGCAGATGATATGATAGTGTACATAAGCGACCCCCAAAACTCCACCAAAGAACTTTTACAGCTGATAAACAGCTTTAGTAATGTGGCAGGATACAAGATCAACTCCAAAAAATCAGTTGCCCTCTTATACACAAAGGATAGGGAAGCAGAGAGGGAAATCAGAGAAGCTTCACCATTCACGATAGCCACAAACAGCATAAAATATCTGGGGGTAAATCTAACCAAGGAAGTGAAAGATCTATTTGACAAGAACTTTAAGGCATTGAAGAAAGAAATTGAAGAGGATACCAAAAAATGGATGGACCTCCCTTGCTCTTGGATTGGGAGGATCAACATAGTAAAAATGGCAATTCTACCAAAGGCAATTTATAGATTCAATGCAATCCCCATCAAGATCCCATCAAAATTCTTCACAGATCTGGAGAAGACAATAATCAACTTTATATGGAAAAACAAAAAACCCAGGATAGCCAAAACAATCCTATACAATAAAGGATCTTCTGGAGGCATTACCATCCCTGACTTCAAACTCTATTACAGAGCTACAGTAATGAAAACAGTGTGGTACTGGCATAAAAACAGAGAAGTCGACCAATGGAATCATATAGAAGACCCGGATTTTATCCCACAAACCTATGAACACCTCATTTTCGATAAAGGAGCTAAAAGTATGCAATGGAAGAAAGAAAGCATCTTCAACAAATGGTGCTGGTACAACTGGATGTCAACCTGTAGAAGAATGAAAATAGACCCATATCTCTCACCGTGCACAAAACTCAAGTCCAAATGGATTAAAGACCTCGATATCAGTCCGAACACACTGAACCTGATAGAAGAGAAAGTGGGAAATACCCTACAACAGATGGGCACAGGAGATCGCTTCCTATGTATAACCCCAGAAGCACAGACATTAAGGGCAACATTGAATAAATGGGACCTACTTAAACTGAGAAGCTTCTGTAAAGCAAAGGACACTGTCACTAAGACACAAAGGCAACCTACTGACTGGGAGAAGATCTTCACCAACCCCGCAACAGACAAAGGTCTGATCTCCAAAATATATAGAGAACTCAAGAAACTAGACTTTAAAATGCTAATTAACCCAATTAAAAAATGGGGCACTGAACTGAACAGAGAATTCTCAACAGAAGAAGTTCAAATGGCCAAAAGACACTTAAGGTCGTGCTCAACTTCCTTAGCAATCAGGGAAATGCAAATCAAAACAACTTTGAGATATCATCTTAGACCTGTCAGAATGGCTAAACTCAAAAACACCAAGGATAACCTTTGCTGGAGAGGCTGTGGAAGAACGGGTACCCTCATCCATTGCTGGTGGGAATGCAATCTTGTGCAACCACTGTGGAAGTCAGTGTTTCGGTTTCTCAGGAAATTCGGGATCAACTTACCCCTGGACCCAGCAATACCACTCTTGGGAATATACCCAAGAGATGCTCTATCAAATGACAAAAGCATTTGTTCAACTATGTTCATAGCAGTATTATTTGTAATAGCCAGAACCTGGAAACAACCTAGATGCCCTTCAATGGAAGAATGGATGAAGAAAGTATGGAATATATACACGCTAGAGTACTACGCTGCGGTAAAAAACAATGACTTCTCGAATTTTGCATGCAAATGGATGGAAATAGAAAACACTATCCTGAGTGAGGTGTCCCAGACCCAAAAAGATGAATATGGGATGTACTCACTCATAATTGGTTTCTAGCCATAAATAAGGACCACGGAGTCTACAATAGGTGAACCTAAAGAAGCTAAGGAAGAAGGTGAACCGAAGGAAAAACATATAGTTGTCCTCTTGGCTAAGGGAAGTAGACCAAATTTCCGGGGAGAAAATGGGATCTTGGGGGGGGGTGGGATGGGGGTAAGGGGAGATGGGGAGAGAAAAGGTAGAAGGGAAGGAGGGGGGACCTGGGAAACGGGAGAATTGGGATAAAGGAAAGGTGGATAGGGGAGCACGGAACCACAATTCTTAGTTAAGGGAGCCACTTTAGGGTGGGCAAGCGACTTGACCCTAGAGGGGCTCCCTAGTGCCCAAGATGAGGTTCCCAGTTAGTTCCTTGGGCAGCTGAGGATTGGGAACCTGAAATGACCCTATCCTAGAGCAATACTGACGAATATCTTGCATATCATCATAGAATCTTCATCTGGTGATGGATAGAGATCGAGACAGTGACCCACACAGGAGCACTGGACTGAGCTCCCAAGGTCCCAAGGAGGAGCAGAAGGAGGGAGAACATGAGCAAAGAATTCGGGACCACGAGGCGTGCATCCACCCACTGAGACAGAGGAGCTGATCTACGGGGAGCTCACCAAGGCCAGCTGGACTGTGACCGAAAAAGCATGGGATAAAACCGGACTCTCTGAACATGGCGAACAATGAGGGCTGATGAGACACCAAGGACAATGGCAGGGGGTTTTGATCCTACTTAATGTGCTGGCTTTGTGGGAGCCTAGCCAGTTTGGATGTTCACCTTCCTAGATATGGACGGAGAGGACCTAGGACTTAACACAGGGCAGGGAACCCGGACTGCTCTGTGGACTGGAGAGGGAGGGGGAGAGGAGTGGGGGGAGGGGGAGAAGGGTGGGAGGAGGGGGAGAAGGGTGGGAGGAGGGGGAGAAGGGTGGGAGGAGGGGAAGGGAAATGGGAGGCCGGGAGGAGGTGGAAACTTGTTTTTTGTTTATGTTTTTGTTTTCTTCTTTTCGCAATAAAAAAAAAAGAAAATTAACAACAAGATTATCAAGGCCACCAAAACAAGAAAAATCTAAGAGGAGGCTACAAGACAGAAAAACTAATGTAATAAGGAATCCTGCAACAGAAAAAAGACATTTGATACAGACTTAGGGTACTTTATTAATTATGGCGTATGTTAGTGTAAGATGTTGGTAACAAGATGAGCCTGGATGTGGGGTATATGGATACTGTATTACCATTCCAATTTTTCTCTAAATACAAAACCAATTGTTAAGAGAAAAAAAAGAACAAATCAATCAACTTCTACAATACAAAAATTAGTGTTACTAGTCTAAATAAAATAGATACTTAATAAAGTGACATCATCCTCCTAAGCCCAGTTCACTGCTTATGAAAAATACCAGGGAAAAAGCTCTGTTCTCTTGAGCAGCAAGCACTGAACGTACATCAGATTCCCCAGCACTTCTCCTCGTCTAGTAGTGACTCTCAGAAACTCACTTCTATCTCCCTCCATCCCTCACTTAAAAAAAAAAAACAAAAAAAAAAACACCAAACTAAGAGAATCAGGCTTGGATGGGGAGAGAAAATACCAGAGAGAAGAGATTACTTCTGTAGAAATGGATAATCTACTCTCTGCCATATGGGGGAAAAAAAGAATCTGTACATTATCTTCAGCGAGCAAAGTACATAAACACAAGTTAGTACTTTAATTCATAGTAAGAGAAAAAAAAGGACCTGGTTAGATGTATGTTTTTAAATTAAAAGAGCTAATTACAGGTACAGAAGAAATAATAAAAAGGCCTTCCAATTAGATTTTTAAGCATGTGAAAAATATATTCTAGTAAGCTATAAATTGTCTACATTAATCTTTAAACCATTAATACACCTTTAAAAAGACAGTTGCACAAAACCAAATGTTTTTATATTTGTAATAACCAGATAAAATCCTAGATGTGGCATATAAAACTAGAAATATACTCCTGAGTGGCAGGCAGGGAAGATCTTGACTATAGTTTGCCTGTTCAAAAATCAGAAAAGTGACAATTCTGAGGACACCAAAATAAAACCGGTGCCTGAGAACACCACCACTGCTACTTATTATTATTATTTCATTTTTGGATAAAGGATCCCACTGTGTTGCCCATGGTGAACTCAGAAGTCAATATCCTTCATAGTACCTGGAATCAGAACACATGCCACCATATCCTCCCCTCACGTGCTGAAACTCCAAACCAACTTGTTAGCAAATGTGTTTGATGTCAATATCTGACAGTTCTCGGAAAATATTAAACCCTTCTTAAAAAGGAAAAAAAAAAGAAAGAAATGGGTAATCATGATGTAAGAATTAGCCAGTAAGAAGCTAGATCTAATGGGCCAGGCAGTGTTTAAAAGAATACAATTTGTGTGTTGTTATTTCGGGGCATAAGCTAGCCAGGCAGCCAGGAGCCGGGCTGTGGGAAGAGGCCCGCAGCTCCCTACAACACACTTCCCTGGGTCCCTGGTCTCAGCTCCGATCTCTACCCCTCCTGGAAGCAGAGCTCAGGGCCACTGATATTGCCTTGCTCAGGATTTGAACCTGGGAGATGGAAAGAAAAAAATGTTATCCGTTAAGAGTCAGGTCTAATGTGTGAGGAGAGAAGTTTGAAGACTGAGGCAGGACTATAAGGAAAGAAAGAGACAGGTCCACTGTAGCCTCAATAATTCACAGATACCTCAACCCCGACCTGTGACCTCATTCCCTGGTTCAACCAGCTTCAAATTCCTGGGAGACAGGCTCTGCTCCTGAAGTATCCTCCAAGCCAAGCTGGCTTCCTCCTTTTCCTGTTGATTGTTTTTAGAGTTAATGTTACTTTGCAGGGAAAGTCAGCCTGAGGAAGAGATTTCCATCAGCTCCTGGCACGGCAGCAGCCCCCACCACAGAGGGACTTTGGTTACTAGAATTTGACCCATGTTGTCATTTCATAGTCACTCAAATCCAGCGCTTATATTGTTTTTCCAACTGGTGGTGTACTTTGTGTGTATGCAGACAAATTTGGGTCTTCATCATGAAACAGAGTAGGGGCCATGTGCTTTATTCAAATGGTGATTCATATTCTCTCTCTCTCTCTCTCTCTCTCTCTCTCTCTCTCTCTCTGTTTTCCAAGACAGGGTTTTCTCTGTGTAGCCCTGGCTGTCCTGGAACTTGCACTGTAGACCAGGCTGGTCTCAAACTCACTGAGCTTTGCCTGCCTCTGCCTCCTGAGTGCTGGGATTAAAGGTGCGCACCATCATTTCTGGCTGTGTATTGTTTTTTGAGATAGGGTCTCACTATGTAAACCAGGCCACCTTCAAACTTACTATGAAGCCAAGGATAACCTTGAGTTCCAAAGTCTCCTGTCTCCTGTCTCTGCCTCCCAACCTTGGGATTCTAGGCATGCGCACCATCACTCCCACTCAGTCCTTTATCCCTTTTGTCTCTATAGCCTTGCCATTTCCAGAATGTCCTGTCCTTGGACTTGTTGTGAGCTTTTCTGGGTTGGCTGCGTTCACTGAGCAGCTCGTTTCACTTTGATGAAAACCATTTCCTGTTTATATTCTTCCAAGCTTTCTCTCATTTAATATACACAATGAATAACAGCTTCCAATTAAGGGACAAGCTGACTTCAATCTTACAAGTAAACTGGAATCAAATGCTTCTCCTTGTAGATAAAAAGAAAATACAATATACTGACTGAATGATGGGAGAGACTCCTGGCATTGCTGGGCTTTGCGGTCCAACCTGTGCAAAGATTCAGTACCTTCCTTTTCCCCTGCAGGGGTTCTGAAACCCCATGCAGGGTGCCAAGGTGTGCTCAGCTGCTTCCACTTACTCCCACTCCCGTCCCACCTCCAATTGGCAGCATGGCCCATCTGCAGTCAGAGGTACCTCGTGGTACTGTGGGGCAGAGGCAAAACCATCCCTGGGTCCTGTTTCAGGGACTCCTACCAACGTTCATGGCTTTCTTATTTGTCTTGAGGTCATAAACATTGCACTGCTGGTAGGCACTTAAGCCGAGCCTTCTCTACTGCATCTTCCATCAGCTTTAGGAGCAAGAAGTCATCAGAGAAATGCACATCCAAACAACTCTGAGATTCCTGTAAGAATGGCCAAGATTAAAAACACTGATGACAATTTATGCTGGAGAGGTTGTGGGAAAAAGGGAACACTTCTGCATTGCTGGTGGCAATGCAAGCTGGTACAACCCCTTTGGATGTCAGTGTGGCGATTTCTCAGAAAATTAGGAAACAACCTCCCTCAAGACCCAATAATACCACTTTTGGGTATATATCCAAAGGATGCTCAATTGTGCCACAAGGACATGTGCTCAGCTATGTTCATAGCAGCTTTGTTTGTCATAGCCAGAACCTGGAAACAACCTAAATGCCCCTCTATTGAAGAATGGATAAGGAAAATGTGGTACATTTACACAATGGAGTACTACACAGCAGAAAATAATAACGACATCTTGAATTTTGCAGGCAAATGGATGGAGCTAGAAAACATTATTTTGAGTGAGGTCACCCAGACACAGAAAGACAATTATCACATGTACTTACTCATAACTGGTTTTTAAACATAAAGCAAAGAAAGCCATCCTACAAACCACAACCCCAGAGAACTTAGACAGCAATGAGGACACTAAGACTTACATGTATGTAATCTACATGGGAAGTAGAAAAAGACAAGATCTCCTGAGTAAACTGGGAGCATGGGGAACTTAGGGGAGGATTGAAGGGGGGAGGAGAGAGGCAGGGAGGGGAACAGAGAAAAATATAGAGCTCAATAAAAATCAATAAAAAATGTTCACAGCAGAAAAAAAAGAAATAAAAAATTAAAAATAAGAATTTATTTTTGTGTATGATATGTGTGTGTTGGGGGGCGTGTGTGCCATGTCTCATGTGTGGTGGTCAGAGGACAACTTGGTGGAAATAGTACTTTTTTTTTAATGTTATGTATACAGTGTTCCTCCTGCATGCACGCCTGCACACCAGAAGAGGGCACCAGATCTCATTACAGATGGTTGTGAGCCATCATGTGGTTGCATGGAATTGAACTCAGGACCTCTGGAAGAGCAGCCAGTGCTCTTAACCTCTGAGCATCTCCTTTTACCTTTACTTGGATTCCAGATCAAACTCAGGTAACCTGGCTTATCTGCCAAGAGCTTTAATTGGTTGAGCCATCTCTCCAGCCCTAGCCTCTCTCTGTGTATGTATGTATGTATGTATATATGTATGTATGTATGTATCCATTTTTAATAGATATGTGCATTGTAGCTCAGGCTAGCCTCCAACTTGGTGCATAGTTGAGGAGCTGAGAATGATTTCAAACTTTGCCCTCCTATTTCTTTCTTTTCTTTTTTCTTTCTTTCTTCTTCTTCTTCTTTTTTTTTGGTTCTGGTTTTTCAAGACAGGTTTCTCTGTAGCTTTGGAGCTTGTCCTGGAACTAGCTCTTGTAGCTCAGGCTGGCTTCAAACTTACAGAGATCCGCCTGCCTTTCCCTCCGTGAGTGCTGGGATTAAAGGCGTGCGCCACCACCTCCCAGTGGACCCTCCTGTTTCTATCTCCCAAGTGCTATAATTGCAAGACATGCCCTCACCAGTTCTTATGCTTTTGTTTCGTTTTAAGGTTTATATGTATTGCTTTGTCCTCATGTGTGCGTGCTCACCAGAAGAAGGAATTGGATTCCATTACAGATGGTTGTGAGCCACCATACAGTTGTTGGAAATTGAACTCAGGACTTCTGGAAGAGAAGTCAGTGAGCTCTTAACCACTGAGCCATCTCTACAGAGAAACCCTGTCTCGAAAGCCAAAAAACAAAAAAACAAAACAACAACAAAAAAAGATTTTTAATCTCTCACAAAGCGGGGTGCATTTAGTTCTCCCAGTAATAAATTGTGACAACACATGTGTGACATTGTCCCCCAGAGCCACTTAGTGTCCATCCTGAGTCCTCACGGGGAGCTAGCTGGCAGCACAGCACTTAGCAAGAAAGCTCGTGTTTGATTTGGCAGGGACCCTCTCCAAACGCAAATTTGTAAACACAAGTCAGGGCTGTTGTGTGACTTGTCCTAGGGACACAGGAGCAGACATCTGTTCAGACACAGGGCACCGATGAGGACCTGTGCCAGTGTCAAGGGAAGGGATGAAAAAGGCTTTTTCTTTTTTTTTAATATTTATTTATTATGTATACAATATTCTGTCTGTCTGTATGCTCGAAGGCCAGAAGAGGGCACAAGACCCCATTACAGATGGTTGTGAGCCACCATGTGGTTGCTGGGAATTGAACTCAGGACCTTTGGAAGAGCAGGCAATGCTCTTAACCTCTGAGCCATCTCTCCAGCCCCCCCCCTTTTTTTTTCTTGAAGTAGTTTAGACCAAGAGTGAATCCAAATTTGAATTCTCCTCTTTGCTTCCTGTGTCTTTCGTCTGTAGTTTGTGACCTGTGGCCTGTCCTCTGTTGTGCGTGTGTGGCATCTGTGTGTCCCTAACAAAGGGCATTGTTCTGTACGAACGGAGCAGCACAGAAAACACGGTGTGGGAAAGGAATGTTTTTACAGGGAAGAAATCACTTCACTGCCCACAACTAGCACTCAAAACCCACAGATGTTAGCAACCCATGGCCATATGTTGCTTCTAGTATTTATGGTGGATATTTATTTTGTTAAAAGTCGCTTTCAGTCCATTAGCTGCTTTCAGCAAGTCATTAACACAACACACACGTAAACTATTTTCTGGGCAGGGCCATGGAAATGTATAGTGCAAGTTAAATCTTTAACTTAGGCTGGGAAAGCTGATTAGTGGGAAGTGGGAAGCACTGAACGGTTGGTTACATTATTTTGTTTCTTTCCTTTCAAAGACTTCTTGTTTGTTTGTTTTTGTTTTCCTACACAGGTTTCTCTAAATCCCACTGGGTGTTCTGGAACTCCTTCTGAACAGGCTGGCCTCAGAGATCTATCTGCCCCTGCCTGGCTATTTTATTTTTTTATTTTATTTATTTATTTTTTATTTTTTATTTTTATTTTTTTGGTTTTTCGAGACAGGGTTTCTCTGTGGCTTTGGAGCCTGTCCTGGAACTAGCTCTGTAGACCAGGCTGGTCTCGAACTCACAGAGATCTGCCTGCCTCTGCCTCCCGAGTGCTGGGATTAAAGGCGTGCGCCACCATCGCCCGGCTCTACACTCTTTTCTTAAAGGCAAATTATTTTTGACTCCCCTGCCCCCAAGCTAAGGGCCTTGGGCTTGCCAGACAAGCTCTCTACTACTGAGCTAACTCCCAAACCCCCAGACAGTTTTCTTTTTCTTTCTTTCTTTTTTTTCCTTTTGCTTTTTTGAGACAGGATTTCTTGGTATAGCTTTGGAGCCTGTCCTGGAACTAGCTCTGTAGACCAGGCTGTGCTTGGATTCACAGAGATCTGCCTGTGGGCCACCACCACCCAGTCCTATGCAGTTTTCTTAAAAGCCAGATTAAACTGAAACAAGCTGAGTTTACAGTAGGGTAGCAGATCAGCTATAGCTTTAAATGGTCTTAAGGTACACTATTAACTTTCTTTTTTCAAAAAAAAAAAACTTCCTACAGCTTACTTAACTTTATTTTATGAGCATTGTCAGATCCCCTGGAACTGGATCTTCAGACAGTTGTGAGCTGTCATGCAAGCAGCTGGGAATTGAACCCGGGTCCTCTGAAAGAGCAGTCAGAGCTCTTAACCGCTGAGCCATCTCCCCAGCCCTGCAAAGTGAAGTTTCTGAGGCCAAGAGGGATTTTTGGAATGAGTTGTTTCCTCAACGACTGAAAACAAAACCTTCCCCAAGTCTAGCTTAGTGAGCCAGTGAGACGATTTGGGGTTTCTTAGGGCAGTATGCAGAGGAGGTATCTGCAGGAGCAGAGGTGAACCCAAGGCGGCTGCATCATCCAAAAGCCCACCCCAACACAGATGATGCTAACTCAAGAAAACTATCCTGATGCTCCCTTCACGACTGGCAAGCAGCTCAGCTGGCTGAGCAGTGTCCTCTCCCAGAAATTGTTATTACCTGTATACCTGTAGGGCCTTGTGGATTCTGTAAGGTTTTCTGAGCCTTGCAAGTCTTGAGTCTTAAGGGCATCCTTCTTCACCTCTAGGGGGAATGTTCCAACTCAGAGGTGTGTGTGTGTGTGGGGGGGGAGATATTACTACACACCAATGGCCAACCTAGTGGGCAGGGTAGGCAGGGCCTTCTCAGGCAGCCAGCCAGGCCTGTTGTGCAAATGGTTTTCTGTATAGCCTGCATTCTGTGGTCCATGCGGAGCATGCAGAAGGGGCTTCCTTGCAGCGTTTCGAGTGGCAGGGTCTGTAAGAATATGGGCATCCTTGGGGCCCTGGGGGAGGTTCAGTATCGTGACTGCCTAGCCTGGAATGTCACGGAACAAGGAGAAAGAGTGGATTATATGCACAGGTGTTAATAGGATCACCTGAGCAAAAGTCCTAGGTGAAGAGGTAAGAAAAAGGATGAAATCTAGACCTCAACAGCATGAATGGAAATTTTTCCCCCCAAGACAGGGTTTCTCTGTGTAACAGCTCTGGCTGTCCTGGAACAAGCTCTTGTAGACCAAGCTGGCCTCGAATTCAAAAATCAGAAAAGTTATCTATATTGTTCATACTGTTAGGACTCCAGGTCATCAGGGAGGTGGTGTTCCAGAGGGTACAGGAAGTCTGCCAGTCATGTTTTCTGTTTGTTTGAGACAGGATGTCACTATGTAATGAAAGCTCGTCTGCAGCTTAATATAAAACTGGCGCAAACTCAAATAATCCTCCAGTCACATGCTAATAATCCTCCAGTCACATGCTCCCCGATGCTGGGATTCCAGGTGTGCACCCCCTGCATGTGTTCTCTCTCTCTAAAAAAAAAATTTCTTTTAATTTATTTATTATGTATTTCAGTGTTCTGCCTGCATTTCTACCTGCAGGTGAGAGGAAAGTACCATATCTCATTGCGAATGGTTGTGAGCCACTATGTGGGTTCTGGGAATTGAACTCAGGACCTCTGGAAGAGCAGTCAGTGCTCTTAACTGCTGAGCCATCTCTCCAGGCCCCTGTTTGTTCTCTTTCTTAAGCTGGGCCCTAGCTTCAAAGAGATACTCACTCTGAAAATTCATTCAGCCACACGTATACGATATGTGTCTTTTTCATGGTTATCATATTTACATTAAAGTAAAAAAAACCTACTGAGGGCTAGGGTGTAGTTCAGTGATAGGGCATTTATCTAGCATGTACAGGGCTCTAGCTTCCATCGCAGGCACACCACAGAAAAAACCTCCCCTTCAGGCGCAACACAACAAAACGGAGAAGAACGAAGTTCATGCAAAGTGAAAATATCCATTTTGCACGCCCACATACGACGAACTAGATATATAATCCACCCTGCATAGCTGCATCCAGGTTTGTTAGCAGGCACCGCCAAGGGCGACTCCGGTATTAATGTACCTTCAATGTGCCTTTTCCTTTCTTTCCAGCTAAAACGTCATGGTATAAACTGAGCATGCTCAGAGAAATTCTGGTCTATCTTTTTAAATTTTTAAACAAGCCTTCCATAACCTTAAACTGAGCATGTCTGAGCGTGTACTTCTTAACTGGGCATGCTCGGAAAGTGGCCTCATTTCCGAGCATGCTCAGGAGTGTAGCTACAACTGGGCATGCTCAGAATTGTAAATAGGCCAACCCCTATATGAATATGCATAGGCTTCCTGAATGAGGTCTGCATGCTTCCTTTGTTCGCGGAGAGCCTTGCTTTTCCGTAACTCCCCTCCCCCAGCTCTTGTTCCCTGCAGTGGATACTAAATCTTTTTCCTTTTTCAAGCCGAGCTTGTTCGGATTTTGTTTTCTCCACGGTGTGAGCCCTTGGCCTCTGGTTACAGGTTTAACCCGTTGTAGATTAAAAACACTCTGGGGAAAAAAAGATTTTATCTCTGAACATTGTTCTTCCCTTAACAGTATAACATCTGCAGTCACCATGCATTCGTATGTCTAGAGGTGAGCCAGTGTATAGGGGAGGATGATCACAGGTTATTAGCAAATAATTCGCTATTATCTTTTATTTAATCGTTTACTTATTTATTTAGAGACAGGCATCGCATACACCTGAGCTTCCTGCATCCACTTCTTAAGTGTGGCGATTATCAGTGTGTACAATCACTTTCAGCACTTGTGGGTTTGGTGCCTCTCAAACTGAGTCCTCAGCTCAGGACACAGAGGGACCAGGGATACAGGAGACACAGAGGGACCAGGGATACAGATTGCTTGTGAGACCGAAGGGATAGCACAGGCCAGCAGTAAAGGGCTTACCTATCATGGGAAAGCCGTGGGTTTAGTCCCACCCAGCACCTCAAAAACAATCACCACCAAACTGGGTTGGGGTGTCGCTCAGTGGTAAAGTGCTTGCCTAGCTTGCTCAAGACCCTGGGTCTGATTCCCAGCCCTCCCAATAAATGCCCGTTGGGAGAAAGGACCCGAGGGAGGAGAAAGCAGTGAAGGGTGAAGGTGACTTAAAGCCACAGCTGGGGACCATGGGGGCACACCTTGAGAGGCGGAGAGTGAAGGCAAGGAATTGGGATTCAATGTTAGTATTTTTCAAAATAGTGAGTTCAAGGTCAGCCAGGGCTCTGTGTGATCCTGTCTCAAAATAAGGAGAGAGCTTTAAGTAGACCAATGCTGCTAATACATCACAGAAGCACAGGGATATGATTAAATTGAGCTCATCCCTGGTCTCAAGCCAAAAAGTTCTACTTGTGATCCTGCCATTCAGAGGGATCCAATGCAGTACTGATTTCTTTGTTCTATTTGTCTATTGCCCCAGTTTCCAAAGGGTCTGTATGTAACCTCTTACTCAGGCACACTGACCTTAGAGTTCCGGTGTTACCTCGGGTTGAGCTTGAAGAGGGCCTGCAATTTTTTTCCTTTGGTTTCTTTGTGTACCTTTATTTTTTTTTTTAATTCTTTTCTTTTTTATTATTTTTATTGAGCTCTACATTTTTCTCTGCTCCCCTCCCTACCTCTCCCCTCTCCTTCAACCCTCTCTTAAGGTCCCCATGTTCCCAATTTACTCAGGAGATCTTGTCTTTTTCTACTATCCATGTAGATTAGATCTATGTATGTCTCTCTTAGGGTCCTCATTGCTGTCTAGGTTCTGTGGGATTGTGATTTGTGAGCTGGTTTTCTTTGCTTTATGTTTGAAAACCACTTATGAGTGAGTACATGTGATAATTGTCTTTCTGGGTCTGGGTTACCTCACTCAAAATGATGTTTTCTAGATCCATCCATTTGAGGTCCTGCAGTTTAACTTTGCTACTGTGGCGGTTTCTTGGCTCTGCTACCACTGGCTGAGCGTTGACAGGGAAGACACGCACTGTAAGCCACCAGGTGTTAAAGAGCATGCCAATTCTCACACTGTGTTCCTCAGAATGCCCCTGGAGGGCTCTTAGAAGCAGATGCTTTTGTGTCTGCCCCTGAGTTTCTCCTTGAGGAGCCGAGGTGGGGCCCGAGGAGCTGTCACTTATTTTAATTTGCAGTGTGTGTATGTCATGTGTGTGTATTCACATGCCTGTGTATTCATGAGTTCGTGTGTGTATGTCATGTGTGTGTATTCACATGTATGGACACATGCCTGTGTATTCATGAGTTCGTGTGTGTGTATGTCACGTGTGTGCATTCACATGTGTAGACACATGCCTGTGTATTCATGAGTTCGTGTGTGTGTATGTCACGTGTGTGCATTCACATGCGTGGACACATGCCTGTGTATTCATGAGTTCGTGTGTGTATGTCATGTGTGTGTATTCACATGTGTGGACACATGCCTGTGTATTCATGAGTTCGTGTGTGTGTATGTCACGTGTGTGCATTCACATGTGTAGACACATGCCTGTGTATTCATGAGTTTGTGTGTGTGTATGTCACGTGTGTGCATTCACATGTGTGGACACATGCCTGTGTGTTCATGAGTTCGTGTGTGTGTCATGTGTGTGCATTCACATGTGTGGACACATGCCTGTGTATTCATGAGTTCGTGTGTGTGTGTGTGTGTGTGTGTGTGCAGGTTGGAGGACACTGTGGGAATTGGTTCTCTCCTTCCACCACGTGGGTCCTAGGGTCGGAAATCAGATCACCAGCTTTGGTAGCAAGTACCTCTACCCGCTGAGCCATCTCAAAAGCCAAACCTGGCATTTTTACCTGGCCTACTGCTCTCCCCCAGAACCAGAGGTGCTGTCATGGAAAACTGCAGCTGTGGCCACTTCTGTTTGGCAAGCTCTCCTCCCTGGGTTCACTGGTTTCGGAGACGAGTCTCAGCCCTGGTGACTCGGTGGTGAGTGCACATTCCCAGAGGCAGTGCAGGAAGGGGCTCAGCGCAGAAATATGGCAACTCTGAATTGTGAAACTCGGCACCATCCACATCCAGCTTCTGCGGCGGGCTCCATCCTCTCTACATCCAGGCTAAGAGAAATTGGGGTCATAATCGAGTTCACTATGCTAATGATCTCAGGGAAATCAACTCCCCTCTTCCAAAATCTTGCCTCTTCAGGACAGGAAAGGCCCTGAGGTGACAAACCGGGAAGCTGTGCCCCCTCTTCGATGGCTGCCTCCCCAGATTCGTATGGGACAGGGAATTTATGCCCTTCTCCTCCAAGGCTGGCCTCCCCAGGGCCAGACAAGGACTGTTGAGTCGCCAGCAGAAGTGGCAACCCCTCTTCATGACCAAGAGTTCATGACCATGCTGGAAGAATGATACAAGAGGGAATAGCCTGGGGAGGGGGTGTCTAGACCAGTGCCCCCTTCCACATACGCCACCTACTGTAGGGTTTCTTTGGCAGTGTCTAGATGAAGCTTGGAAATGGTGAAAAAGACTATGACATTTGTGGTGGCACATGCTTTTCATCCCAGCACTCAGGAGGCAGAGGTGGATCTCTGTGAGTTCAAGTCCAGCCTACTCTACAGAGTAAGTTCCAGGACAGCCAGGGCTACACAGAGAACCCTGTCTCAAAAAACTAAACAAAACAACAATGACAACACAAAACTAACAGTCTACTCTTATCGTCTGTGAGTCAAAAATCTGTAAACGGTCATCGGGTAATACTAGCTGGAGGTCGCAGTCAAGCCTGGGCTCTCACTCTGTGGGTGTGTGTTGTGTGTATATATATGTACTTATATGTGTGTGTATACACACATATATATACATACACACAATACACACACACATAGATTCTTAATAACTCCACAGAGGCTGAAGGAACCACTTCTAAGATGGCTCTCTCATGGTACTGGCTGTGAGTTGGGGCCCTCGGTTTCCCACCACCATGGGCTGCTTAACTGTTCTCACCACACAGTAGATGGCTCGCCTTAGACTGGCGGTCTGAGAGAGAAGACACAGGGAACAGGCTGTAATCTCTTAGGCGAAGTTATATCTAATGTCACACATTGTCACAGTTTCTTTCTCTCTCTCTTTCTTTGTTTTCGAGACAGGGTTTCATGGTGTGTGTGTGTGTGTGTGTGTGTGTGTGTGTGTGAGAGAGAGAGAGAGAGAGAGAGAGAGAGAGAGAGAGAGAGAGAGAGAGACCTGGTACTCACGATGTCACTTAGAGCTCTTGAACTTGAGATGGTCCTCTTGTCTCAGCCTTCCCAGTGCTGATTCCAGGAGTGCAGATCCAGGTGACAGTGTCGCGTTCATTCCAGGTGGAAAGTAGGGGAAAGCTGAGGGTATTCTCTATGGTTCAGAGAAAGGCTTACAGAAGTCATTCTTTTGGGTTTTTGTTTGTTTGTTTTGTTTCATTTCTCAAGACAGGGTTTCTCTGTATAGCCCTGGCTGTCCTGAACTCTGTAGACCAAACTGACCTTGAACTCTGAGATCCACTGACTTCTGCTTCCGGAGTTCTGGGGTTAAAGATGTGGGCTCCAGCACCTGGTTAATGCTTTCGGTTTTGAATGAGTTTATGAAGTACACAGCAAGCCAAAGTAAAAGAATAAATAGCAAGTGATAGCTGATTGCTTGATTGACAGATAGACAGCAAAATAGCATGAAATTGGGCAATCAAAACATCCAGCAAACCAAGTGTGGTAGTGCATGCCTTTAACTCTGGCACTCAGGAGGCAGGAGCAGGTGGTGGCTCTCTGTGAGTTCCATGCCAGCCTATGCCAGCCTGTTCTACAAAGAGAGTTCCAAGCCAGTCAGAGGTCTACAGTGAGACCCTCCTATAAACAAACAAACCCCAGCTGAAACCAAGGTGCAGCTGGCCATGCTAGTCTTGAGGATGCCCTTCCCATGACTTCCTGCTTCTCCCCCACTGCAGGCATTTTCATATCTCGGGCCAAACCTCTGTTGAGAATGGCTTACCTTCTAACTGTCTTCAAGGACATGCTGGTTTTACTCTTGGCTTATTCTCTTTTTTACCCAACACAGATTTAGGGGGATAGGTTTGCCCTCAGACAACGGTCTTGGAGGACACTTAATATAACCTTATTTGAGTCTGAAACGGGAGATTCAACTCCACTTCCAGAGCCAGCTCCTCGGGCAGCTCAAACAGTACCTGACACTTGGTTACATTTCCACTGCTGTGATAAGAAGCCATGGACAAAAATGAGTTCAGGGAGACCTTAGAGCTCATGACTTTAATTCTAGCACTGGGGAGGCATTGGCAGCCTGATCTCTGTGAGTTCAAGGTCTATATAGTAAGTTTCAGGACAGCAGAGTAGATTTATTCTGGCTGGGAGACCAGGAACTGAGTCTGCCCACCTTCCCAGGGAGCTAGCTGCCTATGCCCACAGGCTTATCAGACTCTGCCTGCCTCTGTCCCTAGGATTCTTTTGCTCTCTCCTTTCATCTCTGCCCCTTGTCACCTAGCAGCCTCCTTCTTAGCTAGCCCATTCTTTTTCTAAAGATTAGAAAGAGGTTGGGCATGGGGTGCATGCCAGTAGCCCCAGCACTTTGGAGGCTGAGGTGAGGAGAGACACGTTTGAAGCCAGCCTAGACTGTATAGCTAGTTCCATTCCAGCCAGGGCTACATACATAATGAGACCTTGTCACAAACCAACCAACCTACCAACCAACCAACCAACCAACCACCCAACCAACCACTGTGGCACATACCTTCAATCCCAGCAGAGCAAGTAAGTCTCTGTGAGTTCAAAGTTGGCCTGGTCCACAACATAGTTCCAGGCCAGCCAGATGTACACAGTGAAACCCTGACTTGGAAAAGAAAACCCAACTGGATGCAGTGACACACATCTGTAATCCCTAGCCTGGAGCATGCAGCACAGCTACAAAAACAAGGGAGAACCTACCTTGGCAAGATGGATGGTTAAAAAAACAAATCCTGCCGGACGGTGGTGGTATACACCTTTAATTCCAGCACTGGGGAGACAGAGGCAGGTGGATCTCAATGTGTTTGAGGCCATGATTTTGAGACCAGACCAGTCTGAGCTACACGGTGAGCACTCAGCCAAATGTTTTTTCATGGATAGCCAGTATGGATTAATCTTTTTTTAAAAATATTTTATTTATTTATTTATTTATTTATTTATTATGTATACAGTGTTCTGTCTGTGTGTATGCCTGCAGGCCAGAAAAGGGCACCAGACCCCATTACAGATGGTTGTGAGCCACCATGTGGTTGCTGGGAATTGAACTCAGGACCTTTGGAAGAGCAGGCAATGCTCTTAACCACTGAGCCATCTCTCCAGCCACTGGATTAATCTTTGAAGACGAATCTTTTGAAGGAGAGTGAGAAAGCATCACGGGAATCTAGAAAGGTTTAAGGGTGCTAAGACTGTCAGGGTTAGTAGAATGTTTGAGTAGCATGCCAGAGCCCCTGGGCTCAAGCCCAGTATCTCAATAAAATAGTGCACACCTTTAATTCTAGAATTCAAGAGGTAGACACAGGACTATCAGAAGTGCAAGTGCAGAAGATGTTTTGCTATGAGCGCAGCCCTGAGCCCAGACCCTGTCTCAAAAAAACAAAACAACCAAAAACCTACACACATGAAAAACAACAATAAAACCAGAACTGCCAAATCAAAGCAAACAGCAGAAAGGCCTAGGAAATGGAGACCAGTAGGACAGACTGAAAGGTCTGACCTCAGCGAGCACATTGCCACTCAGATAGTCAGTTTCTGGAAGGGCCTGTACTGGGGTTGAGATACGTGTGATCTGAGAGAGCTGAGTGACAAGGCCAGGCCAGTTCACCAGGCCTCAGGAGAGGAAAAGGCCCCAATTAACGGCTTTGTGTTTGGAAGGAGGGGTTGGGTAGCACACAGAGCCTTAAACCTTCTGTTAGGGGAGCAGGGAAACCGCCTGGGTCTGGTCCAAGGATTGTCAAGCATAGAGCTGGCTCTCATTAATCAATAATGAAGTACCTAAGCCAGGCCTTGTGTTTATGGATTTTACCCTAGCAACGTGGGAGCAAAGCAGAGGAACAAACATTTCAGATGCCAGTTCCCTCCCAGCCCCCTGCTTCATGCTGGCTTTTCTCAACAGGCACACTACCAGTTGGGTGGAGAGGCTACCATGTCACCCCCCCAGGGGGGGGCCTGACTGATTGCCCCTGTGCTGTGTCAGATGCCTGTGTCTCAGGGCCCCTGCTTGTGGGAGCCTTAGTTTGGTGTCTTCAGTCCCTTCGGCCTCCTGATTCAGGCTGGAGGAGTGGAAGTGAGGGCTAGGGAGGGTGACTCTGCTGCCTGCTAGCCCCAAGTTCCCTTTGCTTACAGAAGGAAAATTGCTCGAGGCTCCTGGGAGTCAGCATCCACAGAGTCCAAGTCGCCCCTCTGCGCCCCACTGGCCTGCAGTTATCTGCAGTGGGACATAAGGGAGAGCAGAGTCCCCTGTAAGGAAGGCAACCCCCCCAGGAGTAGTAGGCAGAGCCCAAGGACTCTCATCTAACCCATTGCCTGGCACCCTCCAGCTTATTTTTTTTCCGTGTCTGATCATTTTATTATTACAAGATCCCATGCTCGGGGCTGGAGAGATGGCTCAGCGGTTAAGAGCACTGACTGCTCTTCCAGAGGACCCGGGTTCGATTCCCAGCACCCACATGGCAGCTCACAACTGTCTGAAAATGCAGTTCCATGAGATCTGACACCTTCACACCAACGAACATAATAAAGTTAAATAAATAAAAAGAAAAAAAACCCACAAGATCCCATGCTCATTTTCCAACATTCCAGGAACGTGGAAATGTACAATCTGAAATATTGTCTGTGCTTCTACCATCTGGAAATGACCGCTGCTCGCTCTCGGGATATATACATATATTCTCAAGAAGAATTATACTCCTTAATTTTCTTTTTCTTTTCTTTGCGTGTGTATGTGTGCTGGGATTACACTTAGGGCCTCACACATGTTTGACAAGCATTCTGCCACTGAATTACAGTCACAGTCCTAAATTTTGTCTCTTATTGTGGTAAAAATAAACCTAATTAAAAAAAATTTTATCAAATGTTTAAACTATTTAAAATGTGAAAATTTCCATTTTAGTTTTTGTGTGTATGGTACTGGGGAGTGAACCCAGTTCTACATGCATGCTAGGCAAGCGCTCTGCCGCTGAGCCACACACCCTTCTTTTTGGTCTTACTAAATTGCATGAGTTGGTTTTTAACTTGCTATGTAACCCAGACATTCTTTGAACTTGCACTTCCCCTGTTCTCCTTTCTCAGCCTCCTGAGTAGTTGCTATTATTAGCTTCTATCACCTTATCTATTGTGGTAGTTTGAAGGAAAATGACCCCCAAAGGGAGCAGCACTAGTAGGAGGTGTGGTCTTGTAAGAGTGGGTGTGGTTTATTTTGGAGGAAGTGTGTCACTGCAGCGGTGGGCTTTGAAGTCTCCTATGCTCAAGCTACGCCCAGGGAGAAGACCACTTCCTGTTGCCTGCAAGATGTAGAACTCTCAGCTCCCTCTCCAGCTCCATGTCTGCCTGCATGCTGCCATGTCCCACCATGATGATAATGGACTAGACCTCTGAAACTGTAAGCCACTACCTGAATTAAATGTTTTCCTTTATAAGAGTTGCCGTGGTCATGGTGTCTCTTCACAGCAATAGAAACCCTAATTAAGACATTTGCCTAATCTTTTTTTTTGAAGTCTTTTGTAGTACAAGCTGGCCTCAAACTCTTTATGTAGCTGGAGGCTGATCTTGATCTTGTCCTGCCCCTAATTCCCAAGTGTTGGCCTTACAGGGTACACCACTGTATTGAACTATGAGGTGCTGCAGAGGGAACCCAAAACTTGATGCATGCTAGGCACATGCTCTACCAACTGAACATTTCCAGCCCTTTAAACACTTTATTTTATTTTTATTTACTTATTTAGTCTCTTTGAGACAGGGTTTCTCTGTGTAACTGACCTGGCTGCCCTAGAACTAGCTCTGTAGCCCAGGCTGGCCTCAAACTTAGAGAAATATGCCTGCCTCTGCCTTCTGAGTGTTGGTATTAAAGGTTTGCACCACCACTGTCTGTCTATTATTTTATATTTATTTTCATTCATTCTATTTTTTGAGACAATTTCTCACTCCGTAGTACTGGTTGGCCTGGAACTCACTCTATAGACCAAGCTGGCCTCAAACTCATAGAGATCCACCTGCCTCTGCCTCCTGACAGCTGGGATCAAAGGCATGCATACTACACCTGCCTATTCTATTATTTTTAATTATGTGTACTTGTTAAGTATGTATGAGTAAGAGGGGTGCAGGTTTCTGAGGAGACAAGAAGAAGGCATCAGATCCCCTGGAGTTGGAGTTATAGGCCATCTTGAGCCACCACCTATGGTTCCCAGGAACCAAATTCAGGTCCTTTGCAAGAGCAGTACATGTTTTAAGAGTTGAGCCATCTCTCTAGCTCTGACCCTTTAAATTTTTCTATTTTCATTTATTACTTTATTGTTTTAAATAAATCATTTATGCTTATCATGACACGCATGTGGAAGTCATAGAAGTGGCTCTCTCTTTCTACCATGTAGGTCTCAAGGATCAAATTCAGATAGTCAGGTTTGGTGGATCAAACTCAGTCAGGCTTGGTAGCATCTTGAGCCATCTTGCTAGCCTTCCAGTCTTTTTTTTTTGAGATAGGGTTTGACTATACAGTCAAGCAGTCAAGACTGGTCTCAAACTGGCTTCATCTTCTCAATGGCTGGAATTGCAGATGTGTGCCACCATGCCTGGTTTATTTTCATAATTTTAAATATATAATTGAGTTGGGCAGTGGTAGTGCATGTCTTTAATCCCCGCACTTGGGAGGCAGAAGCAGGCAGATCCCTGTGAATTCCAGGCCAGCCTGATTTACAAAGTGAGTTCCAGGACAACTAGGGCTGATACACAGAGAAACCCTGTCTTGAAAAGCCAAAACAAATGAATGAATGAATGAATAAAGAGCTGAGCAGTATTAAGTACATTCCCATTGTTGTGCAATCACCACCACCATTTGTCTCTAGATCTCATTATCTCTTCAAATTGATATTTTCTTCATCACTTTCCTTCCTTCTCCAAGCCAAGTAGCATTCTCCACTCTCTAGTCTGTCCTATGAAACTGACTATATTCTAGGTACCTCATTTAAGACAATATTTGTCTGCAATTTATATCTATGTCATAGCATATTTCAGAATTTCCTTCCTTTTTAAGGCTGGATAATATTCCAGTCTAAGACTATTTCACATTTTGCTGGGCAGTGGTGGCGCACGCCTTTAATCCCAGCACTTGGGAGGCAGAGGCAGGCGGATCTCTGTGAGTTCAAGACCAGCCTGGTCTACAGAGTAAGTTCCAGGAGGGCAGCCAAAGATACACAGAGAAACCTTGTCTCAAAAAACAAACAAACAGGGCTGGAGAGATGGCTCAGAGGTTAAGAGCATTGCCTGCTCTTTCAAAGGTCTTGAGTTCAATTCCCAGCAACCACATGGTGGCTCACAGCCATCTGTAATGGGGTCTGGTGTCCTCTTCTGGCCTACAGGCATAACACACAGACAGAATATTGTATACATAATAAATAAATATAAAAACAAACAAATAAACAACAACAACAATAACAAAGACTATATCACATTTTGCTCCTCTACTTATCCACTGATGAATATTTGGCTTGTTTCTACTTATGATAATTTGGATAAGAATGGCCCACATAGGCTCATATATTTGAATGCTTAGTCACCAGTGAGTGACTCTTCCATAGGATTAAAAGGATTAGGACGTGTAGCCTTGTTGGAGAAAGTGAGTCATTGGGGGTGGGCTTTGAGGTTTTAAAAGCATATACCCAGCCCAGTGTTTCTCTCTCTTAGCCTATAGATCAGGATATAGTACCATATCTGCCATGGATGCTCCTATTCTCCCTGCCATAAAAATGTACAAAGCTCTGAAACTGTAAGCCAATCTTCAATTAAATACTTTCATATTCCCATTCCTCTCCCAACTCCACCCATCCACCCACAATGTCTATTCTATCTCCCCTTCCCAGGAAGATCCATGTATGCCCCCCCGAACCCAAGCCCTTCCTGTTACTTGGCTTCTCTGGGTCTGTGGGTTGTAGCATGATTATCCTTTACAGCTAATAATCACTTAAAAGTGAGTACATGTTTGTCTTTCTGGGTCTGGGTCATCTCACTTAGATTTTATTTTCTAGTTCCATTCATTTGCCTGCAAATCTCATGGCATTATTTGTGGGGGGGATGATCAGGTTGGGGAAGGATGGAGGGAGAGACTACTGAGAGACAACTGGAATTGGGGGAATCTTGGGGAGAAGCTAGAAACCTAGTGCAGTGGAAACTCCCAGGAATCTATGATTGTGATCCTAGTTAAGACTCCTAGCAATAGGGGATACAGAGCCTGAACTGGCCATCTCCTGTAATCAGGCAAGACTTCCAGTAGAAGGATTGGTACACCAACCCAGCCACAAAACCTTTGACCTACAGTCTGTCCTGCCTACAAGATGTGCTGGGGTAAAGGTAGTGCTGCAATTATGGGAGTGGCCAACCAATGACTGGTCCAGTTTGAGACCCATGCTATGAGAGGGATTCCACTCTGACACTGCCTAGAGGTCAGGATCCAGAGCAGACGCGGTATAGTCCAGATACCTAGGATAAAAAGAAACATGACTCGCAAAAAAAAAAAAGTCCATGAAATGATGCCTAACAACATTCTGCTATACAATAGATTGGTGCCTAGCCCAGTAGTCATCAGAGAGGCTTCATCCAGCAGCTGATGGAAACAGATGCAGAGACCCCCAGACAAACGTCAGGCTGTAGCCTGCAGAAGAGGGGAAGGAAGGGATGTAGGAACCACTGGGATCAAGGGCATCACAAGAAAACCCACAGAATCAGTAACCTGGGCTCAGGGGCTCACAGAGACTGAACCAACAACCAGGGAGTCTGCATGCGACTGACCAAGGCCCTCTGCATGTATGTTATGGTTGATAGCCTGGTCCTCTTGTGGAACTACTAAGAGTAGGAGCAGGGACTGTCTCTGACTCTGCTGACTGCTTTTGGGACCCTACTTTTCATACTAGATTGCCTTGTCCAGCCTTAGTATGAGGGGCGGTGCCTAGTCTTACTGCAGCTTGCTGTGCCTTGACTAGTTGGTATTTGCTTTCTGGAGAGAAAAGGAGGAGGAGTGGATGCAGTGTGTGTGTGGGGGGGGATGGGGGAAAACTGAGGAGAGCTGGGAGGAGAGGAAGGAGGGGAGCCAGTCAGGATGAAAAATAATAATCATAACAATAATAATTCTTTCATATAAGAATACATTCTTGGAGTTGGGGATATAGCTCAGTGACAGAGTGACATTAGTGTGTGTGAGGCCCTGTGGTTGATCTACGGATTGGCAGCGCCACAAAACAAAAGAAAATATGCACGACTCTGCTGCGGAGCTCCATCCTCAGCTCCCAAGAATGCATTCTTAGGTGAAAGACCATCAGCTAATCTTGTTCAATCTCTGAATCTCTTGTTGAATCTCCAGTTTACTCTTACTGTGTTTAGCTCCTGTTAGACCGAAGGGACCAGTAGACATATTCCCTCTCCTTCCACGTCTATAAGAGAATGGCTTCCAGGATGGTCCCCTCCCCTTCTGGATTCTGCCTTGCTTCTAGCCTGGGCAGCGCCGGCAACGCAGGCGGCGGCGCCTTTGTGCAGCCATGTTTGAATTTCACTTAGCACTTTGTGTCACCTAAAACTCTGTCCTCTCTTCCCTCACACTTGCCATCCTTTCCTCGCCCCTGGAACTGCTCTAACTGCTCTTCCTCTTCCAGTGCTCCGCAACCTTCCTAACGCTGCAAACCTTTAATGCAGTTCCTCGTGCTGCGGTGACCCTCCCCCGCAACCATAAAATTATTTTCGTTGCTACTTTGTAACTGTCATTTTGCTACTGTTACAAATGGTAATGTAAGTATCTCTATTTTCATATGGTCTTAGGTGACCCCTGTGAAAGGCTCTCTGGATCCCAGGGGGTCGCGACCCACAGGTTCAGAGTTGCTTTAAGGGCTTTCCTGCTGTTCCTGTCCGCAGTTGATTTACAGATTAGCATGCCATTCACCCCTCTTGCCTAATTCTCACTTTGAAGCTCACTGGAGGCGCCATTCCCGTGAAAGGTGCCCTTCCCTTTAGAATTCTTGCTAGCTCTAAATTCCACACCGGACAGTGATTTATGGAGGGCCAATTCCTTGGGATTCTGAGAGTCTGGCTAAGTAATTTGGATTTACTCCTAGGGAGCATTGTAAGTCATTTTCTGCAGACGCATATTTCCTGTCTGAGAAAGAACGAAATAAAATGTCCTTTACTAGTCATGAGAACGGTGACTTCCTCCCTGTGTCTGGTAAACTCTTCTCGTCTTATAATAAACGAACAATATGCCCGTCCAGGCTGGCATTCCCAAGTCATCGCGGAAGACCTAGCCCCACAAGACGGACGGCAGTCAGCACCGCAGAAAGGAAAGCGCTCTAAGAGATGGGGGAAAAAGCACATGTGATCGTTGTGAACAATCTGTCGGTGAATTTGGAAAATTAAACGAAAGAGACAATCTTCTGGGTGTAAAATAACAGCATAAGAAAAGGAATATCAAGGGCCGGCTAGATAGCTCAGTGGGTAAAGCGCTCACTGCAAGCATAACGACCTGAGTCCTATCTTTTGAACCCACAAAAAGGAGAGAACCGACTGCACAAAGCTGTTTTCTTTGATCTCCACATACCCTCCCCCACCCTCACCCCCGCATCACACACGCGTGCGCGCGCGCCTTTCTCTCTCTCTCTTTCTCTCTCTCTCTCTCTCTTTTTTTAAAGAAAGAAACGGAGTAGCAAGCTAGGCATGGCTGTAAATGCCTGCCTGTAATTCCAGCACTCGAGAGGCAAAGGCAGACAGGAGGAACACGAGTTTGAGACTAGCCTGGGCTATAGAGTGAAATCTTGTTTTAGCCTTCCCATCATCCTGTCCAGCTTTGTCTTCAGCCAAGGTCTCCTCGACTTTGTCACCCACCACTTGTCTCGCGCAGTTTCCGCTGTGGCGCAGCGGCAGAACGATATCCTGGGGCGCCTCTCCTGCCCAATTCCTTTCGATGGCGCTATTAGAACCCACATATGCAAACGAGACAAGTACAATAACAAGATCAGAAAGAAACTGGCTGAACTTCCTTATGAGCACAAAGGCAAACATCCTAAGTACATCAGGAAGTTGCATACAGGAGCAAGGAACACGCTAAAATTCTTAAGATGGAGCTGAGCAGATGCCGGGGCTCAAGGTCCAGTCCTGAGCTCCCGGTGGGACCAGGCTGAGTCTAGACTCCAGAAACCACATCCCTGCCTGACTTCTCCCTCCTCCAACAGCCTGGTGAGAGTCCTCCCTCAGTCATTCAGGCATAACTCAGTCCAGGGCTGTGCTGTGGGGTAGGCATTTGTGCCCCCCTTGGCGGGGGTGGGGGGAGATGTTGGGGGCAGGGGTGGAGCTGCGCACATGCGCAGACGCATGCCCTTTGTTCCTCTCGATCATCAAGTCTCAGAACACAGAGTAGTGATTATGGGTTTATTTCTCCCCAAGGCGGAGACCAAGTCTCATAAATATTTCTTTCCTCTCTCCAACCTGGAACGGATGAAATCAAAATGATTCTGGCTCGAAGGAACTCCTGGAGAGGATTTGCAGCTGCTGGAGCTGCTGCGTACAAAGAAAGCCTTTTGGAATCTTGGTTTAAGCTGTGTAGAAAAACGAAAAACATGACCTAGTTCCCGTGGGTTGTCACATGCCAGCTAAGCTACTAGAATGCAGCGTGGGACCTCTCTGATTGCTGCTCGAACGTTAAAGTAATCACTAGGCTGTCGCCACTCTCAGCCAGAGGGAGAGTGTGGCTCAAAGCCACCCAGAGTCACACAGTCACGACCACCGACCACCTTGGCATCGCTCTGGGACTTTAGAGGGCAGAGCCACAGACAGAGAGCTAGGAAGGCACCAATCAAGTGTCAAAACAGAAGAGGAACTGGTGCTCACTTGTAAACCCAGCTCTAGGAGGCGGAGGCAGGAGAATTGTGAGTTCTACTAGGCAGGCCTCTAAAAACCCACGACTGAAGGAAGAGGACAGAGGAGTGCCCACATAGGGAAAGTTCGGGGTAGGTGGGCAAGGGGAAAATGCTAGTACTTAATTGTTTCCATTAAAGTCCATTCAGACCCGACGGTGGTGGCGCACGCCTTTGATCCCAACACTCGGGAGGCAGAGGCAGGCAGATCTCTGTGAGTTTGAGGTCAACCTGGTCTACAAGAGCTAGATCCAGGACAGGCTCCAAAGCTACAGAGAAATCGTGTCTCGAAAAACCAAAAAATAAAATAAAGTCCATTCAGTCGGGCTGCCAGAACGGCTCAGCAGGTAAAGGTGCTTGCTGCCTCTGATTCCCGGAACTCACATGACAGGAGAGAACCAGTTTACTTCTGTAAATTGTCCGGACCTCCGTACTTGCACCCCCCACATCTATTAAAAAATAGGAGAAAATCCATTCAGTGGACTTAAGCTGTATGTAAGAATTTTGTGTAAATTTGATTAGGCCATAGAGTACTCAGATATTTGGCCCAACATTATCCTGAGTGTTTCTCTGAAGGCATTTTTGGATAATACTAGCATTTACATTAATCGACTAAATTAAGCAAACTGGCCTTCTCAATGTGGGTAGGCCTCATCCAATCATTTGAAAGCCTAAACGCAGCAAAAAGGCTGACCTGCCCCATATTATAAAAGGCAACTCCTCCCCGTCTTTGAGCTGGAAGTCTACCGTTTGATTTTGCTCCCGACTTCAGGCTTTCAGTTCTCCCTAGAGGTCAGCGGCCTGCTGTCGTTTGGACTGCTGCTGTGCTATTTGCTCTTCTGGGTCTCAGACCTTTGGACCAGGGACTGGAACCAGGCTACTGACTCTTTTGGAGCTCAGACGTTTGGACTTGGGTTAGAATTCTGTCACTGCCTCTCCCATAACACACTGTGGAAATCCTGGGACTTGTCAGCCTGCACAGTTGTGTGTGTGAGCCGATTCACACATACACGCACATTCTACTGCCTCTGTTTGGCCGAGGAATCTTGGCCTCAACATTAGACAAGTAAGCCCCATTCCTCACTATACCAACAGATACTATGCCTTTTCAGTTTGGTCTCAGGTAAGGGATACTTTATTTTGTGGTTCTGGGATGGAAGCCAAGTGCTGCTAGCTGTATTCCTATCCCCGTGAAACACTCTACTAGGCCCTGAAAGCTACAAGCATGGCCTCTTCATAATTAGAATAGCCTATCCAAGACATTCTAACTTTTCCCCTCCCTGGCTCAGATCCACTTGGGTTTGGTATCCTTCAGCAGGAAGTGGGTGTGTCTAGCTTTCTATCTATTTCTCTGACTTGTCCTTCCTGCTCCCCAAGTTCTTGAGGGAGAAGTGGGTGGAGGGTGGGCCTGTTGGGCCAGGCTTCTTTTATTGTGGTTCTCTCTGAGTCCAGCAGGTGTCCGAAGTTTAATCTGGAAGTCTCCATGGGCTCTTCAGAGAATCCCTGGGGTTCTCCCCAAAGTCTCAGCTACAGAGGCATGGACATAGCCTCTCTCATCTCTGAGGAATAGGCAGTGGGTGTCTTTCAGCCTTTATGTTTTGGTCTCTTCCTCATCCACCACTGTGAGTCCTCTTAGGCAGCCTGTAAGAAGGGCTTAAGAGAGCTGCCTCTTGTGGAGGCTGAGGAAGCATTCGGACATCTTTTCTCTTGTGGGTTCTGAGTTAGTCTGGGCTCGGTATAGCAGCACTCTCTCTTAGACATTGTGGTAATTAGCCATCTGTCTCCCTCCTTTGGAAGCTCCATCTTGGGCTGGCCGGTAGTAGCACATGTCTTTAATCCCAGCTCTCAGGAGGCAGAGGCAGGTAGATCTCTGTGAGTTTGAGACCAGCCTGATCTACAAAGAGAGTTCCATGACAGCCTGGGGCACTACACAGAGAAACATTGTTTTGGAAAAAGAAAGAAGCAGCTGCAGCGGTCTCTTGGGGCAGCCCTCAGGGCACACCTGGTTTAACTTTCTTCAGTGCGGGTCTGGAGGAGCTAGGGACTACAGCACCTCCCTCAGCCTGGTGGACAGCTCTCTGGCTCTGCAGACATTGTGGGTAGAGGTCTGAGGGGAAAGCACTATAGCACTTGGACACCCGTGCAGACACCTTGAGGGCAATCTTTCAAGGCTTTCAGAGCCCGGGGTAAACACCATCCTTTCCCCTCCAGAGAGTAATTATGCTTTCTTCCCTGGATTCTTCCCTGGATCTTCTGTATGCTCAGCATCTGCTCTACTATCAGCTTCATTCCCAACCTAGGCAAACAATTCCGAGACACGTCTACACCGTGACTCGGAATGTCCTAGGTGACACCCCGCCCCCACCCCATATCTACAATAATGATGCACCTGGATCGGCTGTCCCTCTTTCCTTGTCCCTCACTCTGATTTCTTCAAGGGAGTTCTTTCCTCAGGTCCTGCTTTGAGGGCTAGGGTGGGGTTATGGAGTGAAGAGATGGCCTTGACCCCAGATCCTTTCCTATGTGGGGGTGCAACACCTTCACTTCAAGTCTCTTCACTTCTCTCCCCCTGCTCACTCTCGCGCTTATTCCCATCTTTGACCTGGTGAGATCTTACACACTGCTTTTGCGAGTCTGTATCCAGTGAACAGTTACTTGGTACCCGACTTTTGAAATGTCATGTTCACTGTAGCTTGCTGTCTCTATAGACACTGTGCATGTATCTTTTTAAAATTAATTTATGTTTATTTTATGTGCATTGGTGTTTTGCCTGTATATGCTCTGTGTGAGGGTGTTAGATCCCCTAGAACAGGAGTAACTGACAGTTATGAGCCGCCATGTGGGTGCTGGGAATTGAACCTGGTTTCTCTAGAAGAACAGTCAGTGCTCTTAACCACCGGGCCATCTCTCTGGCGTGTGTGTGTGTGTGTGTGTGTTGTGTGTGTGTTATCTGTGGTGTGTGTGGTGTGTGTGTGTGTGGTGTGTAGTGTGTGTGTGTGGTGTGTGTCTTATGAATGTCTTCATGTGTGTGCATGTGGAGATGTGTGTGCATGTGGAGAGCAGATGTCAATGTCAGGCATATTCCCCATTTGCTGTCCACGTTAGTTTCTGAGACAGGATCATTGATTCAGCTAGGCTGAATAGCAAATGAGTTCTAGGCATCCTCCTGTCTCAGCTTCTCCACCCTTCTTCTGCAGCACTCAGGGGCTTTACAGGGGTACTGAGGATCTGAACTCAGGCCTTCATTCTTGCATTGCAAAAACTTTACTGACTGAGCTATCTCCCCATCCCCCTGGCTTCCATTTTTGTATCTTGTCACCCACAGTTCATTCAGCCTTGAGTTAATCTTCTAGGGAATGCTAACATATAGTGTTTTGGGTTTTTTTTTTTTTTTTTTTTTTTGGTTTTTCGAGACAGGGTTTCTCTGTGATTTTGGAGCCTGTCCTGGAACTAGCTCTTGTAGACCAGGCTGGCCTCGAACTCACAGAGATCCGCCTGCCTCTGCCTCCCAAGTGCTGGGATTAAAGGCGTGCGCCACTACCGCCTAGCAGTGTTTTTGTTTTTAAAGAGTATTTATACCATGATTTCTAGTTCCCCTGCATCCTCACTGACCATTGTGTACTCATTGAGCTTAGTTATTAGCACCAGCCTCAAAACCTGCCGATGCTAGTGAGACTAATGAGGTATAGCTAGATAACTCTGCTGCTATATTATGCAGCTGTGAATGAATCTTGGGCTCCTTTTAGCAGACACATCATCTGTCAACTAAACGGCTAGTTAGTTGCTTCGCATTCGTGTTTCCTAAGGCCTGCTGGACTTTTGCACTGGCATGTCTTCATGCTCCTCAGGTTAACAGGGCCATGGTAGCTTGTTATGCCCTCCCACAGAGCTCTGCCTCATGCATTTGTGGTCTTGGTGAATGGAGTCGTCCAAACTGTCCCTCAGGCTGGTAACCTTCTGAAAGACTCAGGGCCCTCTACTTTCTCACTCTCTTCTGTCTCTTTCCAGATTCCCCACCACTCTGCCGTCCCTACCACTCGGCCGTCCCCACCACTCGGCCGTCCCTACCATTTGGCTGTTCCCTTTGTTCTTGGCCCATCACTCCAGCAGCTCTGGGACTCTGAAGATTTCCCACCTCTAGTTACTGCCCTCCATATCAACCCAGACAGCATCACTTAATTTTTTTCCCCCATGTTGGCTCTAGAACCCAGGGTCTTTTAAATGTCAAATAAATCTACCAATGAGCTATATCCCCAGCCCAGGTCTTAGCACTTTTCAGTTTAGTAATGCTGGTGGTCCTCCCATAGATCATATTGTCCATGCTCTCAATGCATGACCCAGAGCTACTGATCTTCCCAGCTAGGTCCCAACACCCTCTCCCAGGCTCAGTCTCTGCACACGAAAGATATCCAGGAGCTTCCCTGAAGTTCAGCCTCTTGAGCCCAGTGGAACTATGGTTTGAAGCTCTAAGGCCTTCATTTCCACTACCAGACTGGGCACTCTGGTCTCTGACTCTGACCTGGTGAGAGGCTTTGCCATCCCCAGTCATTAGTTTCTGACCTTATCATATTGCTTCATTGCTATAATGAGTCAAGTTTCTTAGTGATGACTACCTATTAATTTTCAGTCTCAAGGGTCATGCTAGCCACATGTCTACCAGAGCCATTGGAAAACTAAGAAAGTGGCCTGTGTGCTTGGTTCTTAGTAGCTTGGCCTTGAAGGGAGCATTCCAGAACACTGTTGGTGATGTTCTGAGAATCTAAACTGGGACACATTTAAACTACCCACTTGGGTCCATTGGCCCACTGGGAATAATCTTTGTGTGTTCTTTTTTTTTTTAAATATTTTTATGGTTTATTTAACTTTATTCTATGTGCATTGGTGTGAAGGTGTCAGATCCCCTGCAACTGGATCTTCAGATAGTTGTGAGCTGCCATGTGGGTGCTGGGAATTGAACCCAGGACCTCTTAACTATTGAGCCATCTCTCCAGCCTCTCTTTGTCTGTTCTGAGAATGGTCCAAGGGTCAGAAGAGAAGGTTGGGAGGCCTTAGTGCCTCAAGAGTATATGCAAAGAACGGATGAAGCCCACAGGGTAGAAACTACCCAGACTAGGGCTGAGGACTTCTTCTCTCAGGATCTCTGCACATGTCAACATATTGACACTATCTCTCTAGCATATTTTCTGTGCAAATATTTGCACATGATTCCTTGAAACCTGCAGGCAATGCTCCCTGGTGATCTGTTTCTTTTTATTAAAATTTATTTATTATGTATATAGTGTTCTGGGCACCAGATCTCATTATAGATGGGTGTGTGTCACCGTGTTATTGCTGGGAATTGAACTCAGGACCTCTGGAACAGCAGTCAGTTCTCTTAACCTCTGAGCCATCTCTCCAGCCCTATTTCTTTTTACTTAAGATACCATAGGCATTTTCTTTCCCAAGGCATTAAACAGCTTTTTTTTTAATTTTAATGACTTCATAGTAATCAATCATTTAAATGCTTATTTTCCTTTTTGTTTTTGATACTATATTTTTATTTATTTATTTCTAAACAGGATCTCACTACATAACCCTGGCTGGCCTGGAACTTGCCATGTAGACCAGCCTGGTCTGGTACTCGCAGAGATCCATCTGCCTCTGCCTAGGAGTGCTGGGATTAAAGGTGTGTTCCCACATCAACTTCAATGATGAAAAAAAAGAAAACGGAAAGGGAGCCCGAGTCGGGTGTGGTAGTGCACGCTTTTAATCTCAGCACCCAGAAGGCAGAGGCAGGCACATCAGACTCTTGAGTTCGAAGTCAGCCTGGTCTACAAACCAAGTTCCAGGACAGCCAGGGCTATGAAGAGAAACCCTGTCTTGAAAACAAACAAACAAAAAAGAAAGGAAAGCCTGTGAGCTGGCTCAGCAGGTAAAGAAATTGGGTCTGCAAGCCTAATGATGTGAGTTTGGAAGAAAAAAACTGACTCCTTAAAGTTGTCCTCTGATCTCAACACACATGAGGTGGTGTGTACACACACTCTCTCTCTCTAATAATAATAATGATTATAATAATAAAGAAAAGAAGGCTGGTAGTTCAGTGCTTGTCTATCTAGTATATGTGAGGCCCTAGATTCTGTTCCAGCACCAGGAAAAAAAAAGAGAGGAAGGAAGAGAAAAGAAAGATGAGGACTGGAGTGTTTCCTTCTGAACCGTCACGATAACCCATGTTACTAGATCCCGTCTGCCCAAACGGAATGCTGGAATCACTTACTAATTAATTTGCTTTCCTAGTATTGCTACCTCACATAGGGTGTCTAACATTATGTTAGGAGCCATGGGAGGGATTTTTGCTTCTTATCAAGGTGGGGGTAGGGAGGAGTCTCAGCCCTCTGGGCTTTAGTGAGGAGTGTGGCAGAGGCTCTGGTAGTCACGCTGATATGTTAGGGCTGTGGACTAACGGGCATCACAAGCTGGTCCTATCTGCCTTCCTTCCGACCAGGAGCACAGCTGCTGTCCCAACTGTTCCCACTGTCTTCTCCACCGTTAGGTACCATCTTCTGAAAGGACAGGATAGAGCAGATCTATGTAGACAATGTCCCCAGAGGTCACCAACTCAGTCAGCAGTGCTGCTAAACGGGCCATTGATGGGAATTGGTGGGTTTTTCTGTTTGTTTGTTTTGAAACAGGGTTTCTCTGTGTAGCTCTAACTGTCCAGGAACTTGCTAGGCCTGAACTTAGATCAGAGATCTGTCTGCTTCTGTCTCCAGTACTGGGATTAAAGGCATGAACCACCATGCCTAGCTGGGATCACTGGCTGTGGTTTTTAAGTAGAAAATTGAAATTTTCTTTCTTTTTTTTCCTGTTTTGTTTTGAGACACAGTTTCTCTGTGTAGCTTTGGAGCCTGTCCTGAAGACCAGGCTGGCCTTGAACTCACAGAGATCCGCCTGCCTCTGCCTCCCCAGTGCTGGGATTAAAGGTGTGCACCACAACTGCCTGGCATAAGTAGGAAATTTTTTGCAGGGAAATTCCCATCTTGTCTGGCTGACCCTGAGGTTACAGGTCTCAGCTGATGTGGAGAACACAGCACAACCCTGAACCCACACAGAGCAGAATGGAAAGCCCACATCAACATCAATAGTTCAGTGTAACATAACTCAATTCAAGCTCGATAGAATTCACTAGAAAGATGCCAGTGAAGGGTTGAAGACACAGCTCCGTGGTTCCACTGTCAGAACCCACATGACAAGTTAACAGTTGTCTGTAACTCCAGTTCTAGAGGATCCAACACCCTCTTCTGACCTCTGCAGGCACCAGGCTTGCATGAGGTTCACAGACATACACCCAGGTAAAACACACATGCACATAAAATAAAAAATAAAAACAGTCAGAAAAAGAAGCCAGAGAATAGGCAATACTCAAATACATCCCGGGTATGTCTGTAAATGTCATTTTGAATTTTGTGATTTGGACCTTGGACTGTTCTGTTTTTTTTTTCCCTTGGAGAAAACCAGAACAGTGTTGTATTTCTGAGCTATATCTCAAAATTATTTATATTTCATATTTATAATTCATAGGATGGCTAACTCTCTTTTTGAGTCAGGATCTCACTATATAGACCTGGCTAGCCTTGAGCTCCCAGTAATCCTCCTGTCCCAGCCATCTTCCCAGCAGCAGGGATTATAGATATCCATCCAACACTACATCTAGCTCTCTCTTTAAATCTTTTAAAATTACATTTATTTCTTTATGGGTGTGGTGGGTTCACCCGTAGAAGTCAGAGATGGTTTTGGGAGTCAGCTCTCTTCTTATGTCTTGTGGGTCCCAGGGACTGGTTTAGGTAGCCAGTGTTTTTATTATCTGTGCCATCTCACTGGCCCGTCTGTTTCTCTCTGAGACAGGGTGTTCTCGAATTTGATTATGTAGCCAAGGGTAACCTTGAACTTTTGATGCAAGCAGCCCAGCATCTAGTTTATGCTGTGCTGGGGATGAAACCTAGGGCTTTGTGTGCTAGGTAAACACTCTACCCACTGAGCTATAGCCTCAGTCTTGGCATCTTGTTCCCACTAACTTTCTAATAAAAGAGAATTATTATTTTGCAATAATAATTTACAAAAATAAATAGAGACTGGAGAGATGGCTCAGTATTTAAGAGCACTTGTTCTGGCAGAGGACCTGGGTTCAATTCCCAGCATCCACATGGTGGCTCACAGCTGTCCGTTTCCAAAATTGCAGCTCCAGGTGATCCAGGGCCTTCTCCTGAACTCTGCGGGCACCAGTCACACATGTGGTGCATAGATATACATACAGATAAAATGCTCACACACATAAAATAAAACAAATCTAAATAAATAAAACAATTTTAGGACAAAAACTAGGACAAAGACCCTTCCCTTGGGGAATAAGGCTAGTGACTTGTATAGCTCAGGCTGGCCTGGAGGCCTGCTTCAGCCTTCCTAGTACTATCCTGTAGAGGCATGCTGCCACACAGCTGGCTCAGGAAGCTTTTGATAGGTATTACAGGGAGTGCTCAAAGTTCAGTGCTGGCAACCAGCAGTTCTTTTTGTTTGCTTCACAATCTGTGACCGTTTAAATGGTAGCTATGGCACTAAAATCTCTCTGTTTAAGACAAGGCACGACTGAGGGTGGGCTGGGATTTGGTTATCCATGGATTTCAACAAAGAGGAAAGTTTTGTGAAGAACTGCATGCTGGCGGGGAAGAATTCCTCAAACTGGGTATGGCGCCTCACATCCATAATCACTCTGAACTGAGGCAGAAGGATTGTATGAATGTGGGACCAGCCCAGTGAGATCTTGCCCTAAAAAACAAAACAGAAAATCAAAACCAAGGAGACTGAGGGGGAGAGGCAAGGTCGGGGTAGGGTTGGGGAGAAACACGATTGCTGTAATGTTTCTAGTACACAAGGGGTTTTCAGCTAGTCCAGCTTAGGTGACAGAAGGTTCCCACAGAGCGGGGCCTTTGCCACCATCTGACTGCAGGCAAATGGAGGAGCTCAGCTGGGCCCGATAGCATCCTCTAAACTGTGAAGATAGTAAATAAATCGTTTTAAACTACTAAACTTTGGAGGATGTGGTGGTTTGCATGAATGCCTCCATAGTCTTGGGCATTTGAACATTTTGTTCTGAGTAGGTGGTGCTGGTTGGGGAGGTTTAGGAGGTGTGCTTGCTTGCTGGAGAAGGTGTATGTATGACTGGGAACTGGCCTGGAGGTTTTAAAAGTCAGCTCTGTTTTGCACTTGTGATTTGAGATGTGAGCTCTTAGCTTGCTGCTCTAGCTACCATGTCTGTCTGCTGCTATGCTTCCCTACTGTGATGGGGAGGAACTCTTATTCCTCTGGGACCATAAACCCAAACCTCCCTTCTTTAAGTCACTGGGGTCATTCTGTTTTATCACAGTGGTAGAAACAGAACTAATACAGAGGGATTTTTACCTAGAAATAGATAGCTGGAACCCAATGAAATCCTAACTATGCTTCCTTACAAACCCTCCAACACTTCAGTTCCAAGCGAACATCTGCTTCCATGAGGGTGTGCTGATCTGTCTCAAGTTTCAGCCTGAAGGAGCATCAGGACTCTCTGAACATAGGCAAGGCATGGTGACATGTGTTTAACTTCAGCCATCAGGAGATGGAGGCAGGGATATCTCTTAGTTCCAGGCCAGCCAAGGCTAGCTACATGGTAAGATCCTATCTCAAAAAAAAAAAAAAAAGAAAGAAAAAAAGGGTGAATATGCTCAGCTTTTACAACTTGAGGCATGTGTTAGTTATTTTTCTGTTCTTTCTTTTTCTTTTTTTTTTTCGAGACAAGGTTTCTCTGTAGCTTTGGAACCTGTCACAGAGATCCACCTGCCTCTGACTCCCAAGTACTAGGATTAAAGGCATGTGCCACCACTGCCTGGCTTAGTTATTATATTTCTATTGCTGTAATAAAATACCATAACCAATTCAACTTACAAAAATGTGTTCTGCTGGGAGTGGTGGCCTAGCATTTGGAGGCAGAGGCAGGTGGATCTTTGTGAGTTCAAGGTCAGCTTGTTCTACAGAGTGAGTTCTAGGACAGCCATGCTGTTATACAAAGAAACCCTGTCTTGGAATAAAAAAGTAGGGCGGTTAACTGGGATTATGCTTTTGGAGGGCTAGAGAATATGATGGCAGAATAAAGGCATGTTGGCGGGAATGGCTGAGAGCTCACATCTGTATCTGCAAGCAGAAGGCAGAGAGATTGTTGGAGGAAAGCCGCTTGTTGGTTCCCGGCTGCTCGGTCCCAAAATAATCACACAGAAACTGTATTAATTAAATCACTGCTTGGCCCACTAGCTCTAGCTTCTTATTGGCTAACTCTTAATATTAATTTAACCCATTTCTATTAATCTGTGTATTGCCATGTGGCTGTGGCTTACCAGTAAGGTTCTGGCTCGTCTGTTCCTAGTGGCAGCTATATGGCTTCTCCTTGACTCCGCCTCCTTTCTCCCAGCATCAGTTTAGTTTTCCCCACCTAGCTCTGTTCTACCCTATGACGGTTCACGACAGTTTTTTTTTTTTTATTAACCAATGGTATTCACAGCATACAGAGGGGACTCCCATATCAAGAGATTCTGGGAATGGTGACAGTCTTTTGAAATCTCAGAGTCCATTTCCAGGGACATATCTTCTACAAGACCACACCTCCTACTCCTTCTCAAACAGTTTTACCAACGAGGGTCAAATGTATGAGCCCATGGGGACACACTCAGTCAAACCACCAAAGGTCTTTGGTTAGAAGCTCAGAAAATACAAATAAAGCAGTGATAAAGAAAGAGGTGACAAGGACCATGAAAAAGAGTCACCCTGTAAGGGTGCTTGGCAATTAGCACCTTGTAGCATTCTAGCAGGAAGCACTGATGGAACCTCGGAAGTAGTTCCCGCCAGTGAATGTTCTAGCTGACATTCCCCAGTGATTGTGTGTCTACAGTTTAACTGCTATTGGTTAAAATCTCTTAGATGGCTGGGCAGTGCGGTGCATGCCTTTAATCCCAGCACTCGGGAGGCAGAGGCAGGTGGATCTCTGTGAGTTCAAGGCCAGCCTGGTCTACAGAGCTAGTTCCAGTACAGGCTACAAAGCTACACAGAGAAACTCTGTCTGGAAAAATTAACAACAAAAAATCTCTTAGATGTTTCTCTATAATTTCTTTCCAAGAATCAGTGGCTTCTGGAGGCCTAGAACAGTCACATGTTTTTTCAGGACGCACTTATAGAATTGTGCAAAGAGACCTTCTGGGCTTGTTGCCTAAGATTCCTTGAGCTACAAAGGTGACTGGAACAGAGCCACCACTTTCTTGGTGAGTCTTCAGTGAGCTAATGTTGCTTCTTATGACAAGACTTGAAGGCTCGGGGCTGAACAATCACATAGGTTAATGAGTCAGGGTCACACAGCCACACACAAAACAATCCAACAGAGGAATTCCAGCAAGTTCCATTTATCCTGTTTCTCAGAAGAAAAGAGCAGGCGATTACTTAGAAGGGCTGACGAGATACACAGTTTGTCCAGGGGGAAGGTTTCCTAAAAGACTGATAGTGGGATGCTTTCCTCACTCACCTGGACTGTTTGAACAAAGTCCTCAGACAGTTCACCTGATGAGTGAAGCTATGACTCTGAAGCCCTGAAACTGAGTAGCCTGGAGTCAGGTAGCCCATGGGCTCCTATAAATAGTGAGATTAAAAAGAGCTCCATTCATGCTGTATTGAGTCTCACCCTAGCTAATTAGATAGGGTGTCCCATCCTATCTGGAAAAAAGTAAAAAATAGAGAATCAAAGTGGGAACTGGGATTGCTATGTAAAATGAAAAAAGATAGTTTGTTTGTTTGTTTGTTTATTTATTTATTTATTTATTTTGGTTTTTCGAGACAGGGTTTCTCTGTAGCTTTGGAGCCTGTCCTGGAACTAGCTCTTGTAGACCAGGCTGGTCTCGAACTCACAGAGATCCACCTGTCTCTGCCTCCCTAGTGCTGGGATTAAAGGCGTGTGCCACCACCGCCTGGATAGTTTTTTTTTTTAAATAAAAAATATATAGAATCAGGGACATCTTGGCGGGACGGGGTGGGAGTAGGGAATGGATGGACACGCACACTATAATATATGCATCACCAGCCTTGATGTTAACATCAGGTACTCCTGATCTGTATCCAGCTAGTCTCAGAGGATACAACTGTTTTTGTTAGTCAGATGTGGTGGCCCAGGCTTGGCATCCCAGCATGCTGGAGGATAAGGTAGAAGATCAGGAATTGCAGGCCAGCAGGACCACCCTATGAGACCCTGTCTCAAAACAAACTAACAGAAAAAATAAATCAACATATTTCTTGGCTGAGAATGTTGGCACATATGTCTTAAGCCACCACTCAGAAGGTAGAATCAGGGAGATCAGAAGTTCAAGACTAGCCTAGGTTAAGGGAAACCCTGTTTCAAAAACAATGACATCAAAAACCTTTTTTACACAGGCTTTCTGTAATATCATGTATAATATCAACTCTGCCTAGGGGCTCCACATGGGAGGAACTTAGAGAGGACAAAGGTGCTTACAGTTACCGTTTCTAGTATCTCAAACCGAAGAACCTTGGAGAAATATTTTCTACTTGTCCTTGTGATGAGGGCAAGAAATAAGACAACAGCCGGGCAAGGGTGGCGCACGCCTTTAATCTCAGCACTCGGGAGGCAGAGGCAGGCGGATCTCTGTGAGTTTGAGACCAGCCTGGTCTACAGAGCTAGTTCCAGGACAGGCTTCAAAACCACAGAGAAACACTGTCTTGAAAAACCAAAAAAGAAAAAGAAAGAAAGAAAGAAAGAAGACAAGAAGGTTGTTACAGTCAATTAACTACCAAACAAGGAGCCTTTCCTGCCATTAAAGGCCAGTTAACAAAGAATATAATTGTCCAATAACCCTTTGTGGGGCACAACAAAAGGAAAGTTACTACCCACAGTGTTAATGAGCTTACATTCTAGACACCCTAATGTTCCAGGATCCTCAGAAAACTCATCGTCCCAACATATGTCAAAAGTGTATTAGTCAGGGTTCTCTAGAGGAACACAACTGATAGAATAAATCTATTATCTATCTATCTATCTATCTATCTATCTATCTATCTATCTATCTATCTATCTATCATCCATCTGTCTATAAAGGGGATTTATTAGAATGGCTTACAGGTTGTGGTCCAGCTAGTCCAACATTGGCTGTCTACTAATAGAAAGTCTAAGAATCCAGTAGCTGTTCAGTTCATGAGGCTGGATGTCTCAGCTGGTCTTTAGTATATGCTGGAATCCTGAAGAAGTAGGCTCTAATGCCAGTGAAGGAAAGAACTTGCCAGCAAGGTGAGAACAAGCAGGCAAGGAGAGCAAGCTTCCTTCTTCCACGACTTTATTTAGGCTGCCAGCCTGGTCTACAGAGGGAGTTCCAGGACAGCCAGGGCTACACAGAGAAACCCTGTCTAGAAAAATAACAACAATAACAACAACAAAAACAACAAAAATGGGTCTTGTCACCTCAAATGATTTAATTAACAAAAAAAAAATCCCTCACAGGTGTGTGCCCTCTGCTTGGGTTTCAGTTAATTCCAGATGCAGTCAAGCTGAAGCCCAGCACAGTCATTACACGGGTTTTGTTTGTTTGTTTGGTACTGGGGATCGAATGCAAGCCAGAGGGTAGTGATAATGATTTCCATGCCAAAGGAAGGAAGGACAGGCGGGAGGGAGGGAGGGATGAATGAATGAATTGGTATTTGTTGGGTTTTCAAACTTAATTTTTTTTAAAAAAAATTGTGTACCAGTGTTGCATTCTCCCAGGAAGTCACTCAGCAGCCCCTCCTCCCCGAGACCGACTCACCTAGGAAGAGAACAAAGTAACAGTTGTGCAATTTGGCGAAGCAGTGCAGTTTTACTAGACTAACAGGAGTATGGGTGGGGGATTAAAGGAGCAGGAACTGTTAAAGGAACTGAAGTTTGTCCACCAGAGACACTAGCTATGACTCTGACAGCTGCATACCTCGTGCTCTCTCCACACAGATCTGAGAGACCGCTGCAGCTCCCCTGGTCACAGTCCCCTCCCCCCAGTAGTTGTTGCTGTTTCTAGAAAGCTGGGAAGGGGCCTTTGAGAATCTTACATTTCCAGCCTTCTTAAACAGGAGGTTTGTGTATTTCCAGAGTCTCAGGAGCCCCCCCCCCTCCCAAAACTGGGGGAGTGTTTCAATTCAGAGGAAACCCTTACACAGTCCTGGGGGATGGGGAGGAAAGGGGGTGATAAGATTGTCTCCAGGTCATTTTGTCAAGTGTAGTTTATAGCGTATCTAAAGCTGGAATTCTGTCTCAAGGCTCCCTCAGGCCAGCCCTCTGTGACTGCTCCCCATCCCTCCCCTTTCTTAATCCTAGCTTTGAAGCTGGTCTTCATCTCCAGAGCTATGCTAAACAATGAACCTCCCAGAAGTGGGATTGTGTGATAGGTATCCCTTGGAGACTGCTTGCCTTATTTTCCCGACTCTGCACGACTCCTTGGAGATGCAACCATAGTGTTTTTTTTTAAGTATTTATTTATTCTGTATATAATATTCTGTCTGTATGTATGTCTGCTGGCCAGAAGAGGGTACCAGACCCCATTACAGATGGTTGTGAGCCACCATGTGGTTGCTGGGAATTGAACACAGGACCTTTGGAAGAGCAGGCAATGTTCTTAACCACTGAGCCATCTCTCCAGCCCCGCATCCATCCATAGTGTTGAATATATTAATAGCACTGAGAACCAGAGAGATGGTTTAGTGGTCAAGAAGCACTTGTTCTGGGGATTAAAAGTGCTAGGATTAAAAGCAACTGATTTTTTTTCTTTTAAAGCCTGGATCTCATTTTCACTCTGTATCCCAGTCTGGCCTTGAACTTGGGGCAATCCTCCTGCCTCAGTGTTGACATTTTAGATGTAATTAGCACTCCCAGTTCCACAGTTCTTTGCTTTCTATTGCTGAGTCATCCGTGACATGGAAGTGTCAGGTAGGTGGTGGGAGGTGGCGTGGGTGTAACCATTTGTTCATTGAAGGATGTTATAAGGGTACTTACAGTTTCTGTCTATTACAGACAATGCTATTACAAACATTTGTTTAAGAAGATCTCTGTGAAAATAAGTTTTTATTTCTCTGGGATAAATGCCAAAAAGTATAAATGCTGGGTCATAGGATAGATCTATTTTCAGTCTTAAACGGAACTGCCAAATTTTCTAAAGCGTCAGTATCATTTTCCATTCCCTCTGGCAAATGACCCAGTTCTCTAAGTCTCTCCAGCATGTAGTATTGTCAGTATTTTCATTTTTGCCAGTCTGATAGGTTGATTGTGATATTGCATTGCACTATTTTGTTTGATTTTGGAACATGTTCTCACACAGTTGAGGCTGGCCTCAAATTCCCGATCCTCCTGTGTCTGCCTCCCAAGTGCTTGGATTACAAGTGTCTCACTATGTAGTCCTGGCTGGTCTGGAATCAGTATGTAGCACTCTTAGATCTGCCTCCATCGGCCTCCTGACTGCTAGGATTAAAGGAGTGTACCACCGCATCTGGCACACCTTCTTATTCCTTCTCGAGCCTTCCTCTTTTCCACTTCACATCCATTTTAGTTTCATCCCCTCTTTTGCCCTCTAGTTTCCATGCGTGTCAGAAAACATGTGATGCTTGTCTATGTGAAACTGACTTAACATGGAGACTTTAGATTCCTGTAATAGAGTGTTCTCCAGTTCCACCTCTTTTTCTGTAAGCAACATAATGTCATTCTTTATGGCCAAGTAAAACTCCATGTGCATGCAAACCATATTTTCTTTACCCATTCATCTCTTGATGGGCACCTAGGCTCTCTAGTTCAGGCTGGTTTTGAACTCACAGAGATTTGCCTGCCGCTGCCTCCTGAATGCTGGGATTTAAAGCGTGCGCCACCACCTCCCAGCTGGCCATTTTCTAATCAGGGAGTTTATTACTGTTGAGTTTTGAGCCTTCCTTTTCTTCCATGGTGCTGAGGATGGAGCTCTGGGCTTTGCGAGTGTTTGGCAGGTGAGCTACCTAAAGCTACAGTCCTAATTTGAGTTCTTTATATTTTCTAGATATCAGTCCTTTGTCAAATATTTTCCCCAGTTTTTATTTTTCATCCTAAATGAGCCTTTGGCAGAACAAAATTTTGATTTAGATATTAAGTATTCCCAAAGGTTCATGTGTTGAAGGTTTGGACTCCATGCAGCAATGTTCCGAGGTAAAGCTTTGGGGAAGTAATTATATTCAAGTAATTATATGCCCAGTTGGTCAATTCATTCATTCATTGATGCGTTCACAGATAAATGGGCTATTGGGAAGTTTGGCTTAGTTGCAGGAAGTAAGTCACTGGCCCCATGCCTTCGAAGGGTATATTTTGTTCTGTCTCCTTCCCTTGCTCTCTCTGTTTTATCCATCACATGCTCCCTGCCATGAGGTTCTGCCTCACCATGGCCCAGAAGCAAGGAAGCCAGAATAAAATCTTTCCCCTCCTCCTTCAAGTGTTTATCCCAGTCGCTTTGTCACAGTGAAGGAAAGCTAACCAAAAACCAATCAAACAAATAAACAAACAAAACTATGGTTCAATGTTAAATTGTTTTCAAAAAGGGATCTTCTAGCCTGCCCTGAAAGTCATGCACTGTCATGGCATGTACACATTCCATCCATTCATCCGTTCATCCACTGTTTATTGACTATGGCCCAGGTTTAGTATCAGATGCCAGGGATCTGAAAATGAATATACTAGAGTTGCATCCAGAGTATCCACGGTCTTGTAAGGACATGGGTGTGTAAACACATGCCCTTCCTGCGAGTATGGTAAAGGATGGAACTCAGGCCTGGAATAGAGTACCTGCAGTGGCTGGCATGCTGCTGAAGGTTATTCATTGTCAGCTATGAACCAGTTGAAACCCTAGTCTTAGTCCAGCTAGATATAGGTCAGAGTTTATTCTAAGAGACCTTTTCGTGTGTGTACTCACTGTTTGTTGAAACAGTATCTCTCTATATAGCCAGACTGGTCTGGAACCAGCAGTTCCACCTCTGCCTAGACCATGCTAGGATTGCAGGTGTGTGTGTGTGTGTGTGTGTGTGTGTGTGCGCGCGCGCGCACGTGCGCGCGCGCCTGTGTGTGAAATACATGTGGTACATTCTATAAAAACATTTCCATCTATTCTTTTCATCTTAATTATATATTCTTTTCCTACATCCCCAAATGGCTATTACTAAAATGGAGATCCTATGAGATTAAAGCAGAGCTCATCCATTTTTAGAAGTGATCACTCCTTTAAAAAACTACAGTGGAACCTAGTAGTTCGGCAGGTATTCCTGCTGTGAAGAGCTGGGATGAGGGAAAGGTGTAGATAGGTCTTATTGCATAACAGTCCTTGGTCCTAATATAGCAGTGTTCATCTGGGACACCTGAAGGACTCACCTCACATGACAAGCTGCCTCATTTTCACGCCGACTCTTCGAGGAAAGCAAGATGAGATTTAATATGCAGTGGCCTACATTCCAAGTAGAGTATGCTGCTCCTTACCCAGGCTCCTAGAAAAGTCTATCAAGTGACACATTGGGGAGGAGCCCGTGGATTAATAACCAAGAAGATAGGATTAAACCTTTGAGTTAGGCCTCGATGGTCTACTAAGAAGTTTTGAAAGAATAAGGCCTGATCATGCTTATACAGAAGGCTGCTTAATGGTTTGGGGGTGGGACTGGCAAGATGGCTCAGTGGGTAAAAGTGTTTGCTGCAAAACTTAAAGACCTGAATTCGATTCCTGGGAGGAAAGACAGAACTGACTCCTGAAAACTCTGATCTCCACATGTATTAAATAATTTATACTGGAGATGTACCTCATTGGTGCTGGCCTAGCATGTATGAAGCCCTAGGTTCTATGGTTAGCACAACACAAAATATTATTTTCAAAAATACCTTAATATTTGAGTTTCAAAATATAGGGATGCCCCCCCCATGCTGTGGGTGGTACTTAGGGCCTTGTACATGGTAGGTAATCTATGTATCAAGTCCCTCTTTAACTTTCAGACAGGGTCTGACTAGGATACCTAGGCTGGCCTTGCTAGCTCTGTAGCCCAAGTACGACTTGACCCTCCTGTTTTATCTTCCTGGAAAGATGGGATTACAGGCCTGTGCCCATGACGATGCTTTTTGTCCCTGGGTCTAATACAGATACTGTTTTGTTGTCCTGGGAAATGTCTGTCCCTCTACTGTCCCTTTTAGGGAATACCTGTCTGCTCTTCACTTTCTGCTGTTTCCAAAATAAAGCCCAAATACTTCATTCCCATAGGTCAGCCTCAATTTACCTTTTTAGCTCCCACACTTTCTAATTACTACAGCTAGGCCCAGTAGCACTACCTGTAGTCCTAGTTACCAGTGAGGCTGAGGTAGGAAGATTTCTCATGCCTTGGAATTCAAAGCCAATAGAGGGAACATAATGAGATCCTATCTCAATAAATAAATATGAACACTATTACCAATGGATAGTCATTCCTATGAGCTAATGCTGAGAGTTTGCATCCTGATTCAGCCATGAGGCAGAGAGACAGAGCTACCTGGGAATGCTATGAACTTTCAAACCTCCAAGCCCCCCCCCCCCCCCGTGACAAAGCTTCTGTAACCAGGCCACACCTCCCAATCCTTCTCAAATAGTTCCACAAACTGGGAACCAAGCATTCATATCTATGAGTCCTTGGAAGACACTCTCATTCACACCACCACAGGAAATGTGCTCCCAACTATTAGGGTAGTATTTGTGGGTTTGCCAAGTGAAGGAATGACTCATTCCCTTCAAGCACTTTCTTCTGAACTCACTGCTTTCCAGAGCTCCACAGCCTTTCCTGTCTCCCAGCCCATCAAGTTTCTGCACATGAGGTATCTTTCCCTCATTTCCATAACTACCGTTACCAGAAATAGCCTTTCCCCTTCTTTCCTATCTAAATCCTTGTCCATATTTCCAGCCTTAACTCAAACTCTAGGTCTGAGGCTTTTGGAGCTTTTTAAAAAAGACATGCTTATTTTATTTTAAGAGTTTATGTGTGTGTGCCAGAGTGTAGGTATGTGTACCACATGCATGCAGGAATCTACAGAGGTCAGAAGACAACGTCATATCCCTTGGAACTGGGATTAGAGACAGTTGTGAGCCTGGGAATGTAACTCAGATTGTCTGCAAAACTATCAAATGTTTTAAAACTGCTCCAGCCCCAGCTTCCTGAACTTCTAAGCTCTCTATGTCTGTTCCTCCTCAGAACAGCTATTACATTTTTGGTATCATTCATTCATTTTCTCTACCTTTACAAACATGTGTTTTGGAGGAGCTCATGGTCTAGGTGGAAAATATCACAAAGATCACAACCGCCATGTTGTGATCTTTATGTATGTATAAGTGTGTGTGTGTGTATATACACATATATATGGAGTATACATGTATATATACACATATATATGGAAAGATTTGATCTCGTCACTTCTGTGACAGCACAAATCATATTTTTAAGTTTGTCTGTCTTTCTTTTGGCCCTGACTTATTATGTTGTTCAACTATTGCCTCTTAACTTCAAGGGGATCTCCTTTTATTTATTTACTTATGTACTTACTTGCTATAATATGGGTTTAAAAAATAATTAGTAGTATTATATATATATATATATATTATACACACACATACATATATTTATTAAACAGGGTCTCACTATGTATTTCTAGATGTCCTGGAACTCACTCTGTAGACCAGGCTGATCTCAAACTCACAGAGATTTACTTGTCTCTGCCTCCTGAGTGCTGGGATTAAAGATGTAGACCACTACTCCTAGCTAATGTTTTGTTTTAAGACAGGGCCTGCCTCTTGTAGTCCAGTCTTGTCTGGAACTCAGTATGTGGCCAAGGCTGATCTTGAGCTGCTAATCCTCCTGCCTCTGTCACCAAGGGGCTAGTACATCTGTTTGATTTGGTTTTTTCAACCTAGAAGCTCACTATAAAGGCCAGGCTGACTTTGGACCTCCAGGACTCCTGTTTTAACACCTCTAGTGCTGGAATTAGAGGTCTGGACCACCATGTATGTCTTTTACTTTATAAATTAAAAACTGAGGCACAGGATGGTTGAGTCATTCAAGACATAGTAGAGGGTAGGTATGGTGGCATGCTTGTAATCCCAGCATGTGGGAGGTGGAGGCAAAAGAATCGGGAGTCTAAGCCCAACCTGGCTCTATGATATCCATCCTGTTTTAAAAATGTGTGTGTGTGTGTGTGTGTGTGTGTGTGTGTGTGTGTAGAACAGCTTTAGAATCAAAGACTACTGTGTGTTTGTGTTCATGGTGCCAACATTTCTAGATCTCTCTTAGGTACAAACAATGCCCTAGTATAACTGTTTTGTGTTCCTATACCAAAATACCTGAGACTGAGTAATTCTAATTCATAAAAAGTAGAAATATGTTGGCTCATGGCTGTAGCATTTGGGAAGTTCAAGGGCCTTCTGCTACATCATAATATAGTAGGGGCATCCAATGCTGAAAACAGAAAAAAATGTGCTAGTTCTATTCTTATAAAGCCACAATGCCATCAGTGGTGGGCCCGACCACCTTTGTGACCTTATCTAACACCAATTGCCTCCAAAAGGCCTCACCTCTAAATACCATTAACATTAAGACTGTAGGGATTAAGCTTCCAACACATGAGCTATTGCATATGGATGATCAAAACTTTGAAGTGGAACATAAACATTTGAGCTCCAAATTTGGTTCACATAGTAAGTAACATTTCTTATTATATTCAAGGTCAAGCTGTGTGAAAGGTAACCTAAAATAGACTCCAAAACAATCCAGAGAAAGAGTGGGTGGCAGTTGGTGAACTACAGCATTTTTCTTTCATAAAACAATTCTTGTGGAAGAAACAGCATTGCTGACGTTTTCTATTTTTTGCATAAAGTAACACTTAACTAATCTAATTATTATTCAAGTGAAAGTGTAAAGTGTACAGTCACAAGCTTTCATTTATTCTGCAAGAACCATAAAGTAGACTTGAATTTATAAAGGTTTAAAGTTTTTCCAGCTTAATGTTGAATCCACATGTCAAAGAATTGAAAGTTAAAACATTGAAAAGCTTTTAAAAATTTAAGAGTGATTACACTCCGTCAGCCATTAAGGTTTGTAGGCCAAAGCCTGCAATAATAGCTAAGGAGGAAGAAGGGGAAAGAGTGATTAATTAGTTTTACCAAAGGATAGACTACGTAATTCCAACATGAGATTAGTGGTCGAGGCATGGCCAGTTTTCAAGTTCTATAACACTGATGAAGATCTGCTGAAAGGTTCTGTTACTTAATAAGGAACATAGCCTCCTACAAGGAACTGAATCTCTGAGCTATACTCCAAGTCCCTCAGGCTATTCTTTGCTTCTAGTTGAGAGATGTTGCCTATGGCTTCTCTATTATTACTCTTCAGACTGCCCAGTTACTTTGCACATAGAAAAGAAGAAGTCTCTGGGTTAGTCTGTCTGAGAACATTTCTAGCAGTTTAAATGGCAGAGAAGATACCCTTTAATCTCATTTTGTTTTGACCTTGCCGAGTTTGCAGAAGGAAGGCAAGTTTCAGGTCAGTATTTTAGCCTCCAACATTGCTGCTTCTGTATGTATCAGCCCTCACCCTTGAAGAAGAAGGAGGAAGGGCTAGTCTATAGTGGAGTTCAGGACCTCCCCCCTAATTTATTGTTATTAGTGCATGTGTGTATGTGTGTGTGAGTGTGTGTGCCTATGGGTGTGAGAGAGAGACAGGAGGAGGCACGTGTGCCATGGACTCGATGTGGAAGTCAGAGGGCAATTTTGTGGAGTTGGTTCTCCCCTTTTACCTTGACTTCCATGGATTAAACAGAGGTTGACAGGTTTCTGGGGCAAGAGCTTTACTAGTTGAGACCTTCCATGCTGTCAGTCTCGTTGTGAAGCCCAGACTGGCCTCAAACTCAAGATCCTTCTTTCTTAGCCTCCCAAGGGCCAGGATTACAGGTCTGTACCATAATTGCTGGTCCCAAGATCTCCTGTCCCCTTTAGACTGTTCTCTGCCTCTGAAGTCACATTCTCCTAAGTATTGTAACTCAGCATTGGAAACAAATCTGGTTTTCTTGAAGTTCCAATCAAACAGAAACCCAAAAGACAATTATAATTCTAAAACCTAAGAGGAAGGCTGGACAGGTGGTGCACATCTTTAATCCCAGAATTTGAGCGGCAGAGGCAATAGAGCTCTGTGAGTTAAAGGCCAGCCTGGTCTACATAGTGAGACCCTGTTTCTAAAACCTAAAACCAAACCAAAACAACAAAAACCAATAAAGAGGGGAGCTGCATTGGCATGGTGGTCTGCACTGGAATCCAAGTCCCCTGGAGGTCAAGAGCAGCCTCAGTTACATAAGACCTTGTCATGAATGCCACCATAAAACGGACTCAGGAGGCAACTACTTTTACCTCCATACTTCTAATTATCCCTCTGAGCCAGAAGTGGTAGCTCAAGCCTGTAATCCTAGCATTTGGGAGACGGAGGGAGGCCTGTCTCAAGTTTGAGGTCAGTTTGGGCTACATAGTAAGAGCCTGTCTCAAAACAAACAAACAAACAAACAAAAGGGGGTGAGGTGGGGAAGTAACTAAGTGGTAGGGTCTTTGCTTAGCATGTACAAGGCTCTGGGTTTGATCCTCGGCAACACACACACACACACACACACACACACACACACACACTTCTTCAATTATAGGGATGAACTTTATCCCCAATCCATGCTAAAATGAAGTGTGACTGCTCATGAACGGCCCTGAAGTGTCCAGCTCTGAAATCCCTTGATTACTGCTTAACTAACTTGCCGTTGTGCAACGGTCCAGTTCTGTCTTGGGTTTTAGGTTACTTGGGTGCAAAGGATGGCAATAAAGTTTAAGGCTGTCTGTGGAAGTTAAACAATGGATGTATGTCTCTCCCCATGCCCTACATTATTACTGGCCCAGGGTAGGTACTTGCACTGTCTACCCACCTTTCAACATCTGTTGAACATCTGGGTGTTGAACCTTGCACAGGGAGATGCACCGAGTTCAGCCTCTCTGTGTGTTCATAAAGAATGGCCTTGCCAGGCAGTGTTACAGTGGAGGTTTTCCCAGTGAGGCTATGTGTGTGCTGTCCACATTAACCTATCCTGCTGGGGAAGCTAGTTACGGGGGGATTTCATAGAGCTACCCTAAAACAACCTTTGTCTCTTTTCTGCTACGAGACCTGGAATCCCAACCATTGCTTGTGGTAGAAACTGTTTAAGAATATTTATTTCTGCTGGGCGGTGGTGGCGCACGCCTTTAATCCCAGCACTCGGGAGGCAGAGACAGGCGGATCTCTGTGAGTTCGAGACCAGCCTGGTCTACAAGAGCTAGTTCCAGGACAGGCTCCAAAACCACAGAGAAACCCTGTCTCGAAAAACCAAAAAAAAAAAAGAAGAAGAATATTTATTTCTATTTCTATTGATGTGCATGTGTGTATTTCTTTTTTTTTTTTTTTTTTTTTTTTTTTTAAATTTATTTATTTATTAAGGATTTCTGCCTCGTCCCCACAACCGCTTCCCATTTCCCTCCCCCTCCCCCGATCAATTCCCCCTCCCTCATCTGCTCGAAGAGCAATCAGGGTTCCCTGACCTGTGGGAAGCCCAAGGACTGCCCACCTCTATCCAGGTCTCCTAAGGTGAGCATCCAAACTGCCTAGGCTCCCACAAAGCCAGTACGTGTAGTAGGATCAAAAACCCACTGCAATTGTTCTTGAATTCTCAGTATTCCTCATTGTCCGCTATGTTCAGCTAGTCCGGATTTATCCCATGTTTTTTCAGACCTAGGCCAGCTGGCCTTGGTGAGATCCCAATAGAACATCCCCATTGTCTTAGTGTGTGGGTGCACCCCTCGTGGTCCTGAGTTCCTTGCTCGTGCTCCGTCTCCTTCTGCTCCTGATTTGGACCTTGAGATTTCTGTCCGGTGCTCCCGTGTGGGTCTCTGTCTCTGTCTCCTTTCATCGCCTGATGAAGGTTAATATTCCTGAGGATGCCTATGTGTTTGTCTTTGGATTCACCTTCTTATTTAGCTTCTCTAGGAACATGAATTATAAGCTCAATGTCCTTTATTTATGGCTAGAAACCAAATATGAGTGAGTACATCCCATGTTCCTCTTTTTGGGTCTGGCTTACCTCACTCAGGATAGTGTTTTCTATTTCCATCCATTTGTATGCAAAACTCAAGAAGTCCTTGTTTTTTACTGCTGAGTAATACTCTAATATGTATATATTCCATACTTTCTTCATCCATTCTTCCGTTGAAGGGCATCTAGGTTGTTTCCAGGTTCTGGCTATTACAAACAATGCTGCCATGAACATAGTTGAGCATATACTTTTGTTGTATGATAGGGCCTCTCTTGGGTATATTCCCAAGAGTGGTATTGCTGGATCCAGGGGTAGGTTGATCCCGAATTTCCTGAGAAACCGAAACACTGCTTTCCAGAGTGGTTGCACAAGTTTGCATTCCCACCAGCAATGGGTGAGTGTACCCCTTTCTCCACAACCTCTCCAGCAAAGGCTATCATTGGTGTTTTTTATTTTCGCCATTCTGACAGGTGTAAGGTGGTATCTTAAAGTTGTCTTGATTTGCATTTCCCTGATCGCTAAGGAAGTTGAGCATGACCTTAAGTGTCTTTTGGCCATTTGAAGTTCTTCTGTTGAGAATTCTCTGTTCAGATCAGTGCCCCACTTTATAATTGGGTTGATTAGTCTTTTACGGTCTAGTTTCTTGAGTTCTTTATATATTTTGGAGATCAAACCTTTGTCAGTAGCAGGGTTGGTGAAGATCTTCTCCCAGTCAGTGGGTTGTCTTTTTGTCTTAGTGACAGTGTCCTTTGCTTTACAGAAGCTTCTCAGCCTCAGGGAGTCCCATTTATTCAATGATGCCCTTAGTGTCTGTGCTGCTGGGGTTATACATAGGAAGTGGTCTCCTGTGCCCATGTGCTGTAGAGTACTTCCCACTTTCTCTTCTATCAGGTTCAGTGTGTTCGGACTGATATTGAGGTCTTTAATCCATTTGGATTTGAGTTTTGTGCATGGTGATAGATATGGATCTATTTTCATTCTTCTACAGATTGACATCCAGTTTTGCCAGCACCATTTGTTGAAGATGCTCTCTTTTTTCCATTGTATACTTTTAGCTCCTTTATCGAAGATCAGGTGTTCATAGGTTTGTGGGTTAATGTCAGGGTCTTCTATTCGATTCCATTGGTCGACTTCTCTGTTTTTATGCCAATACCAAGCTGTTTTCAATACTGTAGCTCTGTAATAGAGTTTGAAGTCAGGGATGGTAATGCCTCCAGACAATCCTTTATTGTATAAGATTGTTTTGGCTATCCTGGGTTTTTTGTTTTTCCATATAAAGTTGATTATTGTCTTCTCCAGATCTGTGAAGAATTTTGATGGGATTTTGATGGGGATTGCATTGAATCTATAGATTGCTTTTGGTAGAATTGCCATTTTTACTATGTTGATCCTCCCAATCCAAGAGCAAGGGAGGTCTTTCCATTTTCTGGTGTCTTCTTCAATTTCTTTCTTCAAAGACTTATAGTTCTTGTCAAGTAGATCTTTCACTTCCTTGGTCAGGGTTACCCCAAGGTATTTTATGCTATTTGTGGCTATCGTGAAAGGTGATGCTTCTCTGATTTCCCTCTCTGCTTCCTTATCCTTAGTGTATAGGAAGGCAACTGATTTTTTGGAGTTGATTTTGTATCCTGCCACATTACTAAAGCTGTTTATCAGCTGTAGGAGTTCTTTGGTAGAATTTTTGGGGTCGCTTATGTACACTATCATATCATCTGCAAATAACGAAAGCTTAACTTCTTCCTTTCCAATACGAATCCCCTTGATCTCCTTATGTTGTCTTATTGCTATTGCTAGAATTTCAAGCACTATATTGAAGAGGTATGGAGAGAGTGGACATCCTTGTCGTGTTCCTGATTTAAGTGGGATGGCTTTGAGTTTTTCTCCGTTTAATTTAATGTTAGCTGTTGGCTTGCTGTAAATAGCTTTTATTATATTTAGGTAGGACCCTTGTATCCCTATTCTCTCCAAGACCTTTATCATAAAGGGGTGTTGAATTTTGTCGAATGCTTTTTCAGCATCTAGTGAAATGATCATATGGTTTTTTTCTTTCAGTTTATTTATATGGTGGATTACATTGATAGATTTGCGTATGTTGAACCAGCCCTGCATCTCTGGGATGAAGCCTACTTGATCATAATAGATAATTTTTCTTATGTGTTCTTGGATTCGGTTTGCCAGTATCTTATTGAAAATTTTTGCGTCGATGTTCATGAGTGAGATCGGTCTGTAATTCTCTTTCTTGGTTGGGTCTTTTTGTGGTTTTGGTATCAGGGTAACTGTAGCTTCATAAAAGGAATTTGGCAATGACTCTTCTGATTCTATATTGTGAAATACATTAAGGAGTATAGGTATTAGTTCTTCTTGGAAGTTCTGGTAGAATTCTGCATTGAAACCATCTGGTCCTGGGCTTTTTTTCGAAGGGAGATTTTTGATAACCATTTCTAATTCTTCGCGAGACACCGGTCTATTTAGATCATTCACCTGGTCTTGGTTTAGCTTTGGTATGTGGTACTTATTTAAAAAAATGTCCATTTCTTTTGTATTTTCCAGTTTTGTGGCATACAGGCTTTTGTAGTAAGATCTAATGATTCTCTGAATTTCCTCTGTGTCTGTGGTTATGTCCCCCTTTTCATTTCTGATCTTATTTATTTGCGTGTTCTCTCTCTGTCGTTTAATTAGTTTGGATAGGGGTTTGTCGATCTTGTTGATTTTCTCCAAGAACCAGCTTTTTGTTTCATTGATTCTTTGGACTGTTTTCTGTGTTTCTATTTTGTTGATTTCAGCCCTCAGTTTTATTATTTCCAGTCTTCTACTTCTCCTGGGCGCGTCTGCTTCTTTTTTTTCTAGAGCTTTCAGGTGTGTTGTTAAGTCCCCAATGTATACATTCTCCGTTTTCTTTAAGTGGGCACTTAGTGCTATGAACTTTCCTCTTAGCACTGCTTTCATTGTGTCCCATAGGTTTGAGTATGTTGTCCCTTTATTTTCATTAAATTCAAGGAAGACTTTAATTTCTTTCTTGATTTCTTCCTTGACCCAGGTGTGGTTCAGTAGTTGACTGTTCAGTTTCCATGAGTTTGTCGGTTTTTTGGGGGCAGCGTGGTTGTTGCCTTCTAATTTTAATCCGTGATGATCTGATAAGACACAGGTGGACACTGATATTTTTTTGTATCTGTGGAGGTTTCCTTTGTTTCCGAGTATGTGGTCAATTTTTGAGAAGGTTCCATGAGCTGCAGAGAAGAAGGTATATTCTTTCCTATTTGGGTGGAATGTTCTATAGATGTCTGTTAAGTCCATTTGCTTCATTACCTCCAATAATTCTCTTAATTCTCTATTAGGTTTCTGTCTGATTGACCTGTCCCTTGGAGAGAGAGGTGTGTTGAAGTCTCCTACTACTAGTGTGTGTGGTTTGATGTCTGCCTTGAGTTCTAGTAATATTTCTTTTACATAAGTAGGTGCTTTTATATTGGGGGCGTATATATTCAGGATTGAGACCTCCTCCTGATGAATTGTTCCTGTTATGAGTATAAAGTGACCGTCTCGGTCTCTTCTGATTGATTTTAGTTTGAAGTCAGTTTTGTTAGAAATTAGTATGGCCACACCTGCTTTTTTCTTAGGACCATTTGCTTGAAACACCTTTTCCCAACCCTTTACTCTGAGTAGGTGCCTGTCTTTGTGGTTGAGATGTGTTTCTTGCAAACAGCAGAATGTTGGATCCTGTTTTCGTATCCAATCTTTTAGCCTGTGCCTTTTTATAGGTGAATTGAGCCCATTAATATTAAGTGATATTAATGACCAGTGGTTGTTTACTCCGGTTATTCTTATTGCTTTTGGTAGTAGAGATTGTCTCCCTTCTTTGAGATGTGCTCGTGAAGGGTCATTAGATGCCTGGGTTATTGTAGGCAGTGTTGGCAGTGTTGGATTCCTTGGGTTGCGATTTTCCTTCTATTACTTTCTGTAGGGCTGGATTTGTGGCTACGTATTGTTTAAATTTGTTCTTATCCTGGAATGTTTTGTTTTCTCCATTGATAATGAATGATAGCTTGGCTGGATATAGTAGTTTGGGTTTGCATCCATGGTCTCTTAGCTTCTGCAGAACCTCTATCCAGGACCTTCTGGCTTTCATAGTTTCCATCGAGAAGTCAGGTGTAAGTCTGATCGGTTTACCTTTATAAGTTACTTGCCCTTTTTCTTTTGCAGCTCTTAATATTTTTTCTTTAACCTGTATATTTTGTGTTTTGATTATTATATGGCGAGGAGATGTTTTTCTTTGATCCAGTCTGTTTGGTGTTCTGTATGCTTCTTGAATATTTAAGTGAATATCTTTCTTTAAGTTGGGAAAGTTTTCTTCCATAATTTTGTTGAAAATATTTTCTGGGCCTTTGAGCTGTGACTCTTCTCCTTCTTCTATTCCTATTATTCTTAGGTTTGGTTTTTTTATTGTGTCCCATAGTTCCTGAATGTTTTGTGTTGAGAATTTGTTGGCTTTGCTGTTTTCTTTGATCTGTTCGTTTATTTTCTCTATGGTGTCCTCAGCATCTGAGAGTCTTTCTTCTAGCTCTTGTATTCTATTGATTATGCTTGTTTCTGTAGACTCTGCTCGTTGGCCTAGATTTTCCATATCCAGCTGGTCCTCAGTTTGTATTTTCTTCTTTGCCTTCATTTCAGTTTTCAATTCTTGAACTGTTTCCATTACCTGTTTGATGGTTTTTTCTTGGTTTCCCAGGGTATCATGTACGTATTTACTCATTTCTTCAAACTTTTTGTTATACTTCTCATCCATTTCTATAAGGGCATTTTTTACATGTTGTTTAAGGGACTCTATTATCTTCATAAAGTCGATTTTTTCCATTTCTTCTGTGTTAGGTTGTTCAAATACTTCTGTTGTAAGATCATTGGGTTCTGATGTTTTCATGTTGTTTTTCGGATTATTGGGAGAATTCTTGCCTTGGCGCCTGCCCATCTCCTCCTATTGATCCTATCCAATGGGTCCTTTAAGAACCGGATCAGGTTTCCCTGCTGGCCAAGGGCTCCGCTTACAAAATGCCCTCACTCTCTTTCGTGGTTCCTGCTGCAGGCCAAGAACCCTCTCACCCCTCTGAAGGATCTTCAGGACAGGACCAGGCTCCCCTTGTGCCAGTGACCTGGCCAACCAAAGGCCTACCTCTTTGATTCGATTGTAGTAGGGCGATCTGCTCTCCTTATTGCACGCCTGTTCCCGCCGCTTGGGTCTGCCTCTGCGCCGGTCCCCGAAAGCCTCTTCCTGTATGCGGTGTTGCTCCGCCGCGTCTGGCCGCCGCCGCTCCGCCGCGTCTGGCCGCCGCCGCTCCGCCGCGTCTGGCCGCCGCCGCTCCGCCGCGTCTGGCCGCCGCCGCTCCGCCGCGTCTGGCCGCCGCCGCTCCGCCGCGTCTGGCCGCCGCCGCTCCGCCGCGTCTGGCCGCCGCCGCTCCGCCGCGTCTGGCCGCCGCCGCTCCGCCGCGTCTGGCCGCCGCCGCTCCGCCGCGTCTGGCCGCCGCCGCTCCGCCTCTGTGCGTCTGGCCGCCGCCGCTCCGCCTCTGTGCGTCTGGCCGCCGCCGCTCCGCCTCTGTGCGTCTGGCCGCCGCCGCTCCGCCTCTGTGCGTCTGGCCGCCGCCGCTCCGCCTCTGTGCGTCTGGCCGCCGCCGCTCCGCCTCTGTGCGTCTGGCCGCCGCCGCTCCGCCGCGTCTGGCCGCCGCCGCTCCGCCTCTGTGCGTCTGGCCGCCGCCGCTCCGCCTCTGTGCGTCTGGCCGCCGCCGCTCCGCCTCTGTGCGTCTGGCCGCCGCCGCTCCGCCTCTGTGCGTCTGGCCGCCGCCGCTCCGCCTCTGTGCGTCTGGCCGCCGCCGCTCCGCCTCTGTGCGTCTGGCCGCCGCCGCTCCGCCTCTGTGCGTCTGGCCGCCGCCGCTCCGCCTCTCGCATGTGTGTATTTCTAGATGATTATATGTTACATGTGTACGTGTGTCTGCAGAGGCCAAAAGAGGTTATTTGATCTCCTAGAGCAGGAGATGCAGGTGACTGTGAGTCATCCAGTGTGAGTCTAGGAACCAAAGGGATCCTCTAGAAGAGCAGCATGCACTCTTGACTGTTGAACCATCTCCCCAGTCCCTGGAAACTGCTTTGATTCCAACTCTGTAGATATTCCTGAAACACTGAGTAGCCAAACCAGTTGCTCCTATTCACATGGCTTGTAAGCCCTAGAACAGGGATCTAATCACTAGTTCTAGGAACTGCAGCTCCTAGGTTCTCCCATCTTCCTCCCGGGATACCTTCAGGTCTGGGTTTCTGGGATGTGATACAGATAATATATTTACTTCAATATATAGGCTGTTAACTTAAAATACCTGTGAAGGTAGAAAAGTGAGTAGGAAAAAACCCTCTGGTTTCAGTCATTTCTGACCCATTTCCGGCTGCTGCAGTGGTCTGAATAAGAATGGCTTGCATTTCTGAATGTTTAGCACCAGAGAATAGAATTCTTTGAGAGGATTAGAAGGATTAAGAGCTGTGGCCTCGCTGAAGGAAGTGTGTCACTGGGGTGGGCTTTGAGGGTTCAAAAGCCTATGCCAAGCCCAGGGCTGCCTAAGGGTCAAGATGTAGAACTCTCAGCTACCTCTTCAGCACAATGTCTGCCTGTGTGCTGCCATGCTCCCCGCCATGAGGATAATGAATGAGAGCTTCCTTTTATAAAAGTTGCTGTGGTCATAGTATCTCTTCGCTGTAATAGAACATTAAGATAGCTACTGACAGTAAGTACACTTGGTAAATTACTCCTTAGTGCAACAGTCATTTGGAGCAGGGAAAGGAGGCTCATTTAGCTGCTGTAAGCCTGCATGCCATTCCTTTTCAGAGTGAATGTGTTTGAAGACAAATCTTTGTGTTTTCTCATTTCTTGTATATTTAAAGTAGATTTTATTTATGTGTGCATGTCTGTTTATGTGCACATATGTGCCGGTGCTTACAGAGGACAGAACAGGGCATGGGATCCCCTGGGACTGCAGTTACTGGAGGCTGTGAGCAGCCTGAGGTGGGTGCTGGAAATCCAACTTCAATTCTTTGCTAGACAGCACGTGCTTTTAAGTACTAAGCCATTTCTCTAGCACCCCATTTCCTGTGCTTGTGCTACTCCAACAATAGCTTATTAAGAAAATACCCCAGGAATCTGTACCAAGTATTCTTCTGAACCAGGGCTAGTTGAAAATAAGAAACTGCTGTATACTTGATGTGTGTGTGTGTGTGTGTGTGTGTGTGTGTGTGGTTTCCATGGCAGTACATGTGTTCTACATAAGTAAAACAAAGCCCAGAAACAGGTTAGTTAGTTACTTTCACTGTGTTCTATGAAATATGGGTAACTCTCAGAATTCACAGCTTTTGATTAGTAGACTCCTATTTGTCTAGATTTATGTGAAAAGGAATCTAAAGCAAAACTTAGAATTGTAGCATGAATAATAAAAACCCAGAGATAGATATTGGGGTTCAACTTGAAGATCAGAAAGGCAAAGCAGCCAGCCACTAGAGAGCTCTTACCTCTGTTAAATCTTCAGACTGAAAGAGAAAGTGTTCCTGTCTCCTCCTGTTTTATATTCCTCTCTAGCACTGGGATTAAAGGTATGAACCACCACTGCCAGGCCTGTATGGCTGACTAGTGTGACGTTTAGCATTCTGATCTTCAAGCAAGCTTTATTTATTAAAATACAAATGAAATATCACTATAAAGATGAAATCTCACTAATGTATATGTGACCTCTCAAGTCTCATAGCAGAAAGGGATCCATCTTAGTTGCTTTTCTACTTCTGTGATAAAACACCATGACTAAGGCAACTTATAACAGACAGCATTTAACTGGGTTTATGCTTTTGGAGGATTAGAGTATACCATGACAAAGCAAAGGCATGGTGGCAGGGATAGCTGAGAGCTTACATCTTAAACCACAAGTAAAAGACAGAGAAAGAGAGAGAGAGAGAGAGAGAGAGAGAGAGAGAGAGAGAGAATAAGGAGAGTCTTTTGAAACCTCCAAGCCCACTCCCAGTGACATACCTCCTCCAACAAGGCCACACCTTCTAATCCTTCCTAAAGAGTTCTACCAACTGGGGACTAAGTATTCAAGCCTGAGCCTATGGGGCCATTCTCATTCAAATAACCACAGGACCATAGAAATCACTAAGCCTAATGATTTTCAAAGGGACACTGGAAATTTAGGGGTTACTAAACCACTAGCCAGGGCTATTGGTACGTGGTCAGCAGAGACAGACATGCTAGATGCAAGCTGATCAGTCCCATCCAAGAGAGAACTGAGCTACTGGATATCCATGTAGATGACATCTACATCACCCTCTACATGCTGTTTCCATATACACCAAACTGTTGTCAAATGCAGCTGCTCTCATTAATTGAAGGAAGATGGTGTTTTGTTTAGAATATTACTAAGAGCTCACTATTTGAAAAATTGCCAATGGCGGCAAGCTGTTAACGGTATTTCACTTGTGGAAGCAACATACTTGTCTAGTTTGCATTTGTAGCTTCACAGTATTTAATTATGTGTTTGTATGTGTGTGCCTCATCTGCATATATACTACATGCATGCTGTGCCCTTGGAAGCCAGAAGAAAGCACTGAATCCCCTATAATGGTATATTATCTGTGTTTTAAGAAATACAGGCCAGGCAGTGGTGGCATGCACCTTTAATCCCAGCAGCAACATTAATTAATTAATTGGCGATGGTGGTGCATGCCTTTAATCCCAGCACTAAAGAGGAATATAAGGTAGGAGGAGACAGGAACTTGCTCACTTTTCAGTCTGAAGATTTCATAGAGGTAAGAGCTCTCTAGTAGCTTGGCTGCTTTGCTTCTCTGATCTTTCGGCTTGAAACCAGTATTTGTATCTGAGTTTCTATTATTTGTGCTACAATCCCCTGTAAATAAAATTATTCACAGTTGTGAGCAGCAAGGTGTGGTTTCTGGGATCCCAACTTGGGTCCTCTGCAAGAGCAGTAAGTTCTCTTAATTGCTGAATCATCTCTCCAGTACCAAATTTATATTATTTTACTTTAGTTTTTGAGTCTGGGTCTGACTCTGTAGACCAGGCTGGACTTGAACTCACAGATATCTCCCTGCTTCTGCCTCCTGAGTGCTGGGATGGAAGGCATGTACCACCACAACTGATTTTCAAAAAAAAAAAAACTATGAGTGTTTTGCCTGCATGTATGTCTACTATGTGCATGCCTGCTGTCTGAGGTCAGAAAAGGGCAGTGGATCTCCTGGAACTAGAGTTACAAATGGTTGTGAGACATCATGTGGCTGTTGGAAATCGAACCCAGGTTCTCTGTAAGAGCAACCAATTCTCTTAACCTCCGAGCCATCTTTCCAGCATGCCCAGATTTTGCTTATTTTAATATGTAACTTAAATTATGTGTATGCCTGTCTGGGTGGGGGTATGTGCATGAGAGTGTGGGTACCCAGGAGGCCCGAAGGCATCAGATATCGTGGAGCTAGAGTTGCAAGGGCTGTGAATCACCTGAGCTATGTGGTGAGAATGGAAGACCTGTGCTTAATCCTTGAACCATCTCATCTTTAGCCCCAGCCAGCTCCAGCCAGCAGGAATTTTGTCTATAATACAACTCTAGTTCGACCGCCATGACATTATCTAACAAAGTGATGGAAATACTGCCAACTGCTAATCTGAGCAAACTGATTTTTTTTTTTTTGGTTTTTCGAGACGGTTTCTCTGTGGCTTTGGAGCCTGTCCTGGAACTAGCTCTTGTAGACCAGAGCTGGTCTCGAACTCACAGAGATCCGCCTGCCTCTGCCTCCCGAGTGCTGGGATTAAAGGCGTGCGCCACCATCGCCCGGCTCTCTGCCTCTTAATATATAACTTAATTACATTGTTCTTTTACATTTTATTTTTTATTTTTTGTTTTTGCTTAACCAGACAGGATTTCTCTGTGTAGCCCTGGCTGTCATGGAACCCACTCTGTAGACCAGGTTGGCCTAGAACTCAGGAGATGCACCTGCCTCTGTCTCCCGAGTGCTGAGATTAAAGGCGTGTGTCACCATCACCCTACTTTAATACATTGTTGTATTTTTTTTTTCATGATGTCCTGTTTATTAATTGTTTCTTTTGGGGGGGGGGGATTTTTCGAGACAGGGTTTCTCCGTAGCTTTTTTTTGGTTCCTGTCCTGGAACTAGCTGTTGTAGACCAGGCTGGCCTTGAACTCACAGAGATCCGCCTGCCTCTGCCTCCCGAGTGCTGGGATTAAAGGTGCGCGCCACCACCGCCCCGGCATGTTTATTAATTGTTGATCTTAGTGCCTATGCTAGCAGTTTTTGTTCAGAAAGCCTTCTCTTGTGCCAATGAATCCAAGAATATTCCCTACTAACTATTCTATCAGGTTGAGTGTATATGATTTTTTAAAAAATTTTTATTAATAAAAAATGATTTGGAGTTAGATATTAGGGTAAAACTTGATAGATTCACAGAGGAAATGAACAGTGACCACTACCCTCCAAGCTTCCCACTCAAAAGGGCTAACTCAACTCCTTTGGGCTCTCCATATTTGTCTATTTGTCTATCTCCTTTGAGTCTACCAGAAAACTCTATGATCTACCCTAGTCCGCTGAATATGGGCCTCATCCTCCGAACCAAGGCCCGACTCTATTGGTGGTCTCTGGGCAACAATATAAACAAATCTCCTCTAACAGTGTATCTGCTTTGTGTTGCTATTTTTGACCCATTTGTAGTTGAGTTTTGTGAATGGTGGTTAAGTATGGATCTATTTGGGTTGTTCTACATGCAGTCATCCAATTTGACCAGCGCCATTTGTTGAAGGTGCTTTCTTTTTACTATTGGTCTTTCTGGCTTCTTTATAAAAAATCAGCTGTCCATAAATGTGTGTGGACTTATGTCTGGGTCTACAATTTGATTCCATTGACCAGTGAGTCTCTATTTGTGCTAATAACATGCTGTTTTTTTTAAATATTTATTTATTATGTATACAATATTCTGTCTGTGTGCATGCCTGCAGGCCAGAAGAGGGCACCAGATCTCATTACAGATGGTTGTGAGCCACCATGTGGTTGCTGGGAATTGATGGGAATTGAACTCAGGACCTTAGGAAGAGCAGGCAATGCTCTTAACCGCTGAGCCATCTCTCCAGCCCAACATGCTGTTTTTTATTATCATAGCTTAATATTACAAATTGAAATTGGAGATGGTGATACCTCCAGCACTTCTACTATTTAGGGTTGTTTTTAGCTATCCTGTTTTTTTTTTCTTATGAAGTTGAGATTTGTCCTTTCAAGATTTGTGAAGAATTACATTGTGGTTTTGGTGGGTATTACATTTAATGTTTGTATTTCTTTTGGTAGAATGGCTATTTTTACTATACTAATCCTCCTTCCACCATCTGATACCTTTTCCTGTTTTTTTCTTCAATATCTCAAAGTTTTTATCATACAAGTCTTTCACTTCCTTAGTGTGAGCTACCCCAAGATATTTTGTATTATCTAAGGCTATTGTGAAAGGTGCTATTTCCCTGATTTCTTTCTCAGTTTATTATTTGTATATATGAAGACTGCTGATTTTTGTAAGCTAATTTTGTAGGCAGTTACTTTGCTGAAAATGTTCATCAGCTGCAGGAGTTCTCTGTAGAATTTTAGAGGCACTTATGTATACTGAACTGCCTAGATTTATGTCAACTTGATAAAACTATAGTCTAGTCATCCAAGAGGAGGAAAATGCCTATAGCCTGGCGAAGGTGGCTCATATCTTTAGTTCCAGCACTTGGGAGGCAGGGACAAACAGATCTCAGTGTGTTTGAGGCCAGTCTGGTCTACAAAGGGAGTTTCAGGACAGCCAAGACTGATATATAGAGAAACCTTGTTTCAAAAAAAAACAAAAGAAAAGAGCTCCAGAAGATTGGACTGTGGGCCAGCCTATGGAACATGTGATGGGGAGGACACAGTCTATTGTGAGTAGTGCCACCCCTAGACTCTATAAGAAAGCAGGCTGAACATACCATGAGGAGTCAGTCAGTAAGCAGAACCCGTTAATGGCCTCTGCATCAGTTCCTGCATCCAGATTCCAGCCCTGTTTGAGTTCCTGTCCTGACTTCCTTTGACGATAAATGGATATGGAAGTGTCAGCCAAATAAACCCCTTTCCTACCCAACTTGCTTTTTGGTTATGGTGTTTCATTGCAGCAATAGAAACCCTAAGTCATTAAAAACAGAAAGAAACCCCAAGTCATAATACTGTCATATCACCTGCAAATAAAGCTACTTTTGACTTCTTTCTTTCCAATTTGTATCCCCTTGATCTCCTTTAGTTGTCTTATTGCTCTAGCTAGGACTTCTAGAGCTAATACATTGTTTTATTACATCATTTGGTTTGGATATTACAATTAGGTTATGCTTTTTGAAACTGTGTAATAAATTTAATTGTATTATCTATAATTTGTTATTTCGGTATGGTTACAAGGAATATTTAAAATACATGTTTTAGATGTCTGTTTTTTATTTTATTTTTATTTATTTATTTATTTTTGGTTTTTCGAGACAGGGTTTCTCTGTGGTTTTGGAGCCTGTCCTGGAACTAGCTCTTGTAGACCAGGCTGGCCTCGAACTCCCAGAGATCCGCCTGCCTCTGCCTCCCGAGTGTTGGGATTAAAGGTGTGCGCCACCACCGCCCAGCAGATGTCTGTTTTTTAAATGTATTCTACTTTATTTATGGCTTACTTAATATGTCTAAATGGATGCCTGGATGTCATGATAGTCCTATTTCTATTCCTTTTATTTTGGGGAGATTAGTCCATACTATACAGGATATTACACACATCACATTCACACCAACAGTCTATGTAGAAATCCTTCCTCTTTGTATGTTTTAAAGCATTTTGCAGTGTAAAATGGTTCCTCACTGTGCTTTTTTTTCTTACAAGCTGAAGAACTTGAGTTTAAGCTTTTTGTTTTTTACACTGTAACAAACCTAGTTGTAATAACTCCGACTTTTTACTTCAGTATATTTTAAAAGTGTTAAGTGTCGGGCAGTGGTTGCCAATACCTATCATCCCGGCACATGGGAGACAGAAGCAGGCGGAGCTCCTTGTAGGCCAACCCGGTCTACAAAGCAAGTTCCTGGACAACCACGGCTGTTACCAGAGAAACTGTGTCTCCAAAACCCCCAAAACAAAAACAAAACAAACAAAAAAAAGTGTTTAAAAAATAGTTACAGCACCACTAAGTAAACCCAATAAACTCATTGGTTTACCAAGAAACAAAGTGTTTGCTGTAAGCATAAAATATTGCCAGTGCAACTTCAACCAGAACAAAAGAAACCTCCCCCAACTGTTACACAAATGAGTATTTTTAAAGCAACAGGGTTTTGTACTCTAGAGGACTCTTAAAGATGAGAAAAATTGAGAACCGAAGTTGAAAAGCAACTTGCCTGGGGGATTGCTTTATTATTCCTGTATCTCTTTAGAAGTTCAGTTTCAATTTTAAAACTGGAAAAGTAGAGGACTTGTGTGTTATAAATTATATGATAAGAACTTGTTATTTGAATTCTGGCAGCAGAAGGCCTCTTGGGGGATGGTGGAGAGTTCTGTGTTTTTTAGCTGAGGGTCAAAAGAGGGTAGGTTTTGGGTAACCTGTATATGTGTGGCCATTGCCTGAAAGCCGATGACTTTTTTGTTGTTGTTTTGTTTGTTTTGTTTTTCGAGACAAGGTTTCTCTGTAGCTTTGGGTCCTGTCCTGGAACTCGCCCAGTAGATCAGGCTGGCCTTGAATTCACAGAGATCGTACAGTCTGTACCTCCTGAGTTCTGGGATTAACGGCGTGCACCACCACCGCACGGCTGATTTTGTTGTTTAAGGTCTGTGTTTTTGAAGCTGAGACTCGTGAGTGGTCTGCCTAGAAGAGGGGGTTCACCAGAAGATGCCCCTCCGATGACAGCTCCCTTTTTCTTCCTATTCCTTTCCACTGTAGTCTGAGGGGCATCATTCCTCCCAGCTCCTCCAGTAGGCACAGATTGTGGCCAGCCACACACCCTGGACATCACAGGGTCCTAGGAAAGTTGTTCGAAACCTCCGGGGCCCTTGTTGTGCCAGCAGCCATCGGCAGGGAGCCTCGAATGCCGCGCGGAAGGACACAGGGCCCTTCAATGACTAGCGGAGGCTCGGGGTCCAGGATAGCCGGCTCTAGATTCGCGTGAGATAGTCTCATTGTTCCTTCAGAGCGGAAATGTGTGGGTGGCGTACCCGCTACCTAGGCACTAAGAAGCCTCCAGCCATCGCACAGCCCCTTCATGCCCTGCTCTGGCGGACGGGTCACCATCCTTCCACCTTTCTCCTTTCCCCAGCCACTTTCCTTTTCCCTCGCTCTTTCCCTCCTCCCCCCCCCCGTTTTCTCACCCCTCCCTCCGTTTCCCAGCACTAGTCAATTCAGTTTCTCTTCCTCACAAAATGGCCACCGCGCTGGACACCCACGGTCACGTGACCCCCCCCCCCCCATTCCCGGTCCTAATTTTCACTGCCATCCGGAAAATGTGCACCGGAAAGAGCAAAGGCACAGCAGGCCAGACAAAGCCCACACTACACCATTTTCAAGGCCAGGGACTGAGAGGAAAGGAAGGGTGCTAGAAAGAAAGATGAAAACTAGGTGCACAGGGGGAAGACGCAGTAAATAGGCCTACTTTCAATATTAAGGCCTCATTGCTAGAGGACGGCTGGCGATGATTTCTCGCGAGATCTCGAGAAAACACTAAATTTAGAGTACCAGCGGAGAACAGGGGGACGCAATCCCAGAGAAGCAGAACAGCCTTTAACGCGGGGTTCACTAAGCACGAACAAGGGAGAGCTAACTGGACTGACTTGGAAATTTCACGGGAAGAAGACAAGGGACGCGCAGTAGCTCGGTAGCTGGGCAGACATCCTAACTGCAGGGCCCACCTCCTGGGAGGAGGGCGTATGTTTTACGTGCTAACGTATTGGCCCTCCGAGTTTGTATATAAGCTCGGTGGCCGCGTGGTGTGCTTCAAAGCCGCAGTTCTCCCGTGAGAGAGTCTGTGCGGTGCAGCCGGCGTTTGCTCAGCATTTGCTCAGCAGCGGAATACTCCGAATTTTCAGTACTCTTCAGGGATGAGTCATGTGGCAGTGGAAAATGCGCTCGGGCTGGACCAGCAGGTGAGCCTCCGCGGTCCCTGCAGCAGGCGCTCCCCAGACCTAGCCTGCCTTGTGGCGTAGCTCTAAGTTCTGCTTTTTCCTTCCCGTTGCTCCCGGTGGCTCGGGGCTCCGGGTGGTACTCTCTAGGGGCTCCGGAGGGACTGGATGGTCGCGGGGAGTGCTAGTGCCGGCTGCTCCTCCAGCCCGGCTCGGATCGGGTCGGGGTATTGTCCCCGGCCCGAGCACAATGGCGGCTTTTGTGTGCGTGTGTGTGTGTGCGCGCGCGCTAGAGCGAGCAAGAGAGTCTGTGTGTTTGTGTGTGTATGTGTGTGTGTGTGTGTGTGTGTGTGAGAGAGAGAGAGAGAGAGAGAGAGAGAGAGAGAGAGAGAAAGAGAAAGAAAGCGAGAGCGAGCTTGCGAGCGCGCGCAGGCAAGCTGAGGGGGAGGGGGCGCGCTCTTGTGGGCGCGCGCGCACTCTAGTTGATTAGTGACCGCGGGGGGTGGGGGAGGGAGGGGACTGCGCGTGGTGGCGCGCTGGCGGAGGTGGGTAGCTTTGTTTGGCCTCGGATTTCTAGGGCTTTCGACCTCCATGGCTCCAATGGCCGCGCTTTTTAACCCGGGGAGTTGGCGGCGGCGCGCGGGTTAGCCGAGGGGCCGCGCGGCGCTGGAATGTGGGAGGGGGCGCCGCGCGGGGGGGGGGGGGGGGGAGGGGGCTGGCCTGTGCGCGGGCTAATGGCGGCGGCCTCCTTTGTGTGGCGCAGGCTGGCTGTGCGGTGCGCCGCCCCCTCCTGGCCTGCCCGCCAGCGTGCTCTGGAGCATTTCAGCCGGGGTTCTTGGCCACCGCGGGCCCGGTGCGTTTCGGCATGGGAGGCCGCGGTTCCCGAGTGGAAAGTTTTGTGACGCAGAAATTTCAGGGCGGATTGGGCGGGGGGAAGGAGGGGGAGGGAGGCCGGAGCCGCTGCGTGCGCACTGGCGCCGGGCTTGGCGGTGACGCGAGCCACCCGGCGCGGCCCTTGCTCAGCCTTTGGCCAGTATCCGGCCGCGGAGCTCTGAACCCGGCTCCCCGGGCTTTTCTTAGGCCCAGGGGAGGACCCAATTGGCATCATCCAGAGGCAAAATGCCCAGAATATGGCAACAGTTTTGTTGTTGACTTGTTGCCGCTGTTGAAGTATAATTGGTATAGATAGGCCTAGTGTCTGATTCCTTAATAGAGATTCCCTTTCTAGGTTTAAGAGGCAGAAGAGGTGAGGATGTGCGTGCGACCTGTGCTCTCCTTCTAGTCTGGGCTAGTGACCCGCTACAGTAACTCTTTGCTGTTGTGACATTGTAACTTTATGGTTGTTTAGATTAAAAAGAAAACAAGAGCACCGCCTGGTGTCAAGAGTAGAGGTTCTCCCTAGTTTTAACATTTTTCGTCTAAATGATTATATTTCCAAGAACCTTTCGTAAATTCGCAACGATTTAACTTAAAATTTAGGGATTCCGGGTCGTTCAAATTTGGAAAGACTACCAAGAGTGCATTTGGCAACTTTGTTGCGTAATAGATTAATGTTGCCAAATGATACGTTAAATCTTAAATGTTACAAGTACTGTAACATTTGACAACATTTTTGCTAATAGAAATGAGGTTACAGTTGCTTTTAGTTTTCAGTGACTGCAGTAATAGTTAGCCAGTGTCACTGAACTTTAAGCACAAATTTATGAACTAAATGTATACTAAAAATGTAGTAGTTTAATCTTTCCTGGCTTTTTTTTTAGGGGGCGGTTTCTTTTCATGTGCGATTTAATAGGTAAATCGACAAAAGGGTGCAGAAGGTAAAGACGCCTGCCTCAGTTTGATGTCTGGGACCGGGACCCAGCATAGGCAGGATCTCTTGAGTTCAAGACCAGCCTGGTCTATCTATAGGATTTCGAAGTTAGCCAAGGCGACAGGGTGAGATGTCCACCCCACTCCAGAACTCTAGCAGGCATACACATATCAAAGTATGCAATTAAAATTTTAAAAACTTTTTAAAAAGCTCATGAAGATAGCATGTAGCATTTTTGTAGAATCTTGAAGCTTTTGAGTTTCCAGTATAAACAGACGGGTAGACTTGGAAGGTTGAAGCTAGTTAAATTTTCTTTAGTAAAAACATCAAAAACTACTGCTGACTGGTTCTGTGAGCTTATAGTTAAATGGGAGAATAGGAATTATTTCAGTTTTGCTTCAACATAGAGTTTAGTGGTGAGCGCATTGCCAAAATTTTGCTTTTATGTAGTGCTAGCCCAATTTAATATATTTGCGAATAAGGAACTAAAGAATAGTTTGGAAATTTGTCTTTATGTGCTTTTAGGTTTAAAGTAATAGCAAATAGAAAGTTGGTGGCATTTAGAAACATAAAATGTGTTCTGAGCACCTATTTAATATTTTAAAACCGTTTTGTTTGGCTACCTGACCTCAAACTTTTTTAAAAAAATTGTTTTTATTTTTTGTGTGTCTGCCTGATGCATGTTGTACCAGCATGTCCTTGGAGGCCAGAAGAAAGCAGTGGATCTCCTTGAACTGCAGTTGTTGAGTACTTAATGACCCTGCTTTAGCCACTTGAATACTGGGGATACAAGTGCAAGTGCAGCCATGCCCTGGCCAAATTTTTGAGCTTCAGCGTAACTAAGTTTTATTAAATGAGGAGCTTTTTACTATGGGTCACATGTTAAATTTTCTTAATAGCTGTGGGTTCCATGGGGCAACCTTGAGTGTGGGACTAGAAAACGGAGTAGAAGGCACAATTAGCTCCTTTCGTGTATTTCATTCAGCATGAAGACTAAAAACAATCTGGTTTTCTTCTAGTTTGCTGGCCTAGACCTGAACTCCTCAGATAATCAGACTGGAGAAAGTACAGCAAGCAGTAAGTAAAACATTTTATGGGCACATTGTTGAATATCAGCACTAGATAGCTTAATAATTCCTTGAATGTTAAAATTTAATGAACACTGTTAAAATGTGCTTTCACTGGCTGGAAGTTACAAAGTAGGTAGGTTATAAGCTATAAGGTATGTAGGTCAGTGATCAAGTCCTTCCTTGAATAGCATATGCAAGGTCCTGTCTTCCATCTGTATCATTGCCAAAAAGAATCTTTTTAGTTAGTATGGGGAACATTTTATGCATGTATGTTCAGGGGTGCCCTGTTGGTGTTTAGGTGTATATAATATGTACTGTTTTTCTTGAGTCTGGTACTTTAGTTAGCTTGAGTATTGAAGTTGATTTTTGTGGTTTATTTCTCAGACAGTATTTCAGTTTAGGTTTCGTCTCACCTAGTAAAATACTGTTTTTGGTTTTTCGAGACAGGATTTCTCTGTATGATACACCTGGCTGTCCTCGAACTTGCTTGGTAGACCAGGGCAGCCTCAAACTCACTGAGATCTGCCTGCCTCTGCCTCTCAAGTGATGATATTAAAGACGAGTGCTACCACCGCCCGGCATGTAAATGTATTATTAAGCAGTGGCACAAGTTTACCTAGCTACATGTTTTAAATTTCATGGGTTTTTCTTTATTTTGGGGGGGGGGGCAGGTTTAGAATCTTTTTGATCCAACAGATCTTAATCCAGAAATACAAAGAAAATTAGGCTAAAAACTACTAGTTGCCAGTTAACTATTAGGGGTCCCTCTCATTTGTTTTGATGCAGGGTCTCTACAAAGCCATGACTATTCTGGTATTCACCATGTAGACCACACTGGCCTCATTCAGAGATCCACTTGCCTCTGTTGGGATTAAATGTGCACCACCACACCCAGTCTAACTGCTAGGCTTAAAGTGACTTTTTTCCTCTGGAGACAAAGTTTATGTAGTTAGGGTGGCCTTAAACTAGAGATGATCTTCCTGCCCTCCCTTAGCTAGGATTATAGGCATATTCCTGATTTAAAATCAGATCTTGCTTACCAACTCTTTAAACTTGTTAGGAATGTTTTATTGTTTTGTTTTTAATAGGGGTTTGATGAAAAGCTTTATTGTGAAGGTATTTGACATTTTTATTAATTTTATGTTCTTACAGAAGGACGCTATATTCCTCCTCATTTAAGGAACAGAGAAGCTACTAAAGGTGAGTGAGCCCTTAACACCAGTTTGGTAAATCTAATTCTTGATTCCTTTAGAAATTGGTCAAAACCTAGGGGAAACAAAACAACTTGTGAGGCCTATACATTTCTACCAGGATATTGATTTAAAATACTGGGACTTACTAACTTTGAAAAACCTTAACTGATGTTTCACTATGGAAAATTTGTCTTCAGTGTCGTGGTTTTTGTATAATTAGTCTCTTAATCTAATTAGTTACATATTGTATAATACAAACTACATGGAAATAGTAAGCTGTTATTGTCTTAGCATATGACAAAATGAAGATGGACTTAGGACAAGTTAAGCCATCAGGCACATTCTAATGATTTGGGAATGGTTGTCTGATGTGAAATGAACAAGAACTCTTTATTATAGAAAGAAAAGAAGCAGGATCTTGAATTTTACAACTGGAAGAGATCTGCAGAAGCACTTAAATTCTTGATTGTTAGTGAAAGCACATGACTCAGTAATGGTAGAGATGAAGGCAGGAGGAAAGTAACTCGTAAATGCTGACTGTCATTGAAACTAGTCAATCCTACTTGTCTTAAATCTGCCTGTCTTTGGGGATCCCCACTTAAATATTTACATTTGACTTTATATAAGGAGCATATGGGGGGAGGGTGTTTTTGAGTTGATATTCTTTTTTTTTTTTTGGGGTTTTCGAGACAGCGTTTCTCTGTAGCTTTGGTGCCTGTCCTGGCACTAGCTCTTGTAGACCAGGCTGGCCTCGAACTCCCAGAGATCCACCTGCCTCTGCCTCCCGAGTGCTGGGATTAAAGGCGTGTGCCACCACCGCCCGGCTTGAGTTGATATTCTTAAACTTGTAAATAAAGCACTAAAATAATACCATCGTAGTGTGATTCATATGTACAAAGCATTGTTCTTTCATTTTTGATATTGGAACTGAAAAATAAAGCAAATAATCTTGACAATGCTAATTGAAAACTATAGTGGCTGTTTCTTTGTAAATTCATTCACACCTGTAAAATAAATGGAAGTTAATACATTATATGATGGAAGACAGCACCGTAGTCATCTTGGTACAAGCAAAACTGTTGACCTCTGGAGATGGTATTCATCCAAAATATTCCTAGCCTGACAGATTGCATGATCTGCGATATAGTACTTTATAGTGGAGAGAATCGGAGACTTTAGATACAACTGGTCTTAGTTACTTTCTGGTGCTGCCACTAAAATATTTACATTGGTGTTTGATACCAGAAAAATATGAGTCTTTGGGCTTCAAATTCAGAAAACTTGAGTCTTTGTTAATTGGATTCTTTTGAGTTTGTGGTGGGTTTGTTTTTTATTTTTAGGATTCTATGACAAAGACAGTTCAGGGTGGAGTTCTAGTAAAGATAAGGATGCTTACAGTAGTTTTGGATCCCGGGGTGATTCAAGAGGGAAGTCCAGTTTCTTCAGTGATCGTGGAAGTGGATCAAGGGGAAGGTAAGTGAAATCCCTTTACATGTATATACTTTGTCATTTAGGAATTTTACCATTTATATGATATCTTTACCCTGACATTCAGAGTAAAAGTGGATGTTAGGAATTTGTCTACTTACTACATTTTCTTAGCTGCAAGATTAAACATATTACATAGATACAAAAAAGTACAAGTCCAAAAGAGAAGTCAGTTTTTTCATTTCTCTAGTTTTATTTTACCTATTTAAAAGGTAATTTCCTAGTGAATAGGCTTTTTTTTTTTAAACACCTTTATAAAAGTATGGTGAACTGACCCCATGTGTCTAATAATAGCTGTGGTTAGTCTCCTGTATCCAGATTTTTGGCAGACAGACCTAAAACTAAACACTTTTTTTCAGGCAAGGATTTTTACTTAACCTGTCCCACATGAATTATCTCAAGTGGCGTCATAGCATAACCCAAGCAATTGGTGTTTGAGGTGCTTTTCCTTTATTTATAAAACTTTACTACAAATACATTTGTACACTTTTATGGCAAGGGCTATATGCCAATTTTTTTTTCTCAAGACAGTTTTACTGTAGCTTTGAAGCCTGTCCTGGAACTAGCTCTTGTAGGCCAGGCTGGCCTCAAACTCAGAGACCTGCCTGCCTCTTCTTCCCGAGTGCTGGGATTGAAGGCATGTACCACCACCGCCCAGCTCCCGGCTGCCAATTAAAAATTTTTAATTAATTTTTCCCCCCCGAGATAGTTTCTCTGTGTAGCCTCTGCTGTCCTGGAACTCATTCTGTGGACGAGGAGGCTGGTCTCAAACTTAGAGATATCCGCCTGCCTCCTGGGATTAAAGGCATGTAATGTCATTAGAGTCTTAAGTCGTTCATTCCTTTTTGTTTTTACATCCTGAACAGTTTCCTCTCCATCCAGTCCTTACCCTCTACCTCCCCTCTTTCCCCCCACATCCACTCTTCCCTTTCTCTTCAGAAAGGGGCAGTAAAACCTTAATTCTTAATGATAGAATGTATGAGGCAAGATTAGGCCTCAAGGCTCTAAGAATAAAGGAAGATACTTACTGATTTTTAAAAATGATAGAATCTGATTTATCAATAAGAATAAAACAATTGAACTGTTGACATCTTGTAGTTGATCAGTTCCTCTATATGAGAAAGTTTTCTGTAGTAGTAATATGATCTGATGATGGTTAGGATTCTAATTTATTACTTTTGGTGCTCAGGTTTGATGATCATGGACGGGGAGACTATGATAGCATTGGCAGTCGTGGAGACAGAAGTGGCTTTGGCAAATTTGAAAGAGGTGGAAACAGTCGCTGGTGTGACAAATCAGATGAAGATGACTGGTCAAAACCACTCCCGCCCAGTGAACGCTTGGAACAGTAAGATTTTGAAGTGTGCAATTTTGATGAGGTCTCTCACTGGTATTACATGTAAGTTTACCAATCTTTATTTTAGGGAACTCTTTTCTGGAGGCAATACTGGGATTAACTTTGAGAAATACGATGACATTCCAGTCGAAGCAACAGGCAACAACTGTCCTCCACATATTGAAAGTGTAAGTACTTACTCTATTAAACTACAGAGAAACATACATAACTAGCTATACATTAGAGTTTGTGTAAAGAGAAACATTAGTTGAATGTAGTTGCCATTGTCCTTAATTCATTACCTGAAATAGGAAATGTGTCAAATATAAAAGCCCAACTTAAGTAATTGTAAGTTAAACTTGCTGTTTGTTTTCATTTTTATTAGTATAAAACAGGGTGCCTTCGGATAACATTTCTACTTATATCATGCCATTGAATTTCTTCACAGTTCAGTGATGTTGAGATGGGAGAAATTATTATGGGAAACATTGAGCTTACTCGTTATACTCGTCCAACTCCAGTGCAGAAGCATGCTATTCCTATTATCAAGGAGAAGAGAGACTTGATGGCTTGTGCCCAAACGGGTAAGTTCACAGGATAGAAGTAAATGACGCATTTTTTTTTTCTAGTAAAGAAATAGACAATAGGTATTTGTGGGTTTGTGTGCCATACTCAATTCTATTGTTTGTAGTGTCAAGAAGTCATAGGTGATAATATAAATTGTTATTACCTGTATTCTTTCTGTAAATCCTTTTTTTAAAAAGTTTAGTTTGTTCCTAAATTTGCTGAGTCTTATTTTTTAGTCAGCTAAAGAGGTTATATGAAATTTTTGGGAAGCTTGGTCATAAAGTAAAATTGCTAATTAGCTCCCAATGTTGATTCAGAAGTAGTAAGGGGTTTAGTTTTATTGTGGTCAACTAAACATGCTTTCTTTACCCAGGCTCTGGAAAAACTGCAGCATTTCTTTTGCCCATCTTGAGTCAGATTTATGCTGATGGTCCAGGAGAGGCTCTGAGGGCCATGAAGGTAATTCCCTAGGAAGTGCTGTGTCCTTGAGCTGTGTGTATGTACAATTAATTACAATGTTTCTTTATAAACATGGAGTTACTGTGAAACTTGTAGGACGCTAGCTATTGAGCCTTCCAAATGGTGCTTAAGACTAGCCTAATGAAGTTTTATGGTATAGTATATACATTACAAAAGAAAATGAACTTTTAAAGGGGTAATTTAAATTTTTATAGATCAATTTACGTGATAAGTTGATAAGCAGATTAACAAACTTCTATTTCTTAGGAAAATGGACGATATGGGCGTCGCAAACAGTACCCAATCTCCTTGGTACTGGCACCAACGAGAGAATTGGCAGTGCAGATCTATGAGGAAGCCAGAAAAGTAAATACGCATTTAGTGATTCATAGCTTTTCCCATTGGTTCTAATAAAATATTTTATGTCCATGTAAAAATCTTGACATTGAATTTGATGGAGTTTCTTTGTTTATAGTTCTCATACCGCTCTAGAGTTCGTCCTTGTGTAGTTTATGGTGGTGCTGAAATTGGTCAACAGATTCGAGACTTAGAACGTGGATGCCACTTGTTAGTAGCTACTCCAGGACGTCTAGTGGACATGATGGAGAGGGGAAAGATTGGCTTAGACTTCTGCAAGTATGTATTTGTTAGCAAGTATGTAATATTTGTTAGCATTGTCTAAATATATAAAGATTTAGAAGTGGTTTACAGAAAGTTCATTCATCATAATTCCAGTGTTGAAAAGTCAGCTAATGTTTTAGTAGGCTAATAACTAGTTCCAATGCCAAACTGGGGGCCAGGAAGGTGGCTCAGCAGGTGCTTGTTGCCAAACCTGGTGAACAACTTGGTAGAGGAATAATTTATTCCTGCAGTGCCATATACATGTGTAAAAAAAGTAAAAAAATTAGCTCTGATCTTCAATGATTTAAGCTATTAGCAAGAATCATTTGTTTGCTACATAACTATATTCATAACATGGATTATATCGTTTAAGTTAACTAGCAGATAAAGCCATACGTTACTTTGATTTCTTTTCAAAAATCTTAATTTTTTTCATGACAGATACTTGGTGTTAGATGAAGCTGACCGGATGTTAGATATGGGGTTTGAACCTCAGATACGTAGAATAGTTGAACAAGATACTATGCCTCCAAAAGGTGTCCGCCACACTATGATGTTTAGTGCTACTTTTCCTAAGGAGATACAGGTACTGTTATACAATTATTTTCCTTGTTTCAATAGATTTTTCAGTATTTTGTTACTTGTCATCACACTTGAGCAAAAATAGAGGTTTATTGGGGGGGGGGCAATACAGAGAGTTGGGGAGGGCTTGCAAAATGGCCCAGTGAGTAAAGTTGTTACCTGAATTCAATACCTATAAGCCACATGATGAAAAAGAATCAATTCCTTTGAGCTGTCTTCTTTCGACAGGAACACTTATAAATACATGTAATAAAACTGCAAAATTAAAGAATGGCTTTTTTTTTTCTTTAGATGCTGGCCCGTGATTTCTTGGATGAATACATTTTTCTGGCTGTAGGAAGAGTTGGGTCTACTTCAGAGAACATCACACAAAAAGTGTTTTGGGTGGAGGAAATGGACAAACGATCATTTCTGCTTGACCTCCTAAATGCAACAGGTAAACTTAGGAGCAGTTGTACCTCTAGACTTATGTAACAAGAATCACATTGTATATCATCATTTTTCCTCCCTCATTCAAAACAGTATCAATTGTCCATTTTGATTGTCTTAGTATAAGTTACTAATGGTGATAAACACTTTATTTTCAAATTTAGGCAAGGATTCCCTGACCCTAGTATTTGTGGAGACCAAAAAGGGTGCAGATTCTTTGGAGGATTTCTTATATCATGAAGGATATGCCTGTACCAGTATCCATGGAGACCGTTCTCAGAGAGATAGAGAAGAGGCTCTTCACCAGTTCCGCTCAGGAAAAAGCCCAATTCTAGTGGCTACAGCAGTATGTATAATGCTCTGTATATTTTTATTCTCAAGTTTATTGTGTCCAAATACTTGTTTTTAGTGAGCCATTTATAACAAAAGATATATTTCAGGTAGCAGCAAGAGGACTGGATATTTCAAATGTGAAACATGTTATTAATTTTGACCTGCCTAGTGATATTGAAGAATATGTACATCGCATAGGCCGTACAGGGCGTGTAGGAAACCTTGGTAAGTGTGGTTACCAGTTATCTTGATTGTTGTTATTATTCATTGTGATGATGCACAGGAAAGAGCTGTTATAGTTTTTATTTTTTGTTTGAAACAGGGACTCTGTAGACTGGGCTGGTCTTGAACTCAACAGAAATCTCCCTACCTCTGCCTTCAGTGCTGGATGAAAGGTGGTTCATAACCACAACATGCCCACCTTAGAACTTTATAGTGTCTTAAATATTCTTAATTTCAAACAATGCACTCAGTATTTATTAGTTAAATAGCTCATATTTTTTTTTTTAATTTTTGATAAGAAAAGTAAAAATCGTAAGCTACCTTTCTGGAATATATTTTTTTCCTTTTGAAACTGTTCTAGGTCTTGCCACTTCATTCTTTAATGAAAGGAACATAAACATTACTAAGGATTTATTGGATCTTCTTGTCGAGGCAAAACAAGAGGTGCCATCTTGGTTAGAAAACATGGCTTTCGAACACCACTACAAGGGTAGCAGTCGTGGACGCTCTAAGAGGTAAGGTTTTTTTGTTTTTCTTTTTTGTGTGTGTGTCGTATACATGATGCATGAGGTATACTTATATTTCCCAGTATTGTTTTAAAATACATGTCATCCCATCAATGCTTACACTTTTGAAAACGCTTGGGAAAAGTATGACTAGATAGGGAATTTGGATGAGAAAGTTAGATATTGATTATTAGGAAGTTTGATAGGAGTTGGGTTTAATGCCTTACTACCTGTCTACCAACCTCAGTCTTTACCCTGCCCTCTGCAGCAGTCGATTTAGTGGAGGCTTTGGTGCCAGAGACTATCGACAAAGTAGTGGTGCCAGCAGTTCCAGCTTCAGCAGCAGCCGCGCAAGCAGCAGTCGCAGTGGTGGAGGTGGACATGGCAGTAGCAGAGGATTTGGTGGAGGTAATATTTGTTTTAGGTCCATATAATTTTTTAAAAGTATATCTTAAACAATTAAGATCATTCAGGGAAATTCATCACTTAGATTGCTTTTCATAACTTCTGAAGAAACAATTGTTGCTAACAATAGATGACTTAATTAATTTCTTTTTTTCTTTTTAAATCTCTCACTAGGTGGCTATGGAGGCTTTTACAACAGTGATGGATATGGAGGAAATTATAACTCCCAGGGGGTTGACTGGTGGGGTAACTGAGCCTGCCTTGCAGTAGGTCACCCTGCCAAACAAGCTAATATGGAAACCACATGTAACTTAGCCAGACTATACCTTGTGTAGCTTCAAGAACTCGCAGTACATTACCAGCTGTGATTCTCCACTGAAATTTTTTTTTAAGGGAGCTCAAGGTCACAAGTAAAGATGAAAGGAACAATCAGCAGCCCTGTTCGAAGGTGGTTTGAAGACTTCATTGCTGTAGTTTGGATTAACTCCCCTCCCGCCTACCCCTATCCCAAACTGCATTTATAATTTTGTGACTGAGGATCATTTGTTTGTTAATGTACTGTGCCTTTAACTTTAGACAACTTTTTATTTTGATGTCCTGTTGGCTCAGTAATGCTCAAGATACCAATTGTTTTTGACAAAATAAATTTACTGAACTTGGGCTAAAATCAAACCTTGGCACACAGGTGTGATACAACTTAACAGGAATCATCGATTCATCCATAAATAATATAAGGAAAAAACTTAAGTGGTAGCCTGCATTAGGCTTTTTGATACTTGCAGATTGGGGGAAAACAAACAACAAACGTCTTGAAGCATATTAATGGAATTAGTTTCTAATATGGCAAACTGTATTAAGTTAAAATTCTGATTTGCTCACTCTATCCTGGATAGGTATTTAGAACCTGATAATAGTCTTTAAACAAGCCATTCCAGTCATGATGAGGTGATGTATGAATACATGCATACATTCAAAGCACTGTTCTCAAAGTTAATGCAAGTAAATACAGCAATTCCTCTTTCAATGTTTAGACAGATCGTTAACTATGAGCTAGCCAAATGTGGGCATGTTATTACAGGGAAAGTTTAAAGGTCTGATAACTTGAAATAGGTTTTTAGGAGAATTCATCTACTTAGACTTTTTAAATGCCTGCCATACAAGAAATTGAAATGGTAGAATGGCTGACCACAGCAATGACCAGCCCTCATTTAGGGCTCCGGATGATTTTTGGTCTAATAACGCATGCTAGTGTTGATGTTTTTTGGTCAAGATGGGATGAACAGGAAGAATTATGCAGCAGGCTTTATTTTAAATGCCGATTCACATTACTCTGTTCAAGCTGCGTTGAGATGTTAAACTGGCTTACTATAGACTTTGTAAAAAATGGCTCCAGAAGAGTAACAAGCTGAAATCTGAGATCACACAGGTTGGAAATATGTACATAACTGCACAAGGTGTCAATTCTGCTCTACAGTGCAGTTTAGTCAGTTTTAGTTGCATAGGTTTCCATTGTATTTATAGTCTGTTTATGCTAAATCTGGCCAAAGATGAGCATTGTCCACCACTAAAATGCTTATGCCACTTGGAATTCTGGGTTAATTTTGTGACCAGAATGCAGTGATCAAAACGCTCAATCTTTTTACAGTGGCATAGAAGACGGCAAAAATTTCCTAAAGTGCAATAGATTTTCAAGTGTATTGTGCCTTGTTCTAAAACTTTTATTAAGTAGGTGCACTTGACAGTATTGAGGTCATTTGTTATGGTGCTATTTCAATTAGTCTAGGTTTAGGCCCTTGTACATTTTGCCCATAACTTTTTACAAAGTACTTCTTTTATTGCACATTCAGAGAATTTTATATATATGTCTTGTGTGCGTGTCCTTAAACTTCCAATCTTATTTTGTCTCTTGGAGATTGTTGAACGCAGCTTGTCTGGGAAAGGGATGGGACTAGATTCTAAAATTTATTTGGGACCATGGGAATGATAGTTGGGAAGAAAACTTTGCACACGACAGATTTCTAGATACTTTTTGCTGCTAGTTTTATGTAATATTTATTGAACATTTTGACAAATATTTATTTTTGTAAGCCTAAAAGTGATTCTTTGAAAGTTTAAAGAAACTTGACCAAAAGACAGTACAAAAACACTGGCACTTGAATGTTGAATGTCACCGTATGCGTGAAATTATATATTTCGGGGTAGTGTGAGCTTTTAATGTTAAGTCATAATAACTCTTAAGTCAAATTAAGCAGACCCGGCATTGGCGGTGTAGCCATAACTTTCTGATGTTAGTAAAAATAAAATTGGCGACTTGAAATTAAATCATGCCAAGGTTTTGATACACTTGTCTTAAGATATTAATGAAATACTTCAAAACACTGATACAAAGTGTCCAGATTCTCAGATGTTTGTTGTGTGAGTTTTGTTTAGTTGTATTTTTTTTTCAGTGAATGTCTGGCACATTGCAATCCTCAAACATGTGGTTATCTTTGTTGTATTGGCATATTCAGTGACTTGTACATTCAGCAATAGCATTTGAGCAAGTTATATCAGCAAGCAATATTTTCAGTTATGTTTCAAAAATGAGTTTAAACTTGCTGAATGTAAAGATTGACCCTCAAGTCACTGTAGCTTTAGTAGTTGCTTATTGTATTAGTTTAGATGCTAGCACTGCATGTGCTGTGCATATGCTGGCTTTATTAAAATAAAAAGATGAACTGCACAGTCTCCTTTGTTGTTGTCAATTGTGGTTTACTTTTAGAGGTGAAAATAAAGTTGTGCTCTTGCCTGAATTGTAATGTGTCATTTGATTGTTCATTCTTTAAAGTTTCTCTTGCAGACAGAACTTGCCTATGTATTTGATAAAGCAGTGTTGGAATACTGTGTACATGGGGTTGTGTGTGTGAGAGAGATAAAAGTTGAAAGGGATGCATGTGTTAGTGTAGTTTGTGTTATCCAGCATCTTTTTGTTTTTGCTTTTTTTTTTAGACAGGATTTTTTAGCATAGCCCTGGATTCTGCCTCCCTCTAATGCTGCGATTAAAGGGTTGTACCACCACCAATGGTGCTGTTAAGCATTTTATTTTGTTTTTTGAGACAGAATTTCTTTGTGTACCTTTGGCTGTCCTAGAACCAGCTCTGTATACCAGGCTGGCCTAAAACTCACAGATGCCCTCCGAGCCACAATGTGAATCTTAAAAAAAAATATTTGATAGGGAAGGTAGCTGAGCAGTGCAAGGATGAGTCGGGTAAGTCAGGTGTATTATTAGTCTCACAGATGGGTAAATCTACGTGGGGGCAAGATCATTACAGTTCAATTGTTACAGGCTATTAATGTTAGTGCAGGTTTTGTGAGTCTCAACATCGAAGTTGAACCATATTTTCTTGGTCAAAATGCTTACAAATACCTGTACTGTAGAGGTACAGGTTAATTTTTGGCCCCAAATACAGTTTCCAGTACACAGAATTTTGTCACTTTTTTTTTTTAAACTGGGTGTTGTGCATCTGTTCATTCCCAGCACTAAGCAGGCAGCTCTACAAAAACTGCTGGGATCTGGATAGTTCTCAGATAACTCAAGCCAGTTTTGATCTGTGTAAATAGAAAGGAGTATGAATTTACAGTATTTTGGATTGAAAGGTGGTATTGTTGTTCCCTTGCAACACTACAACTCCCAACATCCCTCTGGACTCCAGCGCACGGCAAGCGCGGGACACATTTCCCAGAAGCCTTTGCATCCTCTGTTAAAAGCAAGGACAAGCCACAAGTTCGCCCCCTTTTATTATCCCTTCCCCTTGTCCCTTCCTTTCACTTTTCCTAGTGTGTTTTCCCCTCCCATTAAAAAGTGTACCACGTGGTACCGCCTCGTGTCTGTGTCTTTCCTCGCGTAACCCTCGTCTAACCCGCAGGAATTAAGAACAACCCGCAGAAATTAAGAACAACATTTTGGTGCCGTGACTCGGCAAATTTTTGTCACCGGTCAGCTAAATGGAAGGAATTAATGTACCTGATGGCCTTCTTTTATATGGCTCTAAAAACTGACCCATCTACCTCGTCACTGTTCACCAGCTCACATGTTTTTGGCTCTACCTTCCCTCCAGGAACCCTCCACTCCGACCATGGACCCCGATGACGACCCCCCGCCTCCCCGACCTCGTGACACCACTCCTTCCCGCCCTGCCCAATCGGGGGCCACTTCCTCTATCCCCCCCTCCTTCAAAAGTTTCTTTTAGGTACAAAAAGGAGTCGCCTACACCTTCTCCCCATGCCTCTAAACGCTCCATTCCTAGGTCTCTAGGAGTTCCGCGTAAACATCCTTCTGGGTCGCCTTCCCGTTCCTCTGAATCCCCCCAAAAATCTCATTCCCCCCGTCTCATATATCCCAGCCTTTCCGATCCAGCTTCACCTAACTTCTCTCGCAGCAGGACTCGACTGCGAAGACAATTAACAATTTCTTCCCATCACAGGAGGCGCAGTAGGCGGGCCGAATCGACTTCGGATTCTTCCATCTCACCTCCCCGCCCCACCCCTCTGCCTCGGTCTTCCAAGACCCCCTCAGGCGCTAACCCCACCCGCCGCCTTGCGCCTAATTTCACCCCTCCCCTTACGCGCTTGCTAGCCGCTGCCGCAGCAGCAGACCCTGATCAACCCAAACCAGCTACCGTTCTGCCCTTACGAGAGGTAGCTGGGGTCGAGGGCCCACTTCGGGTGCACGTCCCCTTCGCCTTATCGGAACTTTCACATATTTCTAAGCTACTAGGGTCGTATACGGCTAACCCCACTAATTTCACAAAAGAGTTTCAATATTTAACCCAATCTTACAGCCTAACTTATCATGATATTTATATGATTCTCTTTAACAACTTGCTTCCTGAGGAACGCCGACGGGTCTGGGAGCAGGCGAGACTGCATGCTGACGAAGTACACCAGACTCAGCCTTCTCATCCACCTGGTGCAGAGGCAGTGCCCGAACAGGAACCCCACTGGGATTACAACTCCCCCGGGGGCATTCTGTCCAGAGACCGATTCTTAACCTGCCTTCTGGTGGGATTAAGAAAGGCGGCTCTCAAACCAGTCAATTATTCTAAACTTGCAGAAATATTTCAGGATACAAACGAGAATCCTTCCGCATTTCTTGACCGTCTCACCAAAGCTATGCTACAGTTCACAAACATGGATCCAGAATCCAACGAGGGCAGACAGCTCCTGATGTCCCACTTTGTCAACCAGTCCTACTCAGACATCAAGGCGAAGCTCAGACGTTTGGAGAAGGGTCGCTTAACTCCACAGGCACAGATCCTGGAGATGGCCTTCAAGATCTACCACTCAAGGAATGACAAGGCCAGAAATCATTGCCACGTGATCACCGCACCCGCCAGGCCAGCCGAGGTGATGGACTCCAGCGCCCGCCCTCCGCGCGCGGCTCCCCCGCCCCCCGGCCCATGCTTCAATTGTGGTAAGACAGGTCACTGGTCAAAGGCGTGCCCCAATCCCCATCGCAACCCGAGGGGCCCCTGCCCAAGGTGTCACAGGGAGGGTCATTGGTCCACAGACTGCCCTCGTGCGTTCGGTGACGCTGGGGCAGCCGCCCCAGAGGACCCCAAGGTTGACCTATTGGGTCTGGCTCTGGAAGACTGAAGGTTCCCGGGCTCCTCCACTGACAACCCGACTGCTATGCCCATCTGCAACCAGGAGCCGCGGGTACTTCTTACAGTGTCGGGACGCCTCATCTCCTTTCTCTTGGACACCGGAGCAACATATTCGGTTCTAAGGGAATTTTGGGGGCCAACCTCCCCCTCACGTTCCCCTATTGTCGGGGTAGGGGGACAGCCTTATCTACCTCTCCAAACTCCACCTCTCAATTGCATATTTAAAGGTATCTTTCTCACTCACTCATTTCTAGTTCTACCAACCTGTCCAGTCCCACTCTTGGGAAGGGATCTTCTGACCAAGCTGGGAGCTTCCATTTCTTTTGCGCCCCCCCACCCGTTTCGTTTCAGATCCGTCGGTGACACAGCTGCTGCTTCTCCTGGCTCCGCGACCCTCTGATACTAACATGTCTTTTCCCCTCCCAGCTTCCCAGGTGGACCCTCTCGTGTGGGACATCCAAAACCCAGCTGTTGCTAAACACCACCACCCCCCCGTCGTTATTCAGTTAAAGAACCCTACTGGGTATATCACCCAAGCCCAGTACCCGCTTCCTTCCCAAAGCCTCAAAGGACTAAAACCTATAATCTCTGATCTCTTGAGGAAGGGGCTGCTCCGCCCCACCTCATCCCCCTTTAACACTCCTATACTGGCTGTGAAAAAATCTAACGGAACTTATCGTTTGGTTCAGGACCTCCGGCTCATTAATTCTGCTGTCGTTCCCTTACACCCAGTGGTACCCAATCCTCTCACACTTCTGTCTAACATTCCTTCAGGGACCTCCCACTTCTCAGTCTTAGACCTAAAGGATGCCTTTTTCTCTATTCCTCTCAGCCCTCAGTCTCAGAACATCTTTGCCTTCACCTGGACAGATCCTGATACTAATTTCTCCACACAACTAACCTGGACCGTCCTCCCTCAGGGATATCGGGACAGCCCACACCTCTTTGGCCAGGCTCTGGCCTCTGATCTGCTCTCACTGTCCCTCCTTAAATCAAAACTGGTACTCTATGTCGATGATATCCTGCTATGTAGCCCCTCTTTGGAGACTAGCAGGACTGACACCGCCACCTTATTAAACTTTTTATCCAAAAAGGGCTACAGAGTCTCGCCTTCGAAGGCTCAATTGTCCACCACTCAGGTAACGTATTTGGGGTTAACTATAACCCCAACACAAAAGGCTATCACCTTAGACAGAAAGAGACTAATTCAATCTCTTGCAGTTCCCTCCACCAAAGAAGAGGTTCTGTCATTCCTGGGAGTGGCCGGTTTCCTGCGATCCTGTATTCCCTCATTCTCTCTCCTCGCCCGCCCCCTATACGAAGCAGCCCTCGGCTTTATGCATGAGCCCCTGCTTCACTCCATCACCAAACCTTTCCGGAGACTCCAACAGGCCCTTACCCAGGCCCCAGCTCTCCATCTTCCGGATTTAACCCGCCCTTTTTCTCTTTACGTAGCAGAAAAAGAGGGCTATGCCCTGGGAGTTCTAGGCCATCAACTGGGACCTTCCTTCGCACCTGTAGCTTACCTGTCAAAGAAGATGGACCTCACCACTCGGGGCTGGGCACCCTGCATACGGGCCTTGTCAGCTGCGGAACTTCTTATTCGTGAGTCAAAAAAGCTAACCTTCGGAGCACCTACTATGGTTTTCTCCCATCATAACTTGTCTAACCTCTTAACTTACAAAGGCCTACAGACCCTACCTCCTTCTCGAGTTCTTTCCCTTCAGGTGGCGCTGGTGGAAGACACTAGTCTCACATTCCAGTGCTGCCCACCTCTCAACATTTCAAATCTTCTACCTCAACCTGGTGCTAATGATTCCCCATCCCATTCCTGCATTGAGGTCCTAGAGGACCTACTGCCCCACCCCTCACATATACAGGAGGGCAGTCTGCCCCAGGCTACTCACACCTGGTACACGGACGGCAGCTCCTTTCTATGTGACGGGACCCGCAGAGCAGGTTATGCCATAGTGTCAGACGCAGAGATAGTCGAGGCAAAGGCACTCCCTGCTCATACTACCAACCAGCAGGCTGAGCTGATAGCCCTCACCCGTGCCTTCCAGTTAGCCGCCGGCCAATCTTTAAATGTTTATACAGATTCTAAATATGCTTTTCATATCCTGTTGTCCCACGCGGCCATCTGGAAGGAACGCGGGCTTCTCACAGCGAAGGGAGGGTCTATTACCAACTCAGAGTATATTATGGACTTGCTGAGGGCCTCCTATCTACCTAAAGCTATAGAAATTATTCACTGTCGGTATCATCAGTCTGACAGTTCTATTGTTTCCAAGGGAAATAATCGGGCTGACAGAGCAGCTAAGACAGCAGCTCTTAGCTCAGACCTGCCTCAGTTACCTCAGGGAGTCCTTACAGCACAGCCTACAACCTCACAGACACCTCCTAACACTCAACAGGTCCTGTCCTACCTGCACCAGCTTTTTCATCCTAATGAAAAAGCTTTGCTTCATTTTGTAAAAACACATATCAAACCCACGCCTGAGGACATCAGGTTTCTAAAAGCCACCACTGCCTCCTGTCAGATCTGCCAAAAGTCAGATCCCAGGACTAAATATCGTAGCTTCCCTTTCCCTACCCACCAAGCAAGGGGCTCCCTTACGGGAACTGATTGGCAGTTGGATTTTACTCATATGCCCACAGTCAGGAGGATTAAATATCTCCTGGTTCTGGTGGATACAATGTCTGGGTGGGTTGAAGCCTTCCCCACCTCTAACAAGAGGGCCCAGACAGTCTCTGATATTCTCCTCCGAGAGATTATTCCTCGGTTTGGACTCCCAACTTCTCTCCAGTCAGATAACGGTCCAGAGTTTACTTCTCAGATTTCTCAAAATCTGTCTAAAGCGCTCGGGATCCCCTGGAATTTTCATATACCGTACCATCCTCAGTCGTCAGGTAAGGTAGAACGAACTAACCGCTCTTTAAAGGAAGCCCTCATTAAGATGTTACAAGAACTCCACCTCGACTGGGTAAGGCTCCTGCCTTTAGCTCTTTTCCGACTCCGAGCCCTTCCAAGGGGCCCCCTCCTCATCTCACCCTTTGAACTCATGTATGGGCGGCCGGTCTTAACCCCCGGCTTCTCATCGGAGACTTCCCCCCTTCCTGACCACCTGCTCACTCCCCTCCTGTTCTACTTACGCTCACTACTATGGGACTTCACAGATCACTCACTACCTCGACCATGTGCTAATACATGTCCGCCGCCAGTTAAAATAGGGGATGAGGTATTACTCTCACCCCCAGGCCAGCGCCCTTCACCCCTTTCCCCTAAATGGCAGGGCCCTTTCAAAGTAATTCTTTTAACTCCCACAGCTGCCAAGCTTAAAGGAATTCCTCATTGGATTCACCTGTCACATCTTAAACCGTTTATCTCCACAGCTCAAGATAATCCTTCATACACAGTGACTCAAACCGGACCCTGTACTCTTAAGTTCCAAAGGACGCCGGATTCAGCCCCCCTACTACAGTCTAAGGACAACAATGGTCCCGATCCGTCACTGTGTTAACACACCCTCCCTTCTTTAAATTCATAAATAACCGTCTAGCTGTCGTTACAGGTACCCCCAACAAATACGAAGACAAGTGGTAAGCAGATTCTCCTCTACAAAGCTCTTACGTAACAGGTCAGCCGCTGACTGCAGCAGCGGCCCCTGAAATGTTAAGAGATGTATGGTTAGAATCTATTTCTTTTAAGACAGTTTCCTTAAGCTCCGGGATGCCAGCCCAACGGATCAAACACAAAGGAATAAGTATCACTTAATATTTTTTACCATTTCTTAACCCCGGACATCCTAAGACCCTCTCCCGCCCCCCCTTCAGCCCAGCTCTCCAAAAATTCCCCCCCCTTCTTTTAATTTTTTTTCTTTTACTAATGCAACTTTTGCCTTCCAGCATCTTAATGATGACCCAGCTACTCAGGAAAAGCCACACAGATCTCTTCAATCAGCCGCCTCAGACGACAGCCAGGACTTCAAACATCAGTGACCAACTACACCAGCCAGCAACCCTGGACATCATTGACCAACTACACCAGCGACCACAAACGCCAATGGGACATTGCCAAGATAATCGGACATTCCCTGGACCCCTCAATGCCCAAAGTCAGCAGGAAGCAGCCATGAGAGTCTGGACTATGCCCCCATTCCCTACCCTTTAAGGTCCCCCAATTTTTTTTTTAATCAAACCAAAAGGGTGAAATGTTGTTCCCTTGCAACACTACAATTCCCAACATCCCTCTGGACTCCAGCGCACGGCAAGCGCGGGACACATTTCCCAGAAGCCTTTGCATCCTCTGTTAAAAGCAAGGACAAGCCACAAGTTCGCCCCCTTTTATTATCCCTTCCCCTTGTCCCTTCCTTTCACTTTTCCTAGTGTGTTTTCCCCTCCCATTAAAAAGTGTACCACGTGGTACCGCCGCGTGTCTGTGTCTTTCCTCGCGTAACCCTCGTCTAACCCTCAGGAATTAAAACAACCCGCAGAAATTAAGAACAACAGGTATAATGTGAGAACTTTATTTGAAAAATGGGCTGTTTGATGTGAGTTTTGAGAATTATCTTTAGTGGTTTTTTTTTCCCCTCCCTTTGAGACACGGTTTTTCTGTGTCCCTGCCATAAGTGCTGGAATTAAAGACTACCACTCACCACCAGGCATTTCCAGTCTCTTAAATTTTTTTATCGCTTTATAAGTACCATTCAACATTTCCACTTCCCTCCACCTCCCTCACTCCCCCTCCGGTCCTAGGAGAAGGCAGGACTCCCTGCTCTGTGGGAAGTCCAAGGCCCTCCCCCTTCCACCCAGGCCTTGGAAGGTGTGCATCCAAACAGTACTTGCAGTAGAGACAAATCCCAGTGCCATTATCATTGGTTTCTTAGCCCCCATTGTCAGCCACAATCAGAGTCCGGTTTGATCACACGCTTGTTGGGTGGATATGGGAGCAGGGAAGAAAATAAGGGAGCCATTTTAGGGTTGGCAAGAGACTTGGCTGTAGAGGGGATCCCAGGTGTCCAAGGGTATGTCCCCAGCTAGGTCCTTGGGCAGTAGAGAGGGTACCTGAACTGGCCTTATCCTGTAGCCACACTGATGAATGAATATCTTGTATATCACCATTGAACTTTCATCTGGCAATGATGGAGATAGAGACAGAGACCCACACTGGAGCACTGGACTGAGCTCCCAAGGTCCAAATGAGGAGCAGAAGGAGGGAGAATATGACCAAGGAAGTCAGGACCGTGAGGGTTTGGTCCACCCACTGAGACGGTGGGGCTGATCTAATGGGAACTCACCTAAGCCAGCCTCTATTTTGTGTGCACTGGTATTTTGCTTCTATGAGGGGGGTCAGTCAGATCTTTGAGTTCCAGATGTTTGTGAGCTGCCATGTTGGTGCTGGGAATTGAACCCATGTCCAGCCCTAGGGTATCAGCTTTTTTGAGTGCTTTTAGTTAACAGGTGTGCAAGCACCATGTTTGTTTCTTAAGTTTTTATTAAAATCTTTACTGGTTTGCTTTTCAACAGTCTGTTCTGACATGGTTTTAAAATCAGTATCCTGGGTGTGCATACTCTAGTGTTTTTTGTATACTGCTCAATTCAATGTTATTACTACTGCACTGATAGACACCAGTTTTGACCAACATGGCTATTCTAATCCAGATTTCTTCCGAGCTGGGCAACTGATGGCAAGGATAACCAATTTCATTTTGTCTTGTCTTTAGTATCTGTATCCCATGTACTTTACACTTTTCATAACAAGTTAGGAGTCTAGAGGTGGTTGGCAACAGACATTTGCATCTTTTTTTTCTTGTTTTATTTATTTATTTATTATTTATTTTTTTGTTGAAAAGATTTCCGCCTCCCATTTCCCTCCCCCTCTCCCCACTCTTCTCCCCTTCCCCCCACTCCATTCCCCCTCCCTCTTGAGTCTGAAGAGCAGTCCAGATTCCCTGCCCTGTGGGAAGTCCAAGGTCCTCCCCTCTCCATCCAGGTCCAGGAAGGTGAGCATCCAAACAGACTAGGCTCCCACAAAGTCAGTTCATGCAGTAGGATCGAAACCCATTGCCATTGTCCTTGGTTTCTCATCAGCCCTCATTGTCCGCCACGTTCAGAGAGTCCGGTTTTTTCCCATGCTTATTCAGTCCCAGTCCAGCTGGCCTTGGTGAGCTCCCAATAGATCAGCCCCACTGTCTCAGTGGGTGGGTGCACCCCTCGCGGTCCTGACTTCCTTCTGCTCCTCATTTGGACCTTGGGAGCTCAGTCCAGTCATTTGCATCTTTTCAGCCACCATCTTCCTACTTTAGGTATAGGACAGCCCCCAATCAAGAGTACTCTCCAGGATTGCCTAGCACAGAGAAAGGCTCTAAGTGTTTCTAATAGCTGTGTTTTCATGTGTTGAAAATAACTGCTTAGACAGTACACATTTTGCCTATTTCCTTTACACAAATGATTTTGAATGGCCCCATGATGTTCACAGTGGCCATCACTCCTATGAAGTGCCAGTTACATCAACGGCTGTAAGGGGCTGGCTTTGTTTCATCTCGGTTGATTATGCATACTTTCCTATCTTGCCCTCATTTCAGCTTGTGGTCAGTTTGTTGCATATTGTGGAAAGGGCATTTTGTGAACTCGAAAGATGTTTATTATAGAAGAAAAAAAAATTCGTAAGCTCAAAATGTCTTCAGCATTTTATTGGAGTTATCTGCCATGTAACAGTAATTCCAAATCTGAATTTCTGCCCAGGAGAAGATGCATATAAAGTTTGTGTGACAGTTACCATCATTATTGGTAGTGTCAGAGTTGAACCAACTAGTAGGTGAGGAGTAGAATCCTCTGGGGGAACCAAGCCACATCCCCAACCCTTTTTTAAAGGATCTTATGTGGGCATGTGACATGACTACTATGTCACATCTACCCTGGCTAGAGTTATGTGGATGAACATCCACTCTCATCCCAAGTATCTAAGGGTCTTTAAGTGTTGGAGGTTCATTTAGGGCAGTGGTTCTCAACCTTCCTAATACAGTTCCTCATGTTGTGGTGATCCCAAACCATAAATTATTTTCATTACTACTTCATAACTGTTATTTTGCTGCTGTTATGAATCATAATGTAAATATCTAATGTGCGGGATATCTGATATGCAACCCCATGTGAAAGAGTTGTTCGCCCCTCCTAAGTGGTCAGGACCTACTCGTAGAGAATAGTCTATTGATTCTATCTGACTTGCTTTCTGACCCATTGGAGAAGGGCATGAATTCAGATTAGTTAGTCCATCAATAAATTATGAGAGTTTAATTTTCCCTTCTTGGCTTCATTTATGTGCATGCTAACCTGCCCTTCTGTAGTTTTATGTAGTTTTCCATATTTATTTGTATGACTCCACAGAACTGCTAAATGTTACAATCTTTCTCCTGTATTTCGTATTTATAGCCACATCTGCCTACTTCCTCTCTCTTCCTTGTCTCTAGCTTCTGGCATACTATCATTTGTTTAAACGTCTTTAAAATGACATTTCCCAATTGTTATATAATGAAGAATGTGACCTTTTGAGCTTGGCTGATTTTCACACAACATACTATCCTTGATCAGATTGTTACAGATTGTTCCTTTCACTGCTAGTCAAAGAAAGACATTTGGTTGTCTTTTTTTGTTTGTTTGTTTGTTTTGTTTTTTGAGACAGGGTTTCTCTGTGTAGCCCTGGCTGCCCTGGAACTTGCTCTGCAGGCTAGGCTGGCCTTGAACTCACAGAGTTCCTCCTGCCTCTGTCCTCCCAAGTGCTGGGGTTAAAGCCACCATTGCCTGGCTTTCTTTCCAATTTTTCTGGCAAATAAAAGCTGCTGTCTTTATTGGGCTGCATATGAACTTAGGAACAGTTTTTGTGCAGATTCAGGAGTGTGTGCCTTAAAGTGCCTAGGTTGGATATCTGGCTCTTTGTTCCCAGCGTACATGTGAGGGACATCTAGTCTTTTCTGAAGTCTCATTTGTCCATATTTTATGACATGGGCAATGCTTTCAGTGTTACATCTCTAGCCCTATGTCATAAAGATTGTTTATTTTAGCCTCTACTTGTGTAGTTTTATGTTGAAATCTATGATCCATTTGAGGCTCCCTGTTTCTTGCCCCTCCCCATTTACTCTGTATATGTGTGATTTTATATATGTGTTGTGTGTGTGATTGTGTATACACATGCATGAACCAGCATGTGAAGACCAGAGTTCACCATCAGGTATCTTTTTCAATTGCTCTCTACCTTTAAAAATTTAATATTAATTTTTTTTAATCAGGTGCTGGAGAGATGGCTTGGCTATTAAGTGCACTGACTGCTTTTCCAGATGACACGGGTTCAATTCCCAGCATCCATGTGGCAGCTAACAACTGTCTATAACTCCAAAATCTGACACCCTCACACAGACATACATGCAGGCAAAACACCAATGCACATAAAATAAAAATAATTAAATCTTATCAACTAGGTATTGATGGAGGAAGGTCATTGGTTAATTAATAAAGAAACTGCTTGGCCCTGATAGGTTAGAACATAGACGGGTGGAGTAAACAAAACAGAATGCTGGGAAGAAGGGAAGTGAGCTCAGACACCATGCCGCTGCCACTCTCCAGGGCAGATGCGATGAAGCTCCAACCCAGGATGGACGTAGGCTAGAATCTTCCTGGTAAGCGCACCTTGGGGTGCTACACACATTAATAGAAATGGGCTAAATTAAGATGTGAGAATTAGCCAGTAAGAAGCTAGAGCTAATGGGCCAGGCAGTGTTTAAATGAATACAATTTGTGTGTTGTTATTTCGGAGCATAAGCTAGCCAGGCGGCCGGGAGCTGGGTGGCAGGAACCGGCCCGCAGCTCCTTCAACAAGGTATGGCAGTGCACACCTTTAATCCCAGCATTTGGGAGGCATTGGCAGGTGGACCTCTGAGTTTGAGGCCAACCTGGTCTATAGAGTGAACTCCAGGACAGCCTGGGCTGTTGTGTAAAGAAACCCCGTCTTAAAAAGTCACCTTTTAAAAAATTAGATTTATTCTGGTGTGTTTGTGCTTGTGTGTGTGTGCATGTTTTCACAAACCTGCCAGCCAGCCACTATGCATGTGTGGACGGTTTGAAGTTTTCTTTTTCCACCATGTGAGGTCCCAGGAGTCAAACTCAGGTTGTCTGCTATGGTAGCAATTGTCTACCCTGAGCTGTCTTGTGGGCAGGGTCTCAGGTTCTGGACCCGGAACTTGCCAATTCAGTTTGATTGGCTGGCAAACTGCAGTGCAGGGTACTCTCGTCTCTGCCACCCCTCCCCCCGCCAGCACATGCACTGCACACCCAGCTTTTTTACATTGGTTCTGAGGCATCAAACTCAGGTCCTCATGCTTCACAGCGTGCATTAGACTAGTCATCTCCCCAGCCCTGTGTGTTAAGACAAGTCGCATTATGCAGCCCAGGTTGTCCTAGAACTCAAAATCTTCCTGCCTTGGCGTCTGCAGCATTGAGAGTGGCAGTGTTTGTCACCACATCCACTCTGTTATAGCGGTAGAAGGCTTACAGTGAGGTGTTGTTTTTTTTTTAATTTTTAAACAGTCTTAAGACTGTTCTTTTTTACATTTTATTAATATTTATTAAGTTCTACGTTTTTCTCTGCTCCCATCCCTGCCTCTCGGCTCCCCTTAAGCCCTCTCCCAAGGTCCCCGTGCTCCCAATTTACTCAGGAGATCTTGTCTTTTTTTATTTCCCATGTAGATTAGATCTATGTAAGTCTCTCTTAGGGTCCTCATTGTTGTTCTGGGACTGTGATTTGTGAGCTGGTTTTCTTTGCTTTATGTTTTTTTTCCCTTTTTTTTTATTGAGAAAAGAAAAAAAACCATAAACAAAAAACAAGTTTCCACCTCCTCCCAGCCTCCCATTTCCCTCCCCCTCCTCCCACCCTTCTCCCCCTCCTCCCACCCTTCTCCCCCTCCCCTCACTCCTCTCCCCCTCCCTCTCCAGTCCACAGAGCAGTCCGGGTTCCCTAACCCTGTGGTAAGTCCTAGGTCCTCCCCCCTCCATCCATATCTAGGAAGGTGAACATCCAAACTGGCTAGGCTCCCACAAAGCCAGCACATTAAGTAGGATCAAAACCCCCTGCCATTGTCCTTGGTGTCTCATCAGCCCTCATTGTTCGCCATGTTCAGAGAGTCCAGTTTTATCCCATGCTTTTTCGGTCACAGTCCAGCTGGCCTTGGTGAGTTCCCAATAGATCAGCTCCACTGTCTCAGTGGGTGGGTGCATGCCTCGTGGTCCCGACTTCTTTGCTCATGTTCTCCCTCCTTCTGCTCCTCATTGGGACCTTGGGAGCTCAGTCCAGTGCTCCTGTGTGGGTCTCTGTCTCTATCTCCATCCATCAGCAGATGAAGGTTCTATGATGATATGCAAGATATTCGTCAGTATTGCTCTAGGATAGGGTCATTTCAGGTTACCAATCCTCAGCTGCCCAAGGAACTAACTGGGAACCTCATCTTGGGCACTTGGGAGCCCCTCTAGGGTCAAGTCTCTTGCCCACCCTAAAGTGGCTCCCTTAACTAAGAATTGTGGTTCCGTGCTCCCCTATCCACCCTTCCTTATCCCAATTCTCCTGTTTCCCCATGTCCCCCCTCCTTCCCTTCTACCTTTACTCTCCCCATCTCCCCTTACCCCCATCCCACCCCACCCCCAAGATCCCAATTTTCTCCCCGGCAATTTGGTCTACTTCCCTTAGCCAAGAGCATAACTATATGTTTTTCCTTGGGTTCACCTTCTTACTTAGCTTCTTTAGGTTCACCTACTGTAGACTCCGTGGCCCTTATTTATGGCTAGAAACCAATTATGAGCGGGTAAATCCCATGTTCATCTTTTTGGGTCTGGGACACCTCACTCAGGATAGTGTTTTCTATTTCCATCCATTTGCCTGCAAAATTCGAGAAGTCATAGTTTTTTACCGCAGCGTAGTACTCTAGCGTGTATATATTCCATACTTTCTTCATCCATTCTTCCATTGAAGGGCATCTAGGTTGTTTCCAGGTTCTGGCTATTACAAATAATACTGCTATGAACATAGTTGAACAAATGCTTTTGTCATATGATAGAGCATCTCTTGGGTATATTCCCAGGAGTGGTATTGCTGGGTCCAGGGGTAGGTTGATCCCAAATTTCCTGAGAAACCGAAACACTGATTTCCACAGTGGTTGCACAAGATTGCATTCCCACCAGCAATGGATGAGGGTACCCCTTCCTCCACAGCCTCTCCAGCAAAGGTTATCCTTGGTGTTTTTGACTTTACCCATTCTGACAGGTGTAAGATGATATCTCAAAGTTGTCTTGATTTGCATTTCCCTGATTGCTAAGGAAGTTGAGCACGACCTTAAGTGTCTTTTGGCCATCTGAACTTCCTCTGCTGAGAACTCTCTGTTCAGCTCAGTGCCCCATTTTTAATTGGGTTAATTAGCATTTTAAAGTCTAGTTTCTTGAGTTCTCTATATATTTTGGAGATCAGACCTTTGTCTGTTGCGGGGTTGGTGAAGATCTTCTCCCAGTCAGTAGGTTGTCTTTGTGTCTTAGTGACAATGTCATTTGCTTTACAGAAGCTTCTCAGTTTAAGTAGGTCCCATTTATTCAATGTTGCCCTTAATGTCTGTGCTTCTGGGGTTATACATAGGAAGCGATCTCCTGTGCCCATCTGTTGTAGGGTATTTCCCACTTTCTCTTCTATCAGGTTCAGTGTGTTCGGGCTGATATTGAGGTCTTTAATCCATTTGGACTTGAGTTTTGTGCATGGTGATAGATATGGGTCTATTTTCATTCTTCTACAGGTTGACATCCAGTTGTGCCAGCACCATTTGTTGAAGAAGCTTTCTTTCTTCCATTGTATACTTTTAGCTCCTTTATCGAAAATGAGGTGTTCATAGGTTTGTGGGATAAAATCCGGGTCTTCTATACGATTCCATTGGTCTACTTCTCTGTTTTTATGCCAGTACCACACTGTTTTCATTACTGTAGCTCTGTAATAGAGTTTGAAGTCAGGGATGGTAATGCCTCCAGAAGATCCTTTATTGTATAGGATTGTTTTGGCTATCCTGGGTTTTTTGTTTTTCCATATAAAGTTGATTATTGTCCTCTCCAGATCTGTGAAGAATTTTGATGGGATCTTGATGGGGATTGCATTGAATCTATAAATTGCCTTTGGTAGAATTGCCATTTTTACTATGTTGATCCTCCCAATCCAAGAGCAAGGGAGGTCCATCCATTTTTTGGTATCCTCTTCAATTTCTTTCTTCAATGCCTTAAAATTCTTGTCAAATAGATCTTTCACTTCCTTGGTTAGATTTACCCCCAGATATTTTATGCTGTTTGTGGCTATCGTGAATGGTGAAGCTTCTCTGATTTCCCTCTCTGCTTCCATATCCTTTGTGTATAAGAGGGTGACTAATTTTTTGGAGTTGATCTTGTATCCTGCCACATTACTAAAGCTGTTTATCAGCTGTAAAAGTTCTTTGGTGGAGTTTTGGGGGTCGCTTATGTACACTATCATATCATCTGCAAATAATGAAAGTTTAACTTCTTCCTTTCCAATTCGAATCCCCTTGATCCCATTATGTTGTCTTATTGCTATTGCTAGAACTTCAAGCACTATATTGAAGAGGTATGGCGAGAGTGGACAGCCTTGTCGTGTTCCAGAGTTAAGTGGGATGGCTTTGAGTTTCTCTCCGTTTAATTTGATGTTAGCTGTCGGCTTGCTGTATATAGCTTTTATTATATTTAGGTATGACCCTTGTATCCCTAATCTCTCCAAGACTTTTAACATAAATGGATGTTGAATTTTGTCAAATGCTTTTTCAGCATCTAATGAAATGATCATATGGTTTTTTTCTTTCAGTTTATTTATATGCTGGATTACATTGATAGATTTTCGTATGTTGAACCAGCCCTGCATCTCAGGAATGAAGCCTACTTGATTATAATGGATAATTTTTCGGATGTGTTCTTGGATTCGGTTTGCCAGTATTTTGTTGAGGATTTTTGCGTCAATATTCATGAGTGAGATTGGCCTGTAGTTCTCTTTCCTGGTTGAGTCTTTGAGTGGTTTTGGTATCAGAGTAATTGTGGCTTCATAAAAGGAATTTGGTAATGACCCTTCTGTTTCTATATTGTGGAATACATTAAGGAGTATAGGTATTAGGTCTTCTTGGAAGTTCTGGTAGAATTCTGCATTGAAACCATCTGGTCCTGGGCTTTTTTTGGTGGGGAGGTTTTTGATAACAGCTTCTAATTCTTCGCGACTGACAGGTCTGTTTAGATTGTTCACCTGGTCCTGGTTTAATTTTGGTAAATGGTATTTATCTAAAAAAGTGTCCATTTCTTTTACATTTTCCAGTTTTGTGGCATACAGGCTTTTGTAGTAAGATCTAATGACTCTCTGAATTTCCTCTGTGTCTGTGGTTATGTCCCCCTTTTCATTTCTGATCTTATAAATTTGTGTGTTCTCTCTCCGTCGTTTGATTAGTTTGGATAGGGGTTTATCAATCTTGTTGATTTTCTCCAGGAACCAGCTTTTTGTTTCATTGATTCTTTGGATTGTTTTCTGTGTTTCTATTTTGTTGATTTCAGCCCTCAGTTTGATTATTTCCAGTCTTCTACTCCTCCTAGGTGAGTCTGCTTCTTTTTTTTCTAGAGCTTTCAAGTGGGCTGTTAAGTCTCCAATATGTGCTTTCTCTGTTTTCTTTAGGTGGGCACTTAGTGCTATGAACTTTCCTCTCAGGACTGCTTTCATAGTGTCCCATAAGTTCGAGTATGTTGTTTCTTAATTTTCATTGAATTCAAGGAAGACTTTAATTTCTTTCTTTATTTCTTCCTTAATCCAGGTATGGTTCAGTAGTTGGCTGTTCAGTTTCCATGAATTTGTAGGCTTTCTGGGGGTAGCATTGTTGTTGAATTCTAACTTTAATCCATGGTGATCTGATAAGACACAGGTGGTTACTAATATTTTTTTGTAACTGTGTAAGTTAGCTTTGTTACTGAGTATGTGGTCAATTTTCGAGAAGGTTCCATGAGCTGCAGAGAAGAAGGTATATTCTTTCCTCTTTGGGTGGAATAATCTATAGATGTCTGTTAAGTCCATTTGATTCATTACCTCCATTAATTCTCTTATTTCTCTGTTAGGTTTCTGTCTGATTGACCTGTCCATTGGTGAGAGAGAAGTGTTGAAGTCTCCTACTATTAGTGTGTGCGGTTTGATGGCTGCCTTGAGTTTTAGTAATGTTTCTTTTACGTACGTGGGTGCTTTTATATTAGGGGCATAGATATTCAGGATTGAGACTTCATCCTGATGAATTGTTCCTGTTATGAGTATAAAATGTCCCTCTCCATCTCTTCTGATTGATTTAAGTTTGAAGTCAATTTTGTTAGAAATTAGTATGGCCACACCTGCTTGTTTCTTAGGTCCATTTGCTTGATAAGCCTTTTCCCAGCCCTTTACTCTGAGTAGGTGCATGCCTTTGTGGTTGAGGTGTGTTTCTTGTAGACAGCAGAATGTTGGATCCTGTTTTCTTATCCAATCTCTTAGCCTGTGCCTTTTTATAGGTGAGTTGAGCCCATTGATATTAAGTGATATTAATGACCAGTGGTTGTTAACTCCGGTCACTTTTTTAGTAGTAGGGTTTGTATGTTTTCCTTCTTTGATTTGCGCTGGTGACGGGTCTCTAGATATCTGAGTTATTGTGGTCATCGTTGGACTCCTTGGTTAGTGATTTTCCTTCTATTATTTTTCTGTAAGGCTGGATTTGTGGCTACGTATTGTTTAAATTTGTTTTTATCCTGGAAAATTTTGTTTTCTCCATTTATAGTGAACGAAAGTTTGGCTGGATATAGTAGTCTGGGCTTGCATCCGTGGTCTCTTAGTTTTTGGAGTACATCTATCCAGGACCTTCTGGCTTTCATGGTTTCCATAGAGAAGTCAGGTGTAAGTCTGATAGGTTTACCTTTATAAGTAACTTGGCCTTTTTCCTTTGCGGCTCTTAATATTCTTTCTTTATTCTGTATATTTTGTGTTTTGATTATTATATGGCGAGGGGATGTTTTCTTTTGATCCAGCCTATTTGGTGTTCTGTATGCTTCTTGAACCTTCATAGGTACATCTGTCTTCAGGTTGGGAAAGTTTTCTTCTATAATTTTATTAAGTATATTTTCTGGACGGTTGAGCTGCACTTCTTCTCCTTCTTCTACTCCAATTATTCTTAGGTTTGGTCTTTTTATTGTGTCCCATATTTCCTGAATGTTTTGTGATGAGAGTTTGTGGACTTGCTGTTTTCTTTGATCAGAGCGTTTATTTTCTCTATGTTATCCTCAGAATCTGAGATTCTTTCTTCTATCTCTTGTATTCTGCTGGTTATGCTTGATTCTGTAGTCTCTATTCGTTTACCTAGATTTTCCATGTCCAGCCAGCCCTCTGTTTGTGTTTTCTTCTTTGCCTCCATTTCAGTTTTCAAGTCTTGAACTGTTTCCATTATCTGCTTGATTGTTTTTCCTTGGTTTCCTAGGGTATCATTCACTGATTTACTCAATTCCTCGAACTTTCTGTTATACTTCTCATCCATTTCTATAAGGGCATTTTTCATATGCTGTTTAAGGGTGTCAATCACTTTCAAGAAGTCAGTTTTTTCTACTTCTTCTTGATTAAGGTGTTCATGTCCTCCTGTTGTGAGGTCACTGGCTTCTGGTGGTTTCATGTTGTTTTTCAGATTGTTGGGAGAATTCCTGCATTGGCGTCTGCCCATCTCTTCCTCCCAATACTCCCCTATGGATCTTCTTTTACAGGATCAGGTCTTCTTGCCCACTGATGTACCTTCCCAGTGATGTCACTCCCCAGAGATGTTTCTCCACAATGATGTTTCACTTAGGGCCCAGATTGAAACTCTGTGCTGCTTGGTTAGCTCACGAACAAAGGGCCCACCCTGCTTGCTGCAGGCAGGCTATGGGAACAAAGGAGCTACCGCCCACCCCTTTGTCCTCCCAGTCCGGTTTCGGTCCCAGCGCCCTAGCAGGCTGAGCAGGGAGGCGCTATGCCACCAAAGAAGGGAGGGAGGGAGGGAGGCAGGGGGTGGGGGGATCTGGATGTAAGCTGGGTGGGATAGGAAGAGAGAGGAGGTATGGGCAGTATAGCCCCTGTAGGATGGCCAGGAAGTGTGGGCGGGCTGAGGTATGTTCCCGGCTGCTGCAGCACTCACTCACCACAATGATGTTTTACTCGGTGCCCAGATCGAAACTCCGCGCTGCTTGGTTAGCTTGCGAACAAAGGGCCCACCCTGCTCGCTTCGGGCAGGCTATGGGCACAAAGGAGCTACCGGCCACCCCTTTGTCCTCCCGGTTCGGGTTCGGTCCCAGCGCCCTAGCAGGCTGAGCAGGGAGGCGCTATGCTGCCAAAGAAGGGAGGGAGAGAGGGAGGCAGGGGGTGGGGGGATCTGGATGTAAGCTGGGTGGGATAGGAAGAGACTCTTTGCTTTATGTTTAAAAACCACTTATGAGTGAGTACATGTGATAATTGTCTTTTTGGGTCTGGGTTACCTCACTCAAAATGATATTTTCTAGCTCTATCCATTTGCCTGCAAAATTCAAGATGTCATTATTTTATTTTATTTTATTTTTTTTTGCTGTGTAATTTTCTATTGTGTAAATGTACCACATTTTCCTTATCCATTCTTCAATAGAGGGATATTTAGGTTGTTTCCAGGTTTTGGCTATGACAAACAAAGCTGCTTTGAACATAGTTGAGCACATGTCCTTGTGGCACAATTGAGTATCCTTTGGATATATACCCAAAAGTGGTATTACTAGGTTTTGAGGAAGGTTGTTTTCTAATTTACTGAGAAATCGCCACACTGACATCCAAAGAGGCTGTACCAGCTTGCATTCCCACCAGCAGAAGTGTTCCCTTTTCCCCACAACCTCTCCAGCATAAGTTGTCATCAGTGTTTTTGATCTTGGCCATTCTTACAGGTGTAAGATGGAATCTCAGAGTTGTTTTGATTTGCATTTCTCTGATGACTAAGGATGTCGAACATTTCCTTAAGTGTCTTTTGGCCATGTTAGATTCCTCTGTTGAGAGTTCTCTGTTTAGGTCTGTACTCCATTTCTTTTTATTGGATTATGTGATCTTTTGATGATCAATTTCTTGAGTTCTTTGTACATTTTGGAGATCAGACCTCTGTCTGATGTGGGGTTAGTGAAGATCTTGTCCCATTCCATAGGCTGTCGTTTTTTCTTGTTGACTGTGTCCTTTGCTTTACAGAAGCTTTTCAGTTTCAGGAGGTCCCATTTATTAATTGTTTCTCTCAGTGTCTGTGCTGCTGGGGTTATATTTAGGAAGTGGTTCCCTGTGCCAATGTGTTCAAGTTTACTTCCCACTTTCTCTTCTATGAGGCTCAGTGTGGCTGGCTTTATGTTGAGGTCTTTGATCCATTTGGACTTGAGTTTTGTGCATAGTGATAGATGTTGGTCTATTTTCATTCTTCTACATGTTGATGTCCAGTTATGCCAGCACCACTTGTTAAATATGTTTTCTTTTTTTCCATTTGATATTTTTTGCTTCTTTGTCAAAAATCAGGTGTTCAAAAGTATGTGGATTAATATTTGGGTCTTCTATTCACTTCCATTGGTCCTCCTGTCTGTTTTTCTGCCAATACCAGGCTGTTTTCAGTACTGTAGCTCTGTTGTAGAGTTTGAAGTCAGGGATTGTGATGCCTCCAGAAGTTCTTTTATTGTACAGGATTGTTTTGGCTATGCTGGGTTTTTTGCTTTTCCATATGAAGTTGAGTACTGTGCTTTTGAGGGCTGTGAATTTTGATGGGCATTGCATTGAATCTGTGAGACTGTTTTATTATGTAACCCTGACAGGCCTGAAACTCATTATGTGAACCAGACTGACCTCCAGCTCTCAGAAATCTGCCTGTTTCTCTCTCTCAAGTGCTGGAATTAAAGGCAAGTAACCACAGCCTTAAGGTTTGGGTTTTTTTTTTTGGTTTTTTGAGACAAGGTTTCTCTGTGGCTTTGATTCCTGTCCTGGAACTAGCTCTTGTAGACCAGGCTGGCCTTGAACTCACAGAGATCTGCCTGCCTCTGCCTCCTGAGTACTGGGATTAAAGGCGTGCACCACCACCACCCGGTTTAAGGTTTGTTTTTAAATGTAGTGTACCAGGCTTTTTCTTTTGGGCCACCAACTAGCTCGTAAACCTACTCCATGGAGACTTCTTATTAGTAATGAATGCTCAATCTAGTTCAGGTTTGTTTCTGGCTAGCTCTTTTTAACTTTAATAAAGTTTCTCTTTATCTACCTTTTGCCTCGGGGCTTTTTACCTTTCCTTCTGTATGTCTTACTTTCCTGATTCCTCCAGCGTCTGGCTGGTTGCTGCCTGGTTTCTGGCCCTGGGCATATCCCTCTTTTTCTCCCTTCATTCTCTTCTCATCGCCCCCTCCCCCGTTCTTTAGATTCCTCCTCCTATATATTCTCTCTGCTGGCCAGTCCTGCATATACCTCTCCAGCTAGCTATTGATGTTCAGCTTCTTCTTCTTCTTCTTCTTCTTCTTCTTCTTCTTCTTCTTCTTCTTTTTCTTCTTCTTCTTTTTTTGTTTGTTTGGTTTTTTTCGAGACAGGGTTTCTCTGTAGCTTTGGAGCCTGTCCTGAAATAGCTCTGTAGACCAGGCTGGTCTCGAACTCACAGAGATCCGCCTGTCTCTGCCTCCCGAGTGCTGGGATTAAAGGCGTGCGCTACCACTGCCCGGCAATGTGTAGCTCAGGCTGGCCTCGAACTCGTGATCCTCCTGCCTCTGCCTCCTTCAGCAAATTCTACCGGCGTGTGCCACCACAACCGGCCGTTCAGCTTCTTATTAGACCCATTAGGTGCCTTAGGCAGGCAAGGTGAAACAGCAACACATATTTTGTAATTAAACAGATGCAACATAAACAAATGTAACAGATCTTTACATAGTTAAATATTCCGACACTAACCTGGGAGGCATGAGATCCTGTTTGAAAATAAAGGGAGAAGTAGTATTACTCCGGCTACCTGCACTTTTCCTCCATTTGCATCTTTCCATGGTTTCAGGTGGAGAAGGAATGGAGAGTGTCCGCAGTTACAGCTAAAATCTATTCGTGTCTTTCTGACCAACTTGTACTCACAGTCATCTCCTCCATTACTGCGCTGTCCGTGTTCTTCACTCTTCCTGCTCCCTTTTAATTGCACCCACGTCAAAGCTGTTTTGACCCCATGTTCCTTTCCGGCTCTCCTCTCTCTTTTTCTGAACCTCCCTCCTCCACTCCACTGCAGTTTACGTCTTTGCTTCTTTTATTTTTCTTTTATTCTAATCAGCCTTTCTTGCCGTCATCCCTCTGAAGTGGCTCTTGTGGAAGTCATAGCAACCATTTTTGCTTTACTAAGGCATTCAGTGCCACTTGCCATGGAACAAACACTTCCTTATTGACATGTTTTTGTCTCAAGAGTTCCATGAACTCACATGGCCCTGACTTCTTTCCCTCCATCTTGTTCCCATCCATCTCCATCATATCCACCCCCACCCCAATCAGTAACCATGTATTAGTTACTTGAAGACTTGCCAGTGTCCTTATGTAAACAGAAGTTTCCAAGAATCTATTCTCCCACTTTGTACAAAAGAATACTATAAAGCATATGTTAAGTGAGATGGTGCACGCCTTTAATCCCTGTACTCAGGAGGTGGAGGCAGGCAGATCTCTGTGAGTTTGATGCCAGCCTGATCTACACAGAGACTCTGTCTTAAAAAACAAAACAATAAATATTGAAGATATTTTTATATCAGTTATATAGAATTCTTTTTGTTTTTTTGTTTATTTCAAGACAGGGTTTTTTTTGTAGCTTTGGAGCCTGTCCTGGAACTATCTCTTGTAGACCAGGCTGGCCTCGAACTCACAAAGTGCTGGGATTAAAAGCATATGCCACCACCACCCGGCTTGAATTCTTTTTATTTTGTGTGTCATGCAACAATCTACTGATGGATGTTTAGGTTGTTTTCCATATTTTCTTTTTTCCCCAATATTCTGTCTCCAAGAATATTGTCCTGAATAATTAACTTTGTATACATAAATATATCCATTGAAAGCCAGGCATGGTACTCCCAGTTGTAATCCCTGCACTTGGGAAGCCGAGGCAAGAGGATTGGTATGAGTTCGAGGCCAACTTGGGCTACAAAGTGAGTGAGACTGTCACACACATAAAAATTCTTTATATATATTGTATTTTCTATAAATATTATTTTTAGGTAATTTTCTTAGTATTATAACTAGAGTATCTTCCTCTTCCATTATATATTTAAGGTATTTATTTATTTAGAGACAGGGTCTTACTATGTAGCATTGGCTGGCTTGGAACTTGCTATATAGACTAGACTGGCCTAGAACTCAAGAGAGTTCCTCTGCCTTCCTGTACCATAATGCTGGATATGGTATCACACACCTTTAATCCCAGCACTCGGGAGGCAGAGGTGATGTAGAAAGGTCATCTGTCTATGTGTTAATTTCATTGGTTAATAAAGAAACTGCCTTGGCCCTTTGATAGGACAGAAAATTAGGTAGGCAGAGTAAACAGAACAGGATACAGGGTAGAAGGCAGTGAGGTAGATGCCCTGCTTCTTTGACTGGAGATGGACGTAGGCTAGAATCTTTCCCGGTAAGCCACCACCTCGTGGTGCTGCACACATTATTAGAAATGGGTTAATCTAGATGTAAGAGTTAGCCAGTAAGAGCTTAGAGCTAATGGGCCAGACAGTGTTTAAATGAATACAATTTGTGTGTTGTTATTTCAGGTGTAAAGCTAACCATGTGGGAGCTGGGCGGGACGAAAAGCGGGGCTGCTCGCCTCATCACTACACAGAGGCAGGCAATTTGAGGCCAACCTGGTCTACAGAGTGAGTTCCAGGACAGCCAGAATCACATAGAGAGAAAAAGAAAAAAGAAAATCTGTGCACCATGACACTCAGCCTATTGTATATTTTTAGAAGTTTTGTTGATTATTATTGTATGTACTTGTACATGGTATTTTTCTGTCTTTCTGTGTGTGTACACATGAACTAATGCATGTTACAGCAATGTAAAGGTAGAGGACAATTTGTGAGTGCTTTTTTTCCACCTTTATGTGAGTGGGTTCTGAGGATTAAACTCAAGTCAAGCAACTTTGCCTGCTGAGCTATCCCGCCATCATATTTTTAACAAGTGATTTTATATATACAAATCTATTGATTTCTATATATTTTCTTTTTAGATACCTTCCTGAATTATCACTTTATAGTAGTTTCTCAATTACTTCTTTGATTTCACAGTTATTTCTCATGTTCACATCATCTACAAAGAATGCAGTTTCATTTCCTGTCATAGTTAGATCTCTAATTTATTTGCTCTTATTTTTTCTAATTATATTTGTTAGTGTATCTAATTGGTTTTCTCTTTTCTAATTCTTTTCTATTTGTCTTTATTACTATCACCAGTACAATGTTATATAATATTAGTGAATTCTTCCAGAATTTCTCCATTAAACATGACGCAAGAATAATGTCAAATGTGTTAAAGTTCTTAGTGTGTTGATATTTTGAATTAAAAATTAGTTAAAAAATTGTGATTGTGTGTATGCATGTGCATCTATGTGTAGGTATGTACACATGAGCGCAGGTATCTAAGGCATCCAGAAGAGGGGTATCAGAATCCTCAGAAGCTGGAGCATCAGGTGTTGTGAACCAGCTACCTAAGTGCAGAAACCGAACTCCACTCCTCTGTAAGAGCAACTCACACTCTCAACCACTGAGCCATCTCTCTAGCCCCTATATTTCAATTTTTAAATTATGAATGGGGCCTGAATTTGACTTATCTGTCTCTATGGAGATGATTATATGTTTTTTGTCCCATATTTTCCTTATTTATTTATTTATTTATTTATTTTTTTAGATTTATTTATTTATTATGTATACAACATTCCTTCTATGTATGCTCACATGCCAGAAGAGGGCACCAGATATCATTACAGATGGCTGTGAGCCACCATGTGGTTGCTGGGACTTGAACTCAGGACCTCTGGAAGAGCAGTCAGTGCTCTTAACCTCTGAGCCATCTCTCCAGCCCCTTCCTTATTTATTTTTGAGGCAGGGTCTTTCTATCTCTGACTGTATCTCTGGCTGTCCTGGAACTCATTCTGTAGACCAGACTGGCCTCACCTGGACTCACCTGGACTCACCTGCTTCTGAGTGCTGGGATTAAAGGCGTGTCCAGAACCCCTGGCTGTCTCAAAATTTATTAATGTATTTTAGCATTTTAATAGAGTATATAATATTCAAGTGGTATGGTATTCTTTGCCACCTGAACCAAAGAAAGATGGCAGGTAGCAATAGATCCTTGGACATTCTCCCTTTCTCTGCCCTCTCTATTCTTCCTCATCTTGTTTAATGGCACCATCATTTACCTAGTCACTTAGGTGAGAAGGCTTAAAAGGCATTTTTTTTCTATCTCTATTAGCAGAAAATCTAAGTCTTGCTTTCAGATATGTTCCCTGTATCACCACCACTACTAAAACGATAGGCTGAATTCACTTCCTCTTTTGTATGAACCACTCTAAGAGCCCCATTAGCTGGCCTTGTCTTCACCATGGCTTCTGAGACGCTTTCCCACATCCTCTGTGTGCCTGTTGCACCAAGCTCCTTTCAGTGCCTCAACCCAACTGAGAACATTCTTTTTGCTAGATTCTTTCTTTACACAACCATCGCCTCATTCAGATCTCAGTTCCGGTCCCTACCTTTCCAGAGAGATCTCCCTGACTTTCCTGGCTAACTACTCTAAACATAAAGGACTTGAAATGAATGCTAAAGACATTCGCTGGTGTGGTGCTACGGTAAGCTGAGGCAAAGGAGGATTGCCATGAACTCAGTGCCAGCCTGGCCTACAGAGAGACCCTATCTTAATAAATAAAGAAGAAGCCAGGCAGCCTACAAACCACAATCCCAGAGAACCTAGACAACAAAGAGGACCCTAAGAGAGACTTACATAGATGTAATCTGCATGGGAAGTAGAAAAAGACAAGATCTCTTGAGTAAATTGGGAGCACGGCGACCTTGGGAGAGGGTTGAAGGGGAGGGGAGAGGCAGGGAGGGGAGCAGAGAAAAATGTTGAGCTCAATAAAAATCAATAAGGAGCTAAAAGTATACAATGAAAAAAAGAGAGCATCCTCAACAAATTGCGCTGGCAAAACTGGATGTCAACCTGTAGAAGAATGAAAATAGATCCATATCTATCGCCATGCACAAAACTCAAGTCCAAATGGATTAAAGACCTCAATATCAGTCCGAACACACTGAACCTGATAGAAGAGAAAGTGGAAAGTACTCTACAACACATGGGCACAGGAGACCACTTCCTACGTATAACCCCAGCAGCACAGACATTAAGGGCCTCATTGAATAAATGGGACCTCCTGAGACTGAGAAGCTTCTGTAAAGCAAAGGACACTGTCACTAAGACACAAAGGCAACCCACTGACTGGGAGAAGATCTTCACCAACCCCGCAACAGACAAAGGTCTGATCTCCAAAATATATTTTTTTTCCAAAAAAAATCTTTATGTTCCTTTATTGGAGCAAGATTCCTGACGTATACAGTGATGTATTTACTAAACAAGAGTCCTGTGCAGAAATTACACACTATCCATCTAGACAGATTTGGTTACACTTTGCCTACTGATGGAGTAGTTCCATTTATAAAGTTTTATACATCAAAAAGCTTTGAATTTGACCAGGCTGTCCATTAATCATCTCTGAAAAAGTGGCATTTAATTTTAGCTCTATTTTACAGCATTAAAAAGCTTATGTATCAGGTAGCTTTCCAAAACATTATTCTCTGCACAATGGCGTTGAGCAGATAAAACTTCTTTATCCACCCAGATTCACAGAGTCTGAGAGCTTTGCTACATACCTGGGACAGTGCACTCCCAACCACCCCAAAGACTGCTGACTCTGAAAGCCCATTTCCTTGGTCAGTTCAAATTGCCAATGAAGACCCGCCAGCAGCTGTCCTTCGTACAGATGGCATTAGAACAGGTCTGTGACATGGTGGGAGCAGGTGCTGCCATATATCCAGGTAACTAAAGGCCCGTTTTTAAAAAATGCCAAATTGAGATAAAAATCATGGGTACAAGTCCATTGCAGCAAACTGTACCCACATCACCCAGTTACGGAGACATTAAGACATGATTCACATCCCTTTAACTCAATCTGCATAGCCCTGAGGTCATCCTGCAAAGTGCGTATCAAAAAATATGAAGTTAGGGAGACAAAGTTTGACATGATGTCATTATGCAGGTCAAACTCGGAAGGTCATGTTGAACATCTGTTCTGATAGAAAAGCATCCGGTCCTTTGTGTACACATTGGTTTTATTGTAACAAAGCAACTTGTACACTTCAACATTTAAAATGAGCATCTTTTCCTTCCAGTGAAAACCAAAAAACTAAAAATAAAAAAAAAATTAAAAATAAAGTTACAACAGAGAATGTGAACTCCAAATAAACCCCTACAGGTTCTGCTGATTCTCCCATTGAGTGGTAGGGCTCGAGTCATCGTTAGGAGAGAATTTTATTTTAAAAGTGTCATCTTAAACTGCAAGGATGTCTGTTAAACATCACAATTAAACATGTCAAAGGAGAAGCCATGTTGTCACAATGCCCACTTACCCCCCCAGACACCTCAAACCCACCCTTGCTGACCTTCTAACCCCCCCTTTTTTTCTTTTTTTTTCTTTTTATTAAACAAGAGAAAGTAGACAGATACATGTTGGTAAATGCTAACTGTCTGTATTCACATAGACACAGTGTAATCTCTGAGCCCAATATACAGAGAAAGGAAAAAAAGCTAGAATTCTATGCACTACTACACAGGGGCCTAGCACCCTCCAGCCTCCAGCAGAGCCAAAGGGGCTGGAGGGCTTTTCTTTTTTCCCACAGAGCATGGTGGTGGTGGTGTTGAATCCACAGTTCAAGACAAGAAAAGATAAAAATTAATGTAGAACAGAGTAGTGGAGATTCTTTCTTTTCCCATTGTATTTTGCTCAAGACATTTCCCCAAAAATAAGTTGAGAACCATGGTATTGAGAAGCGAGACCTCAGAAACAGGGCGACGGAGCACAAGAAGGATTGGGGACGGGAGGGAAATGACTGCAACTTGCTCCCAGGGACTGGAGAAATTTAATAAAAAGAAAATAAAAAAGAGAGTCGGAATCCATCAGTCTTCTCTGCTAGTCATCCTCGCCTTCATCCTCCTCTCCTTCTTCCCCTTCATCATCATCTTCATCTTCATCTTCTTCACCTTCATCTCCTTCATCAATATCTTCCAAGCCTTCTTCTTCATCATCATCATCATCATCTTCTGCCTCTCCCTCTTCATCGTCCATATCAGGAACCAAATAGTACTGCAAGGGGTTTGGCCAAATGTCATCTTTGATGACTTCTCCTAACTCATCTGCACCTGCATCAGAGTGGTCAGTAAACCAGGTAAAGAAGCTCTCTGGCTCTTCGTGTTGTCTCTTCCTGCTGGCCTTATTCTGTGTTTGACTCGAGCGTTTTGTCAAATCCTTTCCAGATTTCCATTTGATTTCAGTGGACTTTGAGGATGGGTCACCACTCTCATTCAGATGAAATTCTTTGGAGAGAACTTTATTTTCGAAGTAGGGATTTTCATCAAAATAAAAATCTATTCTGTAACCTGATTTAATGTCTTCAAATTCTGTTACTTCAACTCTGGTTAAATAATGCAGAGCCTCTTCGTCTTCCTCCCCAAGCAGTGCAGACACTTGTGGATGGTTGACAAATGTGGTTACCCAAAAATTTGGGATTTTAGCGATCAATTCTGACCTCTTCTGAAAAAACGGTTGGCGGAGTTTATTATATTTTTGTTCTACTTTTAGTATTTCCTCACTTGCTTGTTCATTAAGTCTGTCTATTTCATTTTGTACTTCGTCAATGTGTTCAATTGCTTCTTGCTGTTCTTTTTCTCCCTTCGGCAGGCCGGGAGAGGAAGACTTGTCCTCCAGTTTCGGGGACGGAGCCGATTTGGGTTTCTTGGACTGAGGCAGAAGAGCAGATTGCCGTTTCGGGGCCATAACACGAGGGAAGTGGCTAGAGGCCAGAGGCCAGCTGCAGAGAGGAGGAAGAAACTCGCAGGAACTGAGGCGAGCTCAGGTGCGGGAGATTTATCTCCAAAATATATAAAGAACTCAAGAAACTAGACCATAAAAGGCTAATCAACCCAATTATAAAATGGGGCACTGAGCTGAACAGAGAATTCTCAACAGAAGAAGTTCAAATGGCCAAAAGACACTTAAGGTCATGCTCAACTTCCTTAGCGATCAGGGAAATGCAAATCAAGACAACTTTAAGATACCATCTTACACCTGTCAGAATGGCTAAAATAAAAAACACCAATGATAGCCTTTGCTGGAGAGGTTGTGGAGAAAGGGGTACACTCATCCATTGCTGGTGGGAATGCAAACTTGTGCAACCACTTTGGAAAGCAGTGTGGCGATTTCTCAGGAAATTCGGGATCAACCTACTCCTGGACCCAGCAATACCACTCTTGGGAATATACCCAAGAGAGGCCTTATCATACAACAAAAGTATATGCTCAACTATGTTCATAGCAGCATTGTTTGTAATAGCCAGAACCTGGAAACAACCTAGATGCCCTTCAATGGAAGAATGGATGAAGAAAGTATGGAATATATACATATTAGAGTACTACTCAGCAGTAAAAAACAAGGACTTCTTGAATTTTGCATACAAATGGATGGAAATAGAAAACACTATCCTGAGTGAGGTAAGCCAGACCCAAAAAGAGGAACATGGGATGTACTCACTCATATTTGGTTTCTAGCCATAAACAAAGGACATTGAGCCTATAATTAGGGATCCTAGAGAAGCTAAATAAAGAGAACCCAATGAAAAACATATAGGCATCCTCCTGAATATTAACCTTCATCAGGCGATGAAAGGAGACAGAGACAGAGACCCACATTAGAGCACCGGACAAATATCTCAAGGTCCAAATCAGGAGCAGAAGGAGAGAGAGCACGAGTAAGGAACTCAGGACCGCGAGGGGTGCACCCACACACTGAGACAATGGGGATGTTCTATCGGGAACTCACCAAGGCCAGCTGGCCTGGGTCTGAAAAAAACTGGGATAAAACCGGACTTGCTGAACATAGCGGACAATGAGGACTACTGAGAACTCAAGAACAATGGCAATGGGTTTTTGATCCTACTGCACGTACTGGCTTTGTGGGTGCCTAGGCAGTTTGGATGCTCACCTTACTAGACCTGGATGGAGGTGGGGATTCCTTGGACTTCCCACAGGGCAGGGAACCCTGATTGCTCTGTGGGCTGATGAGGGAGGAGGACTTGATTGCGGGAGGGGGAGGGAAATGAGAGGCAGTGGCGGGGAAGAGACAGAAATCCTTAATAAATAAATAAACGGAAAAAAATAAATAAAAAAATAAAAATCAATAAAGAAATAATGAAGAAGCTGGGCGGTGGTGGCGCACACCTTTAATCCCAGCTCTTGGGAGGCAGAGGCAGGCGGATCTCTGTGAGTTCGAGGCCAGCCTGGTCTACAAGAGCTAGTTCCAGGACAGAAACCAAAAGCTACAGAGAAACCCTGTCTCGAAAAATCAAAATAAATAAATAAATAAAGAAGAAAAAACATTTCCTGGTAGGGCTCCAGGCCAGTCTCTTGCCTATGGAAGTTGAGCATAAACTGAGGCCTGATTCTTTTTTGGCTACTGCAGCAAAGGTCACAGAGAGTATCCACTTTCCTGGTCACTGGCTACAGGGAGACATGTATTTCCTAGTCCCCTCAATGTACGTATATTGCAAACATAATCCTTACCTACTGTCTTCTGCTATGAAAGGACCTATAGCCTGAAGGCACTTTTTGTTTCTGTAGGTCAAAATATCTCCTACAGAAACAAAAAGTGCCTTCAGGCTATAGGTGATTCTGTCCATTGTCTGGAGATCCTCAGTTTAGATGAAAGGCAGTTTTGCCCAGTGGTCAGTGCTTGGCAGTTGAAGTGAATTGTGGATGGACATTGTTTTGTGCTCATCTGTTTTCTGTCTTCTTGGGAGGAAGTAGAGTGTTGTTCCCGGGAGCCAACCTGTCTCCTTTTGTTAAGAAAAGTTTTTTTAATAATTAAGCATTTAAATACCATATTCCCATATCTCTGAGCAGTTGAGGGCTGTTTATGGAGTATAGATAAATTATAGAATCTGCCTGGAGAGCTAGGTCCAAGCTTGACTGTAATGGCTCTCAACTTAACAGTAAAATTTACACCTGTAAAAGACAGAAAAAAGAAAAAAACTGCTTGCAATAGAAGGTTAACAGTAGTACTGAATAGTAGAGAACAGCTTAATATATATATTTATATATTATATATAATATGCTTATTATATGCAATATATAATATAAATACAACATCTAATTATATATAATATATAATATACAATATATAATATAATATATAAATATATATTAAGCTGTTCTCTACTTATAATATATATTTATATATAAAATTATTTATTTTTAGTTTATGTGCATTGGCGTTTTGCCTGCATATAGATCTGTGTGAGTGTGTCAGGTTTTGGAGTTATAGGCAGTTGTGAACTGTCTTATGGGTTCTGGGAATTTAATCTGGGTCCTCTGGAAGAGCAGTCAGTGCTCTCAACTGCTGAGCCATCTCTCCAGCCCCAGCTTAATATAGTTTAAAGCAGGGTTAGATTAAATATACCATATTTTTGTAAGCGACTTAGAAGTACATACCAATTTAAAACATGAGACTTATTACTTTGTTAGTCTGGAATGAGATATAATGGGCAGACAATAATAACATTTAACAGTAAATATACATGCATTTGAGTCACATGTATGCACACACACACACTAAACAGGAGTTGGACAACGTGGATGCTCTTAGTGGGCCCTACCAAAGACATGCCACTGTACAAAACACACATGTAACAGAATCATCTCCAGGGGGCAGGCAGGGAATACCTTAGAAAAGGTGGCAGGACTTGGTCACCTGACCTGTCCCTCAGTTAAGACGGCCATGAAATCACTTGACCTCAGTTAAGATGGTAATAAGGTCACCTGACCACAATCAAAATGGCGGCAATCACATGTTGCATGGAGAAGCCACAATTTTTGAGATGCAGGGATTTTAAGTTTAATAATAAGAGAGACCTAGAGGCATGATCCACCCTGTACTAAGCCATCATGTCACAAGCCACAGCAGAAAGCAAGAGGCTGGAATTGAAAACGGTTGCCTCGTGGATCCGACCAATCTTGTTGGCAGCAGTAGCGGTGGCAGGGACAGTTTGAGGAAACTCCTTCCATTTGCTTATGTGCTGAAAGTAGTTAGAAAGCTCCAATAAAGGTGGAGTCAGAGGGACACGGGAGGAGTGAGGGTAGGAGCTGAAGAAGTAGGGCATTAAGACCTGGGGTTTTAAGACCTCTAAAAGACATCCATCCCAGGAGGACAGACATGGTGGCTTGCTACCCATAGCTGAAACTGTGAAAACCTGTGAAACAGTGATCCCACAAGGTCTACAGGGAGATGTCTCTTCCTCTATAGGCGGGGTGTAAATAGGCAGTGAACACCATAGGACCCATGGGTGAGTGTCCTCTGCCCACGGATGGGATGCTACAGCCTGACTGGATCTGGTTGGGGCAACTTAGAAGCCAGAGAGGCCAGAGGCCTCTCCCAGCAGCCTTTCATGGTGGCCGAAAAAAAGAAAAGAAAAAGAAGAAAAGAGAGAGAAGAATCTGAGGGACCCTGGCCCCCCAGTCATGGGAGGACCGACCCCAGGCTGTCCAAACACGATTTTAGCTAAGGGAAGCAATCCAGAGATGAATGTCAGTGAAAGGCTCAACTGTAGTCTTAAAGACCCCCATTTCTAAGAACATCAGAAGATTTCCAGGAGCGCAACAGTCAATTCCTCAGGTTCAGAAAAATGGTTAAGCTGACCAGAATGGGGGAAACTCACCAATTGAAGCTGGTGGTGTGCATAGAAATTGCACTCAGGCATATGGAACACATGGTTGTTGTGGAAAAAATACTCGGTTCTGGATCCTGACCCCGGGAGAGGGGCTTCGGGTGGGAGAGCCTCCAGAGTCTCATGGCACCAAGAGAAAGGGGAAGGGGAGATGTGGGGAGAATGGAGAGAGGCAGAAGCTGCCTCTTTGGGGGAGAGATGGAAAAAGAAGGGACTCAGGTTGGAAACTTGCCTCGGTGAATGGGGGAGTGAGTGAGCCTGGCTTGTCTCTTAAAGAAACAGAGCAGACCATTACAGTGATAATGTAGCCTGACTGGCTCTGGTCCAGGAGACCTGAAAGCCAGAGGCGAGAGGCCGCCCTGGGCAGTCTTTCACAGTAGGGATCACTTATGTGTGGTCCAAAAGAAAAAAAGATATGAGGAACCCCAGGTCCCAAAATGAACGCACCACTCAGCATGTGCAGTGCTAGCGCAGGAGGACCACCCTGGGTGGTTTTTAGCTATGGGAAGCAACCAGAGCTGAATGTCAGTGAAGGGCTCAACCATAGCTGTGAAGGCTGTGGTTGGGGGCTTTCCCCCATATCTAGGAATACCAGAGGGTTTCTGGGAGCTTAACTGTCAAGGCCTTGGGTTCAGAGAAACAGTTAAGCTGACTAGAAGGGGAAAACTCACCAATTGGAGCCACTGGTGTGTGTGTGTGGGGGGGGGTGGAGAAACCTGGTTCCCAAGCCCAGGGTTCTATGTGTCCTCAGCCGGCTTGCCTGTGGGGTGGGAGGAAACATGGAGAGAGCCTGACCAAGTCACAGAGCACCAATGTAATGGTTTAGATAAAACGGTGCAGTTCCCTGAGGGCCAGCAGCTGTCCATGAGGGGTGGCAGGTCCCAGGTGGGGAGCTTTGGTGCACAGCAGGCCACTGTGGGTGGTATAGGGCAGTGGTGAGTGGGAGACCATGGAGGGCCACAAGGGGTAGCTGGTCCCACCACCCGAGGCCTCTGTGGGTCCCAGGCGGGTAAGAGGTGGTGGGTGAGAGAACTCGGTGGGTCAGTGGGGCAGCTGGTCCCACGAGGAGCCACAGCTGGTGAGAGACAGAAAGGGACACCATGCAGAGAAAGTGGGTATAGTTTATTTAGTGAGTTATGGAAGGGAAAGGGAAGGGGGAGAGGGAGAGAGAGAAGTGGGGGAGAAGAGAGGAGGCAGCAGTCACCTCTTCCAAAGAGAAACAGGACAGAGAGAGAGAGCTCAGGCTGGAAGCTGAAGGAAGACTGGCTTGTCTGCTTACAGGGACCAGACAGACCATTACAGACAGTTCCCTAGGAGCAACACCTGAGGCTGACCTCTGGCCTGCACATACTCTCACAAAAAAGGCAAAAAGTCTTGTGTACCCAGATAAGTGCTGGAGAAGCCAGGGAAGTTAAACATACAGCTTACATCTTCAGTGGAATGAGGTGCACAGCTGCTCTTCCTGGAATGCCAGGAATGCTGTTGGTTTACAACCTGGTGATCTTTTGCTGTCAGTTGAGACAGGCTCTGCCACATCTTCCAGAATTTATATTTTTACTTATCCAAGACCTTTTATTCCTAAATTTTTTTGTTTGTTTTTCGAGACAGGGTTCTCTGTAGCTTTTGAGCCTGTCCTGGAACTAGCTCTTGTAGACCACGCTGGCCTTGAACTCACAGAGATCTGCCTGCCTCTGCCTGCCTAGTGTTGTAATAAGAGTGGAGGGGGCTGTGTCCCCAGTACCCCGGCCGCCTGCTAGCTTATGCCCGAAATAATTACACACAAATTGTATTCATTTAAACACTGCTTGGCCCATTTCTATCTAGCCTCTTCTAGGCTAACTCTCGCACCTGGACTAGCCCATTTCTAATAATCTATGTAGCCCACAAGGTGGCTTACCAGGGAGATTCTAGCCTACGTCCATCCTGGGTCGGAGCTTCATCATGTGTGTCTCAGAGAGCAGAGCTATCGCATCTGGAGAGGGGAGCATGGTGTCTCTGCTCCAGAGAGCAGAGCTGTCGAGTCTGAGCTCACTTCCTCTTCCTCCCAGCATTCTGTTCTGTTTACTCCTCCCACCTATGTTTTAACCTATGAGGGCCAAGCAGTTTCTTTATTGCTTAACCAATGAAATCAACAGATTGATATATGACACTCCCACATCACTTCCCCTTTTTCTGTTTAAACAAAAAAAGGAAGGCTTTAACTTTAACATAGCAAAATTACATATAACTAAACAGTTATCAAGCAAGAATTACAGTTACAATATTTATATCTATTTTATCTTTTATCATAACAATGGAAAACTGTAATTATAACTATCTATCTATTCTTCAACTCCATCAAAGACTCCAGAAGAATACAATATTACATAAGCAAACAAAAAGTAAGCAACTTTTAAAACTCTAGAAATGACAGAGACATCTCACTGCCTGTACAGTCACCCAAAGTTCCTCTGTACCGTTGGGGCATCCATCTTCGGCCTACAGGCTCATAGTTTCCAACAGATATTTCCACAAAGCAGGAAATTTCAAAGGCAGTCACTATCTGCTTGTCCTGAAGAATGTCTTGCAGACTCTTTCATGAATCAGGAACCCCAAAAGACCATCTCACCTTTAGGCAAGTTTAGCAGACCTCTCTCTGCAGGTTCTCTGTGTCCAGTTTATGCAATAGTTCAGGCAAGAACAGTTTCTTGCCCAAATGGCTATCAAACTCCATAAGGATCCTCTTCGATGCCCATCTTCTTCTTGAAGTACATTGGTGCTGCCAGGAGCAGAGTGTCTCATTGTCATGAAAAACCCTAAGTTATTAAAACATTAAATAGCATATTCCATAGTCTTTGAAAGATATGAAGAATGTCGATCTAACTGAAATATATATCTATATATCTAGAAAATCTAACTAACATGACTACAAGCTTGACTATTACTGATGATCATCCATTAACCTATATTTCTTAATTATACATTACATTTTTTAATGAATTACACAATCACAATATCTTAATCAATAGCAGAAATATGCATATACATATAACAAATTTGACCTTAAATCTCTATCAATAAAGCAAAATCTATAGTAATACAAATTATTCATATCTATATCATACCCCCCTTTAAATGTTAAAGAACATTTATAAATCATATTTGGGAACATGGGCACAGTTTTTTCTCTCCAAACTGCTTCCTGCTGAATGGGGGCGTCGTTAATTAGGTCTTTCACGGTATAACCTGTGTGCTAGTTTCATTTCAGTTGGCAGTTGAGCGAAGCAATTTTCTGAAGATGTTCACAGCAACCTTCAGGAGGGCATGGTCCATCATACCATATCGGAATAGAAGAAATGAACAGGGTCTCATCCTCTGTGAAAACAAAATAAGAAACTCCTTTCCAAAGCATCATGTCCTTAGATCCAAATTTCAAAGTCAAGGCATTTTCAAAATATCTATGTTGGATTAGTTCAGCAGCATTTATAAACAAATATCTTTTAGCAGCTGTTGCTCCTTCCTCAGCATTCAAACAATTCAAACAGAGCATAATAGCATACAGTATCAAGATTCTCTGTGTATTTTCCATCTTTGTGCACTTTATTTTAACCTCTATTTCATTTATTTTTACTTTTAACTTTTTGCTTTTTGAGCGTATATCTTTGACCTGGAATAACTCTGTAGACCAGGCTGTCCTTGAACTCTCAGAGATCCTTCTGTCTCTGCCTTCTAGGCAGTGGGATTAAAGGCGTGTGCCATCACACCTTGAAGTCACAGAGGTCAATCTCCCTCTGCCTCCCAAGTGTTGGGATTAAAGGTGTGTACTACCACACCCAACTACTCTCTTTCTTTTATTTTTTACTTTTAAGAACTTTAACTTTTAGTTTGTATATATTTTTAACACACTGTAAAGCATTTAGAAATTTTCCTTGAATCTCTCTTTACTGTATATCTCTCTTTTTCTGACCACATGAGTCTTGAATATACCAAGCAATATCAGTAGGACTAAAGCCATGGCTTTGCCAGCTAGATCCAGTCCATTCCTTAGCGTTCCAGCCTCATGGCTGAGGTACTGGCTGTAGCCATGTTTACTGCCACAACTCTATGGCATTTCAAGGTTCCTGCCAGCAAGTAAGTTGTAGCATTATGTCCACAAACAACACACAAGTCCTCTCTCTGTAGTTGGCCCTCCTGCCTCAAACAGTCAGAGTTTGCTCTGGCAGGACGGCCCAGAAAGCCGGCATTTTAAAACAACACAGGTTTTTTTTCCTGTTGCTGAGTCAGGAAAATTTCAAAATGGAGGACGTACCATTTTGTGCTAGCTCTGGGGCCGCCAGGTAGGAGCGGCACTCAGCACTTTAATTTTGAGGCTGAGCGTGCAGCACAGAAATTCTTTTCATCCAAGTTACATCCAAATCTGACACGCAGAGCACTGCACAGTCTGAAAACACGTCTCTATATGGTGGCAGGAATTCACCATGTTCTTCCACCTGCCTAAGCTTGATTCGGCCATCTGCCCAGGTGCAGGCGGGGAGTGCCGAGCCATCAGCATGGTCTCAGAGCACTCTCCTTCCGATCCCAAGTGGGAACACAAACATCCAGTCCCATAAAATCCATTGAAATGCTTTAAAGCCAGAGTTCACCTGGCAGCACAGCCCCAAGAAGGCGTGCTTTAAAATGACCAGAGTTTTTTCTGCTGCTGATGCCGAATCAGGACATCTCTCTACAGCACGCCACCAACAAAGAGCAAAACTCTGCGTTAAACTCTGTTTTTTCTCTGTTTAAAATTAAGCTCTCTCAGGTTTTTAAGTGGATTTAGCCCATCACGTCTGGGCGCCACTCTGTTGTAATAGGAGCAGCGGGGCTGCGTCCCCGCACCCGGCTGCCCACATGGCTAGTTCTAGCTTATGCCCCGAAATAATTACACACAAATTGTATTCATTTAAACACTGCTTGGCCCATTTCTATCTAGCCTCTTCTAGGCTAACTCTCGCACCTGGACTAGCCCATTTCTAATAATCTATGTAGCCCACAAGGTGGCTTACCAGGGAGATTCTAGCCTACGTCCATCCTGGGTCGGAGCTTCATCATGTGTGTCTCAGAGAGCAGAGCTATCGCATCTGGAGAGGGGAGCATGGTGTCTCTGCTCCAGAGAGCAGAGCTGTCGAGTCTGAGCTCACTTCCTCTTCCTCCCAGCATTCTGTTCTGTTTACTCCTCCCACCTATGTTTTAACCTATGAGGGCCAAGCAGTTTCTTTATTGCTTAACTAATGAAATCAACAGATTGATATATGACACTCCCACATCAGCCTAGTGCTGGGATTAAAGGTATGTGCCACCACCCGGCTTTCTCCTAATCTTGAACATTGTTTTTAGATCATAAAACCCACTCTTATGAGTGCTGTCATTGTGCTTTACAACAGCCTACGTGACTTCTTTTTTATCTTAGGGCCAGGCCAATCCTGACACCCACAGGCATTATGTTTACTTCAGTCAAGTTCTCTAGACCCTTGGGCCCTATCTCTGAGTCAACAGTACCCATTCTTGTGAAAGAAGCCAGTTGTACTTTGTAAAGAGTCTCAATGTAAACATGTCTTAAACTGTGCACTTGGGACTGAGTTAATTGTTATCTGAATACTTCTTTCCAAAATTGTGCTTTTCTTACATATAACTAAAGTAAAATGATCTGGGCCAGACTCGAGTCTTGGTCCAGCACAATAGAATTGGGCTAAGCTGAGTTTCATTCTTTTTTTTTCCAAGAAAGGTTTTTCTCTGTGTAGCCCTGGCTGTCCTGGAACTTGCTTTGTAGACCAGGCTGGCCTCAAACTCAGAGATCCATCTGCCTCTGCCTCCCTAGTACTAGGATTAAAGGTATGTGCCACCACTGCTCGGCTCAAAGTTTCATTCTTGTCTCTTCATGGATTGTTTTCCCCTGCCTGCTGTAAAGCTAGGAGGGGAATCACATAACTATGTTTTAATTTTTCCTGTTAAAAGAGGACAAAATCTATGTGACACATACACACAGTCCTCTCAGGGTTATGGACAACATCTGCAGCAGGACACTGTTGGGATAGGATAGAACCCATTACAAGGAAAGGCCAATAACAGCCAATGGAGATTCAAAGAAGCCACAGGGCCTCACATCTGTAACCCCAGAACTTATGATATGGTTGCAGGGGGATGAGGAATTCATCATCCTCTGCTACATAGGAAATTTGAGGCTAGTTTGAGTTACATGAGACCCTGTTTCAGTGACCCCCCCCCCAAAAAAAATAAGCCTGGAATAGTTGCTCATGTATATAATCTTAGCACTTGGGTGTCTGAGACAGGAGCATTGACACAATTATGGGCCAGCCTGGGCTACAGAATAAGACCCTATTGACAAAACCCACCTGAGCTGTTAGCTCAGGTCTTACTTAGGAGGCTGAGGCAGGAGAACTGCAAATTCAAGGCCTACCTGTGAATTCAACGCCTACCTGGGCAATTTAGTGACATCTAGTCTCAAAATTAAGAAACTGAAAGCAAAAAGAGGTCTGGGGCTATAGCTCCATGGTAGAGCACTTACCTAGCACACATGAGGTTCTGGTACCCTAGGACTGAGAAAAAAGAAAAACAAAGCTCAAAGATAACTATCACTGACTGTAGAGATGGCCCTGTGGTTAAAGCAGTTTTCCAAAAGCACGAAGACTGGATTTCAGATTCTAAGAACCCAGATAAATGCTGTGCGAGACAGAGAAACCCTGTCTCGAAAAACCAAAAAAAAAAAAAATGCTGTGCGAGTACAGTGGCTCACCAATCATTCCAGCCCCTTGGAAGGTGGAGATGGCTGGAGCAAACTGGCAGGCCAGACTAGCCAATCAGCAAGCTCTGGGTACAAGTGAAAGGCCTGTCCTTAATGAATGAGGTGGAGAGCAATGGAGGGAGAATCCCAATGTCAGACTCAAGCCTAGACTCACATACACACACAGAGACACAGACACACACACACAAGCATGTACACCACACACATACACATAAGAAAAAAGATAACTTGCTGTCTTAGTTAGGGTTTCTATTGCTGTGAAGAGACACCATAACCACAGCAACTCTGTTGTAAAGCTACGAGGGGAATCACATAACTATATGTTTTAAAGGGGAGGCTTACAGTTCAGAGGTTTAGTTCTTTATCATCATGGGGCAACATGGTGGCATGCAGGCAGACATGGTGCTGGTTACATCTTGACTTGCAGGCAACAGGAAGTGGTCTGAGACACTGAGCAGTATCTTGAGCATATATGAGACCTCAGATCCCACCTCCACAATGACACACTTCCTCCAACAAGACCACAACTACTCCAGCAAGGCCTTACCTCCTAATAGTGCCACTCCCTCTGGGGGTCGTTTTCTTTCAGACCATCACACTTGCCATTTTAAAAATAATATTTTATCTGGGCATTAGTGGCGCAAGCCTTTAATCCCAGCACTCAGGAGGCAGAGACAGGCAGATCTCTGTGAGTTTGAGGCCAGCCTGGTCTATAGAGCTAGTTCTAGGACAGGCTCCAAAGCTACATAGAAACTCTGTCTCAAAAAACCAAATACATCTATCTATCTATCTATCTATCTATCTATCTATCTATCTATCTATCTATCTCTTTAGTTATGTGTATGTGTGTTTGTGGGTGTGTAGGTGCATAGTAATGCAGGTGTGTTGTGGAATACTAGTTGAAGATGTGTTACATTTGTTTATGCTGTGGAATATTTGTTTAATGATGCAAAGATGTGTTACATTTGTTTAACTCTGTGAAACTATGTTACTTTGCTTGTCTAAAACACTTGATTGGTCTAATAAAGAGGTGAATGGCCTGTCAGGTGGTGGTGGCACACACCTTTAATCTAATCCCAGTACTCGAGATGCTGAGGTAGGTGGATCTCAGTTAGTTCAAGGCCAGCCTGGTCTACAAAGCAAGTTCCAGGACAGCAAGGACTGTTTCACAGAGAAACCCTCTCTTTAAAAACCAAAAAGAAAAAAAAAACAAAAGAAAAGAAAAGAAAAGGAGGAGAGAGGACACCAGGGGCCAGCCATCCACCTACTCAGCAAGCCAAGGAGTAAGACGTAGCCCAGAGGCAAAAGGTAGCTGGGATAATTTAAGAAAGACTGGTAAGAAACAAGCCAAGCTAAGAACGGGCATTCCTAACTAAGACTAAGCCTTCATGTATTTTATTTGAGAGCTGGATGGTGGCTCCCCCAAAGAGTAAGAGCCTAAAGAGTTAAAAAAAAAAGACCCAACCAATTACATTTGTGCCCTTGGAGGCCAGAGGCATTGGATCCCCCTGGAGCTGAAGTTGCAGGCAGCCATGAGCTGCCTGATGTAGGTGCTGGGAACTTCTACATGGTCAGCATGTGCTGTTAACTGTTAAGCCATCTCTCCAGCCCCACTATTACTTTGTTGTTGTTGGGGATTAAACCCAAGACTGTGTGGGTAGACATGTGCTCTCTCATTTAGCCACAACCCAGCCCTACAACTGCCATTTTTTCTCTGTCTATCTCTCTTTCTTTTCTTTTAAACTTACTGTTTTTTATTGTTTGAGATAAGGTCTTGCTATACAGTTCCCAGTGGCCTGGAATTCATGATTCTACCACCTTGGCCTCCTGAGTGTTGGAATTACAGGCTCCTGGAACTCACTAATCCTCCTGCCTCAGGTTCCCAAGTTCTAGGAGTATAAACATGAGCCATGTTCTTGTTTTCTGTTACTATTCTTCATTTAAAATTTTTTCTATGTCTAATCTATATGGAAAGTAGAAAAAGGCAAGATCTCCTGAGTAAATTGGGAGTGTGGGGTTTATGGGAGAGGGCAGAAGGGGGAGAGGCAGGGAGCAGAGCAGAGAAAACTATATAGCTCAATAAAAACAATAAAAATAAATAAAATAATAAAGATATACATAAATAAATTTTCTTTATGTAGATATTTGAATTCCTTTTTAAAAAGATTTATTTATTCTTAGCTGGGTGTGGTGATGCATGCCTTCAATCCCAGCACTCAGAGGTAGAGGCAGGCAGATCTACATAGTGAGTTCTAGGACAGCCAGAGCTACATAGCAAGACTCTGTCTCAAGAATAAAAAAAAACCAACAAGTGAACACACAAAAAATTGATTTGTGTGTGTGTGTGTATCTGTGCAACATGATATGGGTGCTGGGCATTGAACCCAGGTCCTCTAAAGAACACTAAGTGCTCTTAACCACTAGGCCATCTCTCCAGGTCCTGAAATTGCTATTCTTGCAAACATCCTGATATTATGTTTGGAATTATGGTTGTTTGAAGATGTGAATGGCAACACAGTTTTTTGAGACATGCTCTCATGTAGCCTTCTAGCCTCAATTTTGTTATATAGCTAAATATTTGAACCCTTGTTTCTCCTGCCTGTTTTCCAAGTGCTAAGGATTACAGCTGAGCACCACCAAGCCCGGCTCAATTGCTTTAAGAGGACTTCTTCCTTCCTTAATCTTTTTTCTTTTCTCTCCTGTATTTTCCCTCCTAGCACTGGGAATTGAACCCAGGACTTTGCAAACACTAGGTAAGTGCTATACTGGTTAAGCTACATTCCCAGCCCTTTTTAAATTTGGTATTTTGTTTTGAGATATTGTCTCACTATATACCTCTGACTGTCTTGGAACCCACTCTGTAGACCAGACTGGCCTCAAACTCATAGAGATCCGGCTGCCTCTGCTTCCTGAATGCTGGGATTAAAGGCGTGCACCACTGCTGCCCAGCATGTTATATTTTGTTAACGGGAAGTTTTTTTTTTATTTATTTTTTTTTAACTACTTCAGTATGGCTCTTAGACGCCCTGTTCAACCTACTGCAATGTCCTGGGTGGTCTGTGTTTTTCATAGAGTTGTCAGCAACCCTCTCATTCTCTGCAGGAGTGTAGGGTCCGGGTCTACCCTTGTTCCTGGGGTGCATCTTGAGGACAGTTTCTGGTCAGCTAACTAAAGCATTCTGTTTGTTCCTGTGCTCTCCCTGCCCAGCCTGGTGATTAGCTGTAGGGCATTGTTGACTCCATCTTTGGCATGGTAGTTTCCCACTTGCCTGGGCGAAAATCCTTGTGCAGCAGTTAGGTATATAAGGATTTCCCCAAGGTTGAACAAACGGCATTTGGCTGATCTCCTTTCGAATGACCCAGGTCTCTTGTGTGTTCTTTCAATCTCCAGGCCCTTGCCTGACTCGCGTAAGGTACAGTGGCGCACGAACTGTACCGAGGGGGTAACACAAAATCGGGTGTTACACAGGAGCTCAGTGGAGCTCCACTGTATCCTGCTGGGGTCATTTCTCCCTCTCTCTGCCTATGTGGTTAGAGACTTCTTAGGTTTATTGACCGTTTCAGACAGCTAGCTTTTGGTTCCATGCTGATATTCTTTCTCTATGGCCTGCCTGTTTTCATGTCTTTATTATTTCTTTGTCCTTGCTTTGGGTTTGTTCTATCCTTGTTTTTCTACTTAGCACAGTAGCTATCTTAGTTTGCTTTCTGTTGCTGTGATGAACACCATGACTAAAAGCAACCTTGGGAGGAAAGGGTTTATTTCAGCTTACAGCTTGTAGTCCATCACTGAGGGATGTCAGGACAGGAATTCAAACAATTCAAACAGGAACCTGGAGGCAGGAATTGGTACAGAGGTCATGGAGGGTTGGTGCTTACTGGCTTGCTCTGCCTCGTTTCTCACAAAACCCAGGACCACCAGCCTAGGGATGGCATCATCCACAATGGGCTGGATCCATTAATCACTGATTTAGAAAATGCCCTGCAGTCTGCCTGCAGCCAGATCTTATGGAGACATCTTCTCAACTGAGGCTCCCTCCTCTCTGATAACTTTAGCTTGTGTCTAGTTGACATAAAACTAGCCTGGACAGAAGCTGAGGTTATTGAATTTCTTCTTTTGTAATGTAAGCATTTAATGCTATACAGTTCCCTAAAAGCACTGCACTTAATTGCATTCTGTAAATTTTAGTAAACCGCATTAATTTAATCACTGCTTGGCCCATTTTCTCTAGCTTCTTATTGGCTAACTCTTACATATTAATTTAACCCATTTTCATTATTCTGTGTATCACCATGTGACAGTGGCTTACTGGCTAAAGTTCCCAGTGTCTATCTCCAGCAGTTTCATGGCTTCTCTCTGACTCTGCCATTCTTCCTCCCAGAATTCAGCTTAGTTTTTCCCGCCTAGTTCTGTTCTGCCCTTGAGGTAGAATAATCAATAAAAGCAACACATAGACAGAAGGACCTCCCATACCAGATGGAGGCTTCACTCCAGTCTCTGGCATCCATATATCCAGAGTCTGGAATGTTTAGGTGGAAGTTACTTCCCAAGCCCCCTCCATTGGAGTTGCCTCAGTGCAGACTCCACCCCTAAGAAATCCCGTCAAACGATGACCCCTCCCCTCAGATGCTCAAGACCACTCCCACAGGGTATTTAAACTGCCCCCTGAAAACAAACATGTGGTTTTCCAGTCTTCCTTTCCTGTCTCCTCTGGGGTGAGGGGTTGGAAAACTATCCTCCCATTGTATCCATTAAAACTGGGCTTTTTCTAATTCGGTTTTCTTTGGTCTGGTTTTGATTATTGTATCAGCAGAGAGGCTTATTGGGGTGCAGAAACTTTTCAACTGGAGGTTCTACTGAGGGGCTGTTTCTCTCACTTACCTGGGGCAACATGGAGGGAAAGTACCCTTCTTCCCCTCACCTGGTCTCCACCAGGCTAAGATCTGCTTTCAATGGGGTAAGTTGTCCTTTTCAAGTCATTGCCTTAGAGGCCTAGGGCCTCGTGCAATTCTCAGGGTGTCCTGTCAAAGACATGGTTGTGCCAGGCCCCCAACCTGTTACTAGGACAAGGACCTGCCTTGTCCTCTGGGATCCCCTTTTCAGAAGACATTTTGTTCAAGGGAATTTCCCACATACCCCTGTTATTTTTTCCTTTTTATTATTACTTGAAAAAATATCAGTCTAAATTCCCCCTCCCTTCCATCCTCCCAGTCCCTTTCCTCTCCTTCCACAGACCCTCCACCACCCCTCCAACCCTAAGGGAATGCCATGCACCCCACCCTGTGGAAAGTTCAAGGCCCTCCGTACTACGTCTAGGTTGAGCAAGGTTTACATCCAAAGAGAATAAGATCCCATGAAGCTGCAGTAGAGACAAATCCCAGTGTCACTATCAGTGGCCCCTCAGTCTGCCCCAGATGTCAGTCCTCTTCAGAGGGGCTTGGTTGTTCCCATGCTCCTTCACTCCCAGTCCAGTTGGAGTTGGTGAGCTCCCATTAGTTCAAGAAAACTGTCTCAGTGGATGAACCCCTCATGGTCTTGAATTCCTTGCTCATGCTCTCACTCCCTCTACTCTTCGACTGGATCTTGGGAGTTCGGTCCAGTGCTCCAATGTGGGTCATTGTCTCTGTTCCCCATCTGTTGTTGGACAAAGGTTCTATGGTGATAGTTAAGATAATCATCAGTCTGACTACAGGGTAAGGCTAGTTCAGACACCCTCTCCTCTATTGCTAAGCGTCTCATCTGGGCTCATCCCTGTGGGTTCTTGGGCATTTTCCTAGAACCAGGTTTCTTGCTAACTCCATAATGGCTCCCTCAATCAAGATATCTCTTTCCTTGCTCTCATATCTGTCCTTTCTCCATCTCGACCATCCCATTCCCTCAAGTCCTCCACCCCCTTCTCCCCCGCTCTACCCCCCACTGCACCTGCTCCCAAAGTTTTGTCTGATTCCAATTTCCAAGTGGGTCTGTATATGTTTTTCTTTGGGTTCACCTTATTACTTAGTTTCTCTAGAATCCTGAGCTATAGGCTCATTGCCCTTTGTTTATGACTAGTATCCACTTTTGAGTGAGTACATATCATATTCGTTTTTGGGGGGGCTGGGTTACCTCACTCAGGATGATGTTTTCTAATTCCATCCATTTGCATGCAAAATTCAAGATGTCATTATTTTTTTACTGCTGAGTAGTACTCTAATGTGTAGATTGCCACACTTTCTTTATCCATTCTTCAGTTGAGGGGCATCTAGGTTGTTTCCAGGTACTGGCTATTACAAATAATGCTGCCATGAACATAGTTGAACAAATGCTCTTGTAGTATGATTATCTTTTGGATATATTCCCAAGAGTGGAATTTCTGGTTCCTGAGGTAGGTTGATTCCCAGTTTTCTGAGGAACCACCACACTGATTTCCAACGTGGTTTCATTCCCACCAGCAGTGGATGAGTGTTCCCCTTATTCCACATCCTCTCCAGCATAAGCTATCATTAGTGTTTTTGATCTTAGCCATTCTGACAGGTGTAAGATGGTATCTCAAGGTTGTTTTGATTTGCATTGCCCTAAGAGCTAAGGAAGTTGAACACTTCCTTAAATATCTTTTGGCCATTTGAAATTCTTCTGATGAGAATTCTCTGTTTAGTTCAGTACACCACTTTTTAATTGGGTTATTTAGAATTTTAATGTGTAATTTCTTGAGTTTTTATGTATTTTGGAGTTCAGTCCTTCGTCTGATGTGGGGTTGGTGAAGATGTTTTTCCCATTCAGTAGGCTGCCTTTTTTGTTTATTGACAGTGTCCTTTGCTTTACAGAAGCTTCTCAGTTCCAGGAGGTCCCATTTATTTATTGATGCTCTTATTGTCTGTGCTACTGGGATTATATTTAGGAAGTAGTCTCCTGTACTCATGCATTGAAGGTTACTTCCCACTTTTTCTTCTATCAGGTTCAGTGTGGTCGGATTTATATTGAGGTCTTTAATCCATTTGGACTTGAATTTTGTGCATGGCGACAGATATGGATCTATTTTCATTCTTCTGCAGGTTGACATCCAGTTATGCCAGCACCATTTGTTGCAGATGCTTTCTTTTTTCCATTGTATCTTTTTTGCTTCTTTGTCAAAAATCAGGTGTTCATAGGTGTGTGAATTAATATCTGTGTCTTCAATTCAATTCCATTGGTCAATGTCTCTTTTTATGCCAATACCAAGCTGTTTTCATTACTGTAGCTCTGTAACAGAGCTTGTAGTCAGGGATGGTAATGCCTCCGGCAGTTTCTTTGTTGTACAGGATTGTTTTGGCTATCCTGGGTTTCTTGTTTTTCCATATGAAATTGAGTATCATTCTTTCAAGGTCTGTGAAGAATTTTTATGGGATTTTGAAGGGGATTGCATTGAATCTACAGATTGCTTTTGGTAGAATTGCCATTTTTACTATGTTGCTCCTTTCTATCCAAGAGCAGGGAGATCCTTCCATTTTCTGGTATCTTCTTCAATTTCTTTCTTCAAATACTTAAAGTTCTTGTCAAATAGGTCTTTCACGTTCTTTGTTAATGTTACCCCAAGATATTTTATGTGATTTGTGGCTATTGTGAAAGGTAATATTTCTCTAATTTCCCTCTCTGCTTCCTTATCCTTAGTGTATAGGAGGGCGACTGATTTTTTTGGAGTTGATCCTGTATCCTGCCACATTACTAAAGGTGTTTATCAGCTGTAGGAGTTCTTTGGTGGAGTTTTTGGGGTCGCTTATGTACACTATCATATCATCTACAACTAATGAAAGTTTAACTTCTTCCTTTCCGATTTGAATCCCCTTGATCTCCTTATGTTGTTTTATTGCTATTGCTAGAACTTCAAGCACTGTATTGAAGAGGTATGGAGAGAGTGGACAGCCTTGTCGTGTTCCTGATTTTAGTGGGATGGCTTTGAGTTTCTCTCCATTTAATTTGATGTTAGCTGTCAGCTTGTTGTATATTGCTTTTATTATATTTAGATATGACCCTTGTATCCCTAATCTCTCTAAGACCTTTATCATGAAGGGATATTGAATTTTGTCAAATGCTTTTTCTGCATCCAATAAAATGATTATATATATTTTTTCTTTCAGTTTATTTATATGGTGGATTACATTGATTGATTTTCGTATGTTGAACCAGTTCTGCATCTCTGGGATGAAGCCTACTTGATCATAATGGATGATTTTTTTTAAATGTATTCTTGGCTTTGGATTGCCAGAATTTTATTGAGAATTTTTGCATCGATGTTCATGCTGGTTGGTGCTAGGAATGCCGAAGGCACCTGGGGAGGAAGTCCCTGGCCTTTTTCCCATGTGGAGGTTTTAGGGAGTAGGGGTCCTGGGTCCCAGGGCCACTGTTGTCTCACCTCCTATGTCCACTAAGTATTGGTATCCATGGAGCTCGCAGGGAGCAATGCATTGGGGATGGGTAGATGGCTGTTTGGCAGACCACTACAGTGTCTTTTTCAGCAGGGCAGGTCGTATCCTGCTTCATCAGTGCATGGGCCAGGACTGTGGAGGAATCCCCTGGTTTTTTTTTTTTTTGACCCAAAGCCTACCACAGTGGATGGATTACTTTAGACTTTGGTCCTGGCATAGACTTGCAAAATGGGCACCTTCAATTTGAGGCCTGATCCCCAAATGACCTTGGGATAGCTTTTACAAAGTCTTTTTAAATTGGGGCTGTCTGACACCATATGTCCTAAACACCTAAAAACTTCTACCAGCGTGGGGACAAGTGGACAGAACTCCCATATGTCCATGGTATCTGGGTACTGTGCTCCCGTCCTTCCCTCAGTGGCCAGTGTCTCATAGCACTGGTCTTGGTTCTAGGGTCTCTGTGCCTCCAGATTCCCACCTATCTTGGAATTGGGATCCTGAAAGTTCTGCCCTGGCCATGCTGCTGGAGACACTGTCCCCTCTCCCCACCCAACCCCTCCCCCGCTTCTTTCACTGTTTGCTCTTTGTCTGCATCTCTGCACTCCTGTCTCTCATTCCTGGCATCTGATCTGGTCATGCTGGGATTCTCCCTGCAAGGGATCCATTTCCCTTTCCTCTCACTCTGAGCTGCATAGGTATTCCATCCTTATGTTTCTGTTCTCCCTTACAGCAACTTAATGGGTCTTAATGGGTCACCTTTGTGCTTGCCTGGCTCCTGCAGCCTACTCCAGGATTTCTAAGTTGGTCAGCTGACAGATTCCTGGAAGAAGTTTTGTTCATCTGTCTGTTAATATATATGTGTAAATAATGTGACCACAGTATGCTTGCTTTATGTCTACGTATGGATGTGTGCTTGTTTTAAAATCTGTAAAACTTGTAACTCCAGATTACAACTGCTCTGGAAAAATACAAACACGTGGATAACCACCATTTTGCTTAAGTTCAAAGCAAAAACCTCAGTGCCATCCTTACTAAGGGCACCTATATGTGCTGGTCCCATCAAGGAAATATTCCTCTCCAATATACTTTGTCTTACAATGTATTTCTATATGATAATTCTTGTCCTGTTCTTAAAAACAATGCTAATTTACTGAGATATTAAAGCTGCACCTCTGCATTAATGTACAGGAATAAATGTTGCTGGCAGCCAGATTTTGTAACTTAAGAGTAAACTTAATACTGATTTAAAACGCTAACTTGTTTACAATGTTAAAACTTAGTTTTGTCTTGTACAGATTAAAATCATACTTTAGGTCTCAGGAACATAACTAAAAACTAGAGATTAAAATATTCCTTCTAATCTTCTTGCCTCTACTAACATTGGTAAGCTGTAACTGATTGGGTAAACTGTATGTCCAAATTTAACTTATATGTCTAATTTAGATATACTTGACAGGTAATGGTACCCTGATCAAGTGTCTTTACAGATATGAGAGTATGGCATTTAACAAAGGAGCTTTGTATAATAGAGACATGCCAGCTTCTACAACATCCTGTAGCTCCTCTAAGAAGATGCATAGCTGCAGAACAACTTCCTCCTGGAGGCTTGCCTTTGGCAAATTCAGCCACACAGTGAAAAAGCTGCCTTTCACTTCATCAGCTGTCTGGACACTGCCTGGCATGGATGACAACACACTGGGGAATTGATTGTCTCATCCTGCCAAGACAGGTAGACCAAAGCCTATCCCTACTTGTGTATAGCCTCTCTCTCTCCTCAGCTCACATGGGTTGACTTGCAAAAAAAGTCTATATTAATATAGAAAGAAATGCAGACACCATACACACACCACACATTCTTTCTCCCTCTCTTCCTTTCTCTCTCTCTCTCTCACACACACCACACATATACAGAGGTGGAAAAAGAGAAATCTATTTTCCTTAAACTTGTACTTGAGTAAATCTGCTTCCTCTAATCTCTGGTTTTGAGACAGGAGCGGTACAGAGCTTAGATTCTAACAACAGTAGGGATCTTGGATTCAGTCCCCTAGATTGAAAAAGTAAAATAAAAGGTTTTGTTTTGGTGACTTTCATATACTTGGAAAGCACGTATAAGCTGGTGTGCTGGGGGTGTTAGCTTAAGCATTTGGGAAATGGAGGCAGGAAGAACAGGTGTTTGATTCATCCTTAGCTAGAATAGTAGTTCTAGGTCTGCCTGGGCTACAAGAGACCCTGCTTCAAAAATCAAGCAAAAGAAATCCCCAAACAAAACAGCATACACACATGCTGCTGGATAGTGTCCCACAGTGGCTGGTTAGAATCAGTTGCTTGATGGTTTTCCCTCAGTTCTTCCATAATGCTGCTGATTTTCTAGTCACTGATCCTGTTGATTTCAGTTGTCTTTCAGTATCTCAGCGATAGGAATCCTGTCAGAACCCACAGATGCCCAAAGGCCTTGTAGAAAATGGTACTGTATTTGCATAGAACTCCCAGGCAGCCAGCCCCCTACTTACATCATCTTTAGGTGACTAACCACACCTCATATGAGGCAACTGCTGTGCAAACAGTCACTTTTTTTAGGGGAAAAAAAGCATTGTTTAGGGACAAAGGACACAAGCATTTTCAGAAACCATTTTGAAGTGTGGAGGTGGGCCCCAGAGACCTGTGCATGATAGGTCAACGCTTGGACTGAACTATATCCCCAGGCTTCTGCTGGGTTCTTTCATTGTTTAACTGTATTCTTTATTGCATTCTTTCCACATTCCTTACATCATTTAAACCACAATTTTGTTTAAATAGCTAGAATAACTCTATGAGGAAGAGATTACCACTATCATATATTACAGAACAGTTAAGAACAGTTCCTGTGAACTTTCCAGGGTCCCTGGCACCTGTTGAGTTTCCCCCCCTGAGACAGGGTTTCTCTGTAGCTTTAGAGTCTGTCCTAGAACTCTCTCTGTGGACCAGACCGGCCTCCAACGCACAGAGATCCGCCTGCTTCTGCCTCCCAAGTGCTGGGATTAAAGAGGTGTACTACCACTGCCCGGCATGTTGAGGTTTTTAATTGTATCTCATTGTATAGTCTTGCTTTTTTTTTGTTTAAAAAATTACGTTTATTATTTATGGGGGAATGCACTTTTCATAGTGTGCATGTGGAGGTTAGAGGACAGTCTGCTGGAAGTAGTTCATTTTTCTGGTCTCCAGTTGCCCTTTGCATGCATTAGACCAGGGAGATCATGTTTATCTTGGAGTTCTTTCTGTGCACCATCCAACCTTTGGATTCGGGCAGGAGATAAGTGACTAAATAAACCGAGGAATCTCATGGCTGAATTAGTCATAGGGTACCACGTATTTTTCAGAGTCGTCAGATAAGCTCCCCAAGTCTTCTACTCAGGATGTCCCCAGCTCTCTTTGTGTATCTCTGCCTCTCTTTTGGTACCTAGGGATTGATCCCAGGGCCTCTAAGAAAGAACTGAATCACTGAGCAGTACCCTACCTCTCTCCTCTGGATTCTTAGGTACACTGTAGCGAGATAAGCAGACTAGAATGTCCTTAGTCCATCCTAACCAGAATCAAAGTGCAGCTTTGTTTTGAATTCACATTTACCCAAACCATTCAGACTTCCAGTACAGTCTTCGCTTGGCATCCTCAGTTCCTGAGCATCTTTGAAGTTGCTCTTCCTTTGTTTTATTTCCCTATCATTTTATGCTGTACACAGCCATAGTCCACTAACCAGAAAGGGGACTTTAACTGGGCTATGAGCCTAATACAGTCACGCACCACACCCAGGTTTCAGCACCTTTTCTCACTAGTGCTCTCATGTGTGTCAGGATCCAGGCCAGGATTTCACTCTGTTCCATCCCCTTACTCCCCTCTAATTCCTGACAGTGCCTCAGTTTTCTTTCCTTGATGCCTTTGAATTGCATGCTCAGGTATTTTGTGGTGTAAATAAGTTGGGGGTCTTTCTACTTTCTTTTTTTTTTTCTGAGACAAGGTTGTGTAACAACCATGGCTGTTCTGGAACTTGCTTTGTAGACTAGGTTGACCTCAAACTCACAGAGATCCACCTGCCTCTGCTTCCTGTTGCTAGGATTAAAGGTGTGCACCACCACCATCTGGCTAAATTGGGGTTTTTCTGATGATGTTTTCTCATGATTAGATGAGGTTATGCATTCTTGACAAAAATACCATAGACATGGGACTGGAGAGATGGCTCAGCAGTTAAGAGTATGTCTTAAGTTTCTATTGCTGTGAAGAGCCACCATGACCACGGAAACGCTTATAAAGAAAACATTTAATTGGGGCTCACTTACCGTTCAGAGATTCAATCCACTATCATGAGGATGCAGAGCATGGTGGCATGCAGGCAGATGTGGTGCTTGAGCTGAAAGTGCTATAGCTATTGCAGGCAACAGGAAGTTGACTGAGAGACTGAGCACAGGAAATTCCAAAGCCTGCTGCACATGACTCACCTTCTCCAACAAGACCACACCAGCTCTAACAAGACCACTCCTCCTAATAGTGGCACTCCCTTTGGGGGCCATTTTCTTTCAAACTACCACAGAGTACTTGCTGCTCTTGCAAAGGACCTGGGTTTGCAAGCCATCTGTAATTCTAGTTCCAGGAAATCTGACACTGTTTTCTGGCTTCCATGGGTACCAAGAACACATGTGCTGTACACATGAAGGCAAAACACTCACACATAAAAAATAAATAAAAATAACTAAAAAATAAATCTGCCACAGAAATGATGTACTTTTAAAATCATCAGTAGTTATAGTGGGATGCTTCTCTCTCTCTCTCTCTCCTCTCTGAGACAAGATTTTATGTAACTCCAGGCTGGCTTGAATTTTACTATGTAACCTAGGCCCACTTCAAAGTCTAGGCAATCTTCTCAACTCTAGCCTCCCAAATGTTTGGTTGGCAGGCTAGTGATGCTAATCTTGGTCACTTGGCTGAGAGGCTTCTGATGTTCCACACCACAACATTCCTGTTTTCTGTTTGTAGTTAATAAATACCTTACAAACTTGGCCTGGTGGTGCACATCTTTATTCCTAGGACTTGGGTGGAAATACCTTACAAACTTGGCCTGGTGGTGCACATCTTTAATCCTAGGACTTGGGTGGCAGAGGTAGGCAGATCTTTGTCTCTACAGAGTGAATTCCAGGACAGGCAGGGCTATGTAGAGAGATTCTTTCTCAAAAATCAAAACAAAACAATTTTGGTGGTTTGAAAGAAAATGGTCCCTAAAGGAAGTGGCACTAACGGGAGGCGTGCCTTTGTTGGAGTGGCTGTGGCCTTGTGGGAGGAAGTGTGTCACTGTGGAAATGGGCTTTGAGGTCTTATATATGCTCAAGATACTGCCCAGTGTCTCAGTCAACTTCCTGTTGCCTGTGGATCAAGATATAGGACTCCTCAGTTCCAGCACCATGTCTGACTATACTCCGCCATGTCTCACCATGATGATAATGGACTAAATCTCTGAAACTGAAAGCCACCCCAATTAAATGTTGGCACCAGCACACCCACATGGCACACACCTTTAATCCCAGCACTTGGGAGGCAGAGGCAGATGGAGCTCTGTGAGTTTGAGGCCAGACTGGTCTACAGAGTGAGTTTCAGGACAACCAGAGCTACACAGAGAAACACTGTCTAGAAAAAAACCAGAAAAGTATTTTCTTTAGTGAATAAAATTGTAAGGTTTTATGAGGTGTTTAGATTTAAGGATGACAAAGGAGTGTTGATATGGTACAACTCAAATTAATATAATTCAGGCTCTAAATAAGCAAAAGTTATTTTTCTTTCTTCTTTTTTCTTAGCTAGATAGAGCATCATGCAGCTCAGGTTGGCCTTGAACTCACTATGTAGCTGAGAATGGCCCCAAAGTTCTGATTCTTCTGCTTCTATCTCCTGAGTGCTGAAATTACAGGTACGTATTACCATACCTGGTTTACATGGTACAGAGGAGTGAACTCAAGAAGTCACTGTGCACACCAGGGAAACCTACTGTCGACTGAACTACCTCTTCAGCCCCTATTTGCTGTTTTAAACATCCTTGTTTAAAGGTCTTGTTTGCATTATCTCTGTAGACATTTTTAAAATCATTTCTTTTTTTTAAATTTATTTATTTATTAAAGATTTCTGTCTCTTCCCCGCCACCGCCTCCCATTTCCCTCCCCCTCCCGCAATCAAGTCCCCCTCCCTCATCAGCCCAAAGAGCAATCAGGGTTCCCTGCCCTGTGGGAAGTCCAAGGAATCCCTACCTCCATCCAGGTCTAGTAAGGTGAGCATCCAAACTGCCTAGGCACCCACAAAGCCAGTACGTGCAATAGGATCAAAAACCCATTGCCATTGTTCTTGAGTTCTCAGTAGTCCTCATTGTCCGCTATGTTCAGCAAGTCCGGTTTTATCCCAGGCTTTTTCAGATCCAGGCCAGCTGGCCTTGGTGAGTTCCCGATAGAACATCCCCATTGTCTCAGTGTGTGGGTGCACCCCTCGCGGTCCTGAGTTCCTTACTCGTGCTCTCTCTCCTTCTGCTCCTGATTTGGACCTTGAGATTTCAGTCCGGTGCTCCAATGTGGGTCTCTGTCTCTGTCTCCTTTCATCGCCTGATGAAGGTTAATATTCAGGAGGATGCCTATATGTTTTTCTTTGGGTTCTCCTTATTTAGCTTCTCTAGGATCCCTAATTATAGGCTCAATGTCCTTTGTTTATGGCTAGAAACCAAATATGAGTGAGTCCATCCCATGTTCCTCTTTTTGGGTCTGACTTACCTCACTCAGGATAGTGTTTTCTATTTCCATCCATTTGCATGCAAAATTCAAGAAGTCCTTGTTTTTTACTGCTGAGTAGTACTCTAATATGTATATATTCCATACTTTCTTCATCCATTCTTCCATTGAAGGGCATCTAGGTTGTTTCCAGGTTGTTTTCGAGACAGGGTTTTTCTGTGTCTTTGGAGCCTGTCCTGGAACTAGCTCTGTAGACCAGGCTGGTCTCGAACTCACAGAGATCCGCCTGTGGAGTGCAACCTAGATCCCAAGGAAAGGGTTTCTTTTTCTTCTCATGCCCCCTTCAGTCATTATCTGTCCCCATCAATTCCTAGGAATGCTGTCCTGCTGTGACTCATGGCCCTGGGGTCAGAATGGTACTGTCCTCATGGCAGATGGGTGGATAGGTTCTCAGTGGACTTTCCAGAAGCACTTACTCAAGACTTCTAGCAGTTCATGTGCTAACTTCCTGGAAAATAAGCTCTGTCCTCCTCTCCACATATCTGGGAGAATGTAAGAGTCACCAGCTAGTTATTTTTTAACTCAAGTTATTTTCCACAGCTGGACAATGTCTGGGATGGGCTGCCAGCTCCCCGTGTTGGATGCCAGTGTTAAGAGAAGCTCCAGGAGAAAACGGTAGCAGCCACATTTATATTCTACAAGGCTGATTGACCAATTAGAAGTTAAATGATTGTTGGAGAGTTGAAATTTGCAGGTTTAGAGCCAAACTCCCTTCAGTTATCTGAGCCCTCTAAATAACCATTTATTGTCCACTTCTTGTTTGACCTAACTTCCTTGTAGCTATTAGGTAAATCCTTTTGGAATGTACAAATAGGTCTCCAGCTTCCATCAGCCCAAAAGCTAAGAATGTCATCAGGGGGCTACAAAAGAGACTTTATCACTTTGCTGTTACTTGCCTACCTGATGGACCCACCCAAGTATTTGAAAAGTGTCTTGTTGCATGCTTTCTTTGTTCTATCACTATAAAAATGTAATGAAAGTGTTATCATGTTGGGACATAGCATCTGAATACCCTGAGGTAATCTAAATCTGTGTTCCCAGGCAATGCTCACTCACATTAGGCTCCTGAATAAACTCTTACACACTTTGAGGTGAGAGAATTACGCTTATGGCTTTGTTTGTTTGTTTGCTGAATTGATTCTAGTGTCCTTAGAAACCGCTTTTGTGGTGGGAGTGGTCCCCAAGCAGTAAAACTGGGTGAGCAGGGTACGTGGGAGGCAAAGGTTATTCTGCTGAGAAGGTGCATCCTCAGGTCTGAGCTTCAGGGCAGTTAATGAGGTTATACTTGGGGTCACTTTTTAAGGCTCTCAGTGGGGGCCTAGGCCTGGATGAGGTTTCAGAGTGGCTCCTAAGCAAATTCACAACTATAATGGTATTTTATTTCTGTTTTAATAAATAAAGTTTGCCTAAAGATCAGAAGGGCAAGGCTAAAGTACTAAAGGTCAGGCAGTGGTGGCACACACCTCTTATGTGAGGATTTGGGAGACAGATGCAGTTGGATCTCTGTGAGTTCAAGGTCACCCTGGGCTACACAGGATTGATACAGAAACAAATCTAGGTGGTGGTGCCTCACCTTTAATCCAAGAACTAGGGAGTCTTACGCCTTTAATCTCAGCACTAGAGGGAATATAAAATAAAAGGAAAGGCCTAGTCTGTTTAGTCTGTGCTTACCCAGCCTTGGTAAAGGTAAGACTTCTCTGGTGATTTGGCTGCCTTGCTTTTCTGGTTTTTGGGTTGAACCCCAATATTGGACTCTGGGTTTTTATTATTCTTGCTACATTTGGTGTCCAATGATTGGGGTACAAATTTATGAAAAAGTCATTTGATTGAGACTTTTTAGTCACTAACACAGCCGGGAGCTGCATGTAGGGCTCCCACTGGAGTTGCACGCTTGGATCCAGCCCCACCCAGCTAGGCTTTCTTTTCTTTTCTTCTCTCTGTCTCTCTCTGTCTCTCTCTCTCTGTCTCTCTCTCTCTCTCTCTCTCTCTGTCTCTCTGTCTCTCTCTCTCTCCCCCGTCTCTCTCTCTCTCTCTCTCTGTCTCTCTCTCTCTCTCTCTCTCCCTCTCTCTGTCTCTCTCTCTCTGTCTCTCTCTCTGTCTCTGTCTCTCTCTCTCTCTGTCTCTCTCTCTCCCTCTCTCTTTTCTCTCTCTCTCTCCACTGTGGGTTGCAGGCTCTTCCTGAGCCCCTTTCTTGTGCTGCTGCTGCCTTGGAATCCAGCCAGGCTTTTACTATTCTACGCAGCAGCAATCAGCCTCACACTTACTTCATCAACATCATTGGTAGATTCGGTGAGATAATTGGAAATTCTTTTTTTTAAATTTATTTTATTATTATTTTTTATTGATATTTATTGAGCTCTACATTTTCTCTGCTCCCTTCCCTGCCTCTCCCCTCCCCCCTTCAACCTTCCCCCAAGGTCCCCATGCTCCCAAGGGGAGATCTTGTCTCTTTATACTTTCTACTTCCTATGTAGATTAGATCTATGTAAATCTCTCTTAGTGTCCTCATTGTTGTCTAGGTTCTCTGGGATTGTGGTTTGTAGGCTGGCTTTCTTTGCTTTATGTTTAAAAACCACCTATGAGGGGCTGGAGAGATGGCTCAGAGGTTAAGAGCATTGCCTGCTCTTCCAAAGGTCCTGAGTTCAATTCCGAGCAACCACATGGTAGTTCACAACCATCTGTAATGAGATCTGGTGCCCTCTTCTGGCCAGCAGGCATACACACAGACAGAATATACATAATAAATAAATATTAAAAAAAAACACCTATGAGTGAGTACATATGATAATTGTCTTTTTGGGTCTGGGTTACCTCACTCAAAATAATGTTTTCCAGCTCCATCCATTTGCCTGCAAAATTCAAGATGTCATTATTTTTTTCTGCTGTGTAGTACTCCATTGTGTAAATGTACCACAATTTCCTTATCCATTCTTTGATAGAGGGGCATTTAGGTTGTTTCCAGGTTCTGGCTATGACAAACAAAGCTGCTATGAACATAGTTGAGCACATGTCCTTGTGGCACAATTGAGTATCCTTTAGATATATACCTAAAAGTGGTATTATTGGGTCTTGAGAAATTGCCACACTGAGATCCAAAGGGGTTGTACCAGCTTGCATTCCCACCAACAATGCAGAAGTGTTCCATTTACCCTACAACCTCTCCAGCATAAGTTGTCATCAGTGTTTTTGATCTTGGTCATTCTTACAGGTGTAAGATGGAATCTCAGAGTTGTTTTGATTTGCATTTCTCTGATGATTAAGGATGTTGAACATTTCCTTAAGTGTCTTTTCAGCCATGTTAGATTCCTCTGTTAAGAGTTCTCTGTTTAGGTCTGTAATCCATTTTTTTAATTGGATTATGTGATCTTTTGGTATCCAATTTCTTGAGTTTTTTGTATATTTTGGAGATCAGACCTCTGTCTGATGTGGGGTTGGTGAAGATATTTTTCCATTCTGTAGGCTATTGTTTTGTCTTGTTGACTGTATTCTTTGCTTTACAGAAGTTTTTCAGTTTCAGGAGGTCCCATTTATTAATTGTTTCTCTCAGTGTCTGTGCTGCTGGGGTTATATTTAGGAAGTGGTTCCCTGTGCCAATGTGTTCAAGTTTACTTCCCACTTTCTCTTCTATGAGGCTCAGTGTGGCTGGCTTTATGTTGAGGTCTTTGATCCATTTGGACTTGAGTTTTGTGCATAGTGATAGATGTTGGTCTATTTTCATTCTTCTACATGTTGATGTCCAGTTATGCCAGCACCACTTGTTAAATATGTTTTCTTTTTTTCCATTTGATATTTTTTGCTTCTTTGTCAAAAATCAGGTGTTCATAGTTATGTGTATTAATATTCGGGTCTTCTATTCACTTCCATTGGTCCTCCTGTCTGTTCTGATGCCAATACCAGGCTGTTTTCAGTACTGTAGCTCTGTAGTAGAGTTTGAAGTCAGGGATTGTGATGCCTCCAGAAGTTCTTTTATCACCAGTATTGTTTTGGGTATCCTGGTTTTTTTGCTTTTCTAAATGAAATTGACTACTGTTCTTTCGAGGTCTTTGAAGAATTTTGATGGGATTTTAATGGGCAATGTCTATCATACTTATAGTCTGATGGAGGAAGGTCATTGGTTAAATAAAAAGAAACTGCTTGGCCCTCATTGGTTAGAAGATAGGTGGGAGGAGTAAACAGAACAGAACGCTGGGAGGAAGAGGAAGTGAGCTCAGACTCGACAGCTCTCCTTTCAGGGGCAGACGCCTCAGAGAGACGCCATGCTCCCCGCTCCAGGGAAGATGCATGCGATGAAGCTCCGACCCAGGATGGATGTAGGGTAGAATCTTCCCGGTAAGACCGGTGCTACACAGATGATAAAAAATGGGCTAGTCCAGGTGCGAGAGTTAGCCTAGAAGAGGCTAGATAGAAATGGGCCAAGCAGTGTTTAAATGAATACAATTTGTGTGTTGTTATTTTGCGGCATAAGCTAGCCGAGCAGATGGCCGGGGTGCTAGGGACGCAGCCTGCCGCTCATATTACTACAATAGTCAGACTATTTAGGTTCTTTAGATACAGATTGTATTATACATAGATAGGTAATCTTCAACCACTTCAAAGATCCGTAGAACAGGGCATTTAAATAACTTAGGGTTCTGTTGACATGAGACACGGTTGCTTCTGGCAACACCAATCTATTCCTGAGAGAATGTTGAGCACCAAAGACATTCCACTGGGAGCTTGTTTTCTTCTTGGCAAAACTGGCCTTTGGGCAAGGAACTGCCCATGTCTCGACCACGGACAAAGTGTACAATGACCTGACTAGATAAAGAAGACAAGAAAAAAGACTGCCAAACCTTGCCAAGACAGGGTAAGTCGGCTTTGAAAATTTTTTCCTGCCTCTGAAAATGGTCTGTCAGTTACTCTAGGCCTTAGCCAAAGTTGGTTGCTTCAACAATGCAAATCAGACTTTGGGTGACTGCCCAGGTAGCCAGTTGTCTCTGTCATCTACTGCACATTTTGGAAGTTTCTTGATTGCACTTTCTGCCTACTCAAGTAATATTATCTCCCTTCTCAGGCTTTCAATCTGGTTGAAGATTAGATAGTCATAGTTACTTCCTCTTATGATCTAGTCAAGCCATTTCTAATATAAGACTTAAACTCCTTAGGATAGGATGTTTATTAAAACATTTAACATATCCTCCGTGCTTAATATTGTTTATGCTGGTTGTAATTCTAATTTTTATATTTGCTATCTGTTCTTAGTGTATACAGTTTTGTGTTGGTTTGGGAACTCTCTTATTTAGACAAAAGGGGGAGGTGATGGAACCTCCTTCAGCAAATGACTTTGGGAGACTGGACCAGGTTAGGGAGTGACTTGGTTACCCAGAGAAAGCTGTTGGCATGCCCAGCTCAGCCTCTTCTTCCTGCACTTCACTACTTGAGATTGGACCCCCATTCCTGTTCTGTGAGTTTTCCCCTTTAATAAAGAAAAACCTTAAAATACTCTTTTCAGAGTCAGTTTCGGATTATTTGACTTTTGTTTTCCCCCTTTTATGCATTCAGCTTCAGCAAAGAGCTTGTAGTAATTTTTGGGGTGAGATTAATAACAAAAGTGAGAAAATTTGATTTATAGAAAGAACTAATTGGATCCTTCCTTGCATTGTACAGGATACACCAATAACTGGAGTCCCAATATTCTATACTGATGTAAATAAATCAGGAAAGGTAGGTTACAAATCAGAAAATTCAAGTAAAGTGGAACAAAACCCTTAGGATTCTGTCCAAAAATCAGAATTATATACTATTCTCATGATACTAAGGAATTGTAAGGAAACTCTCAACATAGTTACAGATTTGCAATCTATAGAAAGAGTTGTTTTGCCTATTGAAACCACTGAATTCATACCAGATGATACAGAATTGACTTCATTAATATTCAGGAACAAGATATGATCAGGAATAGTCATCATCCCATATATATAACACATATCTGATCCCATACATGTCTGCCAGGTTCTCTAGCACAAGATAATGAAGAAATTGATCAATTATTGATTGAAAAGTGCTAAAGGCCTCAGAATTTCATAAAAAACATCATGTCAATAGCAAAGGCTTATTTATTTATTTAATTCTTTTGTTTTTTGGTTTTTTTCGAGACAGGGTTTCTCTGTAGCTTTGGAGCCTGTTCTGGAACTAGCTCTTGTAAACCAGGTTTGCCTCAAACTCACAGAGATCTGCCTGACTCTGCCTCCTGAGTGCTGGGATTAAAGGTGTGCGCCATCACTGCCTGGCAATAGCAAAGGTTTAAAAAGGACTTTTTCATTATAAGGCAACAAGCCAAAGAGATTATAAGGAAATGTCCTACTTGTTCTTTATACAACCAAACACTACTATCTGTAGGAAGTAACCCAAAGGGTACTCAAAGGAGTGAAATCTGGCAGATGGATGTGTTCCATTTTGTGGAATTTGGAAAACTAAAATATTTACACCAAGCCATTGACCTATTCACATTTTCAATAGGCAACTTCTTTAAGTTCAGAAAAGACTGATTTGGTAATCACACATTTGGTAGAGGTTATGGCTACCATGAGTCTACTTGCAATAAAGACAGATAGTGGTCCAGAATATGTGTTTAAGAAAATGAAACAGGTTTTTACTTATAATATAAATCATATTACAGATATACCACACAGTCCTACAGATCAGGTAGCTATAGAAATATCAATTCAAGCTATAAAATATATGTTAAATAAACAAAAAGGGATGAAAAATGTAATAACAGCTGAGTGGTTAACTGGTAATTTAAGCATGACATTGAAAGCATATAGGAGAAGAAAAGGGAGAGTATATGGAGTCTTTGGCACAAGATAAGGATGAGACTTTTATTTTTTTGGAACTGGAGAAAGAGTGACTGATCTTGGTGTCCTCCGGAACCTAAGGGAACAAGGTCCTGTTTGAGTTACCGTATACGAGGGAGTATCTTGAGCTGGAAGAGTAAAAGGTTTAAGATGCAACAGGTGAATCCAATGAGGAAGTCCCTCGAGATTGATAGCTGTGGGAGTTACAAGAATTACTTTAAAGGGGCCCTGCCATTTAGGGGTAAGGGGTGTTGGTCTGGGGGAGAAAATAATACCGGATCCCCTACTTTAATCGGTGGTGGGCATGAATGGTTGAGGTAATGAGTGGTCGGTGAAATCCCATAATAGGAGCGAAGATGGGATAACAGTGGAGTAAGCAGATGATCAGGAAGGGGAGAGGATTTAGGTGAGCGGCTGGGGGTTAAAACTGGATGCTCATACGTGAGTTCAAAGGGCGAGATAAAAAGGGGGCCTTAGGGCCAGAGGCAAAACTTTAACTCAGTCAAGGCGAAGTTCCAGTGACATTTTAACAAGAACATTTTTCAAGGAACAGTTAGTTCATTCTACCTTCCCTGAAGACTAAGGATGGTATGGGATATGAAAATGCCAAGGGATGTTAGGAACCTTGAACAAGTTTTGGGAAATCTAGGAAGTGAACTCTGGGCCATTATCTGACTGAAGAGAGGTTGGGGTTCCAAACCGGGAATGATTTCTCAGAGAAGAACATCAGAAACTGTCTGGACCCTCTTATTAGTGGTGGGAAACACTTCAATCCACCCAGATATGGTGTCCACCAAGACCAGGAGATAATTAACTCTTCTGACCGTGGGCATATGAGTAAAATCCAGCTGCCAGTCAGTTCCTGGAAGGGAGCCCCTGGCCTGGTGGGTGGGAAAAGGGAAGCTACGATATTTGGTCTTGGGATCTGACTTTTGGCAGATTTGACAAGAGGCAGTGATAGCTTTTAAGAACTCTAAGTCCTCAGGTGTGGGTTAGAGGTGAGCCTTAATAAAATGAAATAGAGCTTTGCTATTAGGATGAAAGAGCTGATGTAGGTAGGACAGAATTTGCTGGTGTTAGGGGATGTCTGTGAGAATGTGGGCTGTACTGCATGACACCCCTGAGGTGACTGAGGTAGGTTTGGGCTTTGGAATGCTGCTGTTTTAGCTGCTCGGTCAGCCCGATTATTTCCTTTGGAAATAATGGAATTGTCGGTCTGATGAGACCGACAGTGAATAATTCCTATAGCTTTGGGGAGATGGGAGACTTTTAACAGGTCCATAATGCAACTGGAGTTAGTTATGGATCCTCCTTTTGTCATAAGAAGCCCATGCTCCTTCCAGATAGCCGCGTGGGACAGGAGGATATGAAAGGCATATTTGGAGTCTGTGTAAACATTTAAAGAGTGTCCCTTTGCTAACTGGAAGGCACAGGTGAGAGCTATCAGATCAGCCTGTTGATTAGTGGTATGGGCAGGGAGTGCCTGTGTCTCTACTATCTCAGTATCTGATACTACGGCATAGCCCGCTCTACGGGTCCCATCACATAAAAAGGAGCTGCCATCTTTGTACCAGGTATATACGTGGCCTGGGACAGTTTGCCTTCCTGTATATGTGAGGGTTGGGGTAGAGGTCCTCTAAGATCTCTATGTAGGAGTGAGATGGGGAATCATTAACATTAGGTTGAGGTAGGAGATTTGAGATATTAAGGGGTGGGCAGCATTGGAAAGTGAGTGTGGCATCTTCTACCAGTGCAACCTGGAGGGAAAGGATTCAGGATTCTTTGTAAGTTAAGAGATGGGACAGATTGTGGTAGGAGAAGACAGTGGTGGGTGACCCAAAGGTTATTTTTTTTTAACTCACAAATAAGAAGCTCAGCGACCACTAAAGCACATATGCAGGTGAGGTCCATCTTCCTTGACAGGTATGATATAGGTGCAAAAGAAGGTCCTAGCTGATGTCCTAGGACCCCAAAGGGCATATCTCTCCTCTGTTACATAGAGGGAGAAAGGACGAGTTAAATCTGGGAGATGAAGAGCTGGGACCTGGATAAGGGCTTGCTGGAGTCTTTGGAAGGGTTTAGTAACAGGATGGAGAAAGGGCTCATGCAGAGAGCCAAGAGCTTCCTCGTTTAAGGGGCGAGTGAGGAGAGAAAAAGAAGGGATCCAGGAATGTAGGAAACCAGTTATTCCTAGGAACAATAAAACCTTTTCTTTTGTAGAAGGAACTGCAAGAGACTGAATTAGTTTTTTCTGTCTAGAGTAATAGCCTTTTGGGTTGGGGTTATAGTTAATCCCAAATAAATGACCGGAGGGGTAGACAGTTGGGCTTTAGAAGGTGAGACTCTATAGCCCCTTTTAGACAAGAAATTTAAAAGAGCAGAGGTATCAATTTTGCTGATCTCCAATGATGGGCTACAAACTAAAATATCATCCACATACTGTATTAGTTTAGACTTAGGGAGAGACAGTGAGAGCAGGTCAGAAGCTAAAGCCTGGCCAAACAGGTGTTGGCTGTCCCAAAATCCCTGGGGAAGGACAGTCCAGGTGAGCTGTGTGGAGAAGTGGGTGTCAGGATCAGTCCAGGTGAAGGCAAAGATGTTTTTTTGATTGAGCGCTGAGAGGGATAGAGAAAAAAAAGCATCCTTGAGGTCTAGAACTGAGAAGTGGGAAGTTCCTGGAGGAATATTGAATAAAATTGTGTCAAGATTAGAGACTACAGAAGAAGAGGGAACACTGCAGAGTTAATGAGTCGGAGGTCTTGAACCAGACGATAGGTTCCATTAGGCTTTTTAACAGAAAGTATAGAGGTGTTAAAGGGAGAAAAGGTGGGGCAAAGTAGCTTTTTTCTTAAAAGGTCAGAGATGATAGGCTTAAGTCCCTTAAGGCTCTGGAGAGAGAAGGTACTGAGCTTGGGTAATGTACTTAGTGGGGTCTTGTAAATGGATAACAATGGGGAATGGTGTTTAGCAGTGGAGGGGTTTTGGGTGTCCCAGACTTGGGGGTCTACATGGGAGGTTGGTAGAGGAAAAGACACATTAGGGTTGGGAGGTTGGGAGGCTAGGAGAAGGAGAAGTGGAGCTACTGGTGAGTCTGGGGAAAGTAAATGGGAGGAGCAAAGGAAATGGAAGCTCCTACCTTTGCTAAAAATATCTCTTCCCATGAGAGGTACCAGGCAGGTTGGCATGACTAAAAATGAATGAGTGAGATAAATACCCCTAAACACACAATTAAGTGGTGGGGTCTGCTGAGATAGATAAGGCTGTCCCCCTACCCTGACAATAGGGAAATAGAAGGAGAAGTAGGCCCTCAGAATTCCCTTAGTACTGAGTATGTGGCTCCAGTGTCCAAGAGAAAGGAGATGGGCCGTCCTGATACTGTGATGTTTACCCGTGGATCCTCATTACAGATGACGGTTGTGGTCGGGTCAAAGGAGCCCTGGCAGCCTCACTCATCCATGGCCAGACCTAGAAGGTCAACTTGGGAATTTTCTGGGTCTGATGTCTCCATGCCACTATGTGCACGAGGACAATCTACTGCCCAATGTCCTTCCCTGTGACACCTTGGACAAGGTCTCGTGGGACCAAGATGAGGATTAGGGCATGCTCAGGCCCAGTAACCAGTTCTACTACATTTGAAACACAGGCCTGGCTGTTCTTGAGTCCCACAGTGCAAGGGAGCAGCATGGACAGCACAGATCGGGTGGTCTGTCACCTCAATCAGTCGGGAGGCCATGGTTAGCACATGACAATGATTGTGGGCTTTGTCATTTCTCGCATGGTACACCTTAAAAGCCAACTCTAAGACTTCTGCCTGCAGGGTCAAGGGGCCTTTCTCCAAACATCTAAGCTTAGCCCTAATGTCAGAGTAGCACTGATTAAAAAATGGATCATGAGTAACTGTCTGCCTTCTGTAGTTTCTCGATCTAAGTTAGTATACTGTAACAGAGCTTTTGTGAGGCGTTCCAAAAATACAGAAGGATTTTCCTTCGTATCTTGAATGATCTCTGAGAGCTTAGTATAGTTTACCAGCTTGAGGGCAACCTTACAGAGACCTGCCAGGAGACAAGTCAAAAACAGGTCCCTAGCTAAAATCCCACCTGAAGTATTATAATCCCAGTGTGTGGCTCTTGCTCTGGGACCGACTCTGCTCCAGGAGGGTGGGAGGCAAGAGTTTGGTGAATCTCGTCTGCGTGTAGTCTGGCCTGCTCCCAAACTCATTTGCATTCTTTAGGAAGTAGGTTATTAGTTAGGATCATATAGATGTCATGAAAGGTGAGATTATAAGATTGGGTAAGATAGTGGAATTGTTTTATGAAAGTGGTAGAATTAGACATATAGGAGCCCAGTATTTTTTCTATATGGGAGAGTTCTGAGAGTGAAAAAGGAACATGTACCCTAATCAATCCATCTATACCGGCCATCTCTCGCAACAGGAGAACTGTAGCAGGCTTGACTTGGTCAGGGTTAGGTTCCATAGCAGCACACGAGTGTGTGAGAGGGGGGGTAAAGGTGGGCACCAGAGCAGGGCGGCTGCTATGGCCAGGCACCGGAGAGGATGAATAATTCAGTGGGGCTACTGGAGCAGGTAGTGGGAGGGGGAGAGAGCTGAAGAGCAAAGGGAGGGAGGTGGCGAGGCAGCAGGAGGTAAAGGAACCAGCATAGAAGCTGGGGTTGTTGGAGCTGAAGAGACAGGCGTAGAAGCTGGGGCTGAAGGGACTAGAGAGACGGGTAGAAGCTGAGGGAATGAGGGGTAGCTTGCCGCTGAGGTCAAAAAGGCGGAGGTTCGTTAGCTGGGTCCAGAGTGGAAGTGGGGGGTTCTTCAGGTACAGATGGCATAGCCAGGAACATGTGAGCAGGTGAACAGTTTGCAAGGACAGAGGGCTTAGACTTAGAGCTTAAATAGAGAAATGCTTGGATGTAGGAAAACTCCTTCCATTTGTCTGTGTGCTGACAGTAGTTAGAAAGTTTCCATAAAATATCGGGATTGAAGGTGCCATTAGGCAGCCATTTTAGATTACCATCTAAATTGTAAGGAGGCCATATTTTTGAACAAAGGTGAACAAGTGTGGGAAGCTGCAGGTAGGGCATTAAGGCCTGAGGTTTTAGGGCCTCTAAAAGGCACCCCAGTGGGGAGACCGGATTGATAGATTTGGAAGGTTTGCTTCCCATGGTCAAAGCCGTGTAAACCCGCAAAACAGAGACACCACAAGGCTCACACAGTAAGATGTCTCTTGACTGTGGGTGGGGTGTGAATCAGCACGACCTTTGCAAGACTTGTGTGGGTGTCCCCTCAAGCCACGAGTGGGAAGGTAAGGCCTGGCTGGATTCCGTTGGTGACTCAAGCCCAGAGAGCCAGAGGCCGCTCCAAGCAGCCTCAGGGAAAAAAAAAGGAAAGAAAAAGAAATGGAAAAAAAGAGAAAGAAAGATCTGAGGGACCCTGGGCCCTCAGTCATGGGTGGGTTGTTCTTGGGCCATTCCAAACACAATTTTAACTAAGGGAAGCAAACCGCAGATGATTGTCAGCGAAGGGAACAACCGTGGTCTTGAAGACCGTGGTTGGGGGCGGTCCCCCCATCTCTAGGAATTCTAGAGAGTTGCTGGGAGCTCAACAGTCAATGCCTCAGGTACAGAGAAATGGTTAAGCTGATCAGAATGGGAAGACTCACCAATCAAAGCTGGTGTTGTTTGGAGAGGTCATGCTCAGGCATATGGAACATGTGGATTGTTTTTGAGAAGGTTCCTGATTTTGATTCTGACCCCAGGAGAGGGGCCTGGGGTGGAAGAGTCTCTCTAGTCTCGGCACCAATAAAATGATCTGACATGAGTGAGAAGAAAACACAAGACGTGAACAAACCCACTTAGGAGTTTATTAGAGGGGAAAGTGCACACAGGCATGGAAATGGTATACGGAAGGAGAGCAAAGAGGGCACGTCCAGCTTTTAAAAGCTGCCTAGCGCATGCGCACAGGGGGTTGGCATGGCTATATCACACGCTGATAACACAGATGACGGGTGACCCACGTCTAGCACATGTGCACAGGGAGGTGGCGTGGCTACGTCACACGCTGATGATGCAGATGGCGGGTGACCCATGCATGCACACAAGGGTTTTAGTTGAGTCACACGTGGAGGTAACCACACATGCATGCACGTAGGTCACGTGGGGCGTGACCAAGGGTTCGCCCACGTGTGCCTGCCTTTAGAACCCAGAAGTGCAGCCTTATCTGTGGCTGAATAATTACATCCATACATCCACAAACTCAAAATTCCTGTGAGTTCCAGGGAACCAAATTGAAGGACCCACCTTAAAGAGGTCTCTCAATTCCTTCTCAATTCCTTGGTCCTAAAATTTTTTTCTTCCTAAACTTAACTTTGTCCGCTGCTCTGCCAACACCTTACCAGGTCCAAGAGACACCAGACAGTTCCAAACCACAAACCCTGGATGGGAGTAAAGTTACCAGCTACCCCAGGATGTGACCAGCACCCAACTTTCTCAGCCTCCCCCCCAAGATAACACCCACAAGTAAGCAGGAAGCAGTCTTGAGAATCTGCCATCCCAATTCCCTCAACCTGCTATGCCCACTTTCCCGCCTTTTTATTATAAGAAAAAGATGGGAATGTTATCTGCTGGCCTGGTCTGTCACCTGGGTACCTTGTCCCTTTAAGAGACAAGCCCTGCCTGCCGTGGTCTCCCACCCACCAAGGGGACTTGCCACTACCCCTCGAGGGACCACCACCCTCGTGGCACTGTTCCCCCACCATGTGTTTATAAATGACAACAGTGGTGATGGGTGTCTGCACCTAGATTGGGATGAACAGCTTTGTTACATGTAGTATACCTCTGGCCCTCTATTAACACCTGCACCTTATAGGCAATTAATGGTTGCTGGGGTGGGATGGAGTATTGAAGAGGAACATGATCAGAATGCACCACATATATGTATGTAGTTGGGAATAAATAAAAGATCATAACTCTCAAGTTAGGACCCAAGAAATGGACTTGGGGGTTGTTACTGGACCTCTGCTCTTGGAAATGCGGCACCATCCCTGAGTAAGTCTCCTTCTTCCGCTTTTCACCATTACTTGTTGGGGGAAATTGGCTTTTGAGGACAGGTGACTGACCCTGGCTAGTCAGGTATCTCATAGCTCTGTCACTCTATAAAGCAACAGGAGGCCTAGGTCCTTTCTCAGTTCCTCAGAACACGGTGACATTTCTAGGCCCTCTTAGGAAGTTCTTTGGTCTCTGCCCGCTGAGAACAAAGTTCCCCTCTCCCCACCAGCACTGGAATTAATTTGTTGTGGGAAGTCAGGGGGGCTGGGCTGGCAGGATTTTTTCTGGGGTAGAGTCTCCTTTAGCCATGATCTCCACAGCTTCTGAGAGAGGGAAATGGAGGGGCTGGGTGATTCATCTGGCTGCAGAAAAAGCAAAGGGCAGAGGTTCGCCTCGGCTTATTTATTCATGACTGAGAGAGCTGGCTGAAAAGACAAAAGAAAGCCATAAAGGCTGAGCAAAATTTAGTAAGAATTTGGATGGTAGCCCATAAGGAAGCCATTAGGTCTTTAAAAAATCCCCCAAAACAAAACAACCCCCCTCCCCAAAAGGCCTTAATTCCAAAGCCACATGAAAAACACCATTTGCCCATCGACCAGCACAACTACCACAATTCCAGGAAGCTAGGAGGGAGGCCTGCTGTGGCCCAGGAGCTTGCAGTCCTTCGGGAACAGCGGCTCTACTGTTTTGACAGAAAGAAAACAAACGCAGATTCCTGCGCATGGAGTCACCGCTCACCCCTCTTCTACTTTGGCCGCCATCAGGACAGACATATGAGGCAGCCCAGGGACAAATGAAAAGCCACAATGCCATTGTGACCTATTCCAAAAGGAACACGGGCAGCACACAGAAACAAACCGCATTTTTTTTCCAGATTAAAGACGAATGGAGCTCAAAAGATTGAAGTTTCACTGTTTAAAACACTCCTCCCCTCCCCCAAATCTGGGCCAGCTCAACTCAGCTGCTAAAAGTGCTCTCTAAATACTAAAGCCCAGTGACCTGAGTCCCTTCTTAGGACCCATGCACGCGGTGGACGGAAAGACTCCCTGCAATTTATCCTCTGACCTCCAAAGGCGTGCTATGGCACGCATGCGCCCGCACACACATGTGCACACTAAATCAATGGATAAATGTAATTAAAAGTAAAATAAAACACACTGAAAATGAAAACTGGCTGGGGTGTAGTTCAGTCGTGGAGGGCCTGACAGCAAACTCCCTAAAAAAAGTCTCTGATGTGGGGCTCAAAGTGACACTGAGACACATTCTTGGGAGTAAGTGGTGTACTTATTAGAAGAGTCAACGCTGTGGACCGATGGCAGGCACAGCAAGGGTTCTGAAGTGAGAAATCCCGGCCTAAGTGGGATTGTGTGCAGCGACGGTGGAGATTCCAGAGCAGGAGCCAGCAGCCAGGCTCTCCCATTCTCTGGCAAAAGTTAGGGAAGGGGCTGGAAGGGAGGCAGCCTGTGTAGCCTAGCTACCGAAGGCGGTAGCCTTTGATGTAAACTCACTTCCCCAGGTGAGAAACCCTGGCACCTGGAAGTCTGTGAGCTAGCTATTTGCAGACAATCTCGGTCTGTGTCTGCATGGGGGAAGGGCTGCTGAATTCTATTACATTCTTACACCCACGTCCTAGGGTCTGATCCCCAGCACGCCTACTCCTACAAATCCCCTGCGGCCGGAGTGTCTGTAACCCTAGCATTTGTAAAGCTGAGGTAGGAGAATTACGGCTAGTCTTATCCGTGCTACGCGATTAGACGTTGTCTCAAACAAAATAACAAAACAAAGAGAACAAAAAGACGCCCCTCCTCAAACTCTGGCTACCCAGAGTTGTGCTTGATTAACAATTTGCAGTCGTGCCGAAGGCTTGGTGTTAACATTTGCAACCTGGATGCTGGGCTTCAACCTGAATTCTAACCCTCACTACACATCCTATGGGTAGGGGTGGGGGGGGGGGAAGAGAGGGTGAAGAGGAGTGGGCAATTGGAGGAGAAGGAAAGGAGATGGGAGGAGGGAAGGGACCGGGTGGGGGATGCTAGAAAGAGCAAGCGCGGGAGAGAGCCTAGTATTGAGTGTGCAAAGCAACGCCCCAACCTGAAAGGTTCCCACCATGTTGAAGTCCCATACAGCCCTCCTGGGAGAAACAGCCACTTCCTGTTTAGTATCTTCAAGCTGGGGGTGGGGAGCGGTGGTGGAAGCGATTGCCCGTGGCTCTAGGAAAGAATCAAAACTGCTGGATCAGGGCAACAATTGCAGCATTGCGTCCCATTACTCTGCTCACCCGCGGACAAGGCAGAGCTAATACCATAATAATACCAAGGAGGTTCGGGGCGCTCGCAGCAGGTGCTGTCATCTAGCTTCGGGTAACCACGCAGCATCCTTCCGGGGGCGGAGATGGGGAACAGATACCAGCTCCCCCCCCCCCCCCCCGTCAGCACTGTGCTGCGGAGGCTCCACGATGCAATTGCTGTGGCGGATTCGCAGCTCGGAAGACTGAGTCAGGATTGGGCTTGGTTTTGGGTCCTTCCCCTCCCCCAGCAACTTCCACCTCAATATCTCTCATCACTTGGGCTTTTAGGTTTTACCACCCGGACGGTCTGGTGCTGAGTAGTTAATCCCTTGGCAGAGCTAAGGCCTCTAAGCACACCATTCTTTCCGTCCCCACCCTAGGATTTTGGGGGGAGAAGGGGGAGATGATCCAATCCGAGGCTAGGCAGCACCTTGCTCAGGATGATAGCTTCAGAGCTCAACATAGGAATGCCTAAACGTAGTCACGCTGTGGCTCAGAGGGGAGAAAAAAGTATTGTCAAGGATTCGACCCTTGTTTGATTGCCGGAAGAGCATGTCAAGGGCTGTGTAGATGTTATTTTAAAAAGTCACGCATGCTGGACACACGCCTTTAATCCCAGCACTGGGGAGGAAGAGCAAGTGGATTTGTGAGTCCGAGGCCAGCCTGAATTCCAGGACAGTCAGGGCCACACAGAAAACTGTCTCAAAAACCAAAACATCAGGGCTGGAGAGATGGCTCAGTGGTTAAGAGCATTGCCTGCTCTTCCAAAGGTCCTGAGTTCAATTCCCAGCAACCACATGGTGGCTCACAACCATCTGGCGCCCACTTCTGGCCTTCAGGCATACACACAGACAGAATATTGTATATATAACAAATAAATATTTAAAAAACACATTAAAAATGCTACATTAAAAAAAAAGAAAACCAAAACACCAAAGGCAAGCGGGGCCTCCATTCAATCTCCTAGGAAGTCCAAGAAGTTCAAGGCATGAGCCTTGGAAACGTTCCACCAAGCTTCCAGGCACAAAGGGTCACATATTGTGTAGGATTCCAGTTTTCTTGGTTGGTTTTTTTTTTTTTTTTTTTTTGAGACAGGGTTTTACGGAAACCAGACGGGCCTTGGATTTGGTCTGTAGCTGAGGAAAACCTTTACCTCCAAGGTAAAGGATTATAAGCCTGCACCACCCTCCCGCCTTACAATGCTGTTTCTATGAAGAGGCCAGCTCAGGTGCACCCGTAGAGGCTGATAGCAGATCTGTGGATGAGGATGGGAAATGTCTGCTAATAGCGAAGGGATTTCTTTGGGGAGAGACAGAAATGCTCTAAAATTAGGGAGGAGCTGGAGAGATGGCTCAGGGGCTAAGCGCACTCGTTGCTCTTGAGTTTAAGTTTGGTTCTCAGCATCTACATGATGGTTCATAAGCATCTGTAACTCCATTTCACTATAATAACACAGAGCATATGCTTCTTCTGACCTCTGAGGACACCATAGTACATATACATATATGCAAGCAAAACACTCACATACATAAAATAAATCAAAAAAAATTATGAAAATAAAATTAGGTAGTGATGATGGTTGCAGAGTTCTGCGGTTATGATAAAACTGATTGAATCATGTGCTTAATTTCCTTTTTTGCATTGTTGGCCATGGAAACCAGAGTCTCTTGCATACCACCACTTAGCTACATTCCCAGTTGAATTATCCAGTTAAAAAGAGTAAAATTTATGGGATGTGAACTGCATTTCAGTTTAAGCCATGACCAAAAGTCATATCTGCTACCTTCAGAGATTCCCGGGAGCTGGGAATCTGCTTTTTTTTTTTTGATGTGGGAAATTGGTTTAATTTTGACACCTGGTCTTGGTCTTCTATATATCCCAGATTGGTCTCCAACTCTCAGTGATCCTCCTGCCTCAGCCTCCCAAGTGCTAGGGATTACAGGCATTCTCCTCCATATATAGTCTTCTTCTTCTGAAGCCTGGGCCTGGATGTGGTAGCCAGGCGGTAGGCTATGCTGGGGATAGGGGCCAGCTGTAGAGAGTGGGCTTAGCATCTGTGACCTCCAGGTTCAGGCCTCACTCAGCAGCAAAACAAAAAGACAGGCTTGGAATTGGCCATGCCTGGGTTCTATCTTGAGGGTGTGACTTCATTCCTGTGAACCTAAGTTTCCCCATCTATGACATGGAGATGAAGATCTATCCCCATGGGTTCTTGTTTGGTTGATTGGTTACTTCAGTTACGTTTTGGTGCTGGGGATGGAGACCAGAGCTTTACACGTGTTAAGCATGCCCTCTGCAGCTGAGCCACATGGAATCTGCTTTTTAAATTCTTGTTCAGTTTTTGTCTTTTTGAGACAGGGTCTCACATAGGCCAGGCTGTCCTTGAATTCCTGATTTACCCCCCCCCCCTTATCACGTGCTAAAATTTCAAGCTGGGAGGCTGGTGATGCTAGTAAGGTCTAATATGCCAGGCAGGCACTCCACCACTGAGCTAGAATCTCAGCTTTTTTTTTTAATTTCAAGATATATAGGTTCTGCATAAATTGCTGAGGCTGGCCTTGAGTTTACTGTACTGTCCACGATGGTCCCAAATACTGGAATTGCAGAACTGTTCCATCAGGCCTGGTTTAGAATCTACATTTTTAGTGACATTTCTAAGCACTAGAGGAAGGGTGATTTACAAGGAAGCATATGACATCACTTGGGTCCCTGAAGAGCAGCTCATAGTCACCCTGGGAAATGTGGGTAAAACTTTAAGGTCAGCCCATGTGGTCCTGGAGAGAAACGTGCAGGAATTCAAGAGAGGCCCTGGCTTTGAGCTCCACAAACCACAAGAAGGTATTAGTTTAGCTGCGAAAGGTGACCTTTCTGGGCTGGAGCAAAGGGGCACCACAAATGCATCGGGCAATAGAGCTCATGTGGAAGGTTTGTGGGGAGGGGAGGTGCAGAGGGGGCCTCTGAGCAAGAGCAGAAGGAGAGTGAGAGGGGAGGGAAGGGCCTGCCTTTGTAAGAGGATATAGCTTATGCACATAGGGAGAGTGCTCGGCTTAGTGGCTGCAGCAGTGACCCTGTCCCATATTGGCGGCTGCTGCTATGTCCTGCTGGTCCCTGAGAGCAGGCCAGCATAAACGCCTGCGTACTAAGGTGGTCTAGGAGGATGGACAAGATGATAGTGGCTGACAGGAGAATGGGCCAGGCATGGACATAGTGAGAGTCACTAAGGCCTGTGCTGTCTGTGGTCTGTAGGCTACTTACTCATCTTGACTTGGAAGGTGAAAACTATGCTATGAGTTTTAGGCCAGCCTGGGCTACAGTCTGTCTCAAATCTAACAACAACTTTCTCACTGGGTAGCCTGAAACCATCTGCTTGATAAGTGGAAAGATTTTTCTAAATTTCTCTAGTAGATCACAAGTCAGTTCCACAGAACTCAAGTCACAATGTCTCTCCCAAGGTAGAGAACTGATATCTTTCTGGCCATTGGGTCTTGCTGCCCTGGAATAGGAAGATATGACCAAATGCTTCTGGTTCCCATGAATTGTGCACAGAAACCTGAAGGCAGGGCCAGGAAAGGAGTGGCGGCAACTTCCAAGGTCACTCTTCTGGGCTTCTGGCCAGAGACAAGGGTGGAACGGTGAACGAAGTACAAGAGAAACCACATGTTGGATGTCTTTGGCCAAATTCCCATTTGAGACTCTGAGAGGACATGTTTCTCTCTCTGTACCCCATCCCCCGAGCATCTAAGAACCATGTGGTGTGTCTGGGAGGTACGTGAGCTACAAGAGGACAAGGCATCTTATCCTGAATTGCAATATGGTGTGTGTGGCCCAGACAGAAAGTTCTGCCCTGGTTGGATTTAGACAAAGAAAAGGAAACCAAACTACAGGCAGATATTGAGAAGTCAACATCTACTGAATTCCCCCTAGAAAGTTCTGTCATAAAAACAGGGCGGTGTGAAGATGAGCGCAGTTTTAGCTCATTAAAAGGGATCCTTGAATCTGGATTCAATGGCTCAGGCCTGTAACCACAGTAAGTCAAGAGGCTGAGGCAGGAGGATAATAAGTTCAGGTCTTCTTTGGCTTCCGAATGAGTCCAAGGCCAGCCTGAGCAACTTAGACAGACTGTGCCTCAAAAGAAAGAGGAAAGGGGCTGCTGACGAGAGAACTCAGTGGTTGAGAGAAGCTTGATGCTCTCTTAGGACAGCTGCGTGCAGCTGCCAGCTCCCACATCAGGCAGCTCACAACCACCTGTAACTCCAGCTCCAGGGGATCTGACACCCTCCTCTAGATACCACACATATACATACAAATAATAAAAGAAGTCTTTAAAAAATACTAAACATATACTTCCCTAGCACGCATGAAACCTTAGGTTCAATCCCTAATACTAAAGGAATGAAGGAGAAAAATGAGGAGGAGAAGCATCAGCAGCCACTACCCCAAAGCTAAGCTTAAAAGCTCACTGACAACCCGGGTGGTAATGGTGCACGTCTTTAATCCCAGCACTCGGGAGGCAGAGGCAGGTGGATCTCTGTGAATTCGAGGCCAGCCTGGTCTACAAGAGCTAGTTTCAGGACAGGCTCCAAAACTACAGGGAAACCCTGTCTCGAGAAAAAAAAAAAAGCTCACTAATAGATGGGGACAGTTATCATTAGGGACCAAAGCTTGTGAGCACTCCCAGCTAAGGAGAGCACAGGAGATAGGTGCCACAGGGTCTGGATATTTGCTAAGAAAAATCAGCAAAGAAGTTACAGAAACCTCAAGAGCTTATAGAACATTCTTCGTTTCCTGTTTAGGTTGATCCCCATCAGAAGGGCTATATGCTCTAAGTGATGATGTACACTCAGCGTCTGTGTGTGGAGGTAGAGGTAGGTCCCAGGCCAGTAAAAGACAAGGTCCTTGTTCACTGTAGCCACCCAATCCCCTATGGTAGGGTCCCTACTGTGGTCACACCTATATTAGGTAGAACAGATGATTCCAGGCCCTCAGTGGCTCAGAGCAGGGACTCCTGGGCCTAGCTCAGGACCAGAGGGTATAGGAGCAACTTGATTCCCTTCTGCTTCCACACCACCAGGGTGGAATAGGCTAATCTAAGTGCCAGCACAGGAGGGGCCTGAGAGTGCTTGGAAAGACACACCTATTGGCCCAAGGGTGGTGGGCAGGTCACTTTCGTGGCCGTGAACTGGGCCAGGAGGGAGTGTCGGGTAATTAAGTGAAGACTCTTGATTTCCACACAACTTGTTCTTCCTGTCTGGGGGTAACTTTAGTTTTGCCCCTGTTGTTTCTTTTAATAGCACTTAGGCTTGAAAAGGAAACCGAAAAGCAGCAGCGGCATTCTACGTGGATGGAGAGGGAGGTCTGGGGGTGACCTCAGAAGGAGCTATTAAGGCTCTCAAAACTCCTAGCATGAGGGAAATGACGCCTGCTTTTCAAGTGATCTTATTGTCCCAATTGTCTGGATTTTTTTTTCAATACGCTAAACATTGGCTGTTCTGAAACTCACTCTGTAGACCACGCTGACCTCAAGCTCACAGAGATCCGCCTGCCTTTGCCTCCCGAGTGTTGGGATTAAAGGCGTGCGCTACCACCATCCAGCATCTGGAGGTTTTTATGACTTGAAACTCCTGTGTTTTCTTTCCCAACTCCCCAGTCTTAGGCCCCGAAAACAGGCAAAAGCTGTGCCACTGAGTTACCACTCAGCCCTGTATTTTGATTTTGAGATAAACTCTCAATAAGTTGCCCAAGTCGACCTTGAACTCGAAATGTAGCTCAGGTGGGCCTAGAACTTGGAGCCCTAAATAGCTGCCAAGTTTTACCTGTGGAAGTCATTCCCTCTAGTTATTAAGGGCGACAACTCATGAGAGCATCGACAGTGTCTGTAATTTGATCCCAGCTCCCCAGCCCCAAGTTTATCTTCTCTCCCAACACCTGACCAAGAACTCTGTGCTTGTCCATTCATTCAGACATTTACTCACCAAGAAGTACTTCTGGATCTACAGAAGAGAACTGGGAAGAAATAATGTGACCATGTGGCACATACAAGGGCAAATATTGCAGATGCTGTTGATGGCCCTGTAACCCCTGGGTCCATCTGAGGTTACTAGCTGTTATGGCAGACAGCTCACCACCTCCTGCCCCTCCCAGTCTCCCAGCTTGGGTGTCAATAGAGGACCAACCCTGAATGGTGTGTGTGGGAAGGGAAGCCGGTAGGGATGTGTCTTGGTGGATAATAACTCCAATCATTTTGTTCTCTATTGAGACAGTGTTTTTAATGAATGAGTGATTTTCTGTGTGTGCCTGTTCATGAGTGGGGTGGGTGTGCATGAATGAGTGGGTACATTCATCAGAGCTCAGAGGTCAGCATTGCTGTCCTTATTACTTTTAAATGTATTGTTATTGTGGAGGTGGGTGGGGCGTGGGTGCACATGGCACAGCTGGCATGCAGAGGTCAGAGGACAGCTTTGTGGAGTTACTTCTCTCCTTCCATCTTTATGTGTGTTTTGGACTTTGAACTCAGGTCATCTGGCTTATGGGACAAGTTGTGGAGGCCCAAAAATGTGAGCCTATTTCCACATTGACCAAAGGTCAGAGTGTTGGAACTTACCTCTATTCCCTCAAGGTTTTTATGTTTCTAACTCAAACAAAGGTCCCACCTAGATTCAGATCAGAGAGTTTTTCTCTCTCAAGGTTATTGTCAACAGGTGTGGCTAATAGCCAGACCTTGTATTTCAGGAGTAGAGAAATAGATTGTGTTTCTACCTGGAACAAAAGTCTAAGGATCCAACTAATTTCCAGTTCCCTTAAGGAGATACCACTGGATTCCACCCAGGGAGTGGTTTGCCTACAGAATGTTTTGGTCCAGGGAGGGTGTGAGTGTGACTTCTTTTGTTCTAGCAACAGAATGTCTATGAGTCTAGTCTGTGACCTTCAACTGGCCTGTTCATTTCATTGTATCATGTTAATGCAGTTTTTTTTTATCTTACTCCTACCTCTTGGGGTTGGGATATTTTAAGCAATTGGAAATTAAACATGGGCAAGCTCAGTATTCACCGGAACTCCTTCTCAGTGCGATTCTATGTTTCTTGTTTTATTATTTTAAACTCATCTTAGTATTCTTTGCTTATATTTCTGATCCCCATGCCCCTACCCTGGCATGTGGTATTTTTGTCGAGGCTGGTCCCCTGACAGCAAGTGCCTTTACCCGCTGACCATCAATCATTGCAGCACTATCTTAGTTTTTGAGACAGGGTCTCACAGTACCTTAAACTCACTGGTTTTCTGGCCAGTGAACTCCAAGGACATTCTGGTCTCTCCTTCCCCAGCACTGGGATTCCAGGCATGTGAACAGTAAGAGCCTTACTGACTGAGTTGTCTCTCCTTTTTATTGTATTTTATTATATATTTTTGAGACAGTGTCTCATGTGAACCCAGCTGACTTTGAAATCTGTATGTAGCTGGGGCTGGTCTTGCAAGAATGATGCACCCTGTCTCCTGAGTGCTGAGATCCTAAGTGTGTACCACTATACCTGGCAAAGACAGTATTTACTATTATTACAATTATTGTTGCCATAAAAATTGCCTAACATAACACTAACCATATTAACATGTTTTGGTGGGTATTGGGGTTGGCACAAAGCCCATTTTATAAGAAAATGGGGAACACCTCATATAATTTGTTGACTACTATACTTAAAGTGATAAATAGAATGTATAAATTTACTTTTATACCATCATGTTGGACCCTAGAGTCCAATCACTGAGAAGGAGTCGCCCTAAGAGACCATCTCTCACACCACAGCTGATGTAAAAGCATGAGGATTTTATTAATTCTGTCATGACAGGGTCTTTCAGCATTAGAGAGGCCAGAAAGACCCCTGAATAGCTGGTACAGGCTACTTTTAAAGGAAAAAGCCACAGAAGCAAAGGGGATCCCTGGGGGGGGGGTGTTGTTCTTTAACTATTGTGATTGGCTTATTCAAAAGGGCTATTACCAATAATTGGCTGGAGAGCGGTTGCCAGATCAGATGGATGAGGTAAGGGAAAACATCTGAGGGTCAATTTGACCCCCTTCCCAGGGCCTAAGTCAAAACATCAGGAACTGAGTCAACATCTTATAGGTTATCTTGCCCCAATTTCTGGAGAACATTCACAAGATTTCAGTAAGTGTGTGGGGGACTGTTAGATTCCTGGTTCCCAGGGGAGGGGAGTACTACTGCTGCGAGGCCTCAGAGTCGTCAGAGATGGCTTTAGAGGAGTTCTACAATCACAGAGTCAAAAACACAGAAGGCAAACTGAAGCATCATGAGTCTAGGCCAGCCTGGTGTGTGGAACTGTCAGAATGTAGTATACATACGATATGCAAAGTGCAGCCAGGCATGCAGCTTGTGAATAGTTCTGCTTGTTTTGCTTCGTTTTTTTTTCTTTTTCTTTTTTTTTCTTCTTCTTTTTTTTTCGAGACAGGGTTTCTCTGTAGCTTTGGAGCCTGTCCTGGAACTCTCTCGCTCTGTAGACCACACTGGCCCTCGAACTCACAGAGATCCACCTGCCTCTGCCCCCCCCAAGTGCTGGGATTAAAGGCGTGTGCCACCATTGCCTGGCTGCTTTGTTTTATATAATTAAAGAAATGTTTTATTTTTATGTATATGTGTTCCTGTATGAGTTTGTATATACCACATACATATAGATGCCAGAGGATGTAGAAGTCTCTGAAACTGACATTACAGGTGGTTATGGGTCACCTGATGTGGGCAGTGGGAACCAAACCCTGGTCCCCTGCTGTAAGAGCAGTGAGCTGAGTCCTCTATCCAGTGCCCTCACCAATTTTTGAGATGGGATCTGGTTATGTAACTTTGGCTATCCTGGAACCCATGATGACCCTCCTTCTTTGGCCTCCTGAGTGCTGAGATTACAGATATGCATCACAACATCAGGGTTTGGACTCCATTCTCTTTTCTGTGTTTATGTATGTTTATCTGTGTGTACATATATATGTGTGCATATAGAAGCCAGAGGTCAACTTAAAGTCTTCCTCTATCACCTTATTGGTTTGTTTGTTTTGAGACAGGGTCTCTGCAAAGCCCTGGCTGTCCCGGGACTCACAGTGTAGACCAGGCTGGCCTCAAACTCACAGAGATACACCTGCCTCTACCTACTGAGTGCTGGGATTAAAGGCGTGCGTCACTATGCCCAGTTCTATCTTACTGTTTTTGAAACAGGGTCTCTTTCTGAACCTGGAGGTCACCTGTTAGGCTAGACTGGTTCACCAGCAAGCCCCAGGGGTCTTCTTGTTTCTGGCCCTACCTTCCCCACTAGGATTACAGGGGCATATCAATGCACCAGGTTTTATGTGTGTGCTGGGGATTGAACTCGGGTCTTCTTGGTTGTATGTCAAACACTTCACCAGTTACGCCGTTTCTCTGAATTATGTTTGTAGTCAAGTGCTTTCACCTTAACCGCTGTCCCCTCACACTGGCACCCACTGAAAGGACATATCATCTAATCTCAAAATGCTGATGCCTTTTAAGAAAAGTTTAGACATTTTTCTTATTTAGGAATGTTTTGCATGAAGCTAGAGAGATGACTCAGAGGTTCAGAGCACTGGCTATTTTTCGAGAAGTACTGAGTTCAATTCCTAACAACTACATGGTGGCTTACAACCATCCATAAGGAGATCTGGCTCCCACTTCTGGCGTGCAGGCAGAACACTGTACTATATGCATAACAAACAAACAAACAAACAAATAAACATTTTAAAAAAAGAATGTTTTGCACTGGGACTGGAGAGATGGCCCAGTGGACCTGGGTTCAATTCCCAGCACCCACATGGCAGCTCATAACTGCTTGTAACTCCTGTTCCAGGGGATCTGATATCCACACACAGACATATGTGCAAGCAAAACACCAATGTACATAAAATAAAAATAAATGATTAAAATGTTTTACATTCGTCTATTTACCGTGTGTATGTGTGTTAGCACAGCCGTGCATGTGGATGTCAGAACATAACTTTCAGGAGTAGGTTCCACCACATGGATTCCAGAGATGGAACTCAAGTCCTCAGGCCTGCAGGCAAGAACCCTTAACCTGTTGTGCCATATCTCCTCGATGTTTTTCAACTAAATGGAAACCATTTCCAGTCACTGATGTGGCTCAGCTGATAGAGCGATCGCCAAGTATGCATGAAGCCCTGGGTTTGATGCATAGACAGGCGTGGTGGCACACACCACGCAATCACGAAATTCGGGAAACTCAAGGTCATCTTTGGGTACTAATGAGTTCTAGGCTAGCCTGGTATATGTTGTATAAACCTTGTCTTAAACAAACATAACAAAACATTCTAACAAGTATTTTCACTGAAAGTGGGGAGGGACCATAGAGAAAGTATTAACTGGGGTGGATTTGGTGGCGCATGCCTGCAATCCTAGAACTTGGGAGGCTGAAGTAGGAGAAATGTCATGAGTTTGAGAAAGGCCATCCTGGGCCATATATTGAGTACTAGGCCAACCAGGGCTCTATGGCAAAGACCTTGCCCCAACCCCAAATAAATACAAAATAAAACATTGATTGGTTTGTTGTTTAGTCTCATAATAAATTTGGGGCACTAAGGATTGTGTTCTTGAAAGAAGGACCAAGTGCTTGAGGAGACACCAGGTTGGTTGCACAGTCAACCCCATGCAGGCATTCTTGTAGGAGACATTTTTGTTTCTAAGGAAATGAGCCCGTGCATTAGTGGCAGTGTGAGAGGCAGCCACATGTGTTTAATTTTCCCCTTGCAGGTACAGCATAAGCAAGGGAGCGCCCATATGCTTGTATTGCCCAGTGTCACTGCCAAGGACCAAGATTTCATTGCCATCTTTGTTTAAAAGCACTGGTGCATGCACAATGACAAAATCACATATTGATGCACTTCTCAGGAGTCCTTTTGTCCCTTGACTGGGCTGAGCAGAGTGGAAGGGGCGGTATGCCTGTCCCGACTGTTCTCTCAACCCTCCTCTGTCCTTCCCCTCTTCTTCCGTCCCTTCAACTAATGACGTGAACAAAGCCAATCCTAATCTTTTATTGGTGTTTGTTTTTCTTGTCAGGTAATAGAAACGCATCTTTGTTCTTGGAAGTGAACAAAGGTCACTGGGAAGAGTTCCTCTCCTTCCTCGTCCCCATGCATGAACAAACCTTTTTATCTCCTTCCACAGGAGCTCATCAACTCCTCTGATTGTTTTCCTTTTAGTCACTGCCTAAATAGTAGCATTTTATAATGCACCCCAACCCTTATGGTGTGGGGGTGGGGCTGGGGCTGGGAGGAGATGTACTAATCACTCCTGTGCTCCTGGTGACCAGAGGCTTGCGTCAGGTTTCTTTCTCAGTTGCTTTCCACCTTGGTCTCTGGGACAGAATCTCTCACTAAACCTGGAGCTCAATGATTGGGCCAGTCAGATTAGTCCGCAAACTCCTGTCTCTGCTTCCCCAGAGCTGAAATTGTGGGCTTTAACATGGGATTCGAACTCCAGTCCTCATGTGTGTATGGCAAGTACTTTAGTGACTGAGCCATCTCCCCAGCTCTCCTAAACCTTATTTATTTATCACCTAAAAGTAATTCCTGGACCTCCTTCTGGGTTGATATGTTTGGAATGCTTCATGATGAAGACTCATGCCATTGTGAGATTGTCTGGCCTGTATATTGAATTATGTAGGCCATACCCAGTCTCTTGTTATTATAGATGAAGCTGTGATGTATATCTCAAGTGTTTGAATCTATTTGGAGGAGGATTCCCTAAAGGCAGAGTTGTGGGGTCAAAGGCATGAGTAACTTCAATTTTTAGCTATTGCCAGGTTGCCCTCCATAGAGGTTACACCTATTTACACTCCAACCAATGCCAGTGAATGCACCAGCTTTCCCACACCCTTCTAAACACAGCCTACAGGATTTCTGTTGCTGTGTAATAAGTTACCACAAACCTGGTGGCTTATGACAACACTCATTTATTAGCTCACTGTTCCGTAGGTCAGAAGTCTCCTGGGGCCTGGCCAGGTGCCCAATTTAGGGATCACCTGGTTAGGATGAGTCGTTGACAGGGTTAAAGTTCTCCTGGACTCCTTGAGGAAATCTTTACTTCTAAATTAGTTTCTGATGATTGGCAGAATTCAGGTCCTTCCAGTTGGAGGAGCGAGATCTGCTTGTCCTTTCTGATGTCCAGCCAGGGGTCTGCTCTGCGTTCTGGACCACAGGGCCTCCTCAGTAGTGCTATAAACCTTTCTTGTGTTTTGAAACGTGGATCTTCTGTACTCTCTCAGTGAGGTCTACGTCTCCATCAAGAGGCTTATGTGAGCCGGGTGGTGGATTGGCATGCCAACGTGGCCAACTAAATCCACTTAAAACCTGAGAGACCTTGAAAAGGAATTCCAGACCCAAAAGAACAGAGTTTAGCACAATTTCTTGGTAGCCACATTTTTTTTCCAGATGAGTTTGTGGTGAGCAAGGGTTTCCACGAGAGAGGTGCAGTAAAAGCTGCGCGGCTTCTTTAAAAAAAAGTTGTGGCTTCCTGGTTCACCAGCACAAATGGCTCTAACTCTTTCTCAGGAGGTCCAGCTACGGAACATTTAAATGGGGTCTGTGAGCAGAGTGCTACAACTTGCTTAATAGCAACATAGACCCACTGTGTGCCTAAAAATGGGGCAATGTGCATGGTTCTCAGAGATGGCAAACGTGCTTCAGCCATGTTGGACTGGATGGAGCAGGCAGACAGGGCTGTGTTGACACTAGTCACACCTGCTTAGCATTAAAAAACAAAGAGGCGGGCTGGAGAGATGGCTCAGTGGTTAAGAGCATTGCCTGCTCTTCCAAAGGTCCTGAGTTCAATTCCCATCAATTCCCAGCAACCACATGGTGGCTCACAACCATCTGTAATGAGATCTGGTGCCCTCTTCTGGCCTGCAGGCATGCACACAGACAGAATATTGTATACATAATAAATAAATAAATAATTAAAAAAACCCAAAGAGGCACTTCTGGTCAGAAAATAATTACAGATACACAATAAAGACTGATTCAGATAAAAAAGACCTCTAAATGGGTCACACTGTTGGATGTACGTGGGCTTGGGAGAGAGAATAAAAAGAATATAGACAGTTATAAAGAGAAGTAAATGGTAAGACGGGCATGGTGGCACACACCTTTAATTTCAGCACTTGGGAGGCAGAGGCAGGCGGATCTTTGTGAGTACGAGGCCAGCCTGATCTACAAGAGCTAGTTCCAGGACAGGCTCCAAAGCTACAGAAAAACTCTGTGTTGAAAAAAAATACACAAACAAACAAACAAACAAAATATAACATTTAATTGTGGTGGCTCACTTACAGTTTCAGAGGTTCAGCTCATTATCATCATGATGAGGGACATGGCAGTGTGCAGGCTCAGAGTGCTACATCTTGTAGGCAATGGGAAGTTGACAGAGACACTGGGTCATATCCTGAGCATAGGAAACCTCAAAGCCCACCCTCACAGAGACACACTTCCTCCAACAAGGCCACACCCACTCCAACAAAGTCACACCTCCTAATAGTGCCACTCCCTATGAGATTATGGGGCTAATTACATTCAAACTACCGCATATGATCTATAGAGTGAGTTACAGGATAGCCAAGTCTACACAGAGAAACCTTGTCTTGAACAATAAAACAAAACAAATTAAAATTCTTGTGCTTGAATGTTCATTGTGTTCTCTAATTTCTTTTTCTGTTTACGAAGATCTTCCTCCTCTTTCTCTATAGCTGAGGATACTTTGAAGTTCTGATCTTCCGGCCTCTACCTCTTAGGTCCTGATTACAGACATGCACCCCCATACCTTGCTTATGCCAAGTTGGCAGGACTTTGTGCACGCTAGGCAAACAAGCAGTGTACCAGCTGAATACATCTCCAGCCTGCTCACCAATTCTTAAACGCTTTTGCAAAATATCTTTGTAGGACCTAGATTAGAGGGGGAGAGAATATATATGATTGCCACTTCAAAGAAGAACTCACTTCCATCCATAACTCAACGCCAAAGAAGCCTGTCAACTGTGGCTTTACTGATCTTGTCCTTCCTCATGGGAACTTCTCACACTTCCATGAGATCCAATCCTAATAGGTTCAGAATTCTCTTGGAAATTTGGTCAACAGAATATAGTAAAATTATTTTGATGTGATTTCTGGCTTTAGTGAGTTTTCTGGTGTCATGGAATATTACTTTAACTATGTAAAGATGTGTTATATTTGCTTATGTTGTGAAATATTACTTTAACTGTGTAGAGGTGTTGTTGCATTTATTTCTCCTTGCTTGCCTAAGGCACCTGATTGGTCTAACAAAAAGCTGAACAGATAATAGCTATGCAATAGAGAGATAGCCAGGGCTGGCAGGCAGAGAGAATAAGGGTGTGTGTGTGTGTGTGTGAGAGAGAGAGAGAGAGAGAGAGAGAGAGAGACAGAGAGACAGAGAGACAGAGAGAGAGACAGAGAGAGAGACAGAGAGAGAGACAGAGAGAGAGAGACAGAGAGACAGAGGGAAGGAGATACCCAAGGCCAGCCAGCCAGACACGACAGAAGCAGAAAAGTAGGACATACAGAATGAAAGAAAGGTAAAAAGACCTGAGGGAAAATGTAGATGAAGAGAAACAAGTTAAATTAAGTTATAGGACCTGGTAGGACAAGCCTAAACTAAGGTCAAACATTCATAACTAACAATTGAAGAAGGATGCTTAAAAGAAACCCCACACTAGCTCAGAATTGTGTATAATAGAGGGTTATTTGTTTGGGGTAGACTCACAGATCACAATCCTCTGCTGGAACTGGGAACAGTGACTGAATCCCACAGCCAGAAAAGAGACCGGACGTGTGCTTTATATCCGCATAAATAGTAAAACAGACCACACCCAAGTGGGCGGATAACTTAAAGGCTACTGGTGGTAGGAATTCCTACAAACAATAAGTCTCCATGTCATGATTTCGGGGCTGGTAGTCCAAGAAAGTTGGCTACAGGGTAGAAAAACAAGACATTCAGCCTTACTAAGTCCGAATTGGGATCTATATTAAGCTGGCCAGCAATTTCTTGGAGAGAAACACTTCTTACAGGACAGCCTCAAAAGCATTTTACAGGGAACTTTGAAAGACAAGGAACACGAAAAGCTACATCCTCGTTAGCAGTTTCAGGGGGAAGTAAAGTAAGCAAGCAGGCAGTTTAACAGAGTTGAAAACATGTGGCCAACTTAGGCTTTGTGCTCCAAGTTTCTAGAACAGTGTTGGGTACTTTCCCACAGGCCTTTTCATGGCAGGGGTAAAAGGGAGGGTTCGTTTCAGGTAAAACCGAAGGTGGCTCTAGCAGAAACAAGACAGGAACATCTGCCCCGTCACAGCTGGATGTTCAAAACCTTTCTCTGGCATTACAAACATAATGGTTTTTACAGGTGACTGTTTTTTTATACTATCTTGTTCTTATACCAGTTGCTGAAGCAAATCACCCTAGTCTAGATTTTTATTTGTAAAATCAGCCAGGAACTGTGTAGACATGCCTGTAAGCCCCACTCTTGAGAAGTGAAAGAAGGGACATTGTGTGTTCAAGGTCATCTTTGGCTCCAAAGTTTTTTCAAGGGCTGTCTGGGTTACCTGAGACCCAGTCTTGAAAAGTCAATTATGGTGGGATAATCTTTTTATATACTGTGAATATGTGTAATTCTGATTGGTTTAATAAAAACCTGAATGGCCAATAAGTAGGCAGGATTTTCAGGGCAGAGAGGACGCTGGGAAGAAGGGTGGAGTTGCGAGAAGTCGCCAGCCAGATGGAGGAGCAAGGAGGACAGGTAAATGCCACGAGTCATGTGGCAACACTTAAATGAATAGAAATGGGTTAATTTAAGTTATAAGAGCTAGTGGAACAGGCTTAAGGTACCAGCCGATCTTTTATAATTAATAATAAGTCTCTGTTTTTTCTTTTTTCATTTGGTTTTTTGAGACAGGGTTTCTTTGTGGCGTTGGAGCCTGTCCTGGAACTAGCTCTTGTAGACCAGACTGGCCTTGAACTCACAGAGATCCGCCTGCCTCCGCCTCCTGAGTGCTGGGATTAAAGGCATGTGCCACCACTGTCCAGCTAAGTCTCTGTGTCATTATTGGGGAGCAGGTAGTCTCCACAAAAGATTTGAGTACGGAAAAAAAAAGAAAAACTTCTGAGTGTGGTGGTGCATAGCTTTAATCCTAAAATTTTTGAGGCAGAGGTGGGCTAGCCTGTTCTACACAGCTCCAGGACATCTAGGACTACACAGAGAGACCCTGTCTCAAGAAACAAATAGGCAGAGTGCTGTTGTCCACCTTTAATTTCAGCACTCAGGAGGCAGAGGCAGGTGGATCTCTGAGCAATTGGTCTACAGAAAAAGTTCCAGGACAGTGGGGGCCACACTGAGAAATTTTGCCTTGAAAAACCTAAACGCAAATGGAAGCAAAGCAATCAGCCAGCTACATCAGGTGTAGTGGCACACGTAGTCAGGGCTCAAAAGACACAGGTTGGAGGATATACAAGGTCAGTTGGGCTACACATGACCCTGTTCAAAACCAAACCCAAGAAAACCTAAATCAAAAACCAGCCAACCAAAGAAAAACAGCAAAAAAAATCAGTCAGGATGCTCAAGCCTGCTTCCACAGTCCTCAGGATGGAATGAAACAAAGTACTTCTTTCATTGTGATATTCATTCACTGTGAGCTGGCCTCCTTGGTCCTAAGTTGGTAAGAAACGTCTTAAGGATCAGAGACCATCAAACTGAGCTGTACATTTATTCTGCAACCTATACAGAAGTGAAAAGTGCTTATTGCAATGCATGTTAGTATTCAGCTACAAAATTGATGATCAGTAGGGCATGGCTCACAGCGCTCAGTAGCAGCAAAGGACATTGTTGCCGAGTCATCTCCCCTCCCACCACTATGGGATGAAGGAAAAAAAAAATCACACATGGGAGCTGGCAGGACTCAGCCTGCTTAACAATTATTCTTCTCTGTAATTTCAAGGTTTTTGGCCTGTCTCTAAGAATTAATTTAGATTATTTAAAAGAAATTTTAAATGATTTTGTGTGAGGCAAACGTGATAACCACTACACTACGGAAATGAGCTGCAATGATGTGTGTGTGTGTGTGTGTGTGTGTGTGTGTGTGTGTGTGTGCAAGCATTCGTGGAGGTCAGAGGATAACTTGTGGGAGTCAGTTCTACCCTTCCACCATGGAGATGGAACTCAGGTCATCAGGTTTGGTGGCAAGTGCCTTTATTCACAGAGCCGTCTCTCTGGCCTGTCAATTTGAGTTCTTAAGAGATGTTCTGCAGTCAATGGTCAGTACTTTTCTCGTACCCCAAATTGGATAATCAACCAAATAATATCACTTTTCCAGATCTGAGAAGACCAATATCTTCATGCTGTTGTATTTGGTTTGTTTGGGTTTTTGGTTTTGAAACAAGGTATTCAGTATGTTGCCCTGTTTGGCCTCAAACTCAAGGCAAACTTCTTACCTCAGCCTCTTGAGTTCTGGGATTACAGTGTGTGCTGCCATGCCCAGCTTGTATGATCCTTCTCCTCTTCATTATTAAGTTTTTATTTGTATGTGTGCTTTGCTTGCATGTATGGCTGCATTCCATGAGTGTGCCTGATGGAGGAAGGTCATTGGTTAATTAAATAAAGAAACTGCTTGCCCTGATAGGTTAGAACATAGGTGGGTGGAGTAAACAGAACAGAATGCTGGGAGGAAGAGGAAGTCAGCTCAGAGAGGCCATGCTCCCCTCTCCCAGGCAGACACGCGATGAAGCTCCAACCCAGGATGGACGTAGGTTAAGATCTTCTCTGGTAAGCCACCTCGTGGGCTACACAGATTATTAGAAATGGGCTAGTCCAGGTGCGAGAGTTAGCCGAGAAGAGGCTAGATATAATGGGCCAAGCAGTGTTTAAGTGAATACAATTTGTGTGTCGTTGTTTCGGGGCATAAGCTAGCCAGGCAGCTGGGGTGCTGGGGACGCAGCCCCGCAGCTATTACAACATGTGCCTGTTGCCAGTAAAGGGTGGAAGAAGGCATCAGATCCTCTGAAACTGGAGTTACAGATGGTGGTGAGCTTCCATGTCCATGCTGGGACTCAAACCCAGGTCTGCTGCACACCCATCTAGTGCCCTTAACTGCTGGGCCTTCTCTCCAGCCAGCATGTTCCTTTTGACTACTGTTCTCACATAAATAAAGTGAAAATAATGTCCGTCTAGAATAGAGGGGGAAGAGTGAGGTTTGTTTTGTTTTGTTCTGTGCTTGGAAGAGCAAGTTTTTAAAAGATTCCATATTTTCTTCAGAGCATTCAATTTAGTCTTTCTTCTCCCTCCCTCCTCCCCACTTTCTTTCTTTATTGTTAAGGTTAGAGCAATCAACGGATGATCTCAAGATTTGTATCACCAAGAACAGTTGTCTCTTTTTAGGACCTATACATTTTCAGGAAGTTTTCTTTCCTGCAAACTGTCACATATCTTTCCTCCTCAAATCAGTACTCCTATTTTAAGCAGCCATAGTGGCAGTTTTAGTAGCATGTCTTTATGGTGCATACCAATGAAAACATTTACGAAAGCAGTAATGGTTAGTTAACACCCACAGTGTGGTATGCACTATGAGAGTCTTCCCAGTAGAGACGCTGTTTTCATAAAACAATCGAGTAACCACAGGAACAACTGTTTATGTCCAAACTGAAATCTATGGAGAATTGAAAACCTCACTTGGTACCTGTACAGTTGGAACCTCCAGCTTGCTCCTGCACGATCTGGAAGGCCCCATTCCTGTCTCTTTCTCCAGACACTCATAGAGTCTCTGAATAAAAGAAAGTTGCCAAAAAGCCCAGTTCTACATTTTTGGCAGCTACTGCAGCTTCCTCTCCTGAAGTTGCCAGCCAGTCAAGTCCCCACATAAAGTGCTCAGCTTTTGACCATAGTTGGGCACACGCCCAGCTTGTGGCAGATACATCATCAACCCTCACCTACAATTTATATAATCTCCCTGCTTTATTTCAGGCACAGGGCTTCTCCAGCCTTAATCTCTGGGACTGGAGAACCCTCCCGGGAGTTGCTTTGCTCAGATAAACCTGTTGTTATACATTTTCAATTCAGTTTGATCTGGCTTACTGCATTGGCAGAGAAACCTATTATTGGGGGGCAGAAAACCTATTAGTACCATTGATTAAATCTTTTGTGATTCTGGAAGACAATCATGTGATTGTTTTGCTTTTTGATGGTATTGATAAAATTTTGGGTTTTTAACAATTTGATTATGGATAGCAAATCCAATCTGATTCCATAACCAAGATAGGTAATAGGGTGATCTTTTTAAAAAGTAGATGCTCAAGCTGGGAGTAGAGTTCATCTTTTGAGAGACCTTGAGTTCTAGCCACAGAACCACCCACAAAACTAACAACATAACAAAAATTTGAATTTTTTTTGATTTTTTTTGAGTCAAGGTTTCTTTGTGTAACAGTACTGGCTGTCCTAGAACTTGCTTTGTAGACCAGGCTGGCCTCAAACTCACTGAGATCCACCTGCCTCTGCCTCCCGAGTGCTGGGAGTAAAGATGTGTGCCACCACTGCCTAGCCAAAAGTTACGTTTTAAGAACAGTTTATTGAATATACTGAAAGAGAGCATTGGGCTGAGTAGTAACCACTAAAGAACTGGCTGCAGTCTAAACCTATTGTGTGTGTGTTCATGTGTGCATGCACATACGTGCTCATGTGCTGTCCTTGATTACATGCTACCTCATTTTATAAATTTATAATTTTAAATTAAGTATTATATTGGTGTGTGTGTGTGTGTGTGTGTGTGTGTGTATCATGTCAGAAGACAAGTTGTGAGACTTGGGTCTCTCCTACATTGTGGGTGCTAGGAATCAAACTCAGGTGGTCATGCTCGAAGACAGTCATATTTACTTGCTGAGCCGTTTCACTAGCCCTCTGCTTTATTTTTTGATCGAATCCCTCAGTGGACCTGGAACTTCCTGATTCAGCAAGAGTGGGTGGACCATGAGCCCTGGTCAAGCTCTTGTCTATGTGTCCCCAGCACTGGGATTATAGCACATGCCCCTATGAGTGGCTTCTGATCTGAGTGCTGGAGGTGGTCCTCATGTGTGTGCAGTAAGAAGCTGATTTGTTTTACTGACTGAGCATCTTCCCAGCTTCCATGAAACCTTTTTTTTTTAAAATTATTTTATGTGTATGGTGTTTTGCTTGCATATATGTTTGTGCATCACATGTGTGTCTGATACTCTCAGAGGCCAGAAGAAAGTTCCCCTGGAACTGATGGTTGTAAGCTGTCATGTGGGTGCTGGGAACCAAACCTGGGTCCATGCAAAAGTGCTCTTAACTGCTGATTCATCTCTCTACCTCCTAAAACTCATTTTTTTTGGTTTTCTGAGACAGGGTTTCTGTGTTGCCTTGGAGCCTGTCCTGGAACTAGCTCTTGTAGACCAGGCTGGCCTTGAACTCAGAGATCCACCTGTCTCTGCCTCCCAAGTGCTGGGATTAAAGGTGTGCACCACCACCACCCAGCCTAAAACTCATTTTGTAAATGATTACAAAGTAATGCTTTCCTTTTCTTTCTGTTGGGGGAGGGTGAGAGTCTTCTATAACTCAGGCTATATAGCTTCAAACTTGCTATATAGCCAAGGCTAGCCTTGAACTCCTGAACCTCTTGACATCATTTTTTTTCTTTGTTTTTTTTTCGAGACAGGGTTTCTCTTTGTAACAGCCCTGGCTTTCCTGGAACTCGCTCTGTAGACCAGGCTGGCCTCAAACTCACAGAGATTCACCTGCCTCTGCCTCCCAAGTACTGGGATTAAAGGCGTGCTCCACCACTGCCTGGCTACCTCAGCAACTTTTTTTTTGCAACTCTTATAAAGAAAAAATTTAATTGGGGTGGCTCACTTCCAGTTTGAGAGGTTTAGTTCATTGTCGTCATGGCAGGGAGCATGGTAGCATGCAGGCAGACATGGTGCTGGCTACATCTTGCCTTGCAGGCAACAGGTAGTCAACTATGACACTGAGTGCAGCGTAAGCAAAAGACTTCACAGCTCACCTCCACAGTGGCACACTTCCTCCAAGAAGACCACACCCACTCCAACAAAGTCACACCTCCCAATAATGACACTTCCTTTGGGGCCATTTTCTTTCAAACCACCACAATTTCCAAATGAACCTTTTCATTTTAATCAAACGGTTTCCTAAAATTTTTGTTCATGAACACAAGAGAGGGTTGGCGGGATGACTCAGCAGCAAAGATGCTTGCTCCAGAGACTGACAAGAATCAGAGCTGGCAATCTGGTCTCTGACCTCCGCAGAATACACAGTAAACAAATAATTTAAAAATCACACACACACACACACACACACACACACACACACACACACACACACAGTGGGAATTTCAGGACTGGCAGGAACTGATGGCTCTTCGCTTATGTTCAAGAAGTCTGGTTCCCCAGTGGAAATAAACCTTTATCTCATTCTGCCCTGAGCACAAAATGTTGTAAACTCCACTTGTAAGTCCTCACATTCTTGTTGTTTGGGCACTAAAATAAAAATTACACTTAAATATATTCCCAAACTCTTCAAATAGCCAAAATGACTGTGTACATCCCAGCATGGAAAGCCAGTAGAAGTACTTGTGGACACCCACGTTCTATGTTGAGGAAGTTGCCCATACTTCCGTACTACCAGCAGGACTTTCCCTTGCCCCTGCTTCCCTATGGGTTTGTGTTGGTCTTCTTGTTTGTGTCGTTTTTTGGTTCTGTTGATGAACTTGGGGGCCTTTCATCTAGTAAGCAAGCATCTACTACTGAGTTATTGCGCCCACTGCTACTCTCTTGTAGCCCAGCCCGGCAGTGCCCTTTGGTCTTCTTAAATGGCTCCTCAGTCCTGTCCCCTGCTCCAGCCGTACATCACAGATGCTCTGTTCTGCCTGATTCTAGAATAAAAATGCTACAGTTACCAGTGCAAGGTCCAGGTTCTCTGTGCTACAGAAACAGGGATTGGTGGCTGCTCTCCGAAGCCTATCCTCATTAGGGGTGAGCATCCTCATTCGCTGTACACATGTACTCTAGCGGAGCGTAGGTTCAGGCATCGCTTAAGGCCAGGCTGCCGGTTTCTGATCCCAGTGCATCTGTCAGGAGTCGTCCGCTGGCTTTTCTCAGAGACCTGTCCACTTGGTGCCTCAGTGCCATATGGCACATGTCAGTTTGGTACGTGCATTCAACAGACCTCCACCCAAGCTGTTTACAAAGCCTCTCCACCTCCGCAGGCCACCTTGCCAGATTTGCAGTCCAGCAGCACTTTTCTGTAATTATAGCCTGAGCACTTTTTGTGTGCGAGGCACTGCACTAAGCGTTTTGTTCAGTTTATCTCCTTCGGCCTAATTACAGCCCTGAGAGATAGGCATTGGCTCAGCCCACTTCACGGATGAAGGAACAGAAGCATTCAGAGATGCTGGCAGCACAGCTTTCCAGCTCATGCCTCACAGCCAGACTGAGTGGCTCACTTGGCACTATGTTAACTTATCATCCGGGTAGCATGCCACCTGCAAATTTGCCTCCCTCTATGCAGAGCATTCCATTTCTTGGTGACCTGAGCAACCATTCCTCCTGTGCCAGAGGCCTGTCATGAAGACACTGCCAATTAATATCTAGCAAGGCTTCTCCTGCTCCAGTAAGGCATGGCCTACATTATTCTTTTAAATTTTTGTTTGTTTGTTTATTTTTGAGACAGGGGCTCATTTATGCATCCCTGGCTGTCCTAGAACTCTCTATGGAGTAAAGACTGGTGTCAAAGTCATAGAAATCTACAAGCTTCTGCTTCCCAAGTGCTAGAATTAGAGGTGTGTATCAACATGCCCAGCCTTATTTATTCATTTATGTCTTTACTCTTATTTACTTATTGTGTGAGTAGGGGTGTGTGAACATGAAGGGCAGAGAACAAGCTTGCAGGATTTGCTTCTCTCATTTCATCTTGTGGCCCCTGGAATTAAACTTGGGTCATCAGGTGTGGCTCCCATAAACTCATAGGGAGTGACATTATTTGGAGGTGTGGCTTTGAGGGGAAGTGTGGTCTTGTTGGAGAAGGCCAGATGACACACGCCTTTAATCTGGATCTTAAGGCTGGAGGGCACATCTTTAATCTTCTGTTGGAAGCGTGCCACAGTGGGGGTGGGCTTTGAGGTCTTTTGTTGAAGCTTCGTTCCATGTGACAGTTTTTTTGTTTTATGTTTTGTTTTTTTTTCTTTTTTTTTTGACGGTCCTAAATTGTTTATTGGGTATGAATTGTACAAACTTTACGTGTATTAGCGGTAACGGTGGACTGCAGAGTGTTGCTCCTTCTCCAGGCTGCGCGGTGAGAGCCACCAATAGTGTGGTGGAACTTGTGGCCCTTTCCAAGGCCACGGCTCTTGCGGCCTGCAGATGTCAGCCCACGCATCTCTCTGTGCTTGTGGACCGGTTTGGTGATCCATTGGGTGTTAGGGTTTCTTCTGATAGCTTTATGGAATGGATCGATGAGGATAACCTCAAAAAATTTGTATGCGGAATCTTCGCCAACCCAGTAAGAATTCAGGACTCTCAGGGCCCCACAGTGGCGTCCAGCTCTCTCCTCAGCAACAGACTGAAGGCTTCAAGGAAAACTTTAGCTGGTTCACATCATGATGGACAGGCTTGCCGTAGGTCGCACCCTTGGGCACCGGGCGTTTCCGGCCACCACGGCGGACACGAATCCTGTACAAGAGGTAACCTTGCTTGGCCTTGTAGCCCAGCCTCCGCGCTTTGTCGGGCCGGGTGGGGCGGGGAGCCCGGTGCAGCGCGGACAGCTGGCGGTACTGCCAGCAGCGGACCCTCAGCAGGAAGAGCATCATGTCCGACTGCTTCTTCTGCCACAGCTCCTGGATGTACTTGTACACGCCCATCTTGGCTCACCTGATGGCCGCCGCCAGAGGAAAGGCTTGTTTTTTGTTTTTCAAGACAGGGTTTCTCTGCAGCTTTGGAGCCTGTCCTGGAACTAGCTCTTGTAGACCAGGCTAGCCTCGAACTCACAGAGATCCGCCTGCCTCTGCCTCCCGAGTTCTGGGATTAAAGGCGTGTGCCACCACTGCCCAGCGACAGTTGATTTTTTGTTGCCTGCAAGATGTAGTAGTCTCAGCTCCAGCACCACCTCTGCCTGTATGCCACCATGCTCCTTGCCATGATGATAATTGATTGACTGAACCTCTGAAATTGTAAGTGAGCATCCTCAACTAAATGTTTTCTTTATAAGAGTTGCCACGATCATGGTTTCTACACAGCCATAAACCCCAGACTAAGACATGAGGCTTGCAAGGCAAGCCCGTTTATCCACTGATCTTGACAGCCTCCATGTCAGATTTAAAGTAGCCTGTTAGGTATAACAAGGCTAACAGACCCTGGGCTCCAAGAGAGATAACCAGAGGAAAGAGCCCAAATCAACAGTCTGTATTTCTTGGTTTAAACGACAATAATACAAACAAATAAACAAAATACAAAACAACAACTGTTAGTATCCTGGTGCCCCTTGGGAACCTGACACAGTCACCCCCTGTGTATGACAAGCAGGTCCTAATTTGTAAACAGGTGCAAAGGTCCCTTTAAGAGATAAGCTCCACCCACTCCTGATCTCTCTTCCCACCTATGGAAGCAGGTCTTAGCCTCTCTCTCCCTTTCCTAGCCTCTCTCTCTCTCCTCCCTCCCTCTTTCCTCCTGCCTTCTTTCTCTCTGTATCTGTGTCTCTCCCTTCTCTCCTTCCCCCTACCCTCACAATACCTTCTTCTCAATAAACTCAACACTCAAACTCTCTCTGCATGGCGTCTTCTGTCACCTGCCACGATCCTCACCATACCTGCCAAGGTCCCAACTCGTGATGTTTCTTAACAACAAGCCAGGCGATTGCAGCTCACACTTCTAATCCCAGCACTTAGGAGGCAGAGGCAGGTGGATCTCAGTGGGTTCGAGGCCAGTCTGGTCTATAGAGTGAGTTCCAGGACAGCCAGGACTGTTACACAGGGAAACCCTGTCTCAAAAACTCACAAAAACCACATAGCAACAACAGAACAAAGTCCATTTTGGAGATCCTTGCCATGTCCCAGGCTCAATCAGCTTCATGGTCAGTTGACTGTCAGTAACCCTGTCTAGAATCTGACCCAACCATCTCTGTCTCAATGTCCTGTTTCCTCTTAGATGTCTAAGTGTCCTGTTGCTACTGTAACATATAACCACAAACAAGTGACTAAGAACACTTAGGACTGCCTTTCAGTTTGGTCAGTTACAAGTCCTAATAGTAAGGGGTAGCCCACGGACCTTCTGCAGGCTCTGGGGAACATCTATTTCTTTGTGCCTGTATTCTTTGGTTCATCTCTCTCTTTCTTCATCTTCAAACCCAGAAGCATAACATCTTCTGTATTTGTAGTAAGGTCATCTGTAAGAGCAACAATTGTTTATAAGTGTTGAGGAAACTCTCCAGCCCCAATGGTCAGTTTTAAATGTGAACTTGCTACAACTTGGAATCACCTTGGAAGAGTCTTAACTGAGCAATTGTTCCTATTAGGTTGGCCTGTGAACATGTCTGTGGAGGATTGTCTTCATTGTTAATTGTCATAAGAGGGTCAGTCCACTGTGGGCAGTATCTGTCCTGTCCCTTTAAGAGACAAGCCATGCCTACTGCCCCCTTCTGCTGTGGCAAGCAGATCTTCCTTCTGCTTCCAACCTGAATCCTTTCCTTTCCATCCCATCTCTCTCCTGAAGAGGCAGCTTTTCCCTCTCCCCCTTCTCCCCTCCTCCCTCCCCCTCTCTGTTCTTCTCCCCTTCCCCCTTTCTTTTTCCCCTCCACAACCCACTAAATATATACCTACTTTCTCTGCATGGCATGTGACTATCCGTCTCTGTCTCTCACTTGCTATGTGGCTCCCTGCCTGGGACTGGCTGCCTTTGTGGTCCACCATGGTCTCGTGGCCTGCTGACCACTGCTGCCCCTCAGGGACCTGCAGCATTTTACCATAACAGGCAGCATCATTCCCTGGACAGATTGTCCTGGGCTGCATAAGAAAGCAACCTAAGCATGGTCTACACTCCAACAAGCAGCATCCTCTATGATTCCTTCTGTACTTCCTTGGCTGCCAGTGAGTTCCTCAGTTGTCAGTAGTGCTGTGTGGAAGAGTACACAGGCCTGGTTCTGACCGCCCTCATGATTGAACTGTAACTTGTGAGCTGAAATAATCTTTCCTTCCCTATGTTTCTTTTGGTCAGAGTGTTTGCCACAGCAACAGAATGTAACTAGAACAACTTCCTACCACCATAGTTCAACCGCTGGAGAGAGGAAGTAGGGCATGGGAAGGTAGGTGCTTGGTCATGGTACAGATTGTTATAATCCTTCTGGCCTACCCTGTCACCTGGGTGCCCTGTCTCTTTAAGAGATAAACTCAGCTCACCCCCATTATCCCCTTTCCACTGAGGCAAGGTGATCTCACACCTCCTCTTTTCCTTTCTATCCTTCTGAAGAAGCAGTCTCTGCCTTTCCCTTTCTCTTTCTTCTCTTTCTCTGTTCCTCTCTCTCCCCTCCTCCATAACCCCTTACCCTTATATTCTTCCCAATACCTACCAAATAAACTTTATACCCAAGCTCTCTCTACATGGTGGATCTGTCTGTCTCCTACCCGCCGCACTGCCACGGTCTCCCACCTTCCAGAGGACCTGCCAGAGTCACATCCACAAAATCTTTCAGAGACCCTAGCCAGTTTTAAATGCCAGTGATCTGCCCTGTGGGACAGTGAAATGGACCAGAAGAACCTTGAGGAAACATGTTTCCTTCTTCGGAAAAGACTGTGGAGCAGCCTGAATGCTGCCTTGAGTAAGTAGTAGGTGTGAATATAAGTAGTGACCCGACCACCTAATCCTCCTCAGAAGATGGTGGCCAACAAGGAAAGCCACCACTTCTACATGCAGGCCCCTCTTGCTCTATTCAGCTCCTGACCATTATCCTTGTCCCTGTTTCTAGCTCTGCTTCCAGCCTGGAGATGAGCCTGCTGACCTGTTTCTCATTCTTGACCTTGGTGATCATTGCCTCAAGCCCATCTCCTCTAGCTCTTTCTGTCTCAATAGAAATCTATCCACTCATCATGTTTGCTTTCCTGCGTGTCAACCACTATACCTCAAAAAGGTGGCTGCTGCTCTGAGCAAAGGATCTAGAAGCACTCACCACTATTCTGCCACTATTCTTGCCTTCTTCTCCCTGGCTCCTTGCCCATAGGTGCTCTGACCTAAATGTGCTGAAGGAACAGCTTTTTCCCTCTGCAGACCGGAAGCTTATCTTTATGAATAATTGAGTTTTTTCCCCTCCAGACTTACATTCTCAAAAGTACTTAATGGTTTGGTTCATTCAAATATAGTTCATCAGTCAAGCAGGGTGTTGAAGCTTATAATCACAACACTTAGGAGGCAGGAGGACTGCTGAACGTTCAAGGCCAGCCTACTCTCCCTATATCTATCTATGTATCTATCTATGCATCTATCTATCTATCTATCTATCTATCTATCTATCTATCTATCTATCTAATTATCTATCGACAGATAGACAGAGTCCACAGACTGGCCACAGCTACATAGAGAGATTCTGTATCAAAATTCAAACTAGAGCTAGACAGGAGGCTCAGTGGTTAAGAGCACTGGATGCTCTTCCAGAGGTTGGAGAGTCAATTTCCAGCACCCACATGGCAGTTCAAACCCATGTAAAACTTCAGTTCCTGGGGATCTAATACCTTCTTTTGGCCTTCTTGGGCACCAGGAGTGCACATGGTGAACCGACATCCACGCAGGCATATACATAAAATAAAAAATAAACCTTAAACAAGTCTATCAAAACAAATATGATTCATCAAGTTTCTGCACGATTAAGGACACAACCAATTGAATGAAGAAAAAAACCCAGAATGGAAGAGAATCTTGGCCAGCTATACATCTGATAGAGGATTAATATCTAGAATATACAAAGAACATTAAAAAACCACAAATAACAAAAAAAACCCCAAAGAGACAAGGAAACAAATGACCCAGTTGAACTGGGTCATGTATCAAACAGAGAGAAGAAATAAAAGTGGCTAAGAAATATTTCAAAACATGTTTATTGTTCCTAGAAATCATGAAATATAAATTAAAACTTTAAGATTTTATATTGCTGGGTGGTGGCTGCACACACCTTTAATCCCAGTACTTGGGGAGCAGAGTCAGGCAGATCTCTATGATTTTGAGGCCAGCCTGGTCTATAAAGCGAGTTCCAGGACAGCTAGAGTTACATAATGAAACCCTGTCTTAAAAAAACAAAAAAACAGCCGGGCGGTGGTGGCGCACGCCTTTAATCCCAGCACTCGGGAGGCAGAGGCAGGCGGATCTCTGTGAGTTCGAGGCCAGCCTGGTCTACAAGAGCTAGTTCCAGGACAGGAACCAAAAGCTACGGAGATACCCTGTCTCAAAAAATAAAAAAAAACTAATAAAAAAAAGAAACAAACAAACAAAAAAACCCAAACAAACAAAAACCCAACAAAAAGACTTTATCCTAGTCAGAATGGCAAAGATCAACAAAACAACTAGCAACAAATGCTGGAGGAGATTTGAAGAAAATAGGAGCCCTCATTCTCTCTTGGTAGTAGTGCAAATTAGCACAACCTCTCTGGAATTCAGTGTGGAGAATCCTTTAAAAAACAAAACTGAAAATGGGTCTACCATATAACACAGGTATGCCAGGCAGGGGTTCATGCATTTCATCCCAGGACTCCAGAATTAGAGGCAGTTGGATCTCTGAGTTTGAGGCCAGCCTAGTCTATAGAGTGAGTTCCAGAACAGTCAGGACTACACAGAGAAACCCTGCTTCAAAAAAAAATGTGACCCACCTATTCCACTCCTTGCCATATGCCCAAAGAACCTGACACCCTACTCCACAATATTCACTCAGCTTTACTCATGTCTGCCCTATTCACAATAACCACGAAATGGAAACAACCAAAATATACTTCAACTAGGGTACCTAGTAATAGGTTTTCTGTATCACCATAATAGGTTTCTCTGCCAATGCAGTAAGCAAGACCAAGCTGAACTGAAAAAGTAAAAGAACAGGTTTATTTTAGCAAAGCAACTCCCAGGACCCAGAGATTGAGAAGTCATGCACCCAAACTAAAGAAGGGAGCTTATATAGCCTATAGGCTGGCTTTGTGCCCAAGTATGGTCAAAACTGAATACTTTAACAGGGACTTGAACTGCTAGCAACTTCAGGGAAGCTGCAGTAGCCGCCAAGAATGTGGAACTGGGAGCTGGGAGCTTTGGCACCTTTTTTAAAATTGGAGATTCTCTGAGAGGGTAGGGTTTGGGGGGAAAGAGAGAGAAAGAGAGAGAGAGAGAGAGAGAGAGAGAGAGAGAGAGCTGGAGGTTCCAACCAAACACACACATATATTAGGGAATATTATTCAGCTATAAAGAAAAGTGAAACAGTGAAATTTGCAGGTAAATGAAAGAAATTAGTAAAGATTCGATCCAGTGGGGTAACCCAGAGCCTGAAAAACAAAGGCTGTATGTTCTCTCTCACCTGTGGTTCTTAGTTCCATATTTTTAGATGTGAATATGTAACCTGGAGTAACCACACAAACTAGGAAAGACTAAAGGGACCTTGGAGGAAGGGGGCTTGAGAGAATAGCAGGACCAGATGATATGAAATAGGAAATGGAAAAACTGGGAGGGAGACCTGAACTGGGGAGGAGGGAAGAAGGTCAATACCAGAGAAAGAGGGATGGGGAAAAGGACACCAAGTTTGTTTGATAAATCTCAAGGGATCTTACTTTATATTTACCTAAAATCATGCATACTACATACAAGTATATGGATATATATCTTAAAGGATGTTATACTATGAGTGCTAACAATCCTCCCCACAAGAACTAGAGACAACAAAACCCCTAGGCACGAGAAACCCCCTTACAATGGTTTGTCAGGACAGGCCAAGTGACTTCCAAAATGATAGAGACTGTTAGGCTTGTTGCTTCTCAGAGGTTGAAGCTATTGTTGAAGACATTGCACACTTGGGACACTGGACTTGGATTGTTTAAGCTGGATCTGACCCGAAAGCCTCCTTCTTGTGGTCTGTCTTGCACAGTACAAGAAAATACCATGAAAGTTGCCAACGGGAGGCAATCAATAGTCCTACCCAGCAGTGACACCTATGAACTACAATTACCAGCATGGCAGGATATCTGTAAAGGTGCAAAGAATGACTCTCATGTTAGTGGTAACCAACAGCTGTCTGATTGGACTGAAGGCCCACTCAACAGGAGGGAGATCATGCCTAGTAGTAGGGACTTAGCTAACTTCCTGGGTCTAGTGGGGCTATGAGTCTTAGAAGAGCATCTACTACCGACACTTTGCTAGAGCAACATAATTCCTAATTACATTTTAAATCTCCCCTTCCCCCTCCCCCCGCAAGACAGGGTTTCCCTGTATAACAGTCCTAGTTTGTCAGGGACCATTGTCCTAAGAATGATAACAGATATATCAGTGACCATTGTCCTAAGGATGTTTGCAGAGAGCCCCACATCCGAACAATCTTGAGAACTGTTTGTTAACGGAACCACAAAAAGAATGTTTCTGCTTACACAAAAAACACCAGGTGTGCTAACTGGTGACCTTTGCTACCCTGCCAAGTTCCTTCTTACCCCTACCCCCCACCCCAAGCCAAGTTCCTCATTCAAGGGCTATATAAACTGTAACCATTACCCTAATAAAGTGAGACCTTGACAATTGAATTCTGCTTGGTCTCCTTCTTTTCTCTCACCCATGATTCTTACAGGTAGAGCCTCTTCAGACCCTGAATAACTGGACCTGCTGGAAGGGTCACTAGCTGTCCTGGAACTTGCTCTTGTAGATCAGGCTGGCCTCGAACTCACAGGGATTCACTTGCGTCTGCCTCCCGAGTGCTGGGATTAAAGGTGTGCGCCACCACCGCCCGGCTTCACATTTTAAATCTTATCCTCATACACACAGACCAGTGTGTCCACAACCCCTCATCAAAGAAACCTCTCTTTACAGCAAATGGAGACCATCACAGAAAACTACAACTGGACACAATGTAGAGATAAATGGATCATGGGGGCTCAGCCCTAATGGATATATTTACAAGACAGTTTCCACATCTGTGGCTTAGGGAACATTGAAGAGGTTGTAAGAGCCAGAATACTAGAAGGTGTGCTGTGAGATATGCTCTCCTAGAAATGGCTGCATAAACAAGATCTGAACAATGGTGATATCAGTAGACATGCTAACATCGAAGTGGTGAAATGTCATGGGGTCATACTTCTGAGTAACTGATGAATACTGAGAGAGAGGAAGAATTAGTCTCTCCCAGGGATGAATCCCTTAACTGATTGTCCAGTACAAAGTGGTTAGTTCTGAAATCATATACACATACAACAAAAACAGACTCAGAAAACTGTATTTATAGGCTGTATTTGTACATATATACATACTATTGTAATGATTGTTTCATCTCTTTAAGAGACAAGCCACGCCCACTCCCTCCCCCATCCGCTGAGGACAGGCTGATCTTCAGCTTCCAGCCTGAGCTCACTCTCTTTTCTGTCTTCCTCCCAGAGAGGCAGCTTTGCGTTTGCCTCTCTCCCCTCTTCTTCCCTTCCCCCGCTTCTCTCTCTCTCTCTCTCTCTCTCTCTCTCTCTCTCTCGGCTCTTCTCCCCTTCTCCCTTCCCCCTCCATAAACCCCCAAATAAATATCTAACCTCACTCTGCATGGCATGTCTATCCATGTCTCTGTCTCTTGCCGCCTCCCGCCCCCCCCCCCCCCCCCCGCCCCATGTGTCTCATTGCCTAGAACCAGCCATCGCTTAGGGACTGGCAGCCATCTCTGCCTGGGACTGGCTGCTCTCAGGGCCCACTGCCTGCTGCCACATGACCCACTACCACCGCATGGGGACCTACAACATTTCTGCTGCCTACTGCCGCTGGGGATCCTGCAGCATTTTTAATGAATCCATAGCAACTATATTGAACAGAATAATTGGGAAGAAAAGGCTATCAAATTGGGAGTTTGACATAGAAGGAATTGGAGGAAGGGTGTGCAGGGAGGAACTGAGAGGGGGAAAGTGATGTATTTATGTTTTAATTAAAAATATATGAAATTAAAACAAAATACATTTTTAAAAATTAAGAAAAAGATTGTGCTTTATTTGCATTTATCTATTTACTTAAGATATGCTCTCATATATTCTAGGCTAGTCTCAAACAGGCTATATAGCCAAGACTGGCTTTGAACTTCTGATCCTTGTGCCTCTACTTTCCAACTGCTGGGATTACAGGTGTGTGGCATGGTACCTTGCTGGTGATTGAACCCAGGGCCTTGTGAATGCTAGACTGGCATCAGCTGCTGATTATATTCCCAGCCCAGGACCTTGGAGTTTAGCTGGACATAGTGGCATGTGCCTATAGTCTCAGCACTTGGGAGGCTGAAGCAGAAAGAAGGCCTAGAGTTTTAGGCTCATTGGGCTAGAGTGAGTTCCAGGTGAGCCAAGGCTTCATAGTATAAACTAGAGACTCAACATTCCTTACACACAAAACATTCAAATCGCCCTCACCAACAAATCCCTAAAGATCTTGGTGTCTATGGGGAAAAAAATGACTTGCAGCGAACAAACCAGCCTTTGAAATCAGAACTTTCCTAGAATAACTAGTACAAACAATAGACATCTGGGTGTCAGAGAAACATCTACATGAGCTGTGTAGCCACAGCAGAGGCAAGATAACTGGACATTTTAAGAACTGCAGTGGTGGTTCACCTTTAATCTGAACATTTAGGAGGAAGAGGCAGGTGGGTGTCGGAGATCAGCCATGACAAAAACACCTCTTGCCAGGGTAAGGGTGTGGGGAATTAGAACTACAGTAAAGAATATGAAGATGCAAATGAAAGTAATAAAACAGAGAAACATAGAATAGTATTGGGAGGGAATTCCAGTGAGTACTGAAATTTGCACGTGTTTAATTTCCAACTGCTAAGCAGTTGCTAACCCCTGACCCCAAAGGTAGGAGTCAGACAAAAAACTACATTAACAAGATACAAGGAAATGAACATACCAATTGAAGGTCGCGGCTACACCCATAGTTAAACAGTCTGTTGCTAGAACAAAACAAGTCACTTTCACATCCCAGACCAAAACATTCTATAGGCAAACCACTCCCTGGGTGGCATCCAGTGGTATCTCCTTAAGGGAACTGGCCATTAGTTGGATCCTTAGACTTTTGTTTGAGGTAGGAACACGTCTACTTCTCTATTCCTGGAGTACGTGGTCTGGCTATTGGCCACACCTTGGGAGAGCAGAACTCTCTGACCTACATCTGACCTTTGTTTGAGGTGGAAGGACAATAGCCTTAAAGGAATAGAGGTTAAGTTCCAACTCTCTGACCTTTGGTCAACGTGGAAACAGGCTCACAGCTTTGGGCCTCCACAGGTGCTTTTCTGAGTTCAAGTCCTGCTTGGTCTATTTAGAGTTCCAGGAGAGCCAGGACTACACAGAGAAACCCTGCCTTGAAAAATAGACTACAAAACAAAACAAAAAGAACCATATCAAGGTTTTCCGAGCACCAAGAACATCAAAACCAAGTCCTTGTGGGTTATGGAATATGTGATGCTTGAAGGACGGTTGAGGAAACTAAAGACCAAAAGCCCGAATAACGTAGACACAGCAAAAAAAAAGGCATGACTAAATGAATTATTATAAGCTGACTGTGCCCATAACCACCATGAATATCAACACACCACTCTCGGGCCAGCAGGGTGACTCAGTGGGCAAAGGCATTTGTCACCAAGCCCAATGACCTGGGTTCCAATCCTGTGGCTATGTGGTGGCGGTAGAGAACTGATTTCTCCCGCAGGTTTTCCTCTGAATTCTGCATGGGTGCTGTGGCATGCGCTTGTGTTGGCAGAAGGAAGAAAGTGTAGCTTTTTTAAAGATAGGAATCTTTGGGCTGGAGAGTTGGCTCCCTGTTAAGGTCACTGCTTTTGCAGGGGACCTGGTTTGTTTCCCAGGGCCATGTCAAGCAGTTCCCAACCTCTTGTCAGATCAGGACATTCTGTGCCCTCTCTGGGTGTTCATGGATACCTGGACACATGAGACACTCTCTCGTGCATTCACACACATAAAAATAATAAAACTAAATCTTCAAAGACGGTCTTAATCTCTGTTCCCCTGCTAAGGAACGCCTTGGTGCTTGCATTTTAATCAATGGCCTCTGTCCTCCATAGAGATCCCGGTGCCAACTTTGACAGTAATCCCAGAGCTCTGGGTTGTCATCAGTCAGCTACGTGTCCTCACACACTCAAGTTTAGCTTGCCTTTCAAAGGTTTCTGCTGTTGTTTGAGGGGCGGGAAAGATGGCTTAGTGGTTAAGGGACCTCTTTGCTCTTGTAGAGGACCCTGATGAGATTCCCAGCACCCACATGGCTGCTTATGGCCATCTCTTAACTGGTTTGGGAGGATCTGATATTCTCATCTGACCAACAGAAGCATCAGGTATGGTATACAGGTGGTATACAGACATATATGCAAGTAAAACACCATATACACAAAGAAAAATAGATCTTTTAGAAAAGAAACTTTTGCTTGTTTGAAGTTCTCCCTGATGGCTATCTCTCAGCTCACTGGGAGGGGCTGGGCAGGCTGCAGGAAGACAAAAGCCAGCATTCACCTCCCCCAGTACTGTTGTGGAATAGCAGTTTGACTGAGCAAAGCTGTGTTACTTTTGTTAATGCTGCATTAGTTTAATTATGTAACGATGTGCTGCATTTGTTTCACCTTGCCTGCCTAAGGCACCTGATTGGTCTAATAAAGAGTTGAACAGCCAATAGCTAGGCAGGAGGAAGGATAGGTGGGGCTGGTGGGCAGAGAGGATAAATAGGAGGAGAAATCTAGGCTTGAGGGAAAAAGAGGAATGAGAGAAGGAAGAGAAAAGGAGGGAGATACCCAGGGTAAGATGACAAGCAGCCACCAGGCAGCCAGACACTAGATGCAGTAAGATATTAAAGAAAGAAAAAAGGTAAATAAAAAAAAAACCCTGAGGCAAAATTTAGATGAAGAGAAACAGGTTAAGTTAGAAGAGCTGGAAAGGGCCTAGAGGGATGACTCAGCCATTAAAGGCTAAGCTCACAACCAAAAATACGAGTTCGGTTCCCAACACCGACAGCTGTCTCTCCAGGTACCATTAAAAAAAGAAAAGAAAAGAAAAAGAAAGAAGAGCTAGAAAGAAAAGAGTTAAGCTAAAACCAGGCATTCAACAATTATAAGAAGCCTCTTGGGGCTGGAGATATGACTCAGTGGTTAAGAGCATTGCCTGCTCTTCCAAGGGTCCTGAGTTCAATTCCCAGCAACCACATGGTGGGTCACAGCCGTTTGTAGTAAGGTCTGGTGCCCTCTTCTGACCTGCAGGCATACACACAGATAGAATAATGTATACATAACAAACAAATAAATAAATATTTTTTTTAAAAAGAAAGAAGCCTCTTGTCATGGTTTGGGAGCTGATTGGTAGCCCAAAAGAAAGGGGCTGGCACACAGCGTCAGAATGCTGACTAGCAGAATACTTGTACCACTGCGGCAGGAATGGCATGACAGTTATGGGAATAGCCAACTTTTTTTTTTTTAGATTACAAGAGTTTTATTTTATACATTCTTAAAATTGATTTATCTTGAGGCAGTCTTATTACATAACCCTGACTGTCCTGGAACTCACTAAGTAGACCAGGGTGGCCTTGGATTCATAGAGATATTCCTGCCTCTGACTCCTAAGTGCTGGGATTAAAGGTGTACACCACCAGACCTGGCTCACCAACCACCTTTTTTTAAAATTAGATCTGAGATCTACTCTCAAAAATCTCTTATTTCTGAGCCTCTTGACTCTGCTCACACTTGTCTTTCCCTCTGATAGCTAAATTCAGTTTTACAGAGATTCAAATGTCTTTTGGTTATGGATAATATTCAAATATTGTCTCATGCTGTTATATTTTATTAAAAAAAAACCTGGCTCTGCTTCATCCAATGATGGATGGAAACAGATGCAGAGATCCTCAGGCAAATACTGGCTAAGCTCAAGGAGTCCTGTTGAAGAGAGGGAGAAGGGATTGTATGAGCCAGGGGTGTCAAGGTCATCACAAGGGAACCCATAGGGACAGCTGACCTGGCCTCATAGGAACTCACAGACTCTGGACCAACCATTAGGGACCCTGCATGGGACTGCCCTAGGCCGTTTACATATGTGTGACCATTCTGTACCTTGATCTACTTGTGGGACTCCTAGTGGTGGGAGCAGAGCCTGTCCTAAACTGGGGCAGGCTCTTGGAAGCCTGTTTCTCATGCTGGATTGTCCTGCCCAGCTTTAATACCAGGGGAGGAACTGAGTCCTATACTTGCTATGCCTTGCTTTGTAGACATCCATGGGAAGCCTTTCCCTTTCTGAACAAAGGCAGAGGAGGAGTGGATGGGGGAAGGGAGGAGAGGAGGGAGTGGAAACTGCAGTCAGGACGTAAAATAGATAAGTAAATTTAATTAATAATAATTTCAAAATGCTGGCTCTGGAGTTGGGTCCACTATGAAAAGATCAGGAAAATAAGGCTTCCAGTCTCTCTGGGGATTGTATTTATAGTTTAAAGTTTTGTTTTGATGTTAAAAATCTTCAATTAAATCTTAAACTCAAATTTCTAAGGTTAAAACTTCACAGGGATAAAACTGTAACATACTAATCTTATAAAAGCAGCTGTGGTTTGATTAAGAATGACCCTGTGGTGGTTTGAATAGGAATGGCCCCCATTGGCTCATAGGAAGTGGCACTATTAGGAGGTGTGACCTTGTTGGAGGAAGTGTGTCACTGGAGGTGGGCTTTGAGTTTTCAAATGCTCAAGTCACACCCAGAGTTACTCCTTTCTGTTGCCTGTGGATCCAGATGTAGAACTCTTGGCACCTTCTCTAGCTCCATGTCTGCCTGTACACTGCCATGCTTCCTGCCATGATGACAATGGACTAAACCTCTGAACCTTTAAGTCAGCCCTAATTAAGTGTTTTTCTTTATAAAAGTTGCTGTGGCCATGGTATCTCAACACAGCAATAGGATTTTGACTAAGACAACTCCCATACATTGATATATTTGAATGCTCAGTCAGCAGGGAGTGGTAATACTTGAGAAGGAATAGAAAATTTGGCCACGTTGGAATAGGCATGGCTTTGCTGGAGGAAGTGTGTCACTGGGGATGGGCTTTGGGGTTTCAAAAGCTCAAGTCAGACTTAGTATTACCTCTTCTTGTTGTCTGCAGATCTGGATATAAAATTCTCAGCTACTTCTTCAGCACCATGTCTGCTTGCATGCCACCATGCTTCCCACCATGAAGATAATGGACTAAACCTCTGAACTATAAGCCACCCTAGTTAAATGTTCTCCTTTCTAAGAGTTGCTGTGATCATGGTGTCTCTCCACAGCAATAGAACAGTAACTAGGACAGCTACTAATTTGTAAACTGTTAAAGATAATTAAGATACAAGTTAATGGTCAGTCACCTTACAAATGATGAAATTCTTTCATGTACTCAGACCTATGCTTGTAGTCTTTAGCACAAATGCAGTTCATTTAGCCTTCTGTATATGTTGTCAAGGTTGAGCCTGAACAAAGTAACAAAAAAAACCATGTGAAGTTCGTTTAAAATCGGGTATGATTAATCGATTAGATGATGGCCCTCAAAGCCCTCAGAGAGATCTGTGAATATGGCACTGAAGGTCTTTAATGAACAAAAGGCTTCCCCTGATAGACAGAATACCAGCTTCTGGTAGCAGCAGCTGAGGCTATCTCTAAAAACAATGAAACAATGGGCAGCAACAGACTCGACTCTACCTGCAGCTTGCTTCAGGTGTGGCCATGCTAACCGCTGGACAAAGAACTGCCCCCTACCTCGCCCCTGGCAGGATCCTGCCCAAACTGTGGATACTGTTGGGTTGATGGCTTTCTACTCTGCCTCACTAAGGCAAATCAGTATCCCCCAACTTTTCCTCCACCACAGTAAAATCTTTTAGACCTTCTGGGTCTGGCTAATGCTGCCTCGTGTGACAGCTGAAGACTTAACGCTGTGCTTTGTGACAATGACGACTGATGATCTCTACCCCCAACAAAGCCAGTGAGATCACCATGGAGGATCCCAGGCAAGCTGTTCAGGTACAAGGTAAGTCTCTGCCGTTCTAATCGGTACAGAGGCTACTTGGTTTACACTGCTCAGCTTTGTCCTTCTCAGATCTCCGTGACGGCATTGATGGCATTGATGGCATTGATGACATTGATGGCATTGATGGTCCTAGCTTTATTAGTTTAGCAGCAGTGAGCAGACCTTAGCCAACTCCTGAGGCTGTCCAGTTGTCAGGGGAACTGCTGTTGCCACCTCCACAACAGCTGGGCTGGATCAAGCCAGTCCCGCTGCTCCTGCAGGTGCGGTACTCTGGCCAGCACTTCCTAGCTGGGGAGCAGACCCTTGCAGACAAGCAGTACAGGGGCATTGCAGACTGCATAGTTTGAAACCCTAAAGAGGAGGGTGTGCTGTTCTGTCATGCAACCTGGTAATGTCATCCACTACTTTCTACTCAAGCTCTCAGTTCGCCTTCAAGGATCAGTATAAGCAGGTGTTCCCGGGCAGCATGAAAAAAACCACTCCCGGTTCTGGAGGTATTTCTCCAGCAGCCTGGCCTCCAGAGGACCTACTGGTGCCATATCCCAGTGCCTTATCTACCTGCTGGATTTGACCCAGAGCCTGGTCAATTGGAGCGAGTCCAGCTGAGTGTGAGTTCAAGGACTATGGGCGACTGCCGAAGATCAGCACATCGGACACAGTCTGCAGTCTGTAGCAGGCTTCAGCTTCTTGGTTTGGGGTATCATTATCCACCATGCTGGTAACTTTAGGGTGAAGCACACTGCCAAGGGTATGCTCCAGGACCCCAAGAATATGCATGTTGTGTTATGGCTGGATGATAGCACAGTTGCTAATAGACATCTGATGATGTAGTCTGGCTAGAGAGGAGCAGACATCATACCTAGGCACTGTGGGGTGCTAGAGAAAGGTCTTTAAGAATGAATATGGAAGGGTCTTCCTCAAGGGCCTATGATCCAACATCCTGCATGGCATGGGTGGGGCTTTTGTGCTGATCATCAATCCTGAATTCAAAAAAGTTATCTAAGCTCCCCTCTGGATACGTACTGCCATGCGAATCCCTAGAATTCTCATGGTGAAGGCCCATTGACTTCCTCTGTCTTTCCCAGATCATGTCTGGGGAGGGGCTCAAGTCGGACTCATCGTGAATTGTGTTGAACTACCCTGTCCCATGGGGAATCTCATGGCATTACTTCAGGTCCACAGACCCAGGGGTAGACTCAGAGTCCAGATGCTTATATCTAAGGACCAGCCTTGTATCTAAGTTTTATTTAAACAAATAGATCATGCATCCCAGTTTGTTATAAAGCATTAGCTTCTCTGTGACAGGTCAAATTTACAGTTCTGTTCTGTGGTAGGCCTTTTTGCTGATGTGGGGAATGAAAGAGCTGGAGGATGGGGAGGATAGGGAATTGTGAATGCTGTCTTTTGGATATGATAAAGCTGATGCACGTGTGAACTCACAACTACGGTGGTCACCTGCACAAGATTGGCATAAGACAAAACTAGTGAACATTCCAGCATAGGCAAGGGGAGATGGGCTCCAGAGGCCTCAGCCTTACTTGAGAAGCTTTGGCCAATTGATGGCTGCCAGGGAGAAAGAATCACTTTTTGTTGGAGATGTGGCTGCAAGTAGGTTGCCCATGTCCCAGTGATGAGCCCATACCCATTTATCCATGGTCAGACCTAGTTGAACTCAAGGACATATTGATAAAAATAATACAAAAAAGAGGATATGAAGTTGGGAGAGAGATGGGTTGCTGTGTCCTGGAGTAAGTTGAACGAAGATAGTTGGGGTGGATAAGATCAAAATACATTTTATACATGTATGAAATATTCAAGGAATACATAAAAATATTTTTTAAAAGTCAGTTGCATTTTAATATGCCAGTCCAAAGCAAGTGAAAGTTAAAATTAAAACTAATGCCATTTATATTAGCATAAATAATGAAATATATATGTGTGTATATATACATAATAAAATACATATAAGATTATATCCAGAATTGTGAATGAAATAAAAGATCTGGATAAATGTATAAAAATGTTTTCTGGCCAGATGTGGTAGCATACACCATTAATACCAGCACTACAGAGGCAGAGGATGTTGGATCTCTGAGTTTGAGGCCAGCTTAAATATATAGTAAATTTTAGGCACTTCATAAGAATTTCCCTATGTTCTGTCTTCTAGCAGAAGTGATTTTTTTCTACAAAAACAAAGAATGGCAAAGTTGGTGGCTTGAATGTAATCAGCCCCCATAGGCTCATAGGGACTGGCACTATTAGGAGGTGTGGCCTTGTTGGAGTAGCTGTGGCCTTGTTGGAGGAAGTATGTCATTGGGGGTGGACTTGGAGGTTTCAGATGGTCAAGTCAGGCCAGTGTAGCAGTCTCTTCCTGCTGCCTGCCAATCTGGATGTAGAACATTCATCTCTTTCTCTAGTATCATGTCTGCCTGCATGCTGCCATGCCTCCCAACATGAGGATAATGGACTAAACCTCTGAAGTGTAAACCAGCCCCAATTAAATGTTTTCCTTTACAAGAGCTGCTGTGGTCATGATGTCTCTTCACAGTAATAAAATTCTACGACAGCTGGCCACTTCACCAACCTACCCAGGGCTTTCAGATAGGGCTGGTGCATATTTTGTTGTCAATCACTGTGGTGGCATCTGCTAATCATCTGGTCACTGGGCTCCCATCATGGCCAGTTTCCTTCCTCAAACTTCTTCCCAGTGCTCCCATCCCATACCAGGCAGAGCCAGGGACCATGGACCAGGGAGCTCTGCTGCCTTCATTCTCAGTTCTGGCAGGCTTCCCCAAGGTTGTAAAATAAGCCAGGCCTTCATCAAAGAGCAGCCAGAGCCTGCCTCGGATGGGACTTGTCTCTCTACAAAAGACCTGTTTCTGCCTGTACTGCCGCTACTGCTGGGAAGTTCCTCCAACTGGTACCAGCTACTTAGGCTAAGAAAGGATGCTCATTCAAGCCTGTCTCAAAAATAAATAAATAAAGCTAAAACAAAACAAATAAACAAGGCAGGTGGTTAGTTGACCAGAAGGTTCTTTGTGGAAGATATTTCTTTCGCTGTCATGGGTAATTCCAGAACACAGTTTGGTGGTTTGAATGAGAATGGCCCCATAGGTTAATGCATAGCTTGTTGCATAGCTGGCAACTGTTTTTAGGAAGCATAGGAGGCATGGCCTTGGTGGAGGAGGTGTGTCACTAGGGGTGGGCTTTGAGGTTTCAAATGCTCACAACAGATTCAGTTTCTCTCTCTCTGATGCCAACTTCTGGATCAGATGTGAGCTCTCAGTGCTCCAGCAAAATGCCTGCCTGCTGCTATGCTCCTGTCATGGTGGTCATGTGTGGGAGGGAGGCCACTTGTTTGTCCCAGCCGCCCAGACCCAAAATAATCACACAGAAACCATATTAATTAAATCACTGCTTGGCCCATTAGTTCTAGCTTCTTATTGGCTAACATATTAATTCAACCCATTTCTATTAGTATGTGTATCACCACATGTCTGTGGCTTACAGGCTAAAGTTCTGTCTGGCTCTGGCGGGGCTCCATGGCCTCTCTCTGACTCTGCCTTTATTCCTCCCAGCATTCAGCTTAGTTCCCCCACCTATCTAAGTTCTGCCCTGCTATAGGTCCAAAGCAGTTTCTTTATTCATTAATGGTAACCACAGCATACAGAAAGAAATCCCACATCAGTCATGGACACCTTCTGAAACTGTAAGCAAGCCCCACAATGAAACCCTTTCTGGTATAATTTGCCTTAGTTTCTTCACAGAAATAGAAAAGTAAGACATGTAGGTAGGGCTATTCCAGGTGGCCCCACGGGAAAGGGCCCTGTCCTAGGCTCCACACTTTAGAGGCTGCCACATGTCACAAGAATATAGAAAATTGCATGGGCATGTCTTAGAATCCAGTGGACAGATCATTGCTGACTGAAGTATTAAGGGCAGCGGTGGGGCTGCGTCCCCAACACCCCAGCCGCCTGCCCGGCTAGCTTATGCCCCGAAATAATTACACGGACACTGTATTCTTTTAAACACTGCTTGGCCCATTCTCTTCTAGGCTAATTCTCACATATTAATTTAGCCCATTTCTAATCATGTGTGTGTAGCACCCCAAGGTGTGCTTACCGGGGAGATTCTAGCCTAGTCCATCCTGGGTCGGAGCTTCATCCCGGAAGCGGGGCATGGTGTCTCTCTCTGAGGCGTCTGCTCCTGAGAGGAGAGCTGTGGAGTCTGACCTCACTTCCTCTTCCTCCCAGCGTTCTCTTCTGTTTCCACCTCCCACCTATCCTCTAACCAATAAAATGGGCCAAGGCAGTTCCTTTATTAGCCAATGACCTTCTTCCATCAGCTGACATAGCTCCAAACTATGATTTTCTTGAGATAATCACTCTTGTGACTGATATTCAGACTTCAGGGAAATGTCATGTGTAGTGGCCCAGGCCTATAATCCTAGTACTCAGGAGGCTCAGGCAAAGAGGACTACTGAGAGTTCTGGAGCAGTCTGGTCTCCAATGTTTCTTTCCCAAGAAACAAACAGGTTCCAGGAAAATGTTTTTTGTACAATGTTTTTCTAATGTTTTATAAGGAAAAGGTGGCTCTTTTTATTGATTCTGTGAAGGTGTAGTTTCTGTGCTCTGCAGATCTTGGAGGTAACTAATCCTTTGAAGTGCTGGGAAGATGGGAGCTTAGGTGAAAGGGAAAAATGAACTCATCAAACTCTTCTTTTCAGATAGTATGTGTCTTAGGGTTTCTATTGTGATGATAAAGACTGTGACCAAGCTGGGTGGCCCACTGTCTTTAATCCCAGCACTTGGGAAGCAGAGACAGGTGGATGTCTATGAGTTCAAGACCAGCCTGGGCTACGAAGTGAGCTTCAGGATAGCTAGTGCTGTTACACAAAGAGATCCTGTCTCAGAAAAACAAAACAAAGAAACAAAAGACCATGACCAAAGGAACTTGGGGAGGAAAGGGTTTATTTGGTTTACACTTTCACAGGGTAGTCCATCATTGGAGAAAGTCAGGGATGAACTCAAGGCAGGAACCTGAAGGAAGAAACTGAAGTAGAGAATGCTGTGGAATAACCCTTCTGTATGCTGTGAATGTGTTGCTCTCATTGGTTGATAATAAAAGCTGGTTTGGCCTATAGCAAGGCAGAATATAACTAGGCAGGAAAGCCAAACTGAATACAGGGAGAAAGAAGGGCAGAGTTGGAGAGACACAAGCCCACCACCCAAGAAACAAGATGCCAGCAGACTGGTAAAACCCATGGCCACATGGCAATACTTAGGTTAATAAAAATGAGTTAATTTAAATGTAAGAGCCTGAACTGTAGGTCAAACATTCTATAATTAATATTAAGTCTCCTAGTGATGATTTAGAAGTGGCTGTGGGATGGGGAGGGACAGAGAAACCTCCGGTTACATATGGTGCTTACCATTGGGCATGGATTTACACAAGACCTAAAAAAGCTTTTAAAAGGTTCTCACAAAAATAGAGCCAAGAGCAGCTTCATAGTTCATATCTCTCATTGTGGGCCATGGTACAAAACTGCATCCCCTGGTTGGGGTGGGCTTGAGCTGCAGCATGGACTGTAGTACAAAGAGGCCCCTCCCAACTGCTGCATGTGAGTTTGAGAGCACAGCTGCAGGCTTAAGAACATGGTGGATTTAGGCTTTTTGCTCACAGGGTCAAAAAAGACTAGAAGATACACAGTAAAACAGGGCCAAATGGAAAACCTTTAAATAGGTTCCCGTGTGTTTTACAATGTGTATAGGCTTAAGAGGGAAAGAAAAAGCTATAGACAGTCATAGAAAGAAATAGTTTAAAAATATTAAATAAAATCTTTAAAGATAGAAGAAAAATAATAGAAAAGAAAAAAGCCGTAGATGGATGGAAAATATCCAGAGATGTCTGGATTATGTATATTATTGTGTTTTCTTTGGATTTTTTTTATTGTTAATGAACTAACTGCTGAGAGACATTTGATTGTAGGGGCTGCTAAGTTAAACAAATCTATATATTTTAAACGTGTTTTGACTTCAAAATTTGGGTCTAAGGATGTGTTGCTTTGGAAAAGAGGTTCAGCTTCTGTTTCTAGAGAATATTCCAGGTGAATATGGTTTGATGGAACAAGACCCCTGAGAGAACTCTGATGGGAGTGATGACCCTGATGATCCAATGTTTCAGAGCACATCTGTTGCAGTTTCCTCTGTGTTCTACATCCAGAACAGCTTCAAAGCTGCTGACTGAGATAACCCTGTCTCTCAGTCAGGACTTGACCATAATTCTAAATTTTCTCAAGTTCTTTCAAAGATAACCAGCACCCACCAATCGATAGGAAGTAGTCTAGAGAACTACACCCAAATTTCCAACATATAATTTGTAATTTTTTTCATTTAAGGGGGGTTAGTTATAAATTGTTATTGGTCATAGTTAATCTCTTCATAAAAGAAGAAAGAGGAATAGGATATGGAGATGATGGGAAAAAGGATAGATTATTAAATCTACTTTAATCCAAAAAACAACTATTAATCTCAAAATATTTTACATTGGTATGGATTTTAGTTTATTGATATAGGTTTAAGGTTAATTTTATTATATTGTATATATATGTCTATTCTTGTTTAAGATACTGTGTTTATATAGCTCAATTAAAATGTATGTGTAATTAAGAAATACAGATTTACAAAAATACAGTTAGGTATCTATAATAGTCAAACTTATTGTTATGTTAGTCAGATTTTCTAGATATACAATGATATTTAGATAGGTGTTCTTCAACCCTTTTAAATATCTACAGAATATGGCATTTAAAATGTTTTATTAACAGATTTTCATGACTGTGAGACATGGCAGCACCAATGTTCTTCAGAAAAGATGGTGGGCATCAAAAAAAACTCTGTATGGACTTTAGTTTTCCTTATGACAAAAGCTAGCCATGTGGGCAAAGAAACTTCCTGTGTTTCAATTGCTGACAGTTACTATCCAAAATGGAACGGTAGGACACAAGAAAGGTGACTGCCAAGGTAGGACAGTTCTCAAAATTCCCTGCTTCTCAGAAACTTCTGTCAGATATGCTAAGCCTGTAGGCCAAAGATAGATGTCCCAATGTTACAGAGGAACCTTGGGTGACTATCTAGGCAGCCAGCTGTTTCTGAGAAAGACGTCATTTCTCATGTCTTTTGAAAGTTGCTTGCTTGTACTTCCTGGTTACTCAGGTAATATTATATCCTTCTCAGGTCTTTGACGGAATTGAAGACCAGATAGTTATAGTTTTTCTTATGAAAAGAAGGTAAGTTAGATTGTAACTGTAATTCTTACTTGATAACTGTTTTTGTCTATAATTTTACTATGTTAAAGTTGAAACATTTCTTTTTGATATAAAAAGGGGAAATTCTATGGGATAACCCTTCTGTACACTGTGAATATATATTGCCCTCGTTGGTTGATAATAAAAGCTTCATTTATAAGAGATCACAGAGGAGTGCTGACTACTGGCTTTTCCCCTCTAGCTTGCAAAAGGGCCATTTACCCCAAAGGGATCATGACCCACGGTTGACAACCATTGTGCTAAGGTCTGCGGCCCTTTTACACTATCTTCTCAGACAACCTTAGTGTAGGGGTTGCGGAGATGGAGAACAAACATGAGGAAGCTCACAACCAGCACAGCACGAATTCAGATAATTCCAAGGTAACTATATATTATTCACAGTATTACAGTGGGGCCTGGGATGGACCTTGATCTTGTGCTCCAAGGCAGAAGGCAACATAGACTAATAGCTCAGTAGCACTTACTAGTTCAAGACTGCTCTTTTTAAAATTCAAGACTTGGAGTGACCATTCTATTTGGAGAATGGCATGAGATTATTGTCATGTAGCACAGGATAACCTTGAATTCCTGGTACTCCTGCCTCCACTTCCTAAGTGCTGGGATTACAGACTCATATCTTGATTATATCACACTTGAATCTTTCTCCTCTATTTCCTTTTCTTCATATTTTCCATTGTTTTCAAATCCTCTATTTTCTCCCTGTCCTGATTTTCCTTTTTGTGTGTCCTGACTATAAAGACAAGTTTCTGTTGTTGGGCAGAATGAAACTTTTCTTGACCAGGAGTCTGAGTCATATGGATTTTAAGAGAACTGTTTCACTCATTGGCTATTTACTGAGTGCCTGCTAGGCACCTGGCAGGACTCCGGGAGATGGGAATCCCACAGAAATACATCCATTCTATGAAAGAGAACCACAAACAGTAGAGATTGGGGCTGGGGAGATGGCTCAGCTCCTAAGAGCAACACGAGGCAGTTCACAACTACCTGTAACTCCAGCTACTGCAGGCCTGATACCCTCTTCTGTCTTCCACAAGCATGGCACTTATTGCAATTAAACATAAATGTAAAATCTGAAAAATAAACAAGTAAACAAATGTAACACAGTAGAGATGCAGCTCAGGGTTAGAGCATTTCCCTTGCGTCTTCGCGGCCATGGGTCCCATCCTCAGCACCAAGTGAAATATAATTTATAGAGTACTGTAAGATGAAGGCAGATAGTTGAGGAGAGAGAATGAAGTGAGGTCTAACTAGGAGATGGATTGAAATCTGAGTTGATCTGGAATCTAAGTCTTACTCCCCATGAAATGCTTTTAACATTTTGTATATAAACTTATACAACAAGCCATATTTTAAATGATAATAATTCCAGTGAAATAGATTTGTGTGTGTTACTGAGGATTGAACCCAGGGTCTCTTCATGTTAGTAGCAAAACAGGAGCCCACCACTAAGCTACATCCTAGCCCCCAAATGGAATAATTTTTATATTCTTTTTGGGTGTTATCTGAATAAGTACTTAAATCTGGAATTACATTTTTAAGGTGGGCGTAGTGGCATTGGCCTGTAACCCTAGCACCTGAGAGGATGAGACAGGAGGATGTTGACCTTGGAGGAGGGGAAGCCTGGACTACAAAACAAGACTTTGCCTGTTTTATTTCTCTTCTCTCCCCCCCTCCCAACTCCATCTTTTTGTTTGTTTGTTTGTTTGTTTGTTTTAAGGCAGGGTTTCACTGTGAAGCTTTGGGTAGCCTAGAGCCAAGTTGACCACAGCAAGACTTTCTGTAGCCGCCATGTCCCCATGATGATGATAATGGACTAAACCTCTGAAACTATAAGCAAGACTCCTTAATTTGATGTTTTCTTTATAAGCGTTGCCATGGTCACAATGTCTCTTCACAGCAAGAAAAACCCTAACTAAGACACCTAGACTGGCCTCAAATCCCCTATGTAGCCAAGGATGAATTTTACCTTTTAACCTTCCTCCGTCCTGGGTGCTGGAATTAAAGGCATGTTGCCCCCTCCCCAGTTTATATGGAGCTGGAGATTGAACCTAGGACATCATATATGCTAGGCAGGCCCTCTACCAACTGGGCTGTGTTCCCAATCTCCCCAGAATATTTGATTTGGTTTGTTAGCACTAAGATTTAGTAAGGCGAGTCCTATTACAGACAGTGAGGCTTGGCCCTAGTAATCTTGATGAATAAAGCCTGGACACACTGCCAATCTGTGAGCAATGCCATCAAGAAACTGATGACAGGCAGTTGCTGTAGACCAGCTCACAGGCTGTCATTGTCACATGACTAAGCCCAGGCAGAGCCAGAGGCAGAGCCTTTTTTATCTGGAACTTGACTATGGATGGCAGGATCAGAGGTTCAGGGGTCAAAAAACCTATTTTACATCTTGGCCAACTTCATACTATTTTTCTTAAAAAATCATTTACTTATTGTGTGTGTGTTTGTGTGTGGGGGGTGGGGGGGAGGAAGAGCTAGAATATATGGGATGCACATATATTATGGCATGCATGTGGCCTCAGAGGAAAATTTTGCAGGAGTTGGTTTTTTTCTTTCACTGAGTTTTTAAAGATTTTATTATTTTTTGAAGTGTGTGTGTGCCACAAGTGCTGGTACCAGCAGAGGCCAGAAGAGCACACTGGCTTCTCTGGAGCTTGAGTCACAGGCGGCTGGGAGCCTCTTGACAGTTAACTGTAGTTTTGAGGCAAGGTCTCTTTTGTTTCTGTCATTTTGCTGTGCACTTTAGGCTAGCTTGCATGCAGGTGTTTGGCTAATGCTGTCTCTGCCTACCATATCATAACAGGAGTTGGGATGACATCTGGGTTTCAGGGATTAAACTTGGATCCTCAGGCTGTTGTGGCAAGCACTTTTATCCACCGAATTATCTTTCCAACTCCCAACTTCATGTTGTTGTCCTCGTGTACCTAGATGTCCATGCCTGGAGCATCCACAGCCGTGGCCCCATCACAGGACTGCTGGAGAGCTTGGGCCAGAGAGTGGACTTAAGCTTGCTGGTACCTGAGAAGTGCTTGTCCTCCTGAGGGTCATCATTCTTCAGGCCGACCTGTAGATCCAGTGTTTCCAGAAAGTTCCTATGCTTGCCTTGCTTTCTGTGCAGCACTTTGCACAGCACGGCTTATACAATGTCACAAGAGACTTTACTGCTCCCTCTGTGAGTGCTGGCTGGGAAAGAGGCCCGGCCCACCCCTCCCTCTGTCGATCATCTTGCTATGTAGTCCAGGCTGTCTTGTAACTTGCTGTATAATTCAGTTGCTCTCAAACTCACAGCAATCCTCTTGCTTTTAGTTACCCGAATACCAAAAGTACAGATGTGTGCCGCTATAGAGTGCTATATTTGTGTTATTGTAAATTTATTTTTATTTATTTTATTATTGTTGCTGTTTTGTTTTGAGACAGGGTCTCTGTATAGCCCAGGTTGGCTTCAGATTCATGATAATTGTCCTGCTTCAGAATACTGAGTTCTTGGCTTTTTGGAGCCCATTCCCTATGGTGGGATACCTTGCTCAGCCTTGATACAGTGGGGAGGGGCTTGGTCCTGCCTCTATTTGGTACTCAGATTTTGTTGACTCCCCAAGGGGGGGTCTTAGCAGCTCTGAGGAGTGGATAGAGGATGGGGTGGGAGAGGGGTCAGAAGAAGGGAAGGAAGGGGAACTGGGCCAGAGAGTGGACTTAAACTTTTTACATTAAGATGTAAAATATTTAAAAAATTTAAATAAAAAATGAATCTTGAGTTCTAAGGTTCTAAGTACATGTCATCACATCCGGTGTGAGGTGTATTTGATTCAAATTATCTATCTGTCTATTATTATTATTATTATTTTGAAATGGTATTCCTGTTGTTAATTTCACAAGTCAAGAATAAGACCAATGCCACAGTTTAAAGCCAAATTTGAAACAAGTTTTTTTTTTGAAACAAGTTTTAATTAGTTACTGGCTAGGTTGATGAACTCTCTGGACAGGTCCATCTTCGGGTTTCTAGAAAATATGCACAGGTCATGCCTTGCAGTGATTTTAAAAGGCAACCCCACAAGGCCACCATATTTCCCATCAGATCCAAACATGGGTAAGCATATATCGTTATGTATTTCCTGCTGATACACCCCCTGCCTATGTCCAATCAGAAACAGTGTACATCCTGACAAATTCCCTGCCTCCATACTCCCCGCCCCCCACGCGTGATCAAGCACATCTGGTGCGGGTGCAGATGGGGAGTGAAAACAGAAATAACTCCCAGCATTTAACTTTGGTTCTCTCACTACATAGCCCAGAATGGCCTTGAACTTGTGGTAATCCTTCCTCAGCTTAGGTATTTGTTGTTTCTAGTTTGAAAGCACTAATATTGTGGATGATTTTCATTACTTCAGCATATCATGACTTGTCTAGATGATTCCAAGATGATTGTTAAATGAACAAAACAAAATAAAACAAAAATCAAATTTATAGGCAGTAAATAAATGCAAAGGCAGATATTAAAGAATATATATACAGTTTTAATGTTTAAACAAACTTACAGAACCAAGGTTTCCGCTTAGCCGTTTCACAGGAGGCAGGAAAAAGGAAAAAGGGAGGAGCTACCTCCCGCACGCCCATTTATCGGTATGCATTCGCCCGAGGCAAACCCCGCCCCCTAAAGGGGCTGACTTAACCCTACAATCAAAAACCAGCTACAGCTGGGCCTGGTGGCTCATATCTAATCTCAGCATCCAAGAGGCTGAGGCAGGAAATTTGTCATGATGAGTGGTAAGCCAGTTTAAGCCACATAGAGAGAGTCTGTCTCAAATAATAGCAACAACAAAACAAAAAAGAAACAAAATAACAAAAAAACAAAACCAAAAAGTGATCTCAGCCAGATGGGGTGGCACATGCCTAAAAATCTTACTTTGGGTCTGTTTCATTTTGTGGGTTTTCTTGCGATTTTGTTTTGAGGCAGGGTCTTATTACGTAGCCCAGGCTGGTCTTGCCTTTCCTCCTACCTCAGTCTTCTGAGCTCTGAGATTACAAGTATGCGGCACTACCCCTGGGTACGAATAGCCTGGGTAGTGCATTCATCGGTGTTCTTGTAATTTTCATAATTTGCGTGTATTTGCCATTATGTAATGACATTATTTATTCCTTGTGCTGTTTTTTGCTGACATCTGCCGCCAAAATAGTAATCCCAGCTTGTCCCCTGTTTATGTAGGACTATCCTCTTACATGGCTTCCTGTGAAAATGCTCTTGGTTTGTGTTTCTTAAAAGCAACAAATTTATAGATTGCTTTTCTAGCCAGGAAGCCACTGTCTGACAAATGAATTCAGCTTGTTGTCATTTAATGCCTGAATTTTTAGCATTTTTACCATGCCATGCTTCTTTTTAATTTTTCTGTAGCACCTCATTTTCAGTTTGTGGTACTTACGCAGGGGACTTTAAACCTTGTTTCCTTTTAAATCATATCAGCAGATGATCTGAATAAATCCACCTTCTGAAGATTATCAGTTATGCTTATACAAAATTGCTAGCACTCATATTTACTTCTATTATTAACCTGAATACTTTGAATTAATTCTCTCTGTTTTTCTCTTTTTTGTACTTCAGGGACTCTAGACTCATGTAAGTTAAGTAAGTGTTCTACAGTGAGCTGTGGTCCCAGCCTTCAACTGGAGAACATTAAAAATGTACCCTTTAGAGGCTAAGACTGTGGCTCAGTGCTAGACAGCTTGCTTAGCATATATGGTTCTGGGTTTGATCTCCAATGATGATAAAATAAAGGCAAATTTTTGTTTGTTTATTTATTTATTTTAAAAGACAGGGATGTCTGTGTAGTGCTGGCTGTCCTGGAACTTGCTATGTAGACTGGGCTGGCCTTGAATTCACAGAGCTCTGCTTGTCAGAGGAATCCACATGCTTTTGCATCCTCAGTGCTGGGATTAAAGACCAGGTTTATATTAGTCAGGGTTCTCTAAAGGAACAGAATTTATAGAATCTGTCTATCTAGGAATTTACTAGAATTGTTTACAGTTTGTGGTCCAACTAGTCCAACAATGGCTGTCTACTCACAAAAGGTTCAAGAATTCAGTTATTGTTCAGTCCACAAGACTGGATGTCCCAGGGCTGCTCTTCAGTCTAGACCAAAATCCCAAGAAGTAGGCTCCAATGCTCATGAAAGCAGGGACTTGCCAGCGAGAAGGGAGGACAAGCAGGTGTGAGAGCAGCTTCCTTCTTCCATGTCCTCTATATAGGCTGCCAACAGGCACGGCCCAGGTTAAAGGTGGATCTTCCCACCTCAAAATATTTGGATTAAAAGTGGGTCTTCTCTCTTCAAATAATTTAATTAAGAAAAAAAAAGTCCTCACAGGTGTACCCAGCTACTTGGGTTTTAGTTAATTCAAGATGTAGTCGAGTTGACAAGCAAGAACAGCCATCTCCAATTCACCCCTATCAACTTGATACACACTCAATCTCCTTATGTCATGTTTAATTTCCAAATGAAAATAATAACCAGGTTATAACTATCCCGTGTACAATCGCAAATGCATTATATATTTAACCAGGTTGTAATTATGCCTAACATGATACAGCTATCCCTCATGCAACTGTAAAAACATTTTAAGTTTAGAATAGGTAGCAATGTCCCTTGAGGGATATCTTGTAGTATCCCAAATTTAAATGCAATAACTACTCTACATTCTCTTGGTTTATGTTACATCATATGATGAAGAAATTGAGGAAAGAAAACACAAACATCTGTACAAACACATTCTTCACAAAATATGACAGAAATGCTCATGTCAATTATAATCCTCATGTCTGCAACTGGTCATGTGACCTTAGCTGGTATTTAGAACTACCTTCTTTGACTACCCATTCTGTATTCCCTCCACCCTCAGTAAGCACCTCAACAGGTCTTGGCTGTGAAGGAGTGACCCACACCTTCGTTCCTGATGGGTCTGTGTCCTTTGTCATCCTGCTTTGATTAGGCTGTAGCAGTTTCTCTTTGACTTTAATCACAGGACACGGTAGCACCAAGAGACGCTCTAAAGGATCTCCTGCATTCCAGACAAAATCTTTCTTACCTCCATCGTGGAGAAGTAATCCAATTTCCCCATGATAATCTGCATCAATCACCTCTCCTAACACTGTTATTCCTTTCTTAGCCTGTTGATTTAAGGGCGTCAGAAGCCCAAAGTGGCCAGGGGAAGTCTGAGCTTCCAGTTCAAAGGAATGTTTGTGTGGCTGCTGACTGGGGCATTTCGTTCCCCTCTTTTGGAACCAAAACAATTAGACCAATAGAACTTAAGGTTGGAGGAACATGAAAGAAAATCTTTCCTAGTGGGTCACTAGACGTGACAGTGAGTGGAACTGTTTCCTTTTTCATCCCTTGATCACTGGACCCAGGGATCCTGGTTGTGGGAGAAACCATACCATATACCTGATACTGTCTCAAAGAATAGACCACTTTCTGGAGAACCCTGCCCAGTCCTCTAGGCTGCTGACACCTAACTGGCACTGTAACTTGTAAAATCAAAAGGCTGTTCCATCTTTCTATCAGGTCATTTTGTTCATTTTAGTGGGGAACGTGGTAAGACCAGTGGATTCTACAATGCTGGGCTCACTGTCACACTTCTCTGGCTATGAAGTGAGTTCCGTGGTCAGAAGCAGTACTGTGTGGAGTACCATGATGATGGATAAGGCGTTCTGTAAATTCATGGATGGTGGTTCTGGAAGAACCATTAGGTGCAGGAGAGGCAAATCCATAAGCAAAATAAGTGTCTACTCCAGTAAGGACAAAGGATTGTGCTTTTCACAGAGGAAGTGGTTCAATATAGTTGTATTACTCAGGTTTCTCAAGGGTAACAGAACTTATAGAATTACTCTCTATATATAGATAAAAGAAATTTATTAAAATGATTTACAGGTTGTGGTCCAGCTAATCCAACAATGGGCTGCCTATATGGATGGAAGGTCCAAGAATCCAGTAGCTGTTCAGTACATGAGGCTGGATGTCTCAGCTGGTCTTCAGTGTACACCAGAATCCTGAAGAAGTAGGCTCTAATGCCAGTGAAGGAAAGGACTTGCCAGAGGGGTTAAAGGAAAGCAGGCAAAGAGCAAAAGCTTCCTTTTTTCATTTTCTTACATAGGTTTCTAGCAGAGCGTGTGACCCAGATTAGGGGTGGGTCTTTCCACCTCAGAATATCTGGATTAAAAGTGGGTCTTCTCACCTCAAAAATCAGGATTAGAAGTCTATCTTCCCACTTCAAAATCCTGCCTAGGGATTTTTTATTTTGGGGTTTTAGTTAATTCCACATGTTGTCAAGTTGACACTCAAGAATAGCAATCACAGTAACCAAACTGCCCCCAGAGTGCTGACTGGTCATCCTGGGGGAATGGTGCCATATTTGGGGCTCAGTAGTGGTCTCGGCTATTGGCAGATCTGGCACTCAGGGGCAGTCACAGCCAGGTCAGCCTTGGGGAGTGGAAGTCCATATTGCTGAGTCCATGTATAAGCCCCATCTCTGCCACCATGGCCACTTAGTTCATGCACTCATTGGACAAAGACAGGATGGCTAGGGAAAGAGGCTGACTGCCTTTCTATTTGATTATTGAACTCCTCCTCAGCTGAAGTCATCTTTTGAGGAGTATAGTGGTATATTATTTATGTTTTAATAAATAAAGCTTGCCCGAGGATCAGAGGGCAAAGCAACTACCCTAGTCAGACATACAGGTCAGGGGGTGCTGACACACACCTTTAATCCCAGCACTTGGGAGACAGAGGCAGATGGATCTCTGTGAGTTCAAGGCCACCCCGGGCTATATAAAATTGATCCAGAAACAGATCCAGGTGGTGGTGGTTAACACCTTTAATCCCAGCACCAGGGAGGTATCTACAGGAGCGATATTGCTGGGTAGAGAGAGGAATAGAAAGGGGAAGAGACAGGAGCTCCGTGTGGAGTCTGAGGATTCAGAGTCAGGATCTTACCCTTTCGGTCTGAAGATTTGGTCGAGATAAAAGGTCTTTCCAGTGGTTTGTTGATTTGCTTTTCTGATCTTCATCTTGGGCCCCAATGTCTGTCTCTGGTTTTATTATTTGTACAACAGATGAGCATTTGCATGGGGGAATAAGTATCTTAACATCCTTCACCCATTTGCAGAGATCTATTCACATACTTCCCCAGATTTCTCTCACCTAAATTTTCCAGTCATGCTCTTTCTAAGTCCCTGATCACCCTTATTTCTTAAGACCTCTTTGTAGGGTAGGGGTCTTAAGCCCATGACCACTCCAAATCCATGTACATATCTGTTGTTACAATGAAACATCACCTTTGGTCAGTAATGTCTGGGGAACTGAAGAAGAGGAACTTTGTTGTATGTCAGAGCTGATGACTGGAACGGAGAGAAAAGAGGTAAAATGAGGAAGACGGGTTTCTGAGGAAGCTGAAAATCAGAACAGGAGGTCAATGGATAAACAGAAGGCTCTCCTGTCCTATGCTGCTTCTGGGATGCAGGTAAGAATGGTTTCCCACATGAAAAGAAAAAGACATACTACGTAAACACACATCTAAGGTGGCATATGCTTTTAATCCCAGCACGTGGGAGCTGGACATGGGCAGATTTCTGTGAGCTGCAGTGCAACTCTGGTCTACAGAGCCAGAGACACATGCCACATTCCTGAAAAAATGAAACCACTGGATATTTTAGCTGGATACAGTGGCACACACCTTTAGTCTCAGCCCTTGGGAGGCAGAGGCAGATGAATCTCTGTGAGTTTGAGACCAGTCTCGTCTACACATTGAGTTTCAGGCCAGTCAGGGTTACACAGTGAGATTCTGTTTCCAGAAAAACAAACAAAGACACAAACAACAACAAAAAAAAGGTGGATGGATGAGTTTATGAGTTTATTTACAGTTCGGCCAGAACTTGTGAAAGAAAAATTTCTTAGTTTCTCTGTCTTGCCTGCGTGAGATAAAAGACAGGAGATTTGTCTATGGAGATAAAGCTGTGGCTTCAGCTTCCTGAACCAGGAGACGGAGAGGAGAGGAGGCCCTCACAGATGGCAGGGTTCATGGGGTAGTATTGGAGCCTGTCAGCATGATAATTCTTTTAGGATCATAATTACGAACACCTCCATTACAGCCCCACCATTCCAGGCAAATCCCTGCAGATTCTGGAAAAGACCCTGGTGTTTCCCTCCATGAGAGGATTTAATACAGTGCACTGAATTTTCAAAGCAACTCATGTCTGTAGCTGCGGTCTTGGTTATCAAGGAACTGGACTGCTGTTTCCCATGGAGGGCTTGCCATTTAACAGCTAGGGACTTGCTGTCACCCCTGTCCAGTGAGAGGAGACAGGAAGCCCACAGCAGCTCACTTCCTGGTGAAGATACAAAAGGCGGATCTTCACAGAGGTGGCCCTCTGACCTTCCCATGCTGGCGGCTCTCAGTCTTTTATCTTGCTACTGTTTTTGGATTTTGGATCAGGCATTACCAACAGAGGGTGAAGACGATGTTCACGTACGAAGTGAAGAGCAAAGGGCTTTCTCTTCTACTCTGCTATGGCGCATTTGTAAAGAAAATGTGCCTTTAGAGTCCAACCAGGGCTTAGTGTTTGGAAACTGTGCTGTTCCCAGGATGAAAGTAGCAATCTGTGATTATGACATCATCACTGCTAATTAACCCTTAGCACAAATCTGCCTGAATGGAGGAGAGGGGGGTGTCTCTATAAGGCTATTTAACATGATGATTAAAATATATTAACGATAATTTTCTCTTCTCTAGCACCATGCATCTTAAGACCTTCTCTAAAAGTGCTTCCACAGGCTTTGGTTAGGAAGAAGTAAGGTAGCCCATTCTACAGAAGAGGACATTGAACTGCCGGGAGAAGGCTCTGGAGGGGAGGGGTGGAGTTTGGCTGACTAGAGCTGCCTCCTCTCCACCCAGCAAAGGCCTGGAACTTTCCCTTTTCCCTTCCACCAAGAGCTGATGTTCTCAGGCTTTACATGAAGAATACAATTTTGTTCATGCTTGACACTCGAGACATCCGAGACAAACCCCCAATACATTGGAGGATGCGGATGAAACTGTTGATTAATCGAGCCTGGGGGCATTACTCAGTGGTAGAACACTTGCCAAGCACCCCGGCAGGCCTTGGGTTTCCATCCTGACCATGCCAAAGAAAAATAAAGCTTATGTTTACATTTCATTTTACTAGTATCAAAACAAATGAATGAACAACAACAAAAAATAGCCAAGAAAGGAAAGCCAGAGGATTCACATGGGCCACAGAACTCAACCACCCTGAGCCCCACTTTTCTCTTTAGCCACTTGCAGTCGTGGCTTATGTACGGCACCGTTGTGGCTCAACCCGGAAAATCCAATCACTTACTTTCCTACCTGTTCTCGATCATTTCCATTTTCAGACGAAGGAAGCTGAAAGGGATGCCTGAAGGGAAACGCAGAGAAAAACAGAAACCAGTCTTTGCAGCAGCTTTCTCTGAAAAGGTCCAAGTGAGGGTTATGTACCTGAGAAGCTACATTGCCAGCACACACAAGGCGGAGAAAAGCCTCATGTTCATCAGTGCCTTTCTACAGAGGCCAGCTTTCTGCTAGTCCCCCTTCACTTGTTTAGCTTGACGATCGAAAGTCAAATCCCAATGCAATATGCGTTCTTCTTAGACCTTTCTGTTTGATTTTTTCCCCTAGTAAGTAAGAATTTTGAAAAGAGAAGCACCAGACCACTATCACCCCCAACAGGAAAGCAGTTTTTGAGTGCTCGCTGACATTCCGTCTACTTTGGTTCAAGATTTTCCCCAAGTTGCATTACTTGATATTTCTTACATTCTTTTACTTTTGTTTTTTTCTTTCTTTCCTTAGAAGTCTTCTTTCCTTTCACTTTCCCCCACTCTGTGAATTTGGTGGAAAAAAGTGATCATATGCCTCATAGAACTTTCCAGTCTATATTTAGGCAACTGTGCTTTTGTCTGCTGTTGCATTTCTTCAAATGGTGGTTAGAGCTTTCTGCTTTGGTTTTGGTTTGGTGTTATTCGGTACCCAAACTGGTCTTTCTCTGTTTTCTTTCTTTCTTTCTTTCTTTCTTTCTTTCTTTCTTTCTTTCTTCTTTCCTTCCTTCCTTTCTTTTTTTCTTGGTGTTGGGGGTTAAACCTGGGGCCTTGCCCATGGTGGACTCTAACTCTGTCATTTTACTCGGTTTTTAGACCTTTGACAAAGTCTTGCTTAAGTGAGTCAGGCTGAATTTAAACTCATTTACCCAGTAGCCCAGGCAGGCTCAGATTTTTGTAATATTTGGGCCTCACCTTTCTGGGTAGCTGGGGTTCTAGGCCTGTGTCGCCAGACCCTGAAGCTGTCCTTTCTATGGGATGCACTGCATCCCATAGGAGGAGGTGCAGAATGTTCTGGTCCCGACATTTGAGGACATGCTTAGATGGAATAGTAGAATTTATGATGTTATTGCAGTATAATGCCTTTTTTCATTTTTCGTTGTTTCTGTCTTTATTAGCTGGGCACGGGCTCTACCATGGAGCCATGCTCCAAGTCCACTGGGATTCTCTTCTAAAGTACATTTCTTTGATTACCCCAACATCCAGGAGAGACAAGAAAAATGTGGGAATTTCTCCCATTATTCAGTCCTTTTCAGCTGTAGGCCCTAGTAACCGCTATCAACTACTGAGGTGCATGTTTTCTTAACTCATAGATTGAAAACTCTTTTTGTATTGGATGTGGACCACTTGATTACACTTCATTGTTGTTTTTATCTGAGACAGGGTCTCCCACTGTAGCTCAGGCTGGCCTGGTACTCAATATGATCCCGAAGCAGGAGATAAGAAGGGACTTTAGGCTCTAGGAACTGGCTCCAGCGAGACCTTGATTGTCTGCAGACCCTCGCTGCCTGGACACTCGCGATGTTCGTTGCAGAGGTTCCATGGGTCAACGTCCCTCTGCTTGAGACTTTTAGGTACTATTGGTTTGTGGTGGGAGCTTGTTAGGGTGAGGGGACAAGGTCACCCTTTATCCTTTAGCTGATTGTTGTGCTCTTGGTTTTGTAGCCATTTAAAAGTACACAGTGGCAGTCCATGTGCTTGAGCCCCACCTTTCTTGGGGCTCCTGCTTTGAGAGTTTCTTTCTTCCTTTCTATTCAATTTTTAAATAGAATATCTTTTACCTATTCATTGACTGTACATTGTACATCGATCATATCCACCCCAACTTCCTCCTACCCCCTGAAGTCCTAACATGCTCCCTCTCCCCTTCATGCTCCCCTCCTTTTTTGTAACCCACTGAGTTCAAATGTTGGCTGAACTTGTGCAGGTGACTGTAGATGAACTTTTCTTTGGGCCAGCAGCTCACAAAAAATGACACGGAGACTTATTAATTATGAAACCTTGGCCTATAGCTTAAGGCTTATTCCACTAGCTCTTATAACTTAAATTAACCCATTTATATGAATCTATGTTTTACCTCATGGCTTTTTACTTCTCTTCCATCTTGTACTTCCTGTTTTGTCTCCATGGCCTCTGGCATCTCCCCCATGCCCAGATTCATCTCCTTTTCATCTCTCTACTTGGAAGTCCTGCCTACCATCTTCCTGCCTAGTTATTAGCCAGTCAGCTCTTTATTAAACCAATCAGAGGCACCTTTGCAAAGACACTTCTTCACAGTGTTCAAAAAAATTATTCTACAACAGTTGACTATAGCTATGGTGAACTCATAAATGCAATGACCATGTCATGGCAAGAAGACAGCATTCCACAGCACTTTCCCCTATCCATTGGTGGCTCTTCCCCTCTCTTTGACATTCTCTGAACCTTTAGGGAGATCGATATAGATGCCCTATTTAGGGCTGAACACCAGTTACTTGTTCTCAACATTTTGATGAGTTATGAGCATCTGAATTAACTTTTGAACATTGCAGAGTTAAACTTCTCTGACCAAGGTTGAGGGCAGCACTTATTTATGTGTGTAAACATAAATATTTAGAAGACACTTTGGTAACATGTGTCCATATAGCAACATGACAGAAGTAGGGTCCTTGCTAGTACTTTGATGCCCTGAGCTTTGACTATGTTTACAGTAAGTACCAGGCGTGAATTCCCTCCTGAGGAATAGTCCTCAAATCCAACCCCAAAGTGATTGGCAATCTCCATAACCTTCATGCCACTCTTGCACCAATGGGCACATCTTCCCTGCCTAGTCTGTGCTGTAGCATTCAGGGCCAACCATGGGGTGTTGTGAATCTTTCTCTGTCCCACCAGCCAACTCCCAAATCATGATATGGCAACTTATTATTAATTACAAAAGCTCAGCCAATAGCTTAGGCTTGTTTTTTAGCTAGTTCTTACAACTTTAACCCATTTCTGCTAATCTATGTGCTGCCCCAAGGCTTGTTTACCTCATCTATGTACCTGTCCACTCTGCTTTCCTGCTTCCTCTGTGTCTCTTCTCATGCCGCCCTTTCCTCTGTGACTGAAATCCTGTCTAACTACTGGCCATTCAGCTGTTTATTGAATCAATCAGAGTGGCATATCTTTATACAGCGTAATCAAATATCTCGCAACAGTGGGGCAATACCGTTGATGACTTTTCAACCCAAGCAGTCTTTGGAGCACCTTGTGGGCACAGCAAAAGCTGGCCAGCAGGGAGGAAGTTTGCAAGTCAGTTCCAGCTGCATTTCTCTAAGTTCTGCAACCAAAGTGTGTTGTATCTTCAGAAATAAGGTTTTATTATTGTTGGACCCCAGAGTCCAATCACTGAGGAAGAGCTGCCCCAGGAGACCATCTCTCACACCACAGCTGATGTAAAAGCAAGAGGATTTTATTAATTCTGTCATGACAGGGTCTTTCAGCATTAGAGGCCAGAAAGACCCCGAATAGCTGGGTATCTGGGGGTTGTTCTTTGACTATTATGATTGGCTTATTCAAAAGGCCTATTACCAATAATTGACTGGAGAGCTATTGCCAGGTAAGAGGAAACATCTGAGGGTCACTCTGACCCCTTTCCCAGGGGCTGAGTCAAATCAAGTCTCCAGGAGGTCTCCTATCTGGCACATACATCAGGAACTGAGTCAACATTGTAAAGGTTATCTTGCCCCAGTTTCTGGAGAACATTCACAAAGACTCAGGGAAATGGAAAGTTCCCAACATTTCAGTACATGCATGTGTAGCTGTTAGGTCCTTGGTTCCCAAGGGGTTGGGAGCACTAAGGCACGGAGGCTGAGAGGGTTCAGAAATGGCTTCAGAATTGTCTTAAAGTTTTACACCATCTAGCTCCAGCGAGCAACCAAGGGCAATGGCAATAGCCTGTGTTATTTTGGGGGCCCTCGGGGCCTCCCTGACCAATAACCCATAGGAAAATATCCCATGCCTGGTACTGAGATTATAATTTAAAAACCCATATCTTCTAGGCAAATATTTTGCTTTCTTTCTAATAAACAAGCTGATTGGAACACTCTGTCTCTTGAGTCTATGGTCTTCATTCCTCCTTGTTCACATGACATGACCCTGAGGTCACAGAACATGACTATTGTAGCTTAGAGGTTTTATCTGGGACTTTTGTTTAGTTTAGTTTTTGTTTTTCAAGACAGGCTTTCTCTGTGTATCTCTGTCTATTCTGGAACTCACTCTGTTGACTACGCTAGCCTCCTACTCACAGAGATTCGCCTGCTTCTGCCTCCTGAGTGCTGGGATTAAAGGCATGCACCACACCACCTGGTTTATCTGAGATTTCATAAAAAGCCATCAAAACAAATTGCTCCCCAGTCTCTTTCTCCTCTACCCCGTGAGACAAAATGGCACATTTTTGCATCATGGGCACTCTTGTCTGTCATCTAAGAGTCCTTAGAATGACAGCTATTCTTAAGACTTCAGTGTAAGATTCTATGGGACCAGCTCTGATCAACTAACTCCCAGATATCCTCTTTTGGAGGAGTCTGAATGTTGGCCAGCTGCCAGGACAGTTTCCCTTTCACCAATTTCTGGATTGCAGGGACTAAAGGTAGCCCCGAGGTTGTTGAAAGTTCATAACCAAGGCCGCTTTTCAGTAGTACTCAGTCCCTGACCTTCAGTACTGGTACCTGGGAGGTCTTCCTTTTCCCTGAAGTACAAGTCCCTGGCACAGGGAACAAATATCCTGAGAGTCCCCCCGCAGCCCCTCTCCTCAGTGGCCTGGACAGGCTTTAGTGGAATTTCCCTGTGAAGTCCTGCCCAGTTGGTCTGAATGCGCAGTGCTTACTCTATCTATTGTGAAACAGTGGACTCTTGGCAGGGGCAGACTTCTCTCCCTTCCCCTGTCTGTCAATAGAAAGGGATTCAAGGAGTTGAATTCTTAAAACAGAGTCTTGGACCGGCACACCCTAACTGTTTCTGGTGCTTTGAGTGTAATGGAAAACAGGATGTCTGGGGGCCCCCACCTGTAGAAACGTCCTGGGCTATGTAATCACAGACTGTACAAGCTGTGAGGGGAGAAAGGCCCATCATCAGACTTAAGGCAGAAGATGATTTATTCACCTAGTCACTTAGACCACTGTCAATGAGGAACACAAGTCTAACCCTGAGTCCCTTGTTCCCCTGCCACACTATATAGTAAGAGAATTTGGACTGGTCTAGACGTCTTGCTAAACTCAGATTTCTGCGTCTGGCTCTTCACTTTTATCCCCGATGCTTATCTTCAGGTCTCCTTTCTCTAGAGGATGTGCGGTTTATCTCTTGGGTCAAATGCCCCTCCCTCCTGGGGGAAACTCCGAGGAGCCTCCAATAAAGATTTTTCTTTTCTATTTGGGAAACATTGAAAGATCACTTTATCTGGATGGAATTAGAATGACCGAGCCACCTTGAGTGGCCAACCCGTTACACAGAGCAAGAGATTCCTTCTCATGGTTCATGCAGAGGGTAAGTTGAGGAGCCCAACTCGAAACCCTTTTCCCTTTGCTGTTTTACAGATGGTCAACTTGGAGCCAAAGATCACACCTGTTTCTTCTTTGGGGTGTATCCTTAATAACTGGAACTGATTTGACCCTTAGAGCTTGAAGAAAAAAAATTGGGTGGTGTTTATGTGCTGTTAGACTTTGCTAGAACACCAGCTGGGGATGGAAGCATTCATGGTCCCATGATAGGACAATTAGACTTATGTGACCAGGGGGCAGAGATGTGGTCTGGGATTCTTTATATGAAATCTGTCTTTGCTTTGAGAGGGAAATCCCATCTGCAGAGAAATGCTACATAGATTCCTGAATCTTAGACCTGACTGAAGTTCAGCCCCTAAAGCCCTTACATGTACTCCTGAGGGAAAGAAATTGTCCAAGAGGGAGAAAAAGCCTCCATCTAGGAAGGAGATACTTACAATGTCTCCTTGCTGCTCACCCTGTCTACGGGAGCCCAAATCCCACACTCCTCCAGACCTAAAACCAACATAGGCAAACTCTTAGAGGACCCCAGTGCTTTCCAGGGATTAGCCCAATCCCATGATTTGACATGGAAAGACAGCAAGCTGGGTTTTTCTTTTTAATGTTTAGGTGTTTTGCCTGCGTGTATGTTTATGCACCACACATGTGCCTGGTGTCCACAGAGGCCAGAAGAGGGTGTCAAATTTCCAGTTCTGGAGTTAGAGACATTTGGAAGCCACAATGCTGTTGTTGGGAATTGAACCTGGGTCCTCTGGAAGAGTAGCCAGGCCTCTTAACTGCCAAGCCATATTTCCAGTCTAACACCCACGAAGAAAAATCATATGGGGATGAAATAGAGAAGGTAATTGAGTGAAGATATATTTACTTGGACAGGACAAAGAGGAGACTGTTACCTAGTAGGCGCAGTCCCCACGAGTGACTCTGAATGGCAGTATAGTCAGGGGAGCTGGAGACAGATGACTTCCTTCCTTCCTTCCTTCCTCCCTCCCTTCCTCCCTCCCTCCCTCCCTCCTTCCTTCTTTTCCTTTTGGTTTTCCCCTTGAAACCTGAGTTAAGAGATGGCCATAAGCAGCCATGTGGGTGCTGGGAATCTCATCAGGGTCCTCTACAAGAGCAAAGAGGTCCCTTAACCACTAAGCCATCTTTCCCGCCCCTCAAACAACAGCAGAAACCTTTGAAAGGCAAGCTAAACTTGAGTGTGTGAGGACACGTAGCTGACTGATGACAACCCAGAGCTCTGGGATTACTGTCAAAGTTGGCACCGGGATCTCTATGGAGGACAGAGGCCATTGATTAAAATGCAAGCACCAAGGCGTTCCTTAGCAGGGGAACAGAGATTAAGACCGTCTTTGAAGATTTAGTTTTATTATTTTTATGTGTGTGAATGCACGAGAGAGTGTCTCATGTGTCCAGGTATCCATGAACACCCAGAGAGGGCACAGAATGTCCTGATCTGACAAGAGGTTGGGAACTGCTTGACATGGCCCTGGGAAACAAACCAGGTCCCCTGCAAAAGCAGTGACCTTAACAGGGAGCCAACTCTCCAGCCCAAAGATTCCTATCTTTAAAAAAGCTACACTTTCTTCCTTCTGCCAACACAAGCGCATGCCACAGCACCCATGCAGAATTCAGAGGAAAACCTGCGGGAGAAATCAGTTCTCTACCGCCACCACATAGCCACAGGATTGGAACCCAGGTCATTGGGCTTGGTGACAAATGCCTTTGCCCACTGAGTCACCCTGCTGGCCCGAGAGTGGTGTGTTGATATTCATGGTGGTTATGGGCACAGTCAGCTTATAATAATTCATTTAGTCATGCCTTTTTTTTTGCTGTGTCTACGTTATTCGGGCTTTTGGTCTTTAGTTTCCTCAACCGTCCTTCAAGCATCACATTTTCCATAACCCACAAGGACTTGGTTTTGATGTTCTTGGTGCTCAGAAAACTTTGATACTTTTTTTTTCTTCTCTGCCTCTCAGGTGTTGGGGGCCACCATGCCTAGTCTGCAGCATTTCTTGTTGTGTATCTCAGAAGGCTTAAAAAGAATCTGTACTAAACTCTTTAATGATTCCAAACTTTCTAAAGTAATTCAGGGAGCATAGGCAACCCTACAGCCTTCCTAGAGTGACTCAGGGAAGCCCTGATCAAACATGCCAACTTAGATCCCAAGTCAACAGAGGACTCCTGGTCTTCAGAGACTGCTTTAATTGTCTGTATCTGCAACCATGAGCGTAATTTTGTCTGCTCTGATCCTGGACATCAAGCAGAAATTATAGACAATTCCCCTGGGGCCTGATAATACCTGATAATTTCCTCAAGAAAGCAACTAAGGTGTTCTGTAATCCAGACCAGGAGGAAACGAGGGAAAGAAAATGCCAAGAAAAGGAAGGCCACCTTGTTAGTTAGTGGTGCCCTCCATTACTACAGAGCTGCTGGGACTCTTAGTGTCTCTTACTAGATGGTGTAAGTGTGGAAGGACGGGTGTTTCAGGAGGGAGTGGCCAAGCAGAAAGCAAGGGTCACCACCCAAACCTTGTCCTAATTGTCAGCAAAGCATTGGAGAGCAGATGAACCACTTTTCCGGTGGCAAAGGCTCGGGTGCACAGAAAGTAACCCCATCTTGGTCCAACAAGAATAGGCCTGAAGGAGCTTGGGGTTGTCCTATACCTCTACCTGACATCCAATATGTCTATGTGAATCTTGGGTAGCCCTGATGGCGGAGGGATAAGAAATAAACTTCCTATTAGATACAAGTGCTTTTTGGTCAGCCCTTCAGTCTAATCCCAGTTCTCCTCCTGATAGTACCACCATGATAGAAGTTTCTAGAAAGCATATGGCTTGCTGCTGGTTTACCCACTCTTTCTCCCCAATGGAAACTGAGAAGAGTTCCTCTTCCCATGTCCCTGATAGTGCCAGAGAGCCTTATTCTTCTGGGACAAGATCTCATGTCCCTGTTGGAGACATTTATGGTCCGGGACAGGACATCATTCTCCCTTTAGTAGAGACTGAAATCAGTTCAAGAGTGTGAGCTACTCAGGAGGCAGACTCCAAGACCACCTGCACCTCACTAAAATCCATCCTGAAGATTTTTCTCTATTTCCCCATCACCAGTAGGAACTTTTAAAACTTGAAGCATGAGAAAGCTTACAAAACATCATAGCTAATCTGAAATAGTAGGGTTTAACTTAGTGATTCCCTGTAGCACCCCTATTCTGGGTTCTCAAAATGTAGTAGTGAGTGGAGACTATTCTACTCTTCTCGCTTAGATCGCAGAGAACTCCAAATGGTTTATTGTCCTAGACTTAATGGAAGTCTTTTTTGTATCCCTTTACATCCTGTGTTGGATAGCTTTATGTTAACTTTTATGTCAGCTGGAGTCATCTGAGAGGAGGGAGCCTCAATTTAGACAATGCCTCCATAAGGTTGGGAGGTAGGCAAGTCTGTAGGGCATTTGCCTAATTAGCGATTGTTGGGAAGGGTCCTGCCCATTGTAGGTGGAGGTCCTGGGTTCTATAAGAAAGCAGGCTGAGCAAGTGAGAGGAGCAAGCCAGTAAGCAGCACCCCTCCATGGCCTCTGCATCAGCTCTTGCCTCCAGGTTCCAGCCCTGCTTGAGTTCCTGTACTGGCTTCCCTCAGTGATGGACTATGATGTTGTGGAGGTGTAACCAAACAAACCCTTCCTCTTTGCTTGCTTTTTGGTCATGGTGTTTCATTGCAGCAATAGAAACACTAACTAAAACACACTTGGAGCATCAATACCTATTTTTTTTTTCAAGACCCAACTCCCCTGGCTAGCCAATTCACCCGGTTGGTCCTGCCCCGGGGATGCAGGCTCAGGCCCCCTCTTTGGGTGGGCTTTAGCTAAGGACTTTAGCTTGACTTCTTGAGCTCTCAAGCCAAGATATGGATGACCTCCTTCCTGTGTCCCCACAGATAAAAGATCCCCAAGAAGGAAGGAAAGCATTTTGAATTTCTTAACTGAAAGGGGCTAGAAGGTCACCAACAGCCAGTCAGGTACTTCAGAGAGGTCATGCCTAAAGGAGAAAGAGACTTGAGAACCAGGTGCAACTTATTCCTTCCTTCCCTCTACTGAAAACGTTTGAAGACTTTTAGGAGTTTGAGGAATTAAGGACTCTACAAGTTCTGGATTGGCCATATGGAAGAAATTGTCTGACTTCTCTATCAGCTAATGAGAGACCCATGTAAAATGAAAACACAAACCCTGACTTCAGGGCCAGGAAGCTAAGGCCTTAAGCAGGTACCCCTAGGGCCCTGCTTTGAGCCCTTCCACTAGTAAAGACTTCAGCCTCTAAGTAACTGAAAGGAAAAGAATGGCTTTGGGGTGCTTACCCAGTTTTAGTGCTCATTCAATGACCTATAGGCTACCTTGGCTAAGAACTGGATCTCAAATCAAAAGGCTGGCTTGCATGCCCCAGACCTAAGCCAGTCCCTGCTCCAGAGGCATCTAAATTGACCTTCAGACATGACTGGACTGTACATCTCCAATAAGATGACAGGACAATTGGAATCCAAAGGGAGTCTGGTTAACCGAATACAGACTCTTAAAAGATCAGGCTTCACTCCTGGAGGGCCCAGCTGTTCAAATACAAACATGCTGCACCTTCAATGCTGTCACTTTCCTCCTGCAGGAAGGCCACAGGGAAGACAGTCTGCAAGCCGACTGAACAAATAGTCTTACAAACTTCTATTGGTATGGAAGACTAGGAAAGTTCCCGGCAAACTCTGATGATATCTTCTTTATGGTTGCCAATGCCTTCATTGAGCACAGGATCCACTGAGCCACGTATGCTATAGTAACACTTTGTGATACCCAACCCTGCCAACCAGCAGTAAGGTAGCTGATTTCATAGCGCTAACCAGAACTCAAGAATTATGTCAAAACAAGAGAGTCCCTCTCTACACCGATTGTAAAGATGCCATTTTAGTCCTCCATGCCCATGCCACAATGTGGAAGAAGAGAAACTTCCTTACAGTGGTATGATCCCTTATTTAATGTCATCAAGAAACAGACAGTCTGCTTTCTGTCATATTTCAACCCAAACAGGTGGCAGTCACCCACGGTAGAGGACATCAAAGGAGAAGAGATGAGGTGCATACTTGCTCAAACTAGGTTACACCAGAGGCTTTCCTTCCCTGGCTGTCCTAATCTGTGGCTTCCTTACCCTTTGGCCGCTCTAACCATGAGAGGAAAGTACTTCTCTTTTACCTGTTCTGTGGTTATTGGCTCTTAGTCAGCATGACTCACTCATCTTTCTGATTACTAGATCTTTCTATGACAGGAGATCCAATCCTGAAGAGACATCCCTGCGAACCTAGCCCCTGAAGCATTCTGCGATGGGTCAATCTTTGTTTCCTTTTATTGAGGCAGGGTTTCTCTGTGTAGCCCTGTTTGTACTGGAACTCTCTGTAGACCAGGCTGGCCTTGAATTCAGAGGTTCACCTGCCTCTGCCTCTCAAGTGCTGGGATTAAAGTCCACCACCAGGCCCGGGATGGGGCAGTTTTACCAGTCAATATTCTGGCTTCTCCTCCACCCTGTAAACGGAAATCACTGATAGCAGAGTGGAGGAGGACCCTGTCTAGTTGATCTAGACTGGCCACAAATAGAACCCTTGGAAGCAGGAAGATGGCTTCACTTGTGTACCTGGAGGAGACAAGCCACTCTTTATTCCTTACCTGACTAATGCTGATGGAGTACGCTCTGGAGTATCGCAGACTTCCTTTCTTCTCAACCTCTGGAAGAGTGACCTGGCAAAGTCACTCTTCTTGATAGCAGACACTTTCGTCCATGAACCTGGTGCCTTTGTTTCTCTGTATTTCCTTTATTTAAAAATTTTTAATGGTGGTGGCACACACCTTTAATCCCAGAACTCTGGAGGCAGAGGCAGGTGGATCTCTATAAGTTCAAAACCAGCCTGGTCTACAGAGGGAGTTTCAGGACTGGCTCCATAGCTACTGGGAAACCCTGTCTCGAAAAACAAAAAAAAAAACAAAACAAAAAAAAAGCAACGTTTTTATTTGATTATTTATGTGTGTGTGTACAGTATGGAGATCAGAAAACAATTGCAGGAGTTATCTTCTTCCATCATGAAGGTCCAGGGGACAGAACTCAGACTGCCAGGCCTGGTGGCGAAAGCCTTTACCTGCTGAGTTGTATTACTGGCTAGTTTCCCTGGATTTTAAATAAAGCAGGACACAGACATTGTAAAGGAAAGTTGATTTATTAAGTTTGGCGAAGTGGGGAGGTGGAGAAGTGTAATTTCTTCCCCATTGTGCCTTTGTTCATTTTACAATTTCTAGAAAGTCATAAGACAACCCCTAGAAAATATGTAAATGAGGCATGCTAATTGGTTCTTTCCTAAGAAAAGGCAGATCTGGGCCTCTTGAGTGCAGGGTTTTAGGTGTGCTTTGCCATGCCTACTACCAATGATGTACTCTCTATAATCTTAATATATTTTCATTTTGCTTTTGAATATGTTTATAATTGAAATAGAATTATATTGATTTCCCTCTCCCTTTCTTCCCTCCAACCTTTCCCAGTTCCTCTCCCGTGAATCCCTCCCATGTCCTCTTGTACTCTCAAGTAGATAGCCTTTTTTCTTTATTGTTTTATATATATATATATGTGTGTGCACACACACACACACACAACCTGCTGAGTCTGTTTTTGTTGGTAGTGTGTATATAGTTTCAAGGCTGACCACTCTGCATTGGACAACCAATAAGGTGGCTAATTCTCCTTCTTTCAGAAGCCATTGGTTGCCTATAGCTCTTTGTCTAGGGGTGGGGCCCCATGAATTTTCCCCATTCCATGTTAATTTGTCCACTGATATTGTCATTGTTCTGTTTTGTTTATACAGCCATTTCTAGGAGTGTCTGTAACTGGTAGTTTCTCTTTCACCCACCAGTTCCTGAATAACCACTCTAAGGCTAAATATTAATCACAAACTGTTTGTCCTATCAATTTAGGCTTATTATTAACACATATTATTATAACTTAAATTAACCCATTTCTATTGATCTGTATATTGACACGTGCCCTGTGGCTCCTGGTAATGTTCTGGCATCTTACTCCTTCAGCATCTGCTGGCATCTCCCAGACTCCACCTTCTTTTCCCCTGTATCTTTGCTTTGATTTCCCGCCTGACTCTATTCTGCCTGACTATTGGCCAAATTAGCCTCTTTATTAACCAATGGTAACAAGACACATTCACAGCATACAGAAGGGCATCCCACATCGGGTGACTATTTCACAGCAGACTTCCTGGTATTCTAGCTAAAACAATCTTTCTGCCCCTCTTCCTTGATGTTCTCTGAGCCATAGACGCAGGTGCTATGATGGAGATGTAGCGACTGGGGCAGGGCTGCTCATCATCTGTTGATGTCTACATTGTATCCAGTTGTGGTTGTCTGTGATGGTCACCATTTGCTTTAAAGAGAGGCTTCTTTGATGAAGGGTGGTAGTTGTGTTTATCCTGGAAAGGCGGCTCTGAAAAGTAACTAAGTTTTCAAGTTGGGGCTGAGGAAAATAAGGTTTTTAAAGCTCTCCCATTTTTGAAATAGAAAAGAGTCTCAGGGATCTTGTGGGGTAGAAGATCCTGTCCCATTCTAGGCCAAAGAGACTTCTTTGTTCTTAGATCCATCTTTTGGCAGGTGGAGAGTGGAAACCTTTGTTCCTTTTCTCTGGAGGTCAGCCTCAAGCTCTAGACTCCTGTAGAAGTGGAAACCTTTGTTCCTTTTCTCTGGAGGTCAGCCTCACGCTCTAGACTCCTGTAGGAGTGGAAACCTTTGTTCCTTTTCTCTGGAGGTCAGCCTCAAGCTCTAGGCTCCTGTAGGAGTGGAAACCTTTGTTCCTTTTCTCTGGAGGTCAGCCTCACGCTCTAGACTCCTGTAGAAGTGGAAACCTTTGTTACTTTTCTCTGGAGGTCAGCCTCACGCTCTAGACTCCTGTAGGAGTGGAAACCTTTGTTCCTTTTCTCTGGAGGTCAGCCTCACGCTCTAGACTCCTGTATGCCTGTTAAACACTAATTTCCTAAGTGGCAAAAGGTGACAGTCTGAGAGCAGCAGGAAAGGCTCCCAGCCTCTCCCAGCATTTGTTCTTCTGAGGACTTGAGCAGAGACTCACGTTTATATGGTGGCTCAACAGTCCACAGATCCAAGTATCTTTGATGGCTTATCTTCTGAAATCAGATGTTCCAGGATCTTTTTCCTGCCCCACATACCTGTGATAAGGGAATTTTGAAATGATGTAAGTTAAGTTACAGGCCAGAGAATGGAGGAAGAGAAGAGATCAGAGGGGATTATTTTAACTGACAGCTTCCAACTAAATCGACAAAGAAAAAGACAAAACGGCTGGGCTACATTATTTGTCTGTGTGCTGTAGACTGCCCATGAAGGTCACTTCACTTTCGGCTTTCAGAAAACACTAACTAAAAAGCCTCGAATTTGCTTACGGACTAACCCAATCCCGAGACTCTGCCCCATTTGCTTTGTCCTGGCCTTTATGATCATAGGTGCAAACAATTTTTTTCTTTACCCCAACATTTCATTCTAAAGCATACGGGTTCCTTAGGTTCATAACTAGCGATTCCAGCTGCTGGTGGCTTAGGAAATGTATCCCAGGTCCAGTTTTTACCTCCTAGCTTTGATTCAGAGGCCTCTTTGAGTTTGGAACATTGATTTGATTCTGGTAGCAGTCTTGCTGCAAGGAGTTCTGGGTCTTTTTCCTGGGCAAGACATATGGCTCTACTGTTCGATTTTGGAGGTCACAGAGTGGCGATTTCAGAAGTAGCTCCTGGAAAGAGCATTTTGGGGTAGTGGGAGAGCGAGTTTGTTGAGTAGGATGGCAGAAGGAACACTGGGCCAACCCTTCATGGGCTGTATCAAACTTGGTTCTTATCCACCCTCATGACTCCAGGGTCAGATCAGGTTAGTGGGACTCTGGGAGACCCTCCCGCGAGGGACATTTTGCAGATTGGGTTTCGGCCAGAGCAGTCAGCCCTCCTGTGGCTTCAGGTGCGTGACTAAGATTTCCGGCTCAGGCGTGCCCCGGGCCTTTCAGGGCCTGGCTACCGCCCCCGAGCCGCTGTGTTGGAGCCTGCGTCCCAGCAGGGGCGAAAACGACTGCGGTGGCCGCGTTCCAGAGCCGGAGCCTCAGCGCCCTCTGACGGGCGAGCCTGGGAGGGCGGGGCCTATGCACAGATGCACCGCCCCTTCAGACCTTGGCAGTGGGCGGGGCTGCTGCGCCGGTTCCGGGCAGAGGCAGCCTAGATTTCGCAAGGACGTGACCTTGAGCGGAAAAAAAAAAACCCCTAGTGTGTCTCACGGGGTTGCTAATCCGGGCTAGCGAGCTGAACTAGTTTCGAAGCCCAGAGAGGGACGGAGGGAGGGACAGGGACCTAAACGTTCATACCGGGGATTCGTGGCGAACAGCCTCTCCATCACCGCCGGGGCGCGCTTTGTGCCCGGGGCCGGAAGTGGGTACGTGTCTGCACCCCGACTTTGTCTGAGCCTGCCCTTGGGATGACGTCACTCCACTGAGCGTCAGCAGACTGAGCCAACTGTTGCCTCCCCTCTTTCACTCCGCGAGCTCTTTGTTCAGGTGGAATCGTCCAGCCCCACAGGGAGCTAGGGTTTTCATCAAAAGGATGGTTTTAGCCAAGGCAGTTTAAGGATTCCTCTCAAAAATTAGAGTGGATGGGCTGCCTCATCCTGATCTCACATAGGCAGTGGTTTTTTATCTTCTTACTGGAGTTCCCCCTCCCCCGCGGGGGAGCGTGGGGCAGGACCGAGGTGATTAAGTGCTTGTTCCACCAACAGCATCGTGAACAGCATCTGAAGAAACTGCGTCTGTTAGATTTCTTCAACAGCTTGATCAGGCTGTTGATTACAACAACTTGGTGGTGGAGAGATAGAATTTTGTGAAAAGAGAGTCAAAAATTGTCTTATTTTAGAAACTTTAATAGCCATTTGCCTTAATTTTTCTATCTGACCTAATGTGTGTGTGTCTCTACACCTGCACACGTGGAGTACATGAAATCTAGAAGACAACCTTGGGTGCCCTTCCTCAGAATACATCGACTTTATTTATTTTAAGATAGGGTTTGAAGCTTGCTAAATAGGCTGGGCTAGTTGGCTAATGAGCGCCAGGGTTCTGTCTGGTTTTGCCACCATGCTTGGCATTTTTTTTTTAATGTGGGTTCTGGGGATCCAACTCAGATTTACTGACTAAGCTGTTTTCCCAGCCCTGACCTAAATTTTTTAAAATTAAAAAAATTGTGCATGTGTTTATGTGTGTAGGTGTACACGCCCCAGCACGTGAGTGGAAACCGAAGGCCAACTTACAGGAGTCCATTCTTGCCCTCCACCATGTGGCTTTGGGGGATTGAACTCAGGGTATCAGGCTTGGTGGCAAGCACCCTTAATGCAGGCTTAGAGTTCTAGTAATGATTACAGACGGTCTCACAATATATCAGGGAGCTTAGCATACCTTTGGCCTCCACCTACCCTAAAACAAAGAACGCTGGGAGATAACATCTAATATCTATGGAGCAGTTCTGCAGCTTTGCTGTAGTCAGTCTGCATAATTAAATTTATTGATTTACAACTTAGCTTTGTTCTGTGACTATACAGTTTGGGTTGTCTCTTCCACAGTGGAACGTGGCATTCACGGTTCCTCAGATTCAAGGCTACTCATCTATGACTCACAAGGAGCTATTTTCTTACTTCCTGTAAGGCAGAGTCACTTTATGTCAACACTTGCCACCTATGGAAGCCGGTCTCCTGCCCTGTCTGGGCCCTGTTTCCTTCTTTAAGGGTCTGGTTTAGATAATGTGGCACAGGCACTTAGGGTACCTGTCTGAGACAGCAAGAGACAGAAAAAGGCAGGACAAAGGCCAGCCTGTCACCCAAATTATTTTGTTCTAGATCCTCACAGAACTTGAGTTCTCTTCTTCTAACAGTGGGCACCTCCACCTATATGACAAACATAGGCTTACCTCTAATGTTTGTGGGATCTGGGGTTAGAGTGCACAGGGAAGGCCATGTGGCTAAATATTTGAAAGTTATAAATCGAACTGACAAACCACGAAATAAAATATATCCTATCCTCCATTTGTGTGTCTATGTGTGCCCGCGCTGGTGGGGCTGGAGGAAGGAACAAATGCTGAGGAACTACGGGCTAGGCACATTCCCTGATAGGCAGACAGATGGGGAGAAGGGCCATGGCTAGAACACAAGAAGGGCAAACTTCCAAGATGGCTGGCTTCTTCCTCACTCTCCTGAACTGAGATACATAACTGCCAGCTTAAAACAAACGCCTGGTAGCCTTTGTCTCTCCCATCAATAGGACAGTCCTTGCTGATGAGTTGAAGGCCAGATCAACACGTATTTACACAGTAGTCATGAGCCAATTAGCCATCCTGTCTTTGTTCAAGCTAGCCAACCCTAAATCAGGAGAAGAAGATCCTTCAGCTCGCGAGAAAAGGCTGGAATTTTTTTCCAGGCCTTTGAGCATTCCCCTCTGCTTTGCCAAGGGCCTTTCTCTGTCTGCTTGCTGTTTGTGCATTTCCTCACCCCTAATAAAAGCCTTTCTCCTTTGGCCATGATTCTCCATGGTTGATTCTGTTTGCAATTGATCAAGCCCTTCCCTAGTGCTACCTGTCGAGGGAGAGATTTTTCCTGCCTTTTAATTCTCTAACTGTCAGAAAAATCGAACTCTATCAAGACCCCTAACTGATAGCAGTGCCTTCGTCAATTGGTCTCTACCTTATGGTTTTGAGACAGAGTCTGTTGCTGTCAGTTGGGGCAGGCTTGCTGGGCAGGAAGTGCCAGGGATTTGCCTGTCTCCACAGCCCCAGGCTGGAGTTACAGATACACACTGCCATGCCTGGCTTTTACATGGATGCCGGGGATCTAAACTCAGATCTTTACAATTGCATAACTAGCACTTTACCCACTATGCTATTGCCCCAACTCTCATCTTCCTATCTTAACGGATGTAGTCCTAGCATTCTGGAAGGCCGACTTCATTTGGAATTCTTCTATTCCTCAGCTATTGTGGCTGGAATATGCGGGTACAGAGAGTAACACCAGCTTAAGGTCATGGTGCGGCTTCCTCTTCCTCCCAGACCAGACCTCCATCTGCACCACAGGTCGAGGCGGGTCTTCCCACATGTTCAGTCATTGTCTGTGTCTTCAAACTGCTGCTCTTCTCGAATGTGTGCACTGGTGACCATTAAGACTCAAGCCGATCTTTAAGAAACTAGACCAAGAGCAGTGGGTTCAGAACCTGGTGGGCGGAGCATTCTGAGGGCCCGGGTCTCCAGCGGCTCCTTGCCTATGTCTCCCTTCCTCTTGTCTAGTCTGACTGTGGTACTGGTCAGGTGCTGTGTGGCTGCAGCCTTGGACACAGCACAGCCCCTTCATGGAGGCTAGACATCCAAACACTGTGAACTATGAGGCAGATGGGTGCAGGTTTGAGGGTACTGGGTACCAAGTTTGCTAAGGCTGGCAGAAAGGTTGAGAAGTGGATGCAGATGGAGAAGTGAGGAAAGAAAAGACTAGCTATCCTAGGGCCAGGGTCTCTGAATTGTCAGTGGAGTATAGGAGGTTGAACACTTGTCTTCCAAATGCTAAGAGCCCCAATTTGTTGCAGCTTATGTAGCTCTCAAGGGCCAGCCTCCTCTACCAGAACAAGGTAAAACACTGAGCCCATCCTTGTGCAGCTTAGGATTAGGCAGAAGTCGGACACTATTCCCTGTGCCATGCCTCCTTGGTAACCAATGCTTCTTTACCAATATCTTTTCTTTCTAAAGATTTACTTTTGTTTTGAGATGGTGTATCACTATGTAGCCCAGTCCGGGCTGAATCTCAATACATAGATGAAGCTTTCCTGAGAGATTACAGAGATCCACCTGCCTCTGCCCCTGGGATTAAAGGGATGTGTGCTAGCAGAGGCCAAGGAGCCTTCAGAGTGGAGTTACGGGCAGTTAGGAGCTGTCCAACTTGGGTGCTGGGAACCAAAGTCTGTCCTTGGAAGAGCAGGAAGCCCTCGTTTATTTTATTTTTTTGAGACAATGTCTCAACATGTATCCTTGGCTAGCCTGGAGTTTGCCATATAGAGATCCACCTGCCTCAGCCTCCTGAGTGCTGGGATTAAAAAGGATGGCACCACCACACCCAGCTACCAGTGCTGGGTTCTCTCTCTCTCTCTCTCTCTCTCTCTCTCTCTCTCTCTTTCTCTCTCTCTCTCTCCCTCTCTCCCCCCCTCTCTCTTTCCTTCTCTCTCTCTTTCTCTGAGATGATCTCATGTAGCCCAGGCTGCCCTCCAACTCCCTAGGTAGTCAAGGATGGCCTTGAATTTCTGAATGCTAGGAATGTACGTGATCACTGCCATGCCAGACTTTACTAAGTTTCAAGATGAGAGTGCCACTCAAAGCTTCCAGAAAGAATCTGCACAAAATTCTCACCCCACCAAGATGGCACTAGAAGCAGCTCTTTTCTTTTGCATGTTTGTTTCATCAAACAAACTCCCACTACGAAGCTGAGGCTATCCTGGACTTGCTATGTAGCCCAGAGTCCAGACTAAATCCCAGCTTGCAATCCTCCTGCCTCAGGCTCTTGAGTGCATGCCCAACAGAAGCTGCCTTTAGGAAGCAGAGTGTCTACATCATGTTGACACATAGCTCAAGGTGACTAGCAAAGAAATGGTACCTCATGTCCCCTGGGAGCGATCATCCATGAAGGAGTTGGTAGATGAATGGCCAAGCTTCCCAGCCTGTAGCTGAGAGAACTCAGGTGTGTGCTGGGCAGGGTATGCAGCAGTGGCTCTTGGTGCCTGACTATAGTGCCTTATTTCCACACACCCCCTGTGCTGCCCCATGGAGCGTCTGTCAATCACCTCCCAAAGAAAGTAATTTCGTCTGTGTCCTTGTCTCAGGATCTGCTTCTGAAGGAATGAAAGACAGAACACTTCATGCTGCAGTCTTGGCATCCAAAAACAAAGGGCTGAATTATGGCCGAGACTTCTTTCCCTTCCAGGTCTCTGCCTCTCAACAAGGGAAACAGGACTCCTTGCTTCTTAGTTTCATTTGGTGTCAGGCTAAACATGCCCGGTGCACACATGTTAGCCCTTCACAATGGTCTAGTCTCTATGGGATGTGTGTAGGCATGCGAAGTGAGGCTGTAGGTAAAGGACTCTCATGTGGCTTAGTCCCTGAGAGCACTCAAGTCTCTCTGAAAACCTGAAGCCAGGAACCTAAGATAGGCCATAACATTCTGAATGGGGTGAGGGAAAAGGACCCCGTGGGGAGCTGGAACTTGCCCACATATGTTGCATCAAGAAAAGAGAGTGGGATTACAAGGAAGATTAAGGGTTAAAATGTAAGCACCTAAGATACTGAGGAAGAGGAAGAAGGCTTATAGTTGGATATGAGATAATGACGCTAGACTGACAAGAAGAAAGACAGGACTTTGACTCAGTGACCTCAGGGTGCCCTGCTCCCACCAAAGCCCTTCAGCAACACACGGAAAACACTATTGGCCTTTCGCAGAGACTTGCTTCGAATGAACAGGCTTAATTGTTAGCAAAGATGGCTTCTAATAAGAAGCTTCTAGCTGGGAGACCACCTCACAGCACTGCCTAGACAAGGAGCTAAATCTGAGATAACTAAGAAAGACTGCAGCTGAATCTTGGTACCTGGTAGAGCTCACGCTCTGCCATGGTGAAGCTACAGGTTGATCATGGTCCCAGACTCACGTGCAGCTAGTTTCTGTATACAGACCAGGACCATTGCCCAGGGAATGATGCTGTCCATAGTGGGCTGGGCCCTCCCACATCAGCACCACTCTCCGGGCAAGTGGTTCTGGGCTGTATAAGAATGCTAGCTAAACATGAGCCTGTGAATAAGCCAGCAAGCAGCTCTCCTCCATAGTTTCTGCTTCAAATTTCTGCTTGAGTCAATGCCCTGACCTCTCTCAGTGATGAACGGTGTCTCAGAAGTATAAACCAAGTCAATTCTTTCCTCCCCTAAGTTGCTTTCGGTCATGGTGTTTGTCACAGCAACAGAATGAAACTAGAACATTGACCAAGTGACTAAGATGATAAGATTTCACCATTTATCATTTTATAAAACCTAGGGACAAATATAAGATAAGAACCTGATACAGTCACTACGACCATGATACACCTGGCTACCATTTGCCTTCTGGCACCCCCCCCCAAAAGACAGTACAACCTTCTGGCACGCCTATTCTCCCTGGAGCATTCTTTCTCTCATCCTGGGTCTATCCAGGACTTATTGATCCATTCTGACCAGCTGGGTGTGAACTCTACCTCTCAAACCAAACGCTCTATTCAATTGGACAGCGGACCAGGATTCCCATAACAACAGCTAGTAGATGGGCCAGGACATAAGCAGAATTCCAGTAACAACAGCTAGTAGACAGTCAAGGTCAAAGTTGGAGTCAGAGACAGCTAGAGAGGAGCTTCAGCTACCCCTAAGTAGGTGGGTAGTGCTTAAATAGCATGTGACCAACTCCCCATCGGGCCAGGGCAGCAGGCTTAGAGCATGTGGGCCCTTCTGGAAAAATAACCAGTCTCAGAAGAGATTTCCTTAGTCTTTGTCCAGTTTCTGCCATTGCCCCATAGAAACTCTAGAAACGGGGAACTCAAAAGATTTCCACCCCATCCTCTAAGCCTCTCCCTGATTCTCAGGTGTTTCTCCCACTTTCCTTAACTTTTTCCTTTTCCTCCATTTCTCACTCTTCTGTAATAATTCAGACTAAAGCCTGCCTCTGCTGTGCAGGTTCTCACAAGAGTCTGTGCCATTAGTATTCTTCAGCATGTGACAATGCACTTAAAGCTACTGTCCCAGGTCAGGCTCTGATGACTGTAAGTGCTTGGCATTTTAGGTCCACGGATCACGCACAACTGTGCTGTGAAAGGTCCTGTCACACTCAAAGTCTCTGAAAAGGCAGAGTTTTATATTTCCTGTCAACTGTGGCCGATTCTAAACCAGTGGGCAGAAAGAACACAGAAACACTAGCCTGTCTCCTCTGAGGACGCTTCCTTTGGAAGACTGGCAGAGGTGAAATGGCTCCAACTCACCTCTCTCTCGCATTTTCACTTACCACTCTCTTCCTCCCTCCCACTGTCAAATGTATCATGCCACAAGCCAGAAAGCTACCCAAAGAAGGGCCTTCTACATTTGTTTAATTGAGACAAAGTGTTGTGAGACTTCCCTGGGTGCATGTGCACACACAGACCTGTTCGCTACAGATAGTGTTACTACCACCGCAGGAGAGTAAAGACCATTGTCCCAATTCTTGTAGTTGAACTAAGCAAGCTTTATTTTCTCTCAGACAGGGCTCGCTCTCTAAAGCAGGGTTTGAGACACAGCCATGAACACAGAAGACAATGGGGTTTGTATAGCTTTAAAAAACCTGCAAAACTAGGAGGTTTTCAAGGGCCAGGGGGATATTTTGGTTATGTGGGAATTTGGCCAAACATTTCAAAATTATTTGGCAGAACATCTTAGCTTATCAGTGTGAATGTCAGGGCATAGAGTACGGAACATGTCAAATTCCAGCAAATGGGTTAAGACATGGTCCAATTTAAGTTTGAAGGAAAACAGGAATGAACGTATTTTGACCTTGTAAGAAGATGGCCTCTAATCTTAAAGTAGAGTTAGGCTTGTCCATCAGTAGGGCACAGATGACGGAGAAAGGCTACTTGTTCCTCAATGTTCCCGTCTCTTTCCACTGAAGAGACACACTTTCCTCAGGAAGACGCTTCTGCTAGAGCTGTTGGCTCGTAGGTTTGATGATGAAGGCAAACAGGACTTGATAAACTGCCAGCAGGGGAAGTGTGACCAGACACATTTTATAGCTGTGTTTCAGACTCTGGCGGGCTGAAGTGGGGAGAGAAGAGGCACGGATACTTCCCAGGGACGCCTGAAGTGAAGGTTCAGGTTCACGTGATCTTGGTGGGTATTAGGGTTTGGCGGGTTCTTCCCGAGGGGTTCCAGGCTTTGTGCTACAGAAAAGAGCTATAGCAGAGACACATAGTGGTAGAAACAGGAATGGGTCGTTAGAAAAGGTACACTTGGGAGCTGGTGAGATGCCTCGGCAGTTAAGGTTAGGAGCACCTGCTGCTCTTCCAGAGACTGGAGTTGGATTCTTGGCGCCCATGGCAGGCGTCTCACAACCACCTGTAACCCAGCTCCAGGGGAACAGATGCCCCGGGCCTCCTCATAGCCACGAGCACGTACCCATATGCAGACACATCCACCTACGCGTAACTAAAAAGGAGTTGAAAAAGTAAATCTTTTTTCTTTAAAAGAAAAAGACACTTTCGAGGGAGGAAGTTAGAACAGGGGAAAGTTGAGCAGCATAAATGGCAAGCTCTGTACTAGGATGAGGACAAGGCATTTATGGTTCATAGTGTGGGCTCTGGAGCTTCTTTGTACAGCACAGGGTTCGTTGCCCATGCTCTTTGGCATGTGCTTCCACACACAACCTAAGGGACCACCCGTCTCATTATCATCTCTGACACTCTGTGCCTGCTCCTCTGGATCCAGGCAGTTCTAGTACTGCTCTTGGCTGGGGGAGGGGGAGAGCATATAGGTATGTGGTTGGGGGGTGGGGAGCAGGGTGGTTCCGGGGTTCGACACTTTGTTTACCAATGCGTTTTCCTGTAATCCTAATTTTGCATCATTTATGTTAGGCCTTTGGACCTCACTGCTCCACGAGAGCCCCCCTAATAATGGGGCTTACAAAGATTATGTCTACCACTCTCACTTAAGATAGGAATAAAGACTTTATCTGGGATGGGGAAGATGTTTCCTTCCCTGCATTTCTTCCACCTGTCCCATTCCCATTAGTTCCTTCGTATCAGAGATTAGACCAATTCAGTCATATTTTGGCTTTCCAAGTGTAAGGAAACAATTATTTCCCAGGGTACAATGACCTAGGATGGCTGGATTCACAGCTAGAGCTCTTATTACGGGAAGGGAATGTCAAGCTTCCTGCCAGAAGAGCCAGAATTTAGCATGTTTTTATGGATTCCTGGGGCTGATGTCTCACAAAGGAGCACCCTGCACCTCCCCCCCCCCCCCCCCCCCCCCCCCCCCCCCCCCCCCCCCCCCCCCCCCGCTTAGGCCTTAGAGGAGCTACTGGGACCAGGAGCGTGGAGGATCGCTGAACTGTGGCCGAGTGGCCAGAGAAACCTGATCCTGTTGCCTCGACACGACATCAGTCTCAGCAAACCTTACAGGCAGACTTGTGAAAATGTCGCCATCAGGTCTGGGGTCGGGGCAGGGTGCCTGAGTTAACCAGCTCCCAGGCGCTGCAACTGTGCTCTGCTGCATCCACAAACCCAACAGAACGACTAGAGTTTATGCTTAGGGCTACCGGGTTGTACAACCTCAGCTAGATTCTGGACTTAATGGCCAAGTATGGCTGTAAGCCTAACATCAAAACCTCTTGCCTGCTTCAAAGGGCCTCTGCCACCTTCTGCTTGGGGATCATCCACCTCTCCAAACAGATGAAGTTGGGCAAATTGTTCAACTGTTAGGTCAAACTCCCGGGTCCCTGCTCCAGCCCTCTAAATTACATAATGTGACCTTGTTGAAAAGACTGCTAATACCATTTGGGAGCAGGAAGCAGATTTTTGACTGCTTATGGCTGGTGGGTGGGGCTAGGGCTGGGGTCAGGGTACGCGGCTGAATGTGGGTGGGAAGGTTTTAAGAAACGAAAGGGGCTTGGCAGATGGAGAGGGCAGGAAGCCTGGGGTGGCCACGGCTTGGGGATAAAATTGATTGGTGTGTCAGCAAAATCTGTCACTGGCTTTGGCGATTCAAAAGGCAGACATGTTCTCTCATCTCTGCTAATCCTCATCTGATACAGCGGATTTTCCAGCCACTTTATCTCCAGAAAAAAACAAAACAAGCAGTTAAACCTGCACGCACAGCCCTCGCTTGTCGTCTGTGTGCCCCCTGCTCCGGCCTTTATTTCCTATTGCAACATTTCCTGTGCTATGGAGGGTCTGGGGGCGCTGGGGCTAGACTCCCAGGATGGTAAGCAGCATTTCAGAGGGACCTTTAAGGGTTCTCCACAGATGCTTTCCACCGTCTATTTTCTTGCTGGATCCTGAGTTGCTGTCGGGCCTTCGCTTGATGAAGGGTTTCCAAACTGATGGATACGGAGAAATTGGAGCGAGCTTCTGACCGGCTTTTCTCACTTAGTCTAACACTAGAAGAGAAAGTGACTGGGCATAGCCAAGCGTGGAGGTGCGGACAGGATGTGTCTTGGGTAGCCTATGACCTGGTTGGTGACTTGTCCTTTCTCCTTCCAGGTAGGGATCCTACAGCTCAATGGCTCTGAGCCACCTGGTGCGAGGAAGGCCAAGGGATGCTGATCCTGCTTCTTCATGGTGAGTCCTTCTGCTGTGGCCGGGGATGGGACAAGGCTTCTGCCTAAAGAATTAGGGCTCCAAGTGGCTTCAGTCACAGCTCCATCTGGCTGCTCTTTCTTAGCGTATTTCCCTGCTATGTGACTGTGGTGAAGAGCTAGAGAATGAGAAAACAGTAGACAGTAGATTGTTTTTCCTTAATTTGTTAATATACAAAACTCCTGATCTAAATATGAAATAGCGTTCTTTTTTATTTTATTATTTCTATTTTTTTTTGGCTTTCGAGACAGGGTTTCTCAGTGTAGCCTTGGCTGTCCTGGAACTCACCTTTTTTTTTTTAAAAAAAAATAAGACTTATATATCTTTATGTTTTGTATGTGAGTTTATTAGTGTTATAACCCCAAACCAGTGATTTTTCTAGACATACTATTTTAAAGTCAAGGTGGATGCTGTGGCTCAAACCTTTAGTCTCAGCACTTAGGAGGCAGAGGCAGGTGGATCACTGTGAATCTGAGGCCAACTGAGTCTATAGAATGCATTCTAGGGCTACATAGTGAGTCTAAGTCTTTTTTAAAAAGTTTCATATTTTAAACTCACTTAATGAAAAACAAAAATCTCTTAGGAAAAAATCTTCCTAAGGGGAGGGTGCAATGGAACTGTGGCATAACAGATGTTTAAATAATATTTTTGTTTTTTCAAACTTTGCCCCCCCCCCGCCGTGTGTGTGTGTATTGAAACAGGGTCTCATATATGCAGGTTAGCCTTAAACTTCACTTCCCAAGTACTGGGATTACAAATCTGTGCCACCAAACCTCTCTCACTCCAACATATCAAGATGGGGCTGAGCCTGTGGCTCTGTGGTAGAATGAGTGCTTAGCATGAATAGGGTAAAGGGAACCATCTCAGCATGGTAAAAACCACAAACACTTCTGTTCCAAAAACCTAGAAATACTTGTCACAAAATACTTTATCCAGTGGTTCAAATCTCAGCTAGCCTAATGGTAAAAAAAAAAATCAATCAATCAACCAATCAATCATCTCCTTTTCAGTTCTTTAGTAAATGATTCTACACAGAGAATCTGTTTCTCTGACCCCTGTGGAGAATGAATTACTTGATGTTATGGCGATCTATGTAATGACCTTTGTCTATATTGCACATAGTACAGAACACTTTACCAGATGGTTCTAAAATACTAGTAATGGAATTCTCTTATTTTGTGTTCTAGCTTTCTTTATGTCACTGTGAGAAAACACTCCAACCAAAAGCAACCAAGGGGAAGAAAGGATTTATTCAATTAACAGTTTTAGGTCAAGGCAAGCTCAATGCCGGAAGTTGTGGGGAGGCTGCTTTCTATTCAGCACAGGAATAGGAGCTCACTTCACAGCCAAAGAAGTACAGTTGCTGGCCTGCTGGTTGGCTTATACTTAGCTAGATTTCTTTTTTCTTTATTATATTTTTAAATTTATTTTACATACCAACCACCCTTTCCTCTCCCTCACCTCCTTTCTACCCAGCCTCATCCACTCCTCAGAAAGGGTAAGGCATCCTATGAAAGTCAACAAAGCCTGGCACATCAATTGAGGCAGGACCAAGTCCCTCCCCCCTGCATCAAGGCTGGGTGAAGCATCCCACCATAGGGAATGGGCTCCAAAGAGCCATTAGCTAGGTTTCTTATTAGTCCAGAGCCACCTACCTAGGAATTGTGCTGCCTGTAGTTGGCTGTGTCTTCCTATAATCAATTAACAATCAAGACAATCCCTCACAGACATGACCACAGTCTAATCTGATCTGGGGATTTTCTCAATCAAGGGTCCCTTCTCAGATGACTCTAGATTGTGTCGAGTTGACAGTGAGAGCTAACTAGAACACTCTATAGTCCATTTTTTTTAAAAAAAAAAAGTGGGACATGCTCTGTTCCATCAAGCAATAGACAAGGCACCTTTAGTGTGTGCAAGGGATGCTATAAGGGGTACAGCCACATGGCCTATGTCTTTGAGAAACCTACATTCCTTAACGGAGAATCAATCAATCAATCAAACCAGAAAATAAAAATCATCAGTAGGGCACAGGGCACATCACGATATGTAGGATATGATTTCCTACTGGAGGAGCCTTCAAAGGACAGAGGTTGACATTTATATAATCACCAATAGCCAGGGACTTGCCATTTCTCCTCCTTAGAAAGGAGATTTGACTGAGTCATGGGGACAGAATGTTTGCTTCCAAGAGCCAGGATTATTTTCAAGGAGTACCCAAAGCTCTGCTGCCACTCACACAATCCAGACAGTATTCGAGCCTGATGCTGCAGAATAGAGCTGTCTTCCCTACAGAACCCTGAAAGACATCCAGACTACTTGTGACAGTTTGGCAAGCTCAGTGGTGACATCATTTACTAACAATAGACACACTTAAAATTAATGACCAGCTCCACATCCCTAGTGCTTTCATTTAAAAGACTCCATCAGCACAGAGACTATTTCTCTGATGACGAGTCACAAGCCGTGGGAACAACATGTTCTGAAAAAGCAGGCAGGGATAGCAATCTGCCTCCTTGGCAGGGGGTGGGGGGTGGGGAAGGCTGATTGAGCTTCCCCAAACTTGGACTTGAGAATCAGAAGTGGCTCAGAGCAGGGGAGACATGAGGCAGTCACAGTCTTCCTGGGGGCATGCTTCTCCTCATAGGTGGGTAAGGACACACACTCCCACAGCCTCCTTCAGAGTTACCAATCCCCTAGCTCCCTGGCGTTCATAGCATCATACGTGGTTGTTGATTGAATTCATGAATCAGCCCAGTGCAGACTCTTGCTCGGTTGGATGCACTCATTCCTACTAGGTATTAGGTCTCCTTCTAGAAGGATAAGAATTGCATTTTAAAAGAAGTCTGTAGAAAAGTAAAGTCACAAGATGCTATTTTAAGACCCACAATAGCCCAAATGTGAAAGACTGTGAAATCTCAAGCCTTGATGAGACTGGGTGGAATGCTAGAATCTCTGGCAGGAATATCAAACGGAGCGATCATCTGGGAGAACCATCAGTCAGTTTCATGGCATGGTAAACATATTTCTATGGCTCAAGCAATCCTGCTCCTATTTAAGTGAGAAATGAAAATACATGTCCATGAACACACACACACAAACACACACACACTCCTTGTGTCAGCTTTTATTACAACAGACTAAAACTGGAAACAATACAAATGCCAACTGTTAGTTACTTTTTATTTCTCTTGTGGCTCACAGTTTTGGTTGTCCTTCATGGCAAGGAGGGAACGGTGGAATAGAACAGGTATCATCACGGCAGCCAGGAAGAAGGAAAATGGGAATACATTATTTTTTTTTATTTTTTATTTTATTTTTTTTATTTTTCGAGACAGGGTTTCTCTGTAGCTTTTGATTCCTGTCCTGGAACTAGCTCTTGTAGACCAGGCTGGCCTCGAACTCACAGAGATCCGCCTGTCTCTGCCTCCCCAGTGCTGGGATTAAAGGCGTGTGCCACCACCGTCTGGCTGGAAAATGGGAATACAGAAAGGGGGCGAGGCGAGATACACCCAAAGATTGGTCCACAACGCCTAGTTCCTCCAACTAGGCCTCACTTCTTCAATTTACACTCAAAATAAATCTAGCATCTGGGACCAAGCACTCAATATCCGCATTTTCCAGAGGCCATCTGTATTCAGATCATAGAATGGCTCAACAGGTAAGAGAATAAGTTAGTCAAGGTACCCCCATTATCTGTCACAGTCTCGTCAACTCAGAACTAACAAGTCCTGGTCAGCTGACCTGTCACAATACGGAAGAGCCCCATAAACACACTGGTGATGGAAAGAGCCATTTCTTACCATTTCTATAGAATCCTCCAAAGGCAGAGCTCATCCATAGTCCAGAAAGCAGTTTTGTTGTCGTCTACAGAGAGGACGTGTATCAAAGAGACTCGAAGAAGCTTTCTGGAAATTCCATTAGCAATGCTCTCAATCTTGATTGGTATGGGTGTGAACACTTGGTGTACTTACCGAACTGCACTTTAATAGGGTACTTTTTTGAGTTCCACCACACCTGCGAGACATGGTTCTCCAGCTGGGCCTCCATGCATGCTACATTCTACCAGCAGAGCCAGTCAGTGATGGAGTAGCCAAAATGTGTACATTTTTTGAAGACGATCTTAACTGTACCTCAAGCAACTGAATTTACGAGAAGAAAACAGGGGTGGAGGGAGAGACCAGCTGTACTCCAAGGGGAATTCTCTCATGGTAGACTTAGATACTATGTCATGTTGAGCAATACATGTAGAAGATTCATTGATGATATTGCATGGACCAGTGGCTCTTCATTTTGTATGATATATTGTTTGTTTATATATTTCCTTATTGTTAGGGATTTAAAGTGCTTCCTGTTAGGGCCATATTTTTGGTTGTTAGACCAAAATGTCCAAGGCTAGGTACTTTATAAAGAAAAGAGGTGACATCAGGTTCATGTTTTGGAGGTCAAAGAACATGGTACCAGTATGTATTCAGCCTTGGTGAGGGTCTCATAGTAGATGAATATGCAATAGGCAGAGCTTACACGGTGACACAGAAAGCAAGAAAGATTCTGGGGGAGGGAGCAGGCTTGTTAATGACAATCTACCCTTGTGGGACTTCCTGAGAGAAGAAGAAATACATTAATCTCCTCTAAGCTGCACCCTCAGTGACCAAGTGACTTGCACAAATAGGGTGGTTTGAAAGAAAATGGCCCCCAAAGGGAGTGACACTATCAGAAGGCGTGGCCTTGTTGGTAGGTGTGGTCTTGTTGGAGAAAGTGCCTCATTTTGGGGGCAGGCTTTGAGGTCTCATTTTTCAAGCTTTACTCAGTGTGACAGTCAGTCAACTTCCTGTTGTCTCTGAGTCAAGATGTAGGATGCTCAACTCCAGCACATCTGCCTACAGCTGCCATGCTCCCTGCCATGATGACAATGGGCTCAATCTCTGAAACTGTAATTGAGCCTACCTAATTGAATGTGTTCTTTCTAAGAGTTGCCATGGTCATGGTGTTTCTTTTTTTTCTGATTATATTTTTATTGATATTTATTGAGCTCTACATTTTTCTCTGCTCCTCTCCCTGCCTCTCCCCTCTCCCTTCAATCCTCCCCCAAGGTTCCCATGCTCCCAATTTACTCAGGAGATCTTGTCTTTTTATACTTTCTACTTCCCATGTAGATTAGATCTATGTAAGTCTCCCTTAGTGTCCACATTATTGTCTTAGTTCTCTGGGATTGTGGTTTGTAGGCTGGCTTTCTTTGCTTTATGTTTAAAAACCACCTATGAGTGAGTACATGTGATAATTGTCTTTCTGGGTCTGGGTTACTTCACTCAAAATAATGTTTTCTAGCTCCATCCATTTGTCTGCAAAATTCAAGATGCCGTTATTTCTTTCTGCTGTGTAATACTCCATTGTGTAAATGTACCACATTTTCCTTATCCATTCTTCAATAGAGGGGCATTTAGGTTGTTTCCAGGTTCTGGCTATGACAAACAAAGCTGCTATGAATATAGCTGAGCACATGTCCTTGTGGCACAATTGAGCATCCTTTGGATATATACCCAAAAGTGGTATTACTGGGTCTTGAGGAAGGTTGTTTCCTAATTTTCTGAGAAATCACCACAGTGATATCCAAAGGGACTGTATCAGCTTGCATTCCCACCAACAATGCAGAAGTGTTCTCTTTACCCCACAACCTTTCCAGCATAAGCTGGCATCAGTGTTTTTGATCTTGGCCATTCTTACAGGTGTAAGATGGAATCCCAGAGTTGTTTTGATTTGCATTTCTCTGATGACTAAGGATGTTGAACATTTCCTTAAGTGTCTTTCAGCCATTTTATATTCTTCTGTTGAGAGTTCTCTGTTTAGGTCTGTACTCCATTTTTTATTGAATTATGTGACCTTTTGGTGTCCAATTTCTTGAGTTCTTAGTGTATTTTGGAGATCAAATCTCTGTCTGATGTGGGGTTAGTGAAGCTCTATTCCCATTCTGTAGGCTGTTGTTTTGTCTTGTTTACCATGTTCTTTGCTTTACAGAAGCTTTTCAGTTTCAGGAGGTCCCATTTAGTAATTGTTTCTCTCAGTGTCTGTGCTGCTGGGATTCTGTTTAGGAAGTGTTTTCCTGTGCCAATGCATTCAAGTGTACTTCCCACTTTCTCTTCTATAAGGTTCAGTGTGGCTGGCTTTATGTTGAAGTCTTTGATCCATTTGGACTTGAGTTTTGTTCATGGTGGTAGATATGAGTCTATTTTCATTTTTCTACATGTTGATATCCAGTTATGCCAGTACCACTTGTTAAATATGCTTTCTTTTTTCCATTTGATATTTTTGCTTCTTTATCAAAGATCAGGTGTTCAAAGGTGTGTGGATTGATATCCGGGTCTTCTATTTGGTTTCATGGTCATGGTGTTTCCTAACAGCAATAGAAAACCCTAAGTAAGACAACTAAGTTCCGGTTGTTGAAGGGCCTACCACCTGAGCTGGGCATGATGACACATGAATCTAAGCGCAGCACTCAAGAGATGGAGGCAGGAGCAGCAGGATCGGGAGTCAAAGGCCATCCTCGACCTCAATAGATAAGTCAAGGTCAGCATGGACTACAGGAGACTCATTCTCAAAAGTAACTAAAAAGGAAAAAAATGGAGGCGCTGGAGAGATGGCTCAGTGGTTAAAGCATTGGCTACTCTTCCAGAAACCTTTGGTTCGATTCCCAGCACCCACATGGTGGTTCACAACTGTCTGTAACTCCAGTTCCAGGAGACCTGACACCCTCTTCTGGCCTCCACAGGCACCACACAAACTCCATGCACAAACGTACATGCAGGCAAAACACCCACAGACATGTAACAAAAATAATAAATATGAGAGAAAAAGTCCCACACCTGCCATCACCACATTGATTTTTTTTTCTTCCTTTGCTATTTCTTTTCTTACAAGTCTTGTGGTACCTGGTCAGTTTCATATGTTTTGCGTGGATTTGCTAGGTTACCAGGTTCTCCAACTCTTTTCTGGAAAAGCTGCATGGATTTATTTATGTCACACGCTGAGCCTCTCTTCAGCTTCTTCTTTGCCTTCTTGTTACAGAAGGTGCCTGCATGGTGTAAGAAGCAGGTTCTGGGGTCGCCTGAGGCCAGAGGCCATGGCGTGGTGCCCCCGGTACATTTCTGTTTCCCCCAGTTAGTTTTGTTTTGAAAACCTAGCACTGGGCTTGGCTGGAGGAGCAGTTGGGGAAGCATTTGCCAGGAGTGGGAAGAGAATGATTTCTCGAGCCAAAATGGCTAAATACATTCTGCTGAAACCAGAAACCAGACCATATTTTCCCATACTATTTTAGTTTTGGGAGGCGCAAGTCTTTTTCAAACAATGAGAATAAAAAAAAAATATTCCAAGCTCAGCCTGTGGTTGGAAACTCCATGAGTAACCATTCCCTCAGCAAACCTCGGGGGAGAAAAACACATTTGCCGAGCCTGGTGCCGCCAGGGAGAAGTTCCCCAGCTGCTCCTTATTTAGAGACAGCATTCTGTGGGGCGCTTGAGCCTCGCCAGCAACGCTTCCCTGCAGCTGTTCGTCCATCTCGCCAGGTCACAAACCCAGAGCTCATCTCTGGTGTTTGCTTCGATTTAGGGACACCTTGTAACTTTTGTTACAAATTGATGTAAAATTGACACAGAATGTACCACTCCTTTAAACTGTGACGTTAGCACAACATTACGCAACTATCACTTTTATCAAGTCTCTACAAGCTTTGCGCTGTCCAGAAGTTTTGAAATTTTGTGCTATTATCAAGCAGTTATTCACAGTTTGCCCTTCTTCTCGGCTCCTGGCAACCACTAATCTGCTTTCTGTCTTTATGAATTTACCTCTTCTGGATGTTTCCTGTAAATGGAAGTAACATGATATATGGCCTTGTGTGACTAGCTTATTTCACCAAACAGAATTTGTTTTGCAGTTCTGGGGATTGTACCTAGGGCCTCACCCATGATCTGTAAGCCCTCTATCACTGAGCTATAGCCCAGACCTCTTTTTCTTTTTTCTTTTTAGTGTTTTGAGACAGGGTCCTGGCTGTCTTGGAACTCACTAAGTAGACCAGGCTGACCTTGAGCTCACAGAGATCCACCTGCCTCTACCTCCTGAGTGCTGGGATTAAAGGCCTGCGCTGTCATGCCAGGTGCTTTTTTTTGAAACAGGGTCTCACTATCTTGTCTAGGATGGCCTTGAACTTGTTGAACTTGTGCTCTCTCTGCCTGAGTAAGTGAAATACTGATCCGTATTGTGAATCCCAGCTTTCACGTTTTTGAAATTCATCAATTCATCCAGAGTGCTAGGATTCCAGGTGTGTGCTCCCACATCTAGCTTACCACAACGTTTTGCACAACACAAATGAATCCCGTTTTTACAAAGGCCACAAAGATTCTTGCTTTAGCTTCACATTGAAATCACCCGTGGAGCTGTATTTGCTTGGATGGTGTGTGTTTGTGTGTTTGTGTGTATGTGCACGATGAGACAATCTCCAAGGCCATCCTCAGGATGATTCTTTTTGAGACTGGCCTGGAACTCGCCAAGTAAGACAGTCTGACTGATTAGTGAGCCCCACAGATGAGCCTCCCCAGTTCTGGGATTAGCAGTGTGTGCACAACTCTGCCCGTCCTCTTCGTGTGCTTTCTGGGGATGGAAGTCGGGTCCTTTATAGCACTTTACAGACTGCACTGCTACCGCAGCCCCTCCTGTGGAACCTTAAAGATACCAAGGTTCTGGCAAGGCACAATGGCATGTTCCTGAAATCCCAGCACTTGGTAGGTAGAGATGGGAGGGTCACACATTTGAAGCTAGCCTGGCCTACATTGTGAGCTCCAGACCAATCTGAGCTATATAACAAGACCTTGCCTCAAAACCAAAAACCAAACGACAACAACAACAACAAAACAAGGGCTGAGGATGTGACGTCTAAGAGGCAGAGTGCTTTCCTAGTATGCACAAGCCCTTGTGTTTCATGATCAGCATTGACAACTAAACAGACAAACAAAACAACAGAAAAACACACCAACGCAGGGGTTTATCTTTGTTATAACTGGCTTAGGCATTATGAATTTTTTTTTTTAAAAACTCCCCATGGGATTCTAATGTGTAGCCCTGGCTGGACCATCCTATGTCCTTTGCAGTTTCTCCATAGTAACAGCTTCAATATTCTGATACCTGATGTGCCAGTCAGCTTTCCATGGCCATGGTAAAAATACCTGTGCTAAGAAATTGCTGAGGAGAGCCGGGCGGTGGTGGCGCACACCTTTAATCCCAGCACTCGGGAGACAGAGGCAGGCGGACCTCTGTGAGTTTGAGGCCAGCCTGGTCTACAAGGACAGGCTCCAAAACTACAGCGAAACCCTGTCTCAAAAAAACCAAGGGGGGGGAGAGAGAGAGAGAGAGAGAGAGAGAGAGAGAGAGGGAGGGAGAGAGAGAGAGAGAGAGAGAGAGAGAGAGAGAGAGAAAGAGAGAGAGAGAGAGAGGAAGGCCTAAGTCACAAACAATCCCACACCAGTTTGGAATAGAGAGATTGCTGAGGAGGAGAGGATTTGTTGCCTGCCTTCAGAGGCTTCAGTCTGTGACTGGATTGCTTTGGGGCTGTGGTGAAGCAGAATATGATGGTGGGGAACATATGGTGGAGCCAAGCTTCTTACTTCATGGTAGCTAGGAGGGCATGTGTGTATGCTGAAGACCTAGTATCCCTTCACAATGGCACATACCCAGGCACCTGACTGCCTCTGAAAGGTTTCATCGCCTCCCAGCAGTGCCACAGGCTGGGGGCCAAACCTTCAGCACATGAGCTTTTAGGGGATATTTAACCTAAACAGAACACCTGGTGTTTTGCTTCCTATTCTGGGACATATTTCCACTTGGTTTTGAGGGATTTGTACCTTATGAGCTTTAATCCTGTGACAAGTGGCTTGTGGAGTCCACTTCTGGCTTGGTCCAGTGCTCTCATGGCTGTCCCAAGCAGTACAGTGTCCTGTTCCTCATAGCTGCACACAATAAGATGAGGGAACAGAGTGATGGGATGAGATAACCTGTATGAGGCCTAAAAAGAAGGGAGCAACATGGGGGCTCGCAGAGACTGAAGTGGCAATCATGGAGCCTTCACGATTTTCTCGAGGTCCTCTGGATATATGTTACAGTTGGCTTGGTGTTTCTGGGGGACCCCTGACATTGTGAGTGGTGATGTCTGTGGTTCTTTTGCCTGTTTTTAGGACCCTCTTCCTCCTACTGGGTTATACTCTCCAGCCTTGATGAGAAGGTCTGTGCCTGGTCTTGCTGTATCTCATTATGCTGTCTTTAGTTGATGTCCCTGGGAAGCTTACTCTTTTCTTGGTGGCGGGGAGAGATGGTGGGAAATGGATCTGGGGGAGAGGGAGGTGTTGGTGGGGCAACTGGGAGGAGGAGAGGGAGGGGAAATTGTGGTGGGGATGTATTTTATGAGTGTAGTATGGAGCTGCGGGCCACTTCCCGCCACCCGGCTCCTGGCCACTGACTAGCTTTACCCAAAATAATTACACGGAAACTGTATTCTTTTAAACACTGCCTGGCCCATTAGCTCTAGCCTCTTACTGGCTAACTCTTACATCTTGACTAACCCATTTCTATTAATCTGTGTAGCACCACAAGGTGGTGGCTTATCAGGAAGGATCTTAACCTGCATCCATCTTGGAGAGGAGAGCTATAGCGTCTGCCTCACTTCCCTTCTTCCCAGCATTCTGTTCTGTCTACTCCGCCTATCTAAATTCTGCCCTATCAGGCCAAGCAGTATTTTTTATTAATTAACCAATGAAAGCAACAGATAGATAAAGACACTCCCACATCATATGAGATAAGAGCAAATAAAAATTACAAAAGAAAGCTGGGCAGTGGTGGCACACGCCTTTAATCCCAGCACTCAGAAGGCAGAGGCAAGCAGAACTCTGTGAGTTCGAGGCCAGCCTGGTCTACAGAGCAAGTTCCAGGACAGGTAGGGCTACAAAGAGAAACTCTATCAAAAAACCAAACCAAACCAAACCAAACCAAAAACAAACAAAAAGAAGGGGGCAGAATGAGAAAGTGGGGGTGAGAGCACCCAAAGACCCAAAGCATACGAGAAAAGTAGGGCAGCAGGACATGTCCTCGGAGAAGGGTTTGAAGAAGGAATGTTTGGAAAGCCTCATGGCCGACGATGCCAGGCCCATCTCGAATATTTCTAGTCCTCCCCTCCCTATTCCTTAGACCAAAGAGGAAAGCTCTGAAACCTCTTCTGGTTTCCAGATGAATCTGTCCCCAGAATACCGCTGTGAGAGGAGACATTGCTAAGCAACTAACAAATGAGTTGACTTTCTGTTCTCACAGACTGTGATCTTTGTTTTAATTGGGCAAATGGGCTTTTCTGGCCAAGGGTTTCCCATGGAACTCAGCTCAGGACAGCCAAGGAGACTTGTTTCTGGAATCATCACTGCTGATTCTGAGAGACACCACCTCCCATCTGGAGGTGGAAAAGCCAGGACCGCCCTGACCCTTTTCAATCCCCTCTTACAAACTTTCTGGGCAAGGAAAGGGGAGGAATTTCCTTTTGGTTCTGAATTCAGGTTATTTTCTTGGGCAAGGTGAATTGTTCACAGTTCCTCAGAGGCAAGGAGGAGGGAGGCCATACTACAAAATGAAGGGGTCTGGTTGTGTTAGCTTTCCATTTCTGGACCAAATAGTCAAATAGACAGCTTACAAGGAGGGAGGGTTTATTGAACTTAGCACTTCCGAGGCCTCCATCCCTGGCCATTTGGCTCTGCTGCTTTAGGCCTGAGATGGCACAGTATATCACGGTGGCTGGCAGGTGGCAGAAGAAGACCACACAACTAAATTTGGTAATCAAAGGGAGAAAAAGGCCCGGGGCTGGGATCCTAATAGTCTCTTCAAGGACACCTCTCCCTCCAAAGACCTATTCTAGTCAGCTCCGTTTCTTTTTCTTTCTTTTTTTTTTTTTTTGGCTTGGAAATTTTTTTAAATTTTTTTTCACTCTTTTTTTAAATTTATTTAATTATTAAAGATTTCTGTCTCTTCCCCGCCACCTCCTCCCATTTCCCTCCCCCTCCCCCAATTAAGCCCCCCCCCTCAGCCCGAAAAGCAATCAGGCTTCCCTGTCCTGTGGGAAGTCCAAGGAACCCCCACCTCCATCCAGGTCTAATAAGTTGAGCATCCAAACTGCCTAGGCTCCCACAAAGCCAGTGCGTGCAGTAGGATCAAAAATCCATTGCTATTGTTCTTGAGTTCTCAGTAGTCCTCATTGTCCGCTATGTTCAGAGAGTCCGGTTTTATCCCAGGCTTTTCCAGACCCAGGCCAGCTGGTCTTGGTGAGTTCCCAGTAGAACATCCCCTTGTCTCAGTGTGTGGGTGCACCCCTCGCGGTCCTGAGTTCCTTGCTCGTGCTCTCTCTCCTTCTGCTTCTGATTTGGACCTTGAGATATTTGTCCGGTGCTCTAATGTGGGTCTCTGTCTCTGTCTCCTTTCATCACTTGCTGAAGGTTAATATTCAGGAGGATGCCTATATGTTTTTCTTTGGGTTCTCCTTATTTATCTTCTCTAGGATCACTAATTATAGGCTCAATGTCCTTGGTTTATGGCTAGAAACCAAATATGAGTGAGTACATTCAGCCCCGTTTCTTAAAGGTTTCTCCTAGCAGTTTCAGGGGTTGTGGGCCTAGTTTTAGCATGTGGGCCTTTGGAAAGATATTTCAAAGCCAAACTCTAACACCTGCGTTGGGCTGTTGCCTAAGGATTTTTACCAGCAAGATGGCTAAGCGAGTAAAGGTGTTTGCCACTAAGACTGATGACCCAAGTTCGAGCCTTAGAACCCACATGGTACAAGGGGAGAAATGACTCCCACAAGCTGTCCTCTGACCTCCATATGCATGCTGTGGCACACACGTGTGTGTATATGCACACGTGTGCATGCACAAACACACAAATGAATAGAAAAAATCTGGATGCAAACTCTAGGACCTACTTATAGGCTGCAGAGGCTAATGGGAGCTTATTTGCTGACATTAGGTATTCTTAGCATTCTTCAACAGAGGCTTCACTGACAGGAGAAATGCCTATATCAGGAAGTGGGCAAGTCTAGCACAGACCCCAGCCATTGCCCTTTCATGGGTCACCTGCACATGGGAAACATGTGAGGAGTCAGGTGCCAGCAATTCCAGCATGCAGATCTTTTTAAAAATTTTATTTAGATTTATTTATTTATTATGTGCATAGTGTTCTGCCTGCTTGTATGCCTGTAGGCCAAAAGAAGGCACCAGATCTCATTACAGATGGTTGTGAGCCACCATATGGTTGCTGAGAATTGAACTCAGGACCTCTAAAAGAGTAGCCAGTGCTTTTAACCTCTGAACCATCTCTCCAGCCCCAGCATGCAGATCTTTTATTTTATTTATTTTTTTCTTTTTCTTCACCACTGTGTAAATCTGAAAGCAAGTGACTCTCCTGCCATCTGGCCAGAAGATGGTTTCTGCCTGAGGTCTCCTTCTGTTTCTAAATCTTGCTGGCTGGCTTGACCAATCTAGGTCACTTCCTCTGGGCCCTAAATGCTAGACAAAGTGAGGAAGGAGAGTTCCTGGCTTCTAGGTGAATGTGGAAAGAGTACCGAAAAGGCAGCATCCTTTCTTCTGTCGCATGACTACTATAACCAGTAATCATTTGGCTGTAAGGAACAGAATTCACTTGCAGATGGCTTCAATGGATTTCTGAAACAGGAACAGGGCAGTAACACAGAAAGTTCTAGCAAGGCCCTGTTGGGACTCAAATCTATTGCTCTCTCTGCACGAGTGCACTGAACATCTGGATTTCATTCCTAAGGCACAACTGAAATAAAATTCCTAGTGGGCTACAATGAGGAGGGAGGCAGGGTCTTTTGGGAGGTGATAAGAAACTCTCAAAACTGGAATTTTTGGGGGGTGGGGGTGGGGGGAACAGGGTCTTACTATGTATCCATAGCTGGCCTGGAGCTCAGAGAGATTTGCCTGTTTCTGCCTCCCTAGTGCTGAGATTAAAGGTGTGCGCACCACGCCTGGCCCAGCATTGTTATGTTTATAAGGAAGATGTTGGAGAGCTCCTCCACTCCTTCTGCCATGAAGACAAAGCAAGAAGAAGCCAGCCCCCACCAGCCACTGAATCTGCTTTGATTTGGACCTCCCCAGCCCGCAGAACCATGGGAAATGTTTGTTTACTAGCAAGTTACCCCGGTTTAGGACACTCGGCTATGGTGCTCTGAGTGGAGGCACTATGCGTGCACTGCACTCCTCACACTGCCCTTGGCTTCTGCCTCTGCATTGCTTCGAGTCATATGTTGCTGTGCTGTGTTTTGTTCATTTGGGGATTTGTTTATTAGACAGAACATACTCTAGCTCAAGCTGACCTCAGACTCGTTATGTAGCCAATGATGGTCTTGAACTCCAGATTCTCCTGCCTTCATCCTCCAAGTGCTGGGATTACAGGCCTGTATCACTACACACATATCACACGTGGCTTCCATACAAACCCAAGCCCCAGTAATCGACGGGCTTGCACTCACAGGGGCTTGCTGGCCAGCGGCTTAGCACTTGTTCCATTTTCATACAGAAGGAATGGATCCAATTAGATGTGCTTACATCAAAGTGGAATGGTGCAAACAGCTGTGCCTGGGAGGAGGCAGCAGAGACCCACGGGACTTTGAGTGGGGCATGTTTTCTTAGAAACGGTGCTTGGTAACAATTGCTGTAGAAGCACGGACAATGAGTGCCGGAAGACTCCTCAAAGGTCAGAACGTGCTGTTCTTTCATATCAAAGCCGGTCACAGCAGCTCACATTAGGTGTGTGGGCTGGGAGACAGTAAGGCTCAGTGGAAAGAGAAACAAAAATTAATGCCATTTATCTCCACCCATTTCACTTTCCTTTTTGAGATCAGGAGAATAATGCTTAGATGTAAGGCTGTAAGAATCAATGAAATAATGTCCTGTATCTATGAACAAACACTTATTAAACTTGAGTTTTACAGCTGGGCATGATGGCATACAGTTGTCATTTCAGAATTTGAGAGGCTGAAGCAAGGGGATTGTAAGTTCAAGGCCAGACTGGACTACAAGTGAAACACTGTTTCAAATTTTAAAAACTTGGTTATTATGTGAGAAAAAGAAATCTGTAAAATCTGAGTGGCATTATACATGTTTGTGTCACCCATATGACATATGTTGCCACAGTTCCTGAACTATTTCCTACATTCACGGTTTATGGAAGTTTGCTCATTGTGCATGGTGTGAGGTAGGGGTTGAGATTCTTTTGATTTTCTAGGGATTACAATATGCAGGTCTAATTTGTCCTGGTGGATCTTTAACTAATCTTTGTAATATGAGGGGCAGGCTTGTTGTGGTTTCTGTCCTGCCCAGTTCCCATAGCTGGTAAGCCCCAAAGAAATTCACACAGAGATTCTATATTAATGATAAACTGATTGGCCCATTAGCTCAGGCTTCTTATTAGCTCTGGTAGCTTATATTAACCCATTATCCTTATCTATGTTAGCCACATGGCTCAGTACCTTTTTCAGCGGGGCAGGTCACATCCTGCTTCTTTGGTGGTTTGGGCAGGACTCGGAGGAATGGGCTTCCTCCTTCCTAGAATTCTCCTGTTCTCATTGCCCCGCCTCTGCTTTATGTCTGGTTGACGTGCCTATACTTCCTGCCTGGCCAATCAGCATTTATTTAGAACATGATTGACAGAATACAGACAATTCTCCCACACCAAATCTTGTTACCATAAATTTGGAGAGTCTGGGTTGAGTTGCTAAATGTTACCAGCGAGCTTGGAGACCCTTTCAGAAGTCTTAGTCTGAATTTTGTTAATAAAAGAATTTGGCCAGGCATGGTGGCATGTGCCTTTAATCCCAGCACTGGAGAGGCAGAGGCAGGTGGATCTCTGTACATTAAAGGCCAGTATGGTCTACACAGGGAGTTCCAGGACAGCTAGGGCTATGTAGTGAGACTTTGTCTCAAAAAAAAATGAGAATAGAGTGAAAAAAATCTTGAGAACAATTTTATTAGATTTTGAGAAAAACAACAATAACAACCACAAAAAACCCACCAAAGCAGGCAAGGTGCAAAGGAGCGCAAAGGAGCCTGCTTTGAATGGACACAGAAGAAAAGGGCGTGACACTTGTCTGAGTGATTCGGGAAGGCAGACTAACCTTCTGGAAACTACTGGCCTTCAGGGTGGGAGTTGTAGGAAGGAAGACTACACTAGCTCTCTAAAAGGGATTCATTATACCCCTAGCTTTTTAGTGTGGCTTAAGGTGAACCTTTCTTCTTTAGAGGTGTTCCCTTGGCTAGGTGATTGGACAGCTCAACTGGATTCTCTTTGAAGTTTTGGCAGCTTGGAATGTTAGGTCTCTATCCAGGTGGGAGAAATAGTTCTCTTAAATTGACCTCTTCACAGATCAAAGCTATTGTCAACAGTCTTTGGAGCCTGTCCTGGAACTTGCTCTTGTAGCCCAGGCTGGCCTTGAACTCACAGAAATCTGCCTGCCTCTGCTTCCCAAGTGCTGGGATTAAAAGTGTGTGCCACCACCGCCTGGCAAATGGAAGATCTTTATAAAAGTAATTCATGCTTCTTTTATATTACTTTGTCATATTTTCCCTCATATTTGTTATAAACTCATAATACATTGCTATTTTTTGTTGTAAACAATCACTTGGTTGTAAGCAATTAAGGTGAGAAGAGAGAGGTTTTGTATGTTTAGAGACCATCTACCATTTCCATTGTTCTCCATTGTCTTCTTATAGCTTTTGTCTACCTTCCTTTGCCTTCAAGCAGGCCCATAGACAACTTACATTAGGATTACCAAGGAAAGGCTTATTATAAACATGCTAAAAGAATTCACAGGGAAAGCATAGGGAACATGACTTTCAAAAGAGAGACAGGAACTAAAAATGAGGGCTGAAGAGATGGCTTAGCGAGGAAACACAATCAATTCCTAGCACCCACATAAAAAAGCAGGAGCTGCAAGATTACAGCCTGTAAGCCCATTGCTGAGGAGGCAGAGACACGGGGCTCTCTAGTCTAACTAAATGGGAGACTTCCAGGTTCAGCAGGAAACTATCTCAATATGGTGGTCACTGAGGGAGACCCTTTTTTGTTGACCGCTGTCCTCCATGAACACACATGCATCCACAAGTGTACAAACACACATGCATACCCAAAGTAGATTTACTTGTATGGCTATGCCACATTCGTCCAGCCACTCATCTGTTGATGTGGTTGCTGTGTCTCTTGGATGGCAGGAAGACTGGGCTATGAGTGTTTCCGGCCCAGTGTTGGTAAACACCTGCTTACAACTAACTCCTTTTGTTATATCCTTAGGCTTGGATCCCTCTGTTAGATCTTGTAACTTTCCCCCACCCCCTACTGATGAGCCCCATTTTTATAAAGTAGGTCTGCTTAGGTCCTTGGTTTCTTACTTTGAATGCATATTGGAATCAGCCCCTTGGAGCTTTACAAATAGCAGTGCCTGGTCTCACCCCTAAAGATCTTGATAGTATTAGCTTGGGTTTGAGAGTATTACAATGGCCCATGTATTTCCAACGTGAAGCCCTGGGTAGCACACCACCTAGACCTTTCTTTGCGGCCTCCTTGTTGCATCAAGTATGGGCATATTGTAGCGACCAGCAGAAAGTCATCTGATGGAAGATACTGTCCTATGATTGCAAGCAGAACTCACCACAGTATGCTATTATTAGTGATTTTAAATAGTTCTTGGTGCCCCGCTTTTCTGGCTTACTAAGCACATACCTGGTCTTCATACCGGGTAAGCTAATACTGGAGTTTTGTTGTCTGTTTTGAGAACTGACTTGATTCAACTTAATTTTTTTTTTACTAATCCAGTAAATTAGTTACTATTTCTAATGGTTATCAAGGTTTCAGAGACCAAAAATAGGTCTCTAACGGTGGTATATTGACAGACCATTTTGTAGAAATTTAAAGTAAACTACAATCTATTTTTTGAAATAGCTTAAGTATCCACATGGTATCTTTTTTCTCATCATGTTAAAAAGAAAATGCCTGACTCACACCTCCCTAGACCTGGATGGAGGGGGGAGGGCCTTGGACTTCCTACAGGGCAGGGTACCCTGACTTTTCTTAGGACTGGAGAGGGAGAGGGAGTGGGAGGGAAATAGGAGGAGGGGAGGAGGTAGAAATTTTTAATAAATTAAAAAACAATGCCTGACTCAGTGATTAAAAGCAAGTACCGCTTTTCCAGCCAGGAACTCCAGCTCCAGAGGACCAGAAGCACTCTTGTGTCCTCTCTGGGCACTTCTCACATGCACAATGTGGCTCATGGCTTCAGTCCGTGTCATTTTGACGTTTCTGGGCCCATAGTGAAACAGTACAGCATGTTGAGTGGGAAGGAGCAGAGCTGCCTGCCTTATGGCCGTCAGAAGTAAGAAGAGACAGAGAGTCCTGGGATGAGACAGACCCTTCACAGCTCTCCTTACGGCGCTCCACCTCCTCCTCTCTCTTTGCTCCTTGGTGTTTCAAGACAGGGTTTCTCTGTGTAGCCTTGGATGTCCTGGAATTCTGTAGGTCTGGTTGGCCTCTCTGCCTCTGCCTTCTGAGCGCTTGGACTAAAGGTGTGTGCCACCACCTTCTTCCTCCTGCCTCTCAACAATCCACTGAACTATGATCCAATCATCTCTTGAAGCCCACCAGCTGGCAGCTGAGCTTTTCCTGTATGAGGCTTTGAGGCATAATTTTTAGATTCAAACTATAACAACGTGGCTCAAATTTTTAATCATAAAAAAGAATATAGAGCAGATGGGCATGGTGGCACTCACCTTTAATCCCAACACTTGGGAGGTAGAAGCAAGCAGATCTGTTCGAGCTCAGCCTGGTCTGTAGCAAGTTCCAAGATACCCAGGGCTATGCAAAGAAACCCTGTCTCGAAAAACCAAAGGAAACAAATACACCAAAAAACCAACCAACTTGTAGCATGAATAATAAAAACCCACAGTCAGATATAGGGGTTAAAGCTGAAGGTCAGAGAGGCAGAGCAGTAAGCCGCTAGAGAGACCTTTTCCCTCTACCAATGCTCAGACCAAAGGGGCGACTGCCTAGACTGCACTGTGTTTCCACCAAATATCAGACTCCACACTCCAGTGAGTTCCTGTCTCTTCCCCTGTAGTAGTAGGAGCGGTGGGCTACGTTCTGGCACCCGGCCGCCTGCACGGCTAGCTTTACCCAAAATAATTACACGGAAACTGTATTCTTTTAAACACTGCTTGGCCCATTATATCTAGCCTTTTCTCAGCTAACTCTTGCACCTAGACTAGCCCATTTCTTATAATCTGTGTAGCCCACAAGCTGGCTTACCAGGAATGATCTTAACCTGCGTCTGCCTGGAGTGGGAGAATCATGGCGATTCCTGACTCAGCTTCTTTCTCCCAGCATTCTGTTCTGTTTACTCCTCCCACCTATGTTTTAACCTATGGGGGCCAAGCAGTTTCTTTATTGCTTAACCAATGAAATCAACAGATTGATATATGACACTCCCACACCATTCCCCTTTATATGCCTCTCTCTGCCCAGCCATATCGCTTCTGTCCCCATCTCCCTAGTGCTGGGATTAAAGGTGTGTGCCTCCCAAACACTGGGATGAAAGGTTTGAGCCACCACCACCTGGATCTGTTTCTGGATTGATCTTGTGTAGCCCAGGGTAGCCTTGAATTCACAGAGATGATTCATCTACCTCTGTCTCCTGAGTCCTGGGATTAAAGGTGTGTGTCACCACTCCCTGACCTCTAGTGGCTTAGATTTGCACTCTAATCTTCAGGCAAGCTTTATTTATTAATATACAAATAAAATATCACTGCATCAACTCCCCCAAAAAAACAAGCAAATAACCCCCCAAAAAGGCAATATACAATGAAAAGCTTCATTCCACATCTCTCGATCTCTTGAAAGCATTTAAAATCATTAGCAACCACCTTTTTGATCTTTTGCATTATACATATAGTATAGTTAATATAGTCCTCTACGGCTCAAGTTATAGACAGTTGTGAGCCACCTTCTTGTAATCCTATGAGTTGTCTACAACTTAAAACAAATGACATTCTTTGGCAAGAATCTTACAAAGGAAGGCATCAATTCCATTTACTTCTGCAAACATTTATTGACCATACTGTGTGCTTGGAACAATGCTGGCTGTTCAGCGGGGATAAGCGAGTCATGGGATTGAGAGCATACTTTTCTTAATTATAAAGGAGAAGCAAGTAGAATGAAGGGCTGTTAGTAAGGAAATGTGAGACTTCAACTTGACCTAGTTGGAAGGGTTGATGAGAACAGGTTACCCCTTTGTTCTGCAGAGGACTGTAGTTGAGGTTCTTGGCCCTGCCTCCCTAGCAGGGTATACCAATCAACAGAGATCTTATTCACAGCCATTCTGATGGTATAGGTTCCAAGAATCTTGCTGGCAGCTTAATGTCTATTTCACAGTTTTTAGGGAGAAGGGAAAGCTATATCAAGCTTCCTTAACAGCAGAATATCAAAGTAGCCTGTTTTCAATTGAATGCTCAAAGACAAATCTGGAATGGCCGAATCCCCCCTGGAGCAGCTGAGAAACCATGGAGTGCTCACAACAGATGAACCGTGGGGCTGAGTAAGCCTACAGAGGTGGCAGCAAGCACCTTGAACATACCCTGTGTTGTCTTTGCCTTCAGGTTCCCACAGTGCCTTAGAGAGGCAAGGTGCTGTGAACATGATGGGGGGCATGACAGAACAGGGGTGTTTGCTGGAAATTGGGCGCATTTACACCTGGACACTCCTTTTCCTTATATAAACTGTGAAATTGAATACTGCCTGAAACCACTTGTCTGGAACACCAAATGGTCCATCTGTCAGTGCTGCTTTCTCGCTTCTCTTCCTTCTCTTTTCTACAGGTTCTTATGTGTCCTTGGCTGGCCTGAAACTCGCTGTGTAGCTGAAGATGAATTTGAGATCCTCCTGCCCTTACTTCCTGAGTGTTGGCATTACAGGCATGTACCATACACTCAGTTTATATAGGGCTATAGATGAACCCAGGGCTTTGTGTGTTAGCCAAGTACTCTGTCTTTTCTATTGGTCCTCAGACTAGGCTTGGGACCACAGTCTTGCATGAGGAAGCACATAATGATATCCTGTTTGTTGTCAGTGGCAACCATACTGGGAGAGGGCAGGTTCTGATGACTTTATTTGATCATCCACTTGAATTTGCAGAACAAAATTTATAAGCATTTTTCTTTCCCAGTATAATGTAAACAAGTTTCTAAAGAGTAAGCTGATAAATGGAATTTAACTGTAGTGTCCATAATCAATTCTTTGGAGATGTAGGAAGTCACTGATAGTGTATTTAATATGCTATCTTTGAAATAATGGTCCATATAGTGCTGGCGAGATGGCTTAGCAGGTAAGAGCATCTGCCACCGAGCTAGAGACCTGAGTTTGATTCCTGGGACTCACATGATAGAAAGGAGAAAACTGACTCCTGTAAGTTGTCTCCTGACCTCTGCATGTAAACACCCCCGACAGGCACAAAATAAAGCAAGATGGAGAAAAAAGCAAAATAGGCATTCTCGTGGGGACAGGAAAATAAAAGGTTCTCATGCCCTTAATTCATAACCTGATAACCCAGCAGGAGTCTCTTTTCCCTTATAGACAACTTATGGCATGTGCTTGTCCTTTATCACAAGATAACAAGAAACCCAGCAGAGTGACTCACCAGTCACTGACCGGTGGTGACTAACAAAACCCACTGGACCCCATACCGCCCAAACAAGCCAGTCAAATGCCTGCACCTAATCCGGATCCCCCACAATGTTTCGCTCCCCACTTCCTTCCAGTTGAACTTGTCTGAGAGTTCATTCTGTTTCACTGGGATCTGAGGGTATCCTTAATTTTTAACTTTCAAGTGACTGTTAAAGAAAAAGAAAAAGAAGACAATAGGCTTTTCTTTCATTTGCAACCCCCTTGCTCTTTAATTCTTCTTTTTTTTTCATGAGGCTTAATGGACTCACTGGGAGTTTTTAAAAATTGAATTTTTATGGTGAAAGGGGCCAATGACACCAATAGAAATATAGCCACATTAAAAAGGTAAAACATTTGACATTAAGTTTAACATTTAACCCAATGTATCATATAAAAACACCATTTCAATATGTAACCCATACTTAATTGTTGATGTAATATTTTACTTTTTGGTACCCTCTATATACTTGTATTGCTCAATTTGGGCTGGGCACATTTCATATGGTTAGGGGCCCATGTGACTATTGGCCACTGCACTGGGCAGCACAGGGCTTAAAGTAGGGTATAGTGACATCCACAGAGATTCCCCTCCCCACACAAGCGACTAAGCTTCTAGTGACATTCTAAAAGCATACTGTGATGATACAGGCGAGGAAGCTTAGAGAAAAGGGACGCAGGGACTATAGCATAGCTTTTGCTGATCAAGGCAATTGGAAGCAAAGGGGAGGGCACTAGAGGTGGGAAATGTATGCTGGTAAGCATATGGGAAGAGGTCATTTGATGATGCAGGACTTGGTGGAGGGTCTGCGACTTGCTACTGGGGTGACTTCTGACTACTGTTCTTTGTCTTTTCTTCTTCTGGCCCCTCTCTTGTCCAGCGGTGGTCTTCGGCCTGCCTTGCACCCGGGCCACCGAGGCCTGTTTGCAGGCCTGTCCTGCGGCCTGCACGTGCCGCAGCATAGAGCGTGGCTGCTCCGTGCATTGCGAACGTGCTGGTCTCCTGCGGGTGCCCACTGAGTTTCCGTGCGAGGCGGTCTCCATCGACCTAGACCGGAATGGCCTGCGCATGCTGGGCGAGCGGGCCTTTGGCACGCTACCGTCATTGCGCCGCCTGTCGCTGTGCCACAACAACCTGTCCTTCATCACGCCTGGCGTCTTCAAGGGTCTACCGCGCTTGGCCGAGCTGCGCCTGGCGCACAATGGTGAGCTGCGCTATCTGCATGCCCGAACCTTCGCGGCGCTCGGTCGCCTGCGCCGCCTGGACCTGGCGGCCTGCCGCCTGTTCAGCGTGCCCGAGCGTCTCCTGGCCGAGCTGCCCGCCCTGCGCGAGCTCACGGCCTTCGACAATCTGTTCCGTCGCGTGCCCGGCGCGCTCCGCGGCCTGGCTAACCTGACGCACGCGCACTTGGAGGGCAGCCGCATCGAGGCCGTGGCCTCCAGCTCGTTGCGGGGCTTGAGGCACCTGCGCTCTCTCAGCCTGCAGGCCAACCGCGTGCAGGCTGTGCACGCCGGGGCCTTTAGCGACTGCGGAGCCCTAGAGCACCTGCTGCTCAATGACAACCTGCTGGCCGCGCTGCCTGCCGCTGCCTTCCTAGGCCTGCGCCGCCTGCGCACACTCAATCTGGGTGGCAACGAGCTGGGCCGAGTGGCGCGGGCCTGGTTCTCCGACCTGGCAGAGCTCGAGCTGCTTTACCTGGACCGCAACAGCATCACTTTTGTGGAGGAAGGCGCCTTCCAAAACCTTTCGGGCCTCCTGGCCCTGCATCTCAATGGCAACCGCCTCACCGTGCTCTCCTGGACCGCTTTCCAGCAAGGCTTCTTTCTGGGACGCCTCTTCCTCTTCCGCAACCCTTGGCATTGTGACTGCCATCTGGAGTGGCTGCGCAATTGGATGGAGGGCTTGGGGCTTGTGGCTGATGTGGCATGCGCCTCCCCAGGTTCTGTGGCCGGCCTGGACCTCAGCCAGGTGGTCTTTGAGCACTCCTCTGATGGCCTGTGTATGGACCCCGAGGAGCTGAACTTCACCACATCCAGCCCAGGCCCCAGTCCAGAGCCAGTGGCCACCACTGTGAGCAGGTTCAGTAGCCTCCTCTCCAAGCTGCTGGCCCCAAGGGCCCCTGTGGAGGAAGTAGCCAACACCACCTGGGAGCTGGTCAACGGCTCACTCTATGACAGCCTTCCCTCCCTTGGAGTGGAGGTCTTAGGCTGCAAGGCCATGTTTCTGTTCATCTCTTGCCTCTTGCTAACCCTAGCACAGTCTGTAGTGTTCAGCCTACAGAGGGATTGACTTTGCCACACTGAAGTGACCCAAACCACTTTGGTCAACAGGGAAAGACTTACTTGGCTGTGATTTGGAGTGTCTGTAGTGAGAAGAGAGGGAATACGATTGGGGTTGGTGACAAAAGTTGTTGCTCCAAAGATAGCCCTAGGCAGAGGAGCACTCTGGGAAATGGCACCTAAGTGGGTATACGTTTCTGCTCTTCTCACATGGGCATCCATTGAAGAAGAGAAGAATGAGCATGCTCTCTTGGGTGGGTAGATGAGGAATGGAAGCTCCCGGAACTCCCATCCTTCCACCTCCAGGCAACAATATCCACGAGCCCTAAATTAAAGCGGGACTCGATCGGCTAAGTACTAAGAACCCATCACCTCTTCTGCTCCAGTAGCCCACTAAACTCAATCCATATCTTTTCTACCTTCTGCTCCCAGGGGCTTAGGAACAACAAGGTTCAGGAAGGCGGACAGGCCATTAGAGAAGGGGCCTGGGAAAGAGACTGAGATCCAAAGCAGGCGGTGGTTGCTGAGGTCTGAGGTGTTCCATTAAGAGGAATGGAAAAAAGACTCATGCCTTTTATATCACAATTGATCTCTTACTATAGGCACTGTCAGACCTATAGTAAGGTGTGTTTGTGGACCACATTTATAAAATGCTAAAATTAAAGTTAGACCAGTTTCTCTAATGTAAGACTTTTCAGTCTTTCAAATGCTATTGTTAACTTTCAATGTATTGTGAACTTTCAAGGAAGAACAAATCCTCTTTTCTGGTTCTCCTAGCTACCTGCCTTCTCATCTCCTCAAGAAACAGCTGCTTGAGGTCTCCAGGATGGCAGTAAACAGGATGCCTCTCCAGCCACATCTCTCTGAGCATGAGCCCATCAACTCCCAGCTCTCCCCTTTCCCATGTCGTCCCATGCCCGCAGGAAGCAGCCAGACTTGAGCTGGTGCCCCTTTATCCAAGGAAATGTTTGGCTGAGGGGCTTCACCTCAGTTCGCTGGCACCCCTTTAAAGCATCACCTCAGCTCCCTAACACCCCTTTATACAAAAAGTTGGGATTGTATGCCTGGGGGCATCCCCCCAGCTCCTGGCATAAGCTCCCTCCCCTAGGAGTTGCCTCAGTCCAAACTCCACCTCCAAGAAAGCCTGCCAAATGGTGACCCCTCCCTAGGGAGGGTCAAGAAAGCCCGCCAAACGGTACCCCCCCAGGAAAGGTTGAGACCACTCCCACAGGCTATTTAAACTGCTAGCCAGAGAATGAACACGTGGCCTCTGTGTTTTGCGTAGTCTTCCCCTCCCCCTGTTTCCCCGGGGGGCCACTCGGGAGTAAGGCCATCTATTAAACATGGGCATCTTTTAATTCGGTTTAATTCACTCTAATTGGAATTATTTATGTTGGTGGAGAGACTCTAAGCAGAGAAAATGCCTAACAAGAAGCATATCTCTTCTCACCAGATGCAGGATAGAGCATCTCCAGCTGTTAATATGAAATTATTATGAGCTGCTCGCATGGAGACTGACTAATGGCCAAGAGGGAAGAAAGCAGCAAGGACCTGGGAAGGGGAACTCAGATTTTTCAAGGTGCATGCCTAAGGGCAAAGGTCACCAGCACCTGTAATGAATATACAGGTACTCTGAGTGTGGGGTATATGAGGGTACAGATGCCAAATCCCACCCAGGGTCCCTGACACACTGGCGTTTCTTCGGGTGGATGTGGAAAAGAGCCGAAGTTGACTGTCTTGTCAGCTCCGGAATTGGCAGCTCTTTGGGCACTGGCAGACTGCCCTCTAACTGTTGGCCCGTGGGCTGGGGGTTGTGGATCAGTGGTAGAGTGCTTGCCTAATATGGGTAAGGACCTGGCTTCTATATTCATCACTGAAGACAACACAAAAAACTGCCCAATCACCTCTCATCTTAGTTCATAATTGCAGAAGAATCATTCTGAACTTACCACAATAGGTGCAGGTTCCTAATGGGCCATAAGGTGATCAGGTCAGCAAATATGCCATGTGTCTGCTAAACAGATGCTTCAGTTTGTAGGAGGGGGTTGCTTGTTTGTCCTGGCCGCCCAGAACCCAAATAATCACACAGAAACTATATTATTTAAAACACCGCTTGACCCATTAGCTCTAGCTTCTTATTGGCTAACTCTTACATCTTAATTTAACCCATCTCCATTAATCTGTGCATCACCACGAGGTCGTGGCCTGCCAGCAAAGTTTTAGCACGTCTGTCTCCAGCCAGCTCCCTGACTTCTCTCTGACTCCACTCTTCTTCCTCCCAGCATTCAACTTAGTTTTCCCTGCCTACCTAAGTTCTGCCCTGGTATAGGTCTAGGGCAATTCTCTTTATTCATTAATGGTAATCACAGCACACAGAGGGGACTCCCACATCACCAGTTTGTGTCCACACTGTGAACAGTGAGGGCTGTATTTGTCAAAGTCCTGGAAATGTAGTCTTCACGTGCTGAGTTCCTTTCTTTGTATATAGAGAGGTGAGTTTTCAAAACCCACACAGATTAGGGTACCAAGCCGTCAATGGCAACAGTATTTTTTTCTTTTTTAAAAATATGATTTTTTAATTCTTTGATAATTTCATGCATGCTTTGTGTGTGTTTATGTGTGACAGGGTCTCACTAAATAGCTGGCCTTGAAGTCGACCCCCTCAGTTGCTGGGATTACAGGCATGTGCTATCATGCCCAGCAATAGTATTTCTTAATACCAAGTAGTAGTACTAAGTCAAAACTACTGCAGTGTTCAAATATGCTTGCCTACTGCTTGGCTGAAGGGACACTAGCCCACTTGAGCGTGTGGCTCTGGCAGGCTTGGCCCTGCTTCCCATTTCCTCTGCCTTGCTAAAAACTGTTAGATTACATTCCCGAAGCTAGCCTAAAGGTATTTTCCCTTATTTGGCCACTTCCTCCTCCTGGGGCTGACTACCAGAGTCCAGCAATCAAAATCCCCCTTTAGCTTACCTAATTAACATGCCCAATTAAAATTAAAAACCTTACCTTAACACGAGGTTTCCCCCTTTACCTTTATAAACTGTCATTTACCTATGTCAGTTTCCTCTCTATATAGAGGCAGTCCTTTGTTCCTCCAGGACAAGTACCACTTCCCCTTCCCCCTTGGCCCCTTCTCCTCTCCCTTATCCCAATCTCCTTTACCACAGCATCCTAGCCCATTCTAACACAGATCTCCCCTTCTCTCTCTCTCTCTCTCTCTCTCTCTCTCTCTCTCTCTCTTTATTTTTTATTTTTGAGACAGGGTTTCTCTGTGGTTTTTTTTTTTTGGTGCCTGTCCTGGAACTAGCTCTTGTAGACCAGGCTGGCCTCGAACTCACAGAGATCCGCCTACCTCTGCCTCCCGAGTGCTGGGATTAAAGGCCTGCACCACCACTGCCTGGGAGGACACCTGCAAGGCCATTTGCTGCTGTTTTCTGCCCGGGTCAGAAAGCAGCCACTTGGCTTTTCTTTCCTGCTTAATGAAAGATCTCTCTGTAAAATACAGGTATTTGGATGTAGTTTGTGCCTACTCTGGGGTCCAGGAGGAAGCACCTGCTGTGCAGGGATCCCCTTCAGTGGCTATTAATTCAGTTGAATGGGTAATGACCAGCATTAAAAACAATACATAAGAGGTAGGAGAAATGGCTCATTGGTTAAGAGCACACACTGCTCTTGAAGATTGGAGTTCAGTGCAAGCATCAATGTTGAGCAGCTCACAACCACCTATGACTCCATCTCTAGGAATCTGACATCCTCTTCTAGCCTCCACAGGCACTGCATTCACACACACACACATGCTCGCACACACACACATGTAAGTGCACACATACAGGATTGTAAGCACACACATAGAGGATTAGAAATAAGATAAAGCTTTAAAAGCAAACACAGGCATGAGGGGCTTGGGGTGTAGCTCAGTAACAGAGTGTGTGTAGCATGTGCAAGGGCATGTGTTGCACCTCCAGGGCAGTACCATACAAAAAGCCCAAAATCTAACAACAAAAACATGTTAGACTAGGAAAGTCACAAAGTGTCACATTTGAGATAAGAATAAGCATTGTAGCCAGGTGGTGCCTGCCTTTAATCCTCACACTCAGGAGGCAGAGGCAGATGGATCTCTGTGAGTTCGAGGCCAACCTGGTCTACAGAGCGAGTTCAGGGACAGCCAAGACTGTTACACAGAGAAACCCTGTCTTGAAAAAGCAATCAAAAAACAAAGAAAGTAAGCATGATGCTGTGAAGCCTGTAATTTGCATACTCTTTTTCATATTGTGTGTATATGTGTATACTGGGTTGCTGTGATTTATATTTTAGGGTGGACTATAGTTTTAAAATGTCAAAGCTGCTGGTCTGGCACAGGCATTTGTTGCTGTTTTTTAACTTTTAAAATTACACATATTCATCAGGGAGGTTCCCTCAGGCCACGGCATGTGTGGAGGTCAGAAGCCGGCTGTGGAAGTTCTCTCCTGCAACCACGCAGGTCCTGGGGATTGAGAGCTCATGGTCAGGCTTGGTGGTGAGCGTCTTTACTTGCTGAGCCATCTCACTGGCTCTTGAGCATGCATGATTTTAAAGAGACAGTTTACTTTGGGGGCCGGAGAGATGGCTGAGTCAATAAGAGTGTTTGCTGTGTAAGTATGAGGACCTAAGTTCAAATCCTCAGACCCCATGTACAAAGCCGGTCACGGTCCTGAGCATGTCTATAATCTGAGTGCGGTGGTGGAGTGGGGATAAGAGAACTACTGGAATTTGCTGGACACCAGCCTGGCCAAAAACCATTTGTGAGCTCCAGGTTCCGAAGAGACCCTGTCACAAGGGAATAAGGCAGAGCAGGCTAGAGCAGAGGATCCAGTGTTCTGGCTCTGGGCTCGCGCATGAATGGGTGCATGCAGATGAGCAAGTGCTCCCACCATCCACAACACATAAGTGCTCCCACCATCCACAACACATAAGTGCTCCCACCATCCACAACACATAAGTGTTTTTTAAAGATTTTACTTTGAAAGGTTTTATATCTACAGAAAAATTGCAATAGTGAAATGAATATTTTTGCCATTTGCCTAAGTTTTCCAAACTGTTAGGCCTTTGGCCACATTTTCTCCCTCTCTCTCTTCCCATTATATTTCCTTCCTTCCTTCCTTCTCTTTCTTTCCTTTCTTTCTTTTCTTCCTTCCTTTCTTAGTTTTTTGAGACAAAAAAAAACCTTTTTCTGTGTAGTGCTGGCACATTATTTCTTACTAATAGTTTGGAATGCAAATATTATGACTTTCCCCTAAGTACCTTAGTATTTCCTAAGAATGGCTCTATTCTTTTATCATTACCATTATCAAAAACCCAGGATCTCTATAACTTATAAAATACTATTATTTACAATATATTCTTTGGGGATTGGAGCTATGATTCAGCTTACAGAGTACATGCCTAGCATGCACAAAGCAATGGCTTCTGTTTCTTCCCCAGCACTACATAAGCCAGGCCTGGTTGCATATGACTAGGGAGGTGGAGGCAGGAAGAGCAGAAGTTCAATGTAATTCTGAACTGTACAGCCAGTTCTCAGCCAGCCTGGGCTACATGTGACCCTGTCCCCAAAATACAAAGAAAACCACTCTCGTCTGGGAGTGTGGCCTAGTGGTAGAACAATTGCCTAGCATATATAAAATCCTGGGTTTCTTCTCCAGAACCAGACACAAAGTAAAAAAAAAATTAAAAAAATACTATGTTGAAATATCAACAACTGTTGAATGGAGTGTTCTGAGTAGCCATTCTCCTAGTGGTAGAAAATTAGATTCCTAAATCTTGACTTGCCTTCATTTGGTCACAATATTCATGACTCTAAACCTGCTCATTGACTTCAGTGTTTTGAAGCAAACTGCTTCTCTGAATGTCTTCCTGACTCTGATGAGGAAGAAGTGCTGTTTGCTCAGCTGTGTGCTGTGGCCATGGAGACCGAGTGAAGATCACAAGAGTCCTGGAGGGCAGATCTCTGTGTTTGGGTAACCATGGAAGTCCACCGTGGGCACACAGCCTGCGTTACTGAGGAGCAAGGTGTCGCCTTGAGAGGAATGCCCTTCCTTTCATTTGGAATGGGTTCAGGAGTTGGCCTCAAGGCTTTGCTCTAGTTCTGCCTGGGTTGGGTGACCAGTTTTTAAATGATCATTTACTTGGATGAATTTTTGAACAAATACCAACACTAAACTAGCCTCCTGGGAGACAGAGTTTTGCAGGTATACCTAGTCCAATAGAATTTTGGGAATGGGAGCTACTCATTGTCAAATGGATCCAGAGATGCCTGAATAGTAGCCCTTATAAATTCTCAAGAGATCACGGAGTAAACCCTTCTCATTATGAGTGCATTGAAGTCTCTCCTGTGGGGAGCAGAGGAGAACCCAAGTGAATGAAGTCCTGAGCGAATGTACATATTTGACACCTGTGCAGTCACGTCAAGGATTCCAATGCCTCAGCCCTGTGAGGGTGACAAAGCCTTCCTCAGGTGAGACTCGGAGGGATGGCAAAACCTTTCCCAGGGTTCTAAGTGTGAATTATGACACCGTGTGCAGAAAATGTCCACCGTAGCTTCCTTCCCCACCCGATATTTATAAATGGAAGATCACTCCCCTACCGAGACTTCCCTACTGAGATTAGCTAAGCCTGTCCCCTTGGTCCATCTGTATACTCTAAACCCTGCCTTTCTGTCCAACTCTGGATAATAAGACATGCTGGGTTTGGGGGTGCTGAGGCTCCTCCATCAGAGAGCTCAGTTCACCCAACCTGATTTTCTCTGTATGTGTGAGTGGTGCAGCTCTGAAGGGCAAGGTCTTCCCAGTGGAAGACTTGTAGCTCGTAGGGGAAAGGTGTCCTGGCAGTCAGGAGCCAAGGAATAACACAGAGTCACAGTGCACAGCAAACCTCACACAAGTGACTTATTGTGAAAGATACAAGAGGTTGCTGCCTCTGCTCAGGGGAGAAGCCGCCAAGAACTGAGCAGGAGAGCAGGCTTACATATGGTTTCTTGGGGAGGAGTTTTCCAGGGTGGAGATTTCTAGGGTAGGGATTGGTGGGATTTCAAGTCCTGAGCTTGAGGAGAGCTCAGAGATTGATGGGATTTTGAGCTCAGAATTGGTGAATTCTAAACTCAAAAGTGAGCCTGGACCTTTTACCTACAGTGTATGTGTCCATGTGTTTGCCATTTCTCCATTCCTTCATCACCCATTCAGGTTAATCCCTAGAGCCAGGCAAAGGTGCATCGCTGACCCCATCATTGCTTAGTTAGCACTTAGGGAAATGTTAGCTACCAAGGGTTCTGCTAAGCAAAACTGTATGCAACAGTCAGAATGTGCCATATTCTGTTGCAGTAACAAACAGCCCCCAAACATCACTGTCTTACTGGAGTTTATTTCTTGCTTATGGTATAGCCAATGTAAGCTTATTAGGGGAGTCAATATGGGGCTTTCTCCTTGTAGCTACTCAGGGACTCAGGCTGATGAGTTCACCACCTCAGGCATTGTTACCAAAACACAACTTTAGCCACAGCAAAGGGGAGGTTGGGAGAATCAATCATTCTTTTTAAGTGTTTCCACCCAATTGACACATGTTGATGTTGTGCGACAGACTTTTCCTGAGGAGACGCAACACACATATCTACTCTGTTGACCAAAGTACGGATACCACCAAAGTCCAAGTTGGTGAACCTATGAGTTTTATTGAGTTAACTTAGAGGAATATGTGTGAGGGGTTGCTTACAGGAGCAGAAATGACTCAAAGACAGCTGCATCACCAGTGCCCACCCCAGCATGGGGGACAGCTCACAAAAGTTGGAAACCTGCACACTGCACAGCACACTGCACACTGCACAGCACACTGCACAGCCTGCAGGCAGTTCATCAGGTTGGAGGATGCCCTTTCCAAATGCCTCAGTTCATCTGCGCCTCTTCCAGGCAGTTGGGCTGCTCTCTGGTCCTTCTAGGCAGCTTAGCCGCTCTGAGTCTTCTTTAAGAGCAATTCTCGGCAGTTCTTTACTGTTTCCTCTTGGACGGGAGGGGCCTAGTGAATCTGGTCAGTTTCAGGGACTTCCTGAAGCCATTTGGGGTTGTTTACTTAGTCTCTTAAGGAGCTTCCCTGAAGGATGGAATGTTTCAGTCAAGGAGGAAAGCTACAAAACAGTGGATGCTCACATAAAACAAACTGTACTTACCAAACCGCCAAGTGGGAGAGTAGAAATGGGACTATATGTGACCAGAGCAAAACCGTTGCACTAATGGCTCCAGTTTGTCAGCTCATTGGGTAGAGCATTCCTCAGAACTACTTGAAGAAGCAGGAACTCCAGAGAAAAAGCCCTCAGGAAGGCTTCTGAATGCAGTGTTTGCTCTGGCCAATCATGATGGTTTCTTTCTATTGGTTCTTTCAAGAAAGGAGAGAGATGCCAGGCATGGTGGTACATGCCTGTTAACTCAGCACTTGAAAGGCTGTGGTAGGAGGATAGTTCAAAGTCAGCCAGGCTAGCTACATAGTGAGCTTGTCTCACAAAACATAAAAGGGGGTGGGGTAGATCTTGGAGGAGTTAGAGAGAGGAGTTAGGGGGAGATATGATCAAAATACATTTTATACATGTATGGGATTCTTAAAGAATAAAAACAAGACAACAAAAAGGGTAGAGACAGAGTTCATATTTTTCTTTTTAAAAAGTGTTTTCCCAGCTGGGCAGTGGTGGTGCATGCTTTTAATTCCGGCACTCAGGAGGCAGAGGCAGTGGTAGGAGGCTCGAGGCTCTCTGTGAGTTTGAGGCCAGCTTGATCTACAGAGCCAGTTCCAGGACAGGATCCAAAGCTACACAGAGAAACCCTGTCTGTAAAAAACAAGAGAAAGAATGAACGAAAGAAAGAACGAATGAACGAAAGAAAGAAAGAAAAGAAAAAGAAAGAAAGAAAATAAAGGAAGGTAGGTGTTTTCCAGCTGAATGTGCCCTCCCTTCCCCCCTCTCATACACACACACACACATACATACACACACACACACACACACACACACACACACACACACACACTTTTAATCCAAGCAGAGACAGGAGAATCTTTGTGAGCTCTAGATCAGCCTGGTCCACATACCAAATTCCAGGTTAGCCAGAGCTACAAACCCTGTTTCAAAAAAAAAAGTTTTCCCAGCTCAGTAGAACAGTCTTCCAGCAGGCACAAGGCCTGGGCCACACCCTCAGCTCTGACAAAGGGTTTCCATACCCTCACTCACTTTACAATACTTAACTTCCCAAAGTCTGATCTTTGTAAAAAGTTCCCAGAGGCAAGGTCTGAAGGTGATTTGCAAACAGGTCCCTTATACTGGCTTCCCAAGAATGGCCAAGAGCCATCATTGCTCACGCTCTTCTTTGTCAGGTCAGCACTATCCTCCCCTCAGAGGAAGGGCTGCTGCACACATCTGTCCTTACTCTTGGTCCTCACTGATGCCCTCCCTCCTTCAAGAGAGAGGACCCTATTCTTTTTCGTTCTTGGCCAAAGTTGTCCCTGACGTCTGAATCCCTTGCAGTCTGGGAAACGAATGAAACTTTCCCAAAGGGGTGGTTAGTGTGGGAGAGAAGAAAGTAGGCCAGCCAGCTGTTCCTGGGAGGGGCTGTTGGCAACACTCAGGGCCCCAGTCTCCTTACAGACCTCACCCACATGCCCAGAACTGCCAAGGTGTCTCTGTGTTTCCCAAACCAAACTCCCAGCAGGCATCTTTTTAAAGCCTGCCTCTGAAACTCCACCTAGGAAATTCCAGTGTCTGGAAAGTTGCTGCCCTTTCCTCTGTAGCACTTCCTGGGATCATCACACAGTCCTACTGTGTGGCCACCAGAACAAGAGAGTTCGGGCTGTTAGCCCATCTGTTGACTGTAATGCAGTGCCTGCTCTATGCTCGAGCTGAGCAAGAGGCTGGAGATTGAAACACGCAGGGGGGGGGTCACTCTTGAAACAAGAATGCCAAGAATGCCAATTTTATTGTGTTCTAAGGCAGCTTATATAATGCCTTCCCTGACCAATGGCCATGCCCCAACTCTCAGCTGCAAGCCCACCAGAAACCACTCCCCTGTCCCGTGATCAAAGCAGCTGCAAGCACAGGAAAAAACAAGTTGTTTGCTCAGAGCAGCTGCAAGCATAGGAAAACAAGTTGTTTATAGGAAATTCAGGGTCTAGGAGTCCACAGTCCCCAACAGTTGACCTTCTAGTCTTTTCTCCATCCCAGTTCTACACTGCTTAAAAAATTGCTGCTCAGCCTACAAGGAGCAAAAATGGATAATGGTGACTCCAGTTAGCCTAAAGTTACATAGTCTGACACGTTGCTCTAGAAACAGTCCCAACCTCTAGGGAGTCAGGAGAAATCTCTTCTCTAAAGGGTTCCACATACAACCAATGTTTTCCTCCTTTCTGGTGTCACACAAGACTCTCACCGGCCCTCTCTGACACTGTTCGCAGGCTCCCCCAATGGGCTCTATCTTTGTAGTCACACGAGGCCCAGTGGCTTCACAACACAAAGGATGTCTTTGTGGATGCCAGCCCATGTTTTTATCTGAGGAGGCAGGGACTGCTGGACTGTCAGCCTGTCTGTCCCTGACCTTGCAGATCTAGTGGGTGCTGGGGCTGGCACTGCACCATATTCAGTATTCAAGGGAATGGGGGCGGGGAGCAGGGGTCTGCGGGTCATATGGAGATGATTTTTTTCAATGCTGGGAATGAAATCCAGGGCCTCATACATATTAGGCAAACTCTCTGCCTCTGAACCATACCCACAGCCCTGCAGGAACTACTGGGTCACTGTCCCTTGAGAGAGGTACCCCCCCCCCCGCTCATTTGAGGAGGTTTTCATTTCATTCTCTCCTCCCTGACACACCACAGTCAGCCTCCCTACCCAGTCTGGAAGCACAGTTTGGTGTCTGCTTCTCTGTGGCCTGGGGTATAGGCCAGAGTGAGGCCTGGCCTCCAGTCCCCCCTGGCCAACTTCAGTTCTTGAATGAATGCTACCTTTATTCCTTCTATTTGTGCTCCAGGCAGACGAAACTGAAAGACTCTCATGTAAATATACAATTTTGAAGGGAGTTCCTTTGAAATTTTTCTGACTTTTAGAACTGTGACCATAGGAAAAGAAAAAGAGCTTGTTTTTAACCAGACTGAGTCTCAAGGAGACCAAGCCACAGGGAGCCCCATGGAGGCTTTTTCTCCACTGTTGCTACTGGCAGCATTCCTTGTTAGCCTGCAGACAGGTTCTCATGCCCGAGGACTGCTCATTGCTCACTCTTTTATTCTTTTGAGAGAATGTTACTGTGTAGCCCAGGCTGGCTCTAAATTCATGGCAAACACACTGCTCCAGTCCCCTGAGTGCTGAGATGACAGGCATGAATCACTGTGCCTGGTTCTTGTCACTCATTTTTTGGTACCTTAGTGGTCATAGAACTTGCAGATACTACAAGCCTTAAACAACAACAACAAAAAAAAAACCTGAATTGCTCAGTGTAGCTCAGTGGTAGAGTGTGTGCTTCATAAGCCGTGGGCTCAGTCCTCAGCAGCCCTTTGGCCCCTTGTCTTGGTTCCTGTTCCTATGATAAAATCCTCTGACAAAAGCAACTTAAGGGAGAGGGGCTTATTTTACTCACAATTAAAAGTACAAGGAAGTCAAGTCAGCAGGAAGTTGGACCAGAAGCAGACAAATGCTGCTGTTCAGTTCAGGATTCTGTCCAGGGAACGATGTTGCCCATAGTGTGCAGGTCCTTCCTGCCTCAACTAATGCCATCAAGATAATGCTCCACAGGCCTGCGCAGAGGCCCATCTCCTAAGTGATTCTAGATTTGGTTGGCAATTAATACTAATGATCTCTTCCACCCCGCCAAACAACGAAGTAAATGGGAATTTTAGCATGTATTAGAAGTAGTAAAATTGTGTTATTTCACTATACTCTTCTTGATTCACTGAAATGTATGTGTAATCCATGTGTGTGTCTGTTTACAAGATTCTAATACAAAACTCTATCTTTCCTTGTGCACTATGATTTCTGTTTGTTTGTTTTCAAGACAGCATCTCACCATGTAGCTCTGGCTGTCCCACCCTTGTTCACACAAGGGTGGCCTTGAACTCACAGAGATTCACCTGCCTCTGCCTCCTGAGTGTTGACATGGGCTACTATAGCTGATTAATTTTGACTATTAAACCAGGGTCACAGATCTCTTTGATTCCTCCTTTGTTTTCAAAGAATGGATCATTGGAAGGAGATGCAGGATTCCATCCCATTGTTCTTTTTAGTCACTCTTTTCTCATGCTGCCAGTGCACTTACCTCCCCTGTTCTCTATTTAACATAGTTAGATCCAAAATAGTGAGAGTGCGCATTTGGAAGACCACCCAGGCAATTACAAGGATGGGCATCCCAGCCGCTAATGAGTGCTGGGCTCCTGCAGTGAGACTCTGCTTCATTTAATAAGTTAATAGCTATTAATGAGACTGTCCTTGAATGACCCTCCCTGTGTCCTGCAGTGATACCTATTATTAATTCTCTTAATATGAAAAAAAGGAAACCACCAATTACCCAAGAAGAAATAACTACAGAGATTGTCAATAATAGGAGGAACCCATTCTGGTCAGCTTAACTGTTTCTCTGAACCTGAGGCATTGACCGTTGAGCTCCTGGAAATCTTCTGATGTTCTTATAAATGGGTGTCTTTAAGACTACAGTTGAGCCCTTCACTGACATTCATCTCTGGATTGCTTCCCTTAGCTAAAATCATGTTTGGACAGATATACTGTACTTTACTTCTAATGTTATATATAGCTGCATTTTCTCCAAAATTGTCTGCCTTTATTTCAAAATGCATGTTCCTCTGCAAATGAGATAGTTAGCACCATTCTATTATGTGCCAGATAGGAAGCCAATACAGAATTATTTAATCCTCTGTTGTAAGGAGGCCGCTTATTCATTTCCTGACTGCCCGGCAGCTCAGACCTGAAATAATCACACAGAAACTATATTATTTAAATTACTGCTTGGCCCATTATCTTTAGAATCTTTTTTTTAAAAAAAATATTTATTTATTTATTTATTCTGTATACAATATTCTTTCTGCGTATGCCTGCAGGCCAGAAGAGGGCACCAGATCTCATTACAGATGGTTGTGAGCCACCATGTGGTTGCTGGGAATTGAACTCAGGACCTTTGGAAGAGCAGGCAATGCTCTTAACTGCTGAGTCATCTCTCCAGCCCTAGCTCTACATTCTTATTGGCTAATTCTTATATCTTAGTTTAACCCATTTCTAGTGTTCTGTGTATTACCACAAAGCTATGGCTTACTTGCTAAAGTTCTGGTGTCTGTCTCTGGTGGGGCTACTTGGCTTCTCCCTGACTCTGCCTTCTTCCTCCCAGCATTCAGTTTAGTTTTCCCCACCTAGCTAAGTTCTGCCCTGCTATAGGTCTAAAGCAGTTTCTTTAGTCATTAATGGTAATTACAGCACACAGAGGGGAATTCCACATCACCTACCATTTTCTGTTTAAATAAAAAGGAAGATTCGAACTTTAACATAGTAAAATAACAAGAGAGGTATCAAGCAAGAATTACAGTTATAATATTTATGTCTACTTTATCTTTTATCATAACTAAGGAAAACTATAATTATCACAATTATCCCCACTTACCCCTCTCCACACTTGCCCCAGTCTCCTCTCCCTGTGTCCCTGTCCTAGTCTGCCTTCTATTGTTGAAGTAAACATGATGAGGAAAGGGTTAATTTCAGCTGCCAGGTTATAGTACATCATGGAGGAAAGTCGGGTGGGAACCCAGGCAGGACCCTGAAGGCAGGAACTGAAGAGGCCATGGAGGAGAGCCGCGTTCCTCATGGTTCCTCAGTTTGCAGTTTGTACAACCCAAGCCCACCTGTCTAGGTGGCACTGCCACGGTGGGCTGGGCCCTCCCACACTGATTTGCCCACAGAGCAATCAGATGAAGGCATTTCCTCAATTGAGAGTCCCTCTTCCCAGATGACTCTATGTTGTATCAAACTGACAGTGCCCTCCACCTTAGTGACCTTTAAAAAAAACAACCCCTTAGTACAATTAGGGCTATTGATGAGAGTGGCTAGGACCATCCCTGAAGAAAACTGACTCTCCCTCCCCCACCAGATGATTATTTCCAATTACCCCTCTGCTGCTAGTGTCAATCTGTGAGCCCTGCCCTCACCCATGCTCAGGGTGTGTATGCGTGCGCACAGGTCCATATGCTCCTGTGGATGGAACTCAGGACCTGGTGCATGCGAAGCGCACTGAGCTGCACCTCCAATCCAGTCTTACTCTTTTTTTTTTCTAAGACAAGGTCTAATATAGTGGTATATTATTTATGTTTTAATAAATAAAGCTTGTCCGAAGATCAGAGTGCAAAGTTAGCCACACTAGTCATACAGGCCAGGCAGTGGTGGCACACACCTTTAATCCCAGCAGCCACAGTAGTTAGCAATATGTGCCAGACGCTGGTGGTTCACACCCGTAATCCCATAATTAGAGAGGAATAAGACGGGTGGAGACATGAACTCAAGGTCTCAGTGTGTGGTCAGCTGGCTGTCACTCTGAGGACAGGATTGTCCAGTCTTGGTAGAGGTACGAGCTCTCTAGTGATTGGTTGCTTTGCTTTTCTGACCTTCAGCTTGAACCCCAATATCTCTGGGTTTCTATTTTTGTGCTACAGTCTAACGGTGCAGTTCTAACTGGCCAGGAACTCACTATGTCATAGACCAGTCTGTTCTTAAACTCACAGATTCATCTGCCTCTGCTTCCCTAGTTCTGGGATTAACCAGTTTTATTCTTCAAAAAAGAATTATTATTGGGGCCAGGGTGATGGTTCAGAGATTAAGAACATGCATTGCTTTTGCAGAAGACCCAGGTTGGTTCGCCAGCACCGACATGACATCTCACATGCATCGGGGACTCCAGTCCCAGGGGTCTGATTTCTTCCTGTGGATTCTGGGCACTCTATGCCCGTACACATAAGCTCTTTTAAAAAAGAATTATTATGTCAGAATACACGTGACGAGCTTCATTACACATTTCCCTACATGTATGTCGTCACCCTTTGCCCTTCGCTCTCACTGCCTCACCATCCCCTGCCTCTGCTTTCTGGTTTCTGTCCCGCTTTCAGCTTTTATGTCATACGGAAGCCATTGCACTCTCTCCCTTCTCCTCCTTTAGGAGTTAGGCTCGCTTAATATGGTGATCTCCAGTTCTATTTCAGGCCAATACTGAAATAGATTTGATTTCTCCATAACTGCACAGAATCCCACCGTGTGTGGGTAGCCACTTCCTTTGTCCATCTATGTATCAGTCGTGTATGACTGTTTCCTAACCAAGCAAGCCTGGGGAGCTCCGCTCAGCCCCCTGCAACAGGATTCTTCCAGTTGTACTTACTTCTATTCCTCTCATGTAGGTCACAAGACCCTCACGAGTTTCCAGCGGCTCTCCGCCACCTGGTATAGGCAATTCTCCTCTAACTGCGGGTAACCTCAGGGAGGGGCTAGAGTATATAAGGGTAGGGTGGGGGGACTAAGGGAGGAGGACTTTATCTATGTGGCTGTAGAGAAGCCCCCATCCTTGTTGGATAAAGGGCCAGTGTGGCTAGTTGTTGGGGTAGCCCCTTGCTCTGTAATGAAGTTCAAGAAAATCATTGGTTTTCCAGAGTGAACTTAGGGGGAATTGTGTCTCTGTTTGTCATTGGGTGGTAGATTGCTATTTTAGATACAAGAAATAGCATGGATGGGCAAATATCTCCAGCGGCTGTCTATCCCACTCCAGATACACATATACTGGATCATAGTTCCTTTTTGTTGTTGTTGTTGTTGCTTTTTCCAGACAGGGTTTCTCTGTGTAGCCCTAGCTGTCCTGGAACTCTCTCTGTAGACCAGACTGGCTTCGAACTCACGGAGATCTGCCTGCCTGTGCCTCCCAAGTGCTGGTGTTAAAGGCATGTGCCACCACCACCCCGTTCATATGGTCAAAAAAGTTCTATTTTGAGATTTTGGAGGAACCGCCATACAGATTTCCTGATGACTGCACTCACCAGCATTGGTTGTCATCTCATTTCTTGGTGACAGCATTCTGAGGTGAGAAGGAATTTCAAAGCAGCCTCAATCTGCATTTTCCTGATAGCTAAGGATGTTGAATACTTTTCCAAATAGTTATTGGCCATTTATATTTCCTCTTCTAACAGAATTAATTTTGATACAAAGGCTCACTATACAGATCAGGCAGCTGTTTAGATTGTAATTTTCTTGCCCTAGCCTCTACCCTCCCCGTGTGTGTGTGTGTGTGTGTGTGTGTGTGTGTGTGTTCTTTCTTTCTCTACATTTCCTTTTCAAACTGAGAGGTGCGTGTTTGGGGGCCTTGTAAAAGTACCCGTTCATTAGGAGCTCCTGTTCTGACACCACATTCATCAGCACACTTCCGGGACTCCTGATTGTGACTGCAGAGGCGCGGCTCCCCTGGCACTTCGCCTACTAAGCCAGCAGCAGCAGCAGCAGCAGCAGTCCGGGCGGGTGCAGCCTTCTGGAAAGACAAAGCCAGTAGTATCATTTGTCTCTCCTCCACCGCCTGCAGTGCTGTGGCTCCCATTTTCCTCATTAGGAAAATTCCTTTCACCTCAAGGAGCTGATGTGAGGAGTGAAGGGGAGAAATAGCCATGGAGCCCTTTTTAGGAGCCAAGGAAAAGTGAGTCACTGCTGGAGGCCGCATGGCGCTCGGCAGAGGTAACATAAACCAGGGCCAGAGGTGGAGATAAACTAGAAGTTTCTTTCTTTTGCACAATTCAGTCCAGAGCTGTAATAACATGGGTAAACCTGAAGGCTATTAAGCCAGAAACAGGAAGCCGAATACCACATGATCTCACCCCTACACGGAACCTGGAACAAGTTGAAACCATAGAGCAAAGAGTAGAAGGGAGGCGGCCTGCAGCTGCTGCTGCAGTACGGGGCTATGTCAGTACAAAGTTTCAGATAAGCAGGATTGTAGGCAGGGGTTTTCATCAGAACTTCCGGCTCCCCAATAAATGACACGGAGACTTATTATTAATTATACATGCTCAACTGATAGCTTAGGCTTGTTACTATCTCTTACAACTTCAATTAACCCATATTTGTTAATTTACATGTTGCTACATGGCTCGTGGCTTGTTACCACATCTTCTACACATCCTGTTTCCTCTGCATCTGGCTGGAGACTCCGCCCTTCTTCTTCCCAATGTTTTCTCAGTCTGGCTCTCCCACATAGCTGTTGGTCAGTTAACTCTTTATTAAACCGATGAGAGCAACATATGTCACAGTGTACAAAAACGTCATTCCACAGCACAGGATGAATAAGCCTTCTCGACAGTATGGTAACTCTACTTAGCAATACTACTTATTGAAATTCGCTGGGAGGTTTTAAAATATTCTCATTATAGATGTAATAAATGAGGGGGCTGGAGAGATGGCTTAGTAGTTAAGAGCACTGGCTGCTCTTGCAGAGGGCCTGGGTTTGGTTCCCAGCACCCACATGGCAGCTCACAACTGTCCGTAACTCCAGTTCCAGGGGATCTGAAGCCCTCTTCTGGCCTCCTATGGTCACCAGACATACACTTGGTGCACAGACATAGATGTAGGCAAAACACCCATACACATAAAATAAAAATCCGCAAATATTTTTTTAAAAAGGAATACATCCGTGAAGCAATGGATTTAGCCATTTTACAAATGCATACACAGGTCAAAACATCACAATATACACCACAACTCTATACAAATTTTATTTGCCAATTTGTAAGTCACGAAGGGCAGAGAGTATAGCCCAGGTGCAGTCACAAGGTCCTAGATTCTGTCCCTACTATCCTGCATCAAACCAAGATGAAAACAACTACATAATGTTCAGTGGGAGGAAGCCTGTTGCCTATGTGGCAGCCGGGCCACAAAGCTCAAAAGACCTAGGTTTCTCAAGTTACACTCCATTGTGTACAGTTCTCATTCCTATAGACATCTCAAAATCCAAGAGGGCTGCCAAAGCACCAGCCGTCACATACATATTCAAGCTAGAAGGATCCCTTCTGACTTGCAGGGAACAGATACAACTATTTTTTCTATCAAGAATATTTTCTGGCCAGGCGTGATGGCGTACACCTTTAATCCCAACATTTGGAAGGGAGAGACGGGTGGATTTCTGTGAGTTCAAGGCCAGCCTGGTCTACACAGTGAGTTCCAGGGCAGCCAGAGCTACATAATAGAGAGATCCTGTCACAACAAAACAAAACAAACCCCAAACCAAACCAAAAAAAAAAACCCAACAAAACAGCACGAACAAAACCTAAAAGGGATATTTTCTGGATATTTCTGCTACCAGAACTCATAGATTCTTAAAGAAAAATCCCAGTGTCAGCTGTGGGTCCTTATGAAACACTGGTCAAGAAGGCCTAGGGGACCCCAAAATGACAGGTGGTTTTGTCATAGCTCTTAGTTGCCCACTAGAACTAGATGAGAATAGCACACACTTGGGGTTCTGGGTGCAGGGAAATCAAGCCGGGACTGCGCTGGAAGCTTTCCCTTGCTCCTTAGCTGTCATGGTGCAGGAAGGCGCTTCACTGGCTGCCAAGGGAGAAAAGTTACCAGCCGTCTTCCCCAGTGGACTGCCTGGTTCTCTGTCAATTTGACACAAGCTGGAGCCATCAGAGAAGATGGAGCCTTAGTTGAGGAAATGCCTCCATGGGATTCAACTGTATCTTAATTAGTGATTTATGGGGAGGGCCCAGCTCATTGTGGGTGGTGACATCCTTGGGCTGGTGGTCCTGGGTTCTACAAGAAAACAGGCTGAGCAAGACAGGGGAAGGAAGCTAGTAAGCATCACTCTCCATGGTCTCTGCATCTGCTCCTGCCTCCAGGTTCCTGCCCTGTCTGAGTTCCGGGCCTGACTTTCTTCAGTGATGAACAGCAATATGGACGTGTAAGACAAATAAACCTTTTCCTCCCCAACTCGCTTTTTGGTCATGGTGTTTTGTCACAGCAATAGAAACCCTAAGTAAGACACCCAGCTATGAACCCTATAAGCTACCAACCTGACAGATAGGATGTGCCCACTAGTGCAATATTGGCACAGATGCTGAGGGCTAACCAACAGCTTTCTGGTTGAGTTTTAGGCCTGTTCCACAGGAAGAATCTGTGCCTGCTACTGTAAACCTGGTTAAAACAACCCATGGCTAGGGAGGCCATAAGCCCTGGGGGTGTGGACTTACGAATTTCATCATGGACCGAAGAGAGGCTTATATGGCTCTGGTCCTCCTTGAGAGCTATAGACTGTAAATGCTTATGGGGGGATCAGTTCCTCAGTGGTGTAGCCATGAGAAGTTGCCCTTGTGCGAGTAGATACCCCCCCCATGCCCATGGAAGCAAAGCTAATTAAATATGTGGGACACACACACAGGCGTGACAAAAGGCAGGGGAGACCTGGGAAGAAGGATTGTTTTGGATGGAAGGGAAAGGGTATAAGAGACGGTATTGGGGGTAAATATGATCAAAGTACAATGTATGAAATTGTGAAAGAATAAAGAAATGAATGCAATTTTTTGTAAGTTGCCTACATGCCTGCATTCAGCCCCCTTCTGGCTAAACAAAACACACTGGAGCTGAGAAGTGTTGTTTATCCTACTTGGTTATATCTCCCGCAGAAGGAGAGAGAGCTAGTTATGCCGAAGAGACGCTGAAATATGGATGTCCCAGCTAGGAAAAGGGCAACAGAAGAAAGGAGACGGATACGCCCTGCTGGGTAAGGGAGAGGCTTGCTCAGCAACTTCAACCAGGGATCTAGCGGAAGACTCCACTGCCTGGGTGACAACAATATGGACAGGTGAGAGCTGGCGAGATGGCTCAGTTGCTAAAGCACTTGCCATGCCAACATCAGGACCTGTGCAAACGCTGGGCATAGCAGCAGCCGTGCATGTCTAATCCCAGCTCTGGGGAGACAGACACAGACTGTCTCAAAAAAAAAAGGTGGACAGACTAGCAAGATGGCTCATTTAGTAAAAGAGCTTGCTGCTTTAAGACTGACTGAGTTTGCACCTGGAATCTGTGGTGGAAGGAGAGCGTCGAGTCCCAAAAGTTGTCCACTCAGTCACACTCACCCTACCCCCACGCCTTGAACTAATAAATAAAATGGAAATTTAAAAATAAAGTGGTGAATGATTAAGAAAGATGCCCGACATTGACCTCTGGACTCCATATATGTAGACACACACATACGCGTGAATATGTTTCTACTTGAAGTAAATCTTCTCTGGGGTCGTATCTGCCTTGAGAGGAGCTTTACCCTGACGAGCTCTGCCTGGGCTTTGGCATCAGCATGGACAAAGGTAAGGGGCTTGTCTTTGCCCAGCCTTCAGGGCCTCTACTTCCTACTCTAACACACTGCTACTTCCTGTTTGCTAGGCATGAGCTCCCTCCACCACCACCGACCCCCCCCCACCCGCTCCAGCTGTAGCAGTTCCTCCAGAAGTCTCACAGGAAGGGTTACTTCCCCTGTTCCCATGACCACTTCTAGTAACTCATGAGGGACACCTAACAGGGAATATGAACAGATCATTCTATCTAGAACTCTCTCTCTCTCTCGTGTGTGTGTGTGTGTGTGTGTGTGTGTGTGTGTATGTGTGTGTATGTGTGTTGTTCTTAATTCCCGTTTGTCCTATGGGGCAAAGACGATTACGCAGGGAAAAGACACAGACACACGGCGGTACCACGTGGTAGGTACACTTTTTAATGGGAAGGGAAAACACACTAGGAAAAGTGAAAGGAAGGGACCAAGGGAAGGGTTAAGAAGGGGAGGGAAGGGGCGAACTCGTGGCTTGTCCTTGCTTTTAACGGAGGATGCAAAGGCTTCTGGGAAATGTGTCCCGCTCTTGCCGTCCAGAGGGATGTTGGGAGTTGTAGTGTTGCAAGGGAACAACATTTCACCCTTTTGGTTTGATTAAAAAAAAATTGGGGGACCTTAAAGGGTAGGGAATGGGGGCGTAGTCCAGTCTCTCATGGCTGCTTCCTGCTGACTTTGGGCATTGAGGGGTCCAGGGAATGTCCGATTATCTTGGCAATGTCCCACTGGCGTTTGCGGTCGCTGGTGCAGTTGGTCACTGATGTCCATGTCCAGGGTTGCTGGCTGGTGTAGTTGGTCAATGATGTCCAGAGTTGCTGGCTGGTGTAGTTGGTCGCTGATGTTTGAAGTCCTGGCTGTCGTCTGAGGCGGCTGATTGAAGAAATCTGTGTGGCTTTTCCTGAGTAGCTGGGTCATCATTAAGATGCTGGAAGGCAAAAGTTGCATTAGTAAAAGAAAAAATTAAAAAAGAGGGGGGGGATTTTTGGAGAGCTGGGGTGAAGGGGGGGGGAGAGGGTCTTAGGATGTCCGGGGTTAAGAAATGATAAAAAAAATTAAGTGATACTTATTCCTTTGTGATACTTATTCCTTTGTGTTTGATCCGTTGGGCTGGCATCCCGGAGCTTAAGGAAACTGTCTTAAAAGAAATAGATTCTAACCATACATCTCTTAACATTTTAGGGAGCCGCTGCTGCAGTCAAGGCTGACCTGTTACGTAAGAGCTTTGTAGAGGAGAATCTGCTTACCACTTGTCTTCGCATTTGTTGGGGGTACCTGTAACGACAGCTAGACGGTTATTTATGAATTTAAAGAAGGGAGGGTGTGTTAACACAGTGACGGATCGGGACCATTGTTGTCCTTAGACTGTAGTAGGGGGGCTGAATCCGGCGTCCTTTGGAACTTAAGAGTACAGGGTCCGGTTTGAGTCACCGTGTATGAAGGATTATCTTGAGCTCATCCCCTATTTTAACTGGCGGCGGACATGTATTAGCACGTGGTCGAGGTAGTGAGTGATCTGTGAAGTCCCATAGTAGTGAGCGTAAGTGGAATAGGAGGGGAGTGAGCAGGTGGTCAGGAAGGGGGGAAGTCTCCGATGAGAAGCCGGGGGTTGATGGCCTAGAACTCCCAGGGCATAGCCCTCTTTTTCTGCTACGTAAAGAGAAAAAGGGCGGGTTAAATCCGGAAGATGGAGAGCTGGGGCCTGGGTAAGGGCCTGTTGGAGTCTCCGGAAAGGTTTGGTGATGGGGTGAAGCAGGGGCTCATGCATAGAGCCGAGGGCTGCTTCGTATAGGGGGCGGGCGAGGAGAGAGAATGAGGGAATCCAGGATCGCAGGAAACCGGCCACTCCCAGGAATGACAGAACCTCTTCTTTGGTGGAGGGAACTGCAAGAGATTGAATTAGTCTCTTTCTGTCTAAGGTGATAGCCTTTTGTGTTGGGGTTATAGTTAACCCCAAATATGTTACCTGAGTGGTGGACAATTGAGCCTTCGAAGGCGAGACTCTGTAGCCCTTTTTGGATAAAAAGTTTAATAAGGTGGCGGTGTCAGTCCTGCTAGTCTCCAAAGAGGGGCTACATAGCAGGATATCATCGACATAGAGTACCAGTTTTGATTTAAGGAGGGACAGTGAGAGCAGATCAGAGGCCAGAGCCTGGCCAAAGAGGTGTGGGCTGTCCCGATATCCCTGAGGGAGGACGGTCCAGGTTAGTTGTGTGGAGAAATTAGTATCAGGATCTGTCCAGGTGAAGGCAAAGATGTTCTGAGACTGAGGGCTGAGAGGAATAGAGAAAAAGGCATCCTTTAGGTCTAAGACTGAGAAGTGGGAGGTCCCTGAAGGAATGTTAGACAGAAGTGTGAGAGGATTGGGTACCACTGGGTGTAAGGGAACGACAGCAGAATTAATGAGCCGGAGGTCCTGAACCAAACGATAAGTTCCGTTAGATTTTTTCACAGCCAGTATAGGAGTGTTAAAGGGGGGATGAGGTGGGGCGGAGCAGCCCCTTCCTCAAGAGATCAGAGATTATAGGTTTTAGTCCTTTGAGGCTTTGGGAAGGAAGCGGGTACTGGGCTTGGGTGATATACCCAGTAGGGTTCTTTAACTGAATAACGACGGGGGGGTGGTGGTGTTTAGCAACAGCTGGGTTTTGGATGTCCCACACGAGAGGGTCCACCTGGGAAGCTGGGAGGGGAAAAGACATGTTAGTATCAGAGGGTCGCGGAGCCAGGAGAAGCAGCAGCTGTGTCACCGACGGATCTGAAACGAAACGGGTGGGGGGCGCAAAAGAAATGGAAGCTCCCAGCTTGGTCAGAAGATCCCTTCCCAAGAGTGGGACTGGACAGGTTGGTAGAACTAGAAATGAATGAGTGAGAAAGATACCTTTAAATATGCAATTGAGAGGTGGAATTTGGAGAGGTAGATAAGGCTGTCCCCCTACCCCGACAATAGGGGAATGTGAGGGGGAGGTTGGCCCCCAAAATTCCCTTAGAACCGAATATGTTGCTCCGGTGTCCAAGAGAAAGGAGATGAGGCGTCCCGACACTGTAAGAAGTACCCGCGGCTCCTGGTTGCAGATGGGCGTAGCAGTCGGGTTGTCGGTGGAGGAGCCCGGGAACCTTCAGTCTTCCAGAGCCAGACCCAATAGTTCAACCTGGGGGTCCTCTGGGGCGGCTGCCCCAGCGTCACCGAACGCACGAGGGCAGTCTGTGGACCAATGACCCTCCCTGTGACACCTTGGGCAGGGGCCCCTCGGGTTGCGATGGGGATTGGGGCACGCCTTTGACCAGTGACCTGTCTTACCACACTTGAAGCATGGGCCGGGGGGCGGGGGAGCCGCGCGCGGAGGGCGGGCACTGGAGTCCATCACCTCGGCTGGCCTGGCGGGTGCGGTGATCACGTGGCAATGATTTCTGGCCTTGTCATTCCTTGAGTGGTAGATCTTGAAGGCCATCTCCAGGATCTGTGCCTGTGGAGTTAAGGGACCCTTCTCCAGACGTCTGAGTTTCGCCTTGATGTCTGAGTAGGACTGGTTGACAAAGTGGGACATCAGGAGCTGTCTGCCCTCGTTGGATTCTGGGTCCATGTTTGTGAACTGTAGCATAGCTTTGGTGAGATGGTCAAGAAATGCAGAAGGATTCTCGTTTGTATCCTGAAATATTTCTGCAAGTTTAGAATAATTGACTGGTTTGAGAGCCGCCTTTCTTAATCCCACCAGAAGGCAGGTTAAGAATCGGTCTCTGGACAGAATGCCCCCGGGGGAGTTGTAATCCCAGTGGGGTTCCTGTTCGGGCACTGCCTCTGCACCAGGTGGGTGAGAAGGCTGAGTCTGGTGTACTTCGTCAGCATGCAGTCTCGCCTGCTCCCAGACCCGTCGGCGTTCCTCAGGAAGCAAGTTGTTAAAGAGAATCATATAAATATCATGATAAGTTAGGCTGTAAGATTGGGTTAAATATTGAAACTCTTTTGTGAAATTAGTGGGGTTAGCCGTATATGACCCTAGTAGTTTAGAAATATGTGAAAGTTCCGATAAGGCGAAGGGGACGTGTACCCGAAGTGGGCCCTCGACCCCAGCTACCTCTCGTAAGGGCAGAACGGTAGCTGGTTTGGGTTGATCAGGGTCTGCTGCTGCGGCAGCGGCTGGAGAGCGCGTGAGGGGAGGGGTGAAATTAGGCGCAAGGCGGCGGGTGGGGTTAGCGCCTGAGGGGGTCTTGGAAGACCGAGGCAGAGGGGTGGGGCGGGGAGGTGAGATGGAAGAATCCGAAGTCGATTTGGCCCACCTACTGCGCCTCCTGTGATGGGAAGAAATTGTTAATTGTCTTCGCAGTCGAGTCCTGCTGCGAGAGAAGTTAGGTGAAGCTGGATCGGAAAGGCTGGGATATATGAGACGGGGGGGAATGAGATTTTTTTTTTAATTTATTTATTTATTAAGGATTTCTGCCGCGTCCCCACAACCGCTTCCCATTTCCCTCCCCCTCCCCCGATCAAGTCCCCCCCCCTCATCTGCTCGAAGAGCAATCAGGGTTCCCTGACCTGTGGGAAGCCCAAAGACTGCCCACCTCTATCCAGGTCTAGTAAGGTGAGCATTCAAACTGCCTAGGCTCCCACAAAGCCAGTACGTGCAGTAGGATCAAAAACCCACTGCAATTGTTCTTGAATTCGGGGATTCGGAGGAACAGGAAGGCGACCCAGAAGGATGTTTACGCGGAACTCCTGGAGACCTAGGAATGGAGCGTTTAGAGGCGTGGGGAGAAGGTGTAGGCGACTCCTTTTTGTACCTAAAAGAAACTTTTGAAGGAGGGGGGATAGAGGAGGTGGCCCCCGATTGGGCAGGGCGGGAAGGAGTGGTGTCACGAGGTCGGGGAGGCGGGGGGTCGTCATCGGGGTCCATGGTCGGAGCGGAGGGTTCCTGGAGGGAGGGTAGAGCCAAAAACATGTGAGCCGGTGAACAGTGTGACGAGGTAGATGGGTCAGTTTTTAGAGCCATATAAAAGAAGGCCATCACGTACATTAATTCCTTCCATTTAGCTGACCGGTGACAAAAATTTGCCAGCTCCCGCAGAGTGTCAGGGTCAAATGATCCCTGAGAAGGCCAGCGAATAGAGCCCTGTAAATTGTATTTAGGCCAAGTCTTGGAACAAAGCCGTATTAACTTGGAGAGTTTTATGGAGGGAATGAGGGCGTGGGGTTCGAGAGCTTCCAGAAGCTGCCCGAGCGGGGAAGATGGGGGGACCGGTTTAGAATTTTTTGAGCCCATGGCTGAAGTGCAGCCCAGCCGCAAAAGGTACCAACAGAGTACCGCCAACACGGCAAGCCAAAAACGCAGGCGTCCGTGCGAATTTGGGGCGTGTTAACACTTAACTGCCCCGAGCCCAGCAACCGTACGGGAGAGAAAGTCCCGGCTGGGAGGAGGCAATTAAGCTCTTTAGGGCACAGGGCCCGGAGGTGCCACAAAAGGTGGCCCGAAAGTGGACAGGAAAAAGTTAGAAAAAAAAGGAAGAAAGAAGGAGAAAAAAGCCCGGAGCACCGAACTCCGGGTGCGCGGACTGAGCGTTTTGGCCGAGGGCAAAAAAAAAAACGGGGGAGTGGATTAGCAACCTAGCCTTAGCCCGAGGTGTGCAAAGAAAGCCGGCCGGACAGTCTTTGAAAGCCCCAGGGGGAAGGAAGCCAACTCAGGGTAACTCACGGATCAGGATGAAGCTGTTGAAATGGCCGTGGAAACAGGTGGTGGTGAGCGAAGGCTGTCGGTTCTTTGGACCTTGTCGGTGAAGCCGAGTCACGGCACCAAAATGTTGTTCTTAATTCCCGTTTGTCCTATGGGGCAAAGACGATTACGCAGGGAAAAGACACAGACACGCGGCGGTACCACGTGGTAGGTACACTTTTTAATGGGAAGGGAAAACACACTAGGAAAAGTGAAAGGAAGGGACCAAGGGAAGGGTTAAGAAGGGGAGGGAAGGGGCGAACTCGTGGCTTGTCCTTGCTTTTAACGGAGGATGCAAAGGCTTCTGGGAAATGTGTCCCGCGCTTGCCGTCCAGAGGGATGTTGGGAGTTGTAGTGTTGCAAGGGAACAACAATGTGTATGTATGTGTGTGTGTGTGTGTATGTGTGTGTATGTGTATGTGTGTGTGTGTGTGTGTGTGTGTGTGTGTGTGCCAGAGCTTGACCTTTACTACTATTAGTCAGGTGACACGCACTTTTGTTTTGTTTAGAAAGGATCTCTTGCTGCCGGAACTCCCCACTTGGGCTAGTATGACTGGTCAGAGGGTATCAGTGATCTGCCTGTCTCCGCCCCAGCCCTCGCAGTGCTGGGATGACAAATGCAAGCCATCTTGGGTTCTTTTGTTTGTTTGGCTTTGAAATGGATTCTGGTGACTGTACTCAGGTCCTTGTGGTAGCATAGCCAGCCGGTTACTGACTGAGCCATCGCTTCTAGAATCATTTGTATCAATGCAAATGATCTCAGTTTCTGTGTCTTACAAAGTGGATACGATGATACCTACCTTCTAGGACTGTTTTGAGAAGTAAATGACATGGCCGTACCTGGTACAAAGTTCTTTTCTCTCTGTAATTAGTAAGTACCTTGTCTCATGTGACACTGTCCCTTGGGAGATATGAACAACCGCCCAGTCATTCCAGATAGGGAACTGATAATAGACCTAAGTATAGACACCACGAAAGTCTAAGTTGGTGAACCAGTGAGTTTTATTGGGGTTACTAAGAGGAATGTGGGTGAGGGGTAGATTACTGGAACAGAAGTGACTGAGACAGCTGCATCACCAAAGCCCTCCCCAGCACAGGTGACAGCACACAAAATCTCCAAACCCGGCTTGTACTGCGCTTCTTGCAGAAAGTCCAACCGCTTCCAAGCAGCTGGAGCGGCTGGAGCCTCTTACAGGCCCCTCTGTGAGCTCTTCTTATTTTGGGGGAGATGGGGAGTCAGTTGCTCTCTGCTTCTTTTAAACAGCTTGGTTGATCTGAGCCTCTTCTAGGCAACTCGGCTTGTTTTTACTGCTCATATGTGCTTGGAGAGAGGGGAGCCTAGTGCATCTGACCCGTTTCAGGAACCTCCTAAAGCCCTTGAGTTGTTTTGAGCTTTGAGCAGTTTGCTTCATGAGTTTAATGAGCTTCCCTGCAGGTTGGGATGCTACATTTCCCCTTAGAACATTCTACGTCTTGACACGCTTCACTCCACGATGCATGCTTTTATCTGGAAGGAAATGGTTGAAAAGACACGTGATTAAACCTTTCATTTTGTTGGCTTTTTTGAGACAGTGTAGTCCAAGCTGGCCTCAAACTCAACTAAGTTACTAAAACTTTCTTGAATTTGATCTTCCGGGTTCCAGCTTTGGAATTCTGAGGTGAAAGGCCACCACACCCAGTGTGATGGTTAACCTTGTCACTTCTTTTTTTTAAAATATTTATTTATTTGTTTGTTTATTTATTTATTTATTATATATACATTATTCTGTCTGCTTGTATGCCTGCAGGCCAGAAGAGGGCACCAGACCTCATTACAGATGGTTGTGAGCCACCATGTGGTTGCTGGGAATTGAACTCAGGACCTTAACCACTGAGCCATCTCTCCAGCCCCCCAACCTTGTCACTTCTATGGGGTTTGGAACTACGTAGGAGACACACCTCTGAACAGATGAGATTTAACTGAGGAGGGAAGATCCACCCTGAATACGGATGGCACTGGCCTATGGGCGAGGGAAAGGAAAAAGTGAGTGGAACAACAGCATTCATCTCTGTCTTTGCTTCCTGACTGTGGACGTGCGGTGACCAGCAGCTGTGGACTGTATTCCTTTGAGCTGTGACCCACAACCAAACTTCCTTCCTTAAGTTGCTTTCTGTCAGGTGTTTTTATCACAGTCATGAACAGAGTAACGAATACAATAGACCTCATAGTCTTTTCTTCCTTCCCTTCCATTTCCTTCTCTGTTTATTTTTTTAAATATTTATTTATTTGTTTATTGTGTATACAGTATTCTTTCTGCAGTCCAGAAGAGGGCACCAAGCCTCATTACAGATGGTTGTGAGCCACCATGTGGTTGCTGGGAATTGAACTCAGGACCTTTGGAAGAACAGGCAATGCTCTTAACCACTGAGCCATCTCTCCAGCCCTTCTCTGTTTATTTTTAAGACAGGGTTTCACTCTATAAATTCTAGGCTGCCTTGCGCTTGTCATCCTCCTGCTTCAGTTTCCTGAATGCTAGGATTAAATATATGTGCTACCACATCTGCTTTGCCTTTTTCTTTTATTCTTCAAATTTAAGTTTTATAATATTCATATATTTATTTGTGTATGTGTGCGCATGAACATGGCATGGTACCATGTGGAGAGCAGAGAACTTTTGGGAGTAGGTTCTCTCCTTTCGCCATATTGTGTGGGTCCTGGGTATTGAATTTAGGCTTGGTGGCAAGTTCTTTTACGTGCTGAGCCATCTTGTCAACCTTGCTTTGCTTAAAAAAGCATAATTGTACATATTTATGGAATACAGTATGAGATTTCAGCACAGGGATAAACATAAATTATCTCTCGGACCAGTGTAGAGGCGTGGGAATAATTGAGGCACAGTTCACACAGTAATATCAGGAGGGAGTCTCAGGGTTCATTCAAATCCTGAAGATCACCCGCGTTTATTATCCAAACAGCTTTTATATCAAAAGGTAAACTGAGGGGAAAGTTCATTAGCATTCTGTTTCCGGGTAGTGGACTTAGGTCACACCCACAACTATGGCTGTGCTGTCATGTAGACTGAATTAACACCTCTTCCCCAGGTGATCTTCCAGAATTACAAACAAGGAGCAGAGCGACACTAGCATATCCTGACCCTTTGTTTAGGGTGGCGTCAGTTTGTCTGGAAAGGCTAGCTCTATGAGTCTAGAATGGAAAGGCAGAAAGTAGGGCATATTAGGGTATGTTTGTAGTATACAATCGTTTTTCTCTTTAAAGAGGATGTATATATGTGTGGCCTGGTGCAAACTGTGGTCTGAAAGTCTGGCCGCCATACAATGTAGAAATATGGGCCTGTATGATATGGCCCTACACATGTATAAAACATGTAATGATGAAGTCAGTGTAACTGATGTATCTATAACCCAGATAAATGTCATTTTTGTGTTGTTGTTATTGTTCTGGGAATACTCACAATAATCTTTATTAATCAGTTGTCCTGAACCCTAGCTACTGTATCACAGGACATTTGGTGCTCTTCTTCCTTTCCCACAGTACCCTTGAACTTAGTAACTTCCATATGTTTGTCAGGGATGGGCTTCAAACATTACCAGATAATGTCATTGGCCCCTTATAGAGACACTGATTCTCTGATAAGGTAGTATTTTCAGAGAAGCCCTAATTGTCTTTGAAGTTCTTCATACTCTCGTTAATCAGAACCAGAAAAGGTTGAGTTACTTTCCTTAAAATGGGAAGCAAGACCATGGTAAACAATAACCACAAAGATATGATTGATGCTGCCATAGGAAAAAAACCTTATATATTGGGAAAATAAGCATGTTTGAATGTATGCCTATCAAAACTGTGATGCAGGCCCGGAGCAGTGGTGCATGTCTGTAATCCCAGCACTTGAGAGGCAGAAGTAAGAGGATCGCTAGTTCGAAGTCAGCCAGGGTTGAATAATGAGTTCCAAGGCAGCCTGAGCCACAGAGTGAGACCCTTTCTCAAATAGAGAAAGAACTGGAGACATGGCTCATTGGTTAAAAGCACTTGCTGCTCTTCCAGAGGATCTGCTCTGTTTCCCCACCCCCATGTTGGGTGCCTTACGATAGTTTGTAACTCCAGTTCCAGACAATCCAACATTCTCCTCTGGCTTCTATGAACACCTTGCAAATTTGTGGACACATACAAACCAAAAAAAAAAGCTAAAAAAAAAGATTTTTTTTTCAACGCAGGGTTTCTCCATGTAATACTGGAGGTCCTGATACTCACTCCGTAGATCAGGCTGGCCTTGAACTTAGAGAACCACTTGCCTCTGACTCCCAATTAATTCTGGCATTGACTATTGCTTGCTTTAATGCTGAGATTCAAGGCATGTGCCACCACTACCCTGCAAAAACAAACAAACAAAGAAACAGTAACAAAAAGCTTCTTTGGTGAGGGTGAGAGCTATGCTTATCTGTGGGCATAAGTATTTAGAATGCAGCAGGGATTCCACTGTTTTGGAAAGCGGCAGTAATATGTTCTCTAGGGCCCACTGCCTCATCAGTCACAGTTCAGGTTTCCAGTACCAGGCATGAATTCCCTCCCAAGTCCAATTAAACAGCTGTTGGTTACCCTCAAGGTGTAAGTTGCCACCATTGTACTCTAGGGTATATCTTGCTGTGCTGGTTATGGCTGTGGTTCATAGGTTTTACAGCTGGGTAGGACTTTTAATTGCTTTTCTCCCTTGGCACCTTGTATAGCACCTTCCACCCTTGTGAGAGCTGGTGCTTAGGGAGAAGGCTTCTAGGTTACTTTCAGCTCAATTCCTCCAAGCCCTGTTTCTAAAGTGTGTGGTGTATTTAGCAACAGGATCTTACTTTTGAGAAACTTCTTTTTGTAGCAGATAAAGAGTATCACTGAAACCAAAATGTAGAGAATAATAACCCATGGGATGTTTATCTTCAATTAGTGCATCTACAGCACAAAGCCTACATCTATGGCTCAGGGAACATCACCAAAGAGAGAGTGGAAAGATTGTAAGAGCAGAGGATCAGTAAGTATGTCTGCTCCTTGACAGTGCTTCCCATATATGACAGGGAAACTATGCCCATCAAATCTTAACAATATGGTTGCCTAAACGTGACCTGTACAATGACAAGACCAGTTGACAGTCCCAACATGGATAGGGGACATTTCACAAGACCCCACCCTAGATGAAATGCTACAGGTAATTAATGACTTCTAATAGAGGGACAATCTTCTCCACGGATGTATTTTTAGGTTATCCCAAGTGGTCATTCCTAAACACATATACATATGAGCAGTACAAATGAAGTCAGTAGGTTGTATTCATATTACATATATATGTCAGTAATACCTAAGAAGAGATAATGAACTGGAGAGGGAGTGGAGGGGCATGGGAAGAGCTGGAGAGAGAAAGGGAGAAATGTGATGCAATGTACTCATGTAAAAAATGTTAAAAAGGGGGGGTGGGCTGGAGAAATGGCTCAGTGGTTAAGAGCACTGACTGCTCTTCCAGAGGTCCTGAGTTCAATTCCCAGCAACCACATGGTGGCCCACAGACATCTATAATGAGACCCAGCTCCCCCTTCTGGCATTCAGGTACACATGGAAGGAATGCTGTACACATAATAAATAAATAAATCTTAAAAAAAATGTTAAAAAAAAGAGGTCGAAATCAACCAATGAAAACCATTACCAAATGGCAACCACACCGGAACACATAGAAGTATGGAATGAAAATGGTTTTGTGTGTGTTTTGGTACAGAATATTTCTATTAAACATTTCCCCTTTATTTTTGATTTTTGCAGAGAAAAGGGGTCTGCGGTTTCCCTGGTTTTCCTAAGGGTCTCTCAGAGTTTGAGAGTCACGGTCCTGTGCTGTTCTGATCATTGCTGCTGCACTCCATTTTTCAGCTGGTAGTCGGTAACATCTCCCAGCTACTCAAGTGTCAAATCTCAGTGGATTTTGGCACCATTTTTTGGGCACCATTTTCACTGACATTAGAAAGCCTGAATTTGGGGAAAATATTTGTAATTTATCTTTGTCATGTGACCTTTCTTGGGGAGTTGTGAAATATCTATTTATTCCAGATGGAGAATTGATTACAGACCAAAGAAATGATTCCATGCAAGCCTAGCTTAGTGAACCAGTGAGTTTATTGGAGTTACAGGGGTATAGATGAGGGGTTACTTACATGACTAGAAAAACCAGGGCTACATAGAGAAACCCTGTCTTGAAAAGCAAATATTAAGATTTGTGTATGTATGTATTTGTGTATGTGTGGTGGTTTGAATCAGTATGGTCCCCATAGACTCATGTGTTTCAATGCATGGTCTACAGAGAATGCTACTTTTTTTTTCAAAACAGGGTTTTTCTGTAGCTTTGAAGCCTGTCCTGGAACTAGCTCCATAACCAGACTGGCCTTGAACTCACAGAGCTACGCCTGCCTTTGCCTCCCCGAGTGCTGAGATTAAAGGTGAGCACCACCACCACCGGGTGAGAATGGCACTAATCAAAGGTATGGCCTTGTTGGAGGAAGTATGTCACTGTGGGGATGGACTTTGAGATCTCCTATGCTCAAGCTATGCCGGGTATGGAGCACAGTTCACTTCCTGCTGCCTGTGCATCAAGAGGTAGAACTCTCAACTACCTCTCCAGCACTATGTCTGCCTGCATGCTGCCTTGTTTCTTGCCATGACAATAAATCTCTGAAACTGTATGGCAGCCCCAATTAAATGTTTTCCTTTCTAAGAATTGCTGTGGGCTGGAGAGATGGCTCAGAGGTTAAGAGCACTGGCTGCTCTTCCAGAGGCTCTGAGTTCAATTCCCAGCAACCACATGGTGACTCACAACCATCTGTAATAAGATCTGGTGCCCTCTTCTGACCCGCAGGCTATATATATAAGCAGGCAGAACACTGTATACATAATAAATAAATACATTTAAAAAAAAGAGTTGCCTTGGTCATAGTGTCTCTTCACAGCAAAAGAAACCCTAAGCCCATATGTATGTATGTCATATATGCATATGTATGCATATGTCAAAGCACGTGAGGACATGTGTGTGAAGTAAAGAAAGGGGTATTGGGTGTTCTCTATCACTCTTTGCCTATTCCTTTGAAGCTGGATCTCTCCTGAATCTGAGGCTCATGTTTCCTTGGCTAGGCTGGAAGCCCCCAAGCCCCAGGGCTCCACCTGTCTCTGGCCCCAGTGGAGATGGAGTTGCAAATCTGTGCACCTTGCCTGGCTTGTTACATAGGTGCTGTGGGCTAAACTCTGGTCCCCAAGTAGGTAAGTGCTCTTAACTACTGAGCCATCCCTCCTGTTTCCAGTTTTGGTTTCCTCCGTGTGTGTGTGTGTGTGTGTGTGTGTGTGTGTGTGTGTGTGAGAGAGAGAGAGAGAGAGAGAGAGAGAGAGAGAGAGAGAACAGCTTATAGATATCAGTTCTCTCCTTCCACAGTGTAGGTTTTGGAGGCTAGAACTGAGGTTGGCGGTCTCGGGATAAGCAGTGTGGTTGCTGAGCCACTTCCTTCATCCCCACACTTTGGCTTATCTGTATCCCAGAACAATTCTTGTGGGATTATTTGCATCTCTGCTTTGAATTATATCTGCCTCATCTTTTCTCCCTTTCTTAAGACTCAAAGACTCCAATGGGAGTGGCTAGTGGGTGGAGCCTCTCTCACACCTCCACCTGTCAGTGAGGAGGAGAAATAGTCTCATCCTTTGCTATTTCAGGTTGGGAGTAGAGCTCCATCCGCGTGAGTTGAAGCATCTCCCCGAGTAGGAAGGACACACAGATGCTTCACCCCTAAAGCTCAGTGAGCTGGGGAAGTGGGGAAGCAGTCATTCTTGCTAAGAAGGGGGAATCCCCCCCCTCATGTTTGAACAGGTGATCCCCTGCTGGTGGTGCTTTCTGGGAAGGTTATAAAATTTACAGGACTTGGGGCCTGGCTGGAGGAAGAGGGCTGCTTTGAGATAAGGCTTTATCTCCCTTTCTCTCTGCTTTCTGACTGCCATAATTGTATGACCAGCTGTCTCATACCCCTGGATACCAGCAAGCCACTCCTGCCCCCATGCCTTCTCCACCATGATGGATTATCTATCGTCTTAAGCTGTAAACCATTATATTGCTTCTTGTCAAGTATTTGGTCTAAGTAATAAAAAAAATAACTGTATTAAACAGTTCAGAACCAAATGTCTCACTTGCTTCTATCCCAAGCCCGTCCCCACCCCTGCAGTGAATACAAGAAAGCAGGAAGAGCTGGAGCTGATGGTGCCAGCAGGTGACTAAGCCCTTCTGTTGTTGTGAGAATCTCCAACCTGTATTCAAAATAAACGCCTGGAAACTTTGCTGTAAGCGTGAACACAACTTTTTGTTTCATTGCTATTAATTTACCTATTTTCTTTTGTGTATGCCTGAGCATATGTGGGCACATGTTCATGTGTGTCACTACGTGGGCTCATGTGTGGCCACCTGCCAGGGATCGATGTCTGGCACCTGCCTGGACTGCTCTCCCTCACTTTCCTTACTTATTTTGGAGACAGAGTCTTTAGCCTGAATGGTTGGCAAGTGAGTGCCCGCCCTCAGAGTGGCAGGTGAGTGTCTGAGTGCCCACCCCTACAAGTTCTCTGTTGCCGCCTCCTCCTGATGTGGGCTTTCAGAAGCATGTTACCATCCACACCTGGCGTCATATATGGGCTGTGGGTCCGAATTCTGGTCAGCATGCTTGTGTGCAAAGTGTTTTACCCATTGAGTTGTGTCCTAGGACCCCTTGAAACTTTTTGGGTAAGTTTTAAAGTATTTCAAGTTTGTTTGTTTATTTATTTATTTATTTATCTCTCCTTTTTTGAGATTCTAGTACAATAACAATGACATCATTTCTCCCTTCCCTTTCCCCCTTCCAAACCCTTCCATAAACCTTTTCTTCTTGTCTTTCAAACTCGTGGCCTCTTTTTTCAATTGTTGGTACACACATCTATGTATATGCATATATTCTGAAATATAATCTGCTCAGTCTGTATAATATTATTTGTATATATGTTTTTCAGGGCTGACTGGTGTGCTCTTTCCCGGGGAAGATTATTTCTTACACTTTGAGCTTCCCTCCATTACCTGTAGTTCTTTGTGTGGGACTGAGGCCTCATGGGTTTTTCTTTATCCAGTTTGGCATGCTATTTGGTGTCTTCCTCGTTCAGCTCATAATTGGGCAGTCATGATGGAGAGACTTTATGAGGGTAGCTTCTGACATTCCCAGGAGACACAATCTCACAGCAAACTCCCTGTTCCTCTGGCTCCTACAGTCTTTCTGCCCCTCTCCCGCAATGTCCCCTGAGCCTTAGGTGCAGGAGTTATTTTGGAGATGTATCCATTTGAACTGAGCTCCACAACTCATTTTGATTGGTTGTAGTTTTATGTAATGTTCTCTCTATTTTGCAAAGAGAAAACTTAAATGTGCCGGGTGCCTACTATGCACAAAGCCCTGGGTTCCATCCCCAACATTATGAGGGGGGGAGTATTAGGGGGGACTTAAAGAACCCAAGGTAGACCAACTGTTCCACAGCAAAGAAAAACAAGCAAACACAATGAACAGCTCAAATTCTTTTGCCAGATCTCTCCAGCAAACCCCAGGGACTCTGCTGCCAGGTGAAGCCAGAACTTGAGGCGCCTCTGCCTTGCAGCTGTATGCCTCTACTGCCACCTTGAGCATCAAGCTCACGGCTGCTCCGTTCTGAGTCCAGGCGTCCCTCAGGGGCAGGCGCATGCATCACGGCCCATCTGCTGTTTTCTGCCAGGGAAGCTGGGAACAGAGCTCATGGCTTCCACTTTCGGAAGATTACTTACAATGTTGGAAGGTGTTTATATGAGTCTAGGGCTTGTCTTTTCAGCCAGGTTCCCCGGCTGCTGAGGACTGAAGCAGGGGCCTGAACATTAACTATAGGTTTTGGGTTTTGACAACTCCATCCTAATTCTTTATTTGCTTTTGGCACAGGATCTCATGTAGCCCAGCTGGCCTCGAGTTCTCTATGCCTTGAACTCTTGATCCTCCTGCCTCAGCCTCCAGAGTGCTGGGATTACAGGCTACACCACCGTGCCTGGCTTCTATCTTAATTCTAAAGATCCTTAATTTGACAGCTTAGTTCATTAACACTGTTCTCTATGCTCTGTGCTTCTGTATGTTTGACATAACTTGGAAGTTATATCTCTTGTTTTTTTTTTTAGTGATTATGTAATGGGGCCCTAGGAATTAGGGTCTGTTTTAAAAAAGAATGTCTTTTTTTGGTTCCATCTTTCGACAGGAAATACCATGCTGGAGGGAAAGTGGCCCCTCCTAAAATCTGTGGTGTCTGGAAAAAGCCTAGCTCCCTGACTGGGAACTGGAGCACACAGCTATATCTAAATACACATATCTTCTGCTTTTTTTGCTTCATCTTTTCTATAAACTGTAACACTGCTACATGGGCAAAACAGAGGCAGAGGAGAAATTCTGTCTCCCCAGTTCTGGCTAAATTAATTTCTCCCTCTCTTTCTCCCTCTCTAAGATAGCATCTTTGACTTATAAAGATCTGTTACCCCCCACCCCCCACCCTTGACAATGTAGAGCTTAAGACACGTTAAAGCAATCTCCTTCCCAACTTCTGGGTCAGAGTTATAAGGTGTTAAGTCTCCAACCTGAACAAAGGACTGAAATACCTATTTAACATATCAAAGTGGACC